>NC_082706.1:167320059-167967405 GCF_030144855.1 Hypanus sabinus
TATATATACTGCAGCCTACCAGGAAAAGTTATTGATCGCCTTCTTCATCTTCATCTTCCTCCTGCGCACTAAAACCATCAAAGTCCTTCAGTGTCCGAATTGAACAACCTCAGGATCTCGTCACTCACTTCAGTCTCTTCGTTGTTGCTCTCACTTGAGCGCACGCGGTCCTCTTCATCACGCAGCAGTCCAGCCTTTCGAAACCCGTTGGTGATGGTGGATGTTGTGACACGGCTCCATGCATTTAGGATCCACTGGCAGACTTGAGTTAAAGATGCTCTTCACATGCGGCCTGTTTTGGTAAAGGATTTCTTGCCGCTCGTCATCCAAGCCTCCCACTCAATGCGCAGCGCCACTTTAAATGCCCAGTTCACGCTGATGTCCAGTGGCTGCAAATACTTCATGGTGCCCCCAGGAATCACAGCTGGAATTGAGTTTGTACTCTTGATGGCAGTTTTCACTGAACTTTCATTGTCAGCCGCTTAAAAATCACCATCAGTGGAAGCTTTAGTTCGGATGCTGTGCAGCTCAGAACACAAGTAAAATGCCTTCTCTCATGGCCACTTGTTTTCAGTGTGATGGACGAGTCACCTTTTTTATTAACAGTCTGAGTGAAAGGCAAGTCAAATGTCAAAGGTACTTCATCCATATTTATGATATCATCTGGCCCGATGGAATTCTCCGCTATCTTTGTTTGAGTGAATGTGCGGAAGTTAGCAAGCTTTTCCTCGTGGTCGGGAGGGAGCTGCTGACACAGAGTCGTGCGTACCCTGATGGACAGGCCTTTTCGTCTCATAAATCTAAAACACCACGATGGCCCACCTCTAAAATCTTCGATTTTCATTTTGGTGGCGATTGCTTTAGCCTTCAGTCTGATCTGCACGGTGGAAACACCGCGGCCGCCTGCTCTCTGTGTGTTAACCCAGTCTTCAAGAAAGTCTTCAAGTTCGGGCCATCTGCTATGATTACATCTGAAAGCTTTTGTCGTCTTTTTGCATTGACTCAGTTCTTCACGCTGGCGTCTCCACCGTCTCACCATCGATTTATTTATGCCAAGATTATGTGCAGCAGCTCGATTTCCTTCTTCAACCGCCAGATTGATTGCCTTTAACTTAAAAGCTGCATCATATGCTTTTCTTCGAGTGTTTTCCATGTTGATGAGGGTGAGTACAAATGACTGATTTACAATAATTTAATTGTGAAAGTGCGCTTGATTTATCATACAATTTCATTGGACCTCTGTGAACTACTCATCAATTTTATTGGTCTACTGTTATGAGGCAAAATGTTTTTGGCGGCATGAAAAAAAAACATGCACTAGCCACACCGTAGTATAGGCCGCAGTGTTGCCGCAGTGTTCAAAACGTGGGAAAAAAGTAGCGGCTTATAGTCCGGAATTTACGGTAAGAGGTTGCAGAGAATTGGTATGTCACCAAGAACCACAGATGTACCATGGAGAACATTCTAATGTATACAACTTTGTGCAGCTTTCTGATCCTGTGCTGAGGCTTCTCCATACCAGATGATGAGGCAACCAGTTAGAATACACTCGATGGCTCCATCACAGGCATTATCCTCCTCAGTATCCAGAACAAATTCAAAAGGTGATGCCTCAAAAAATGAGGCATTGATCATTCTGGACCCCCTTCACTTCAGACTCGACCTCTTCTCATTGCAGCCATCAAGAAGGAGGTACAAGAGCCTGAAGATACACACTAAACAATTTAGTAACAGCTTCTTCCCTTCCACTATTAGGTTTCTGAATGAACAACAATCACTACCTCAGTATTTTTTCTGTTTCTTTGTACAGTACTTATAAACATACTTAGTTTCTTTCAGGTGCCAAAGTTGACATATATGATCTAAATGCATTAAACTGAAAGCATGAATAATTTTTGACAGGCCTCTGAGAGACTGTCCTATGATAATGAACAAAGAGTTCAAGATTGTGTGTGTTACCATTCACTATCCCATTCTGCATTATATTTTTCTTCAGATTCCTGTGCCCTACTATAGACCTGGATGTTATATACACATTAGGAATGTGTCTGACATATCCAACAGTTTCAAAATTATAACTTTCTATCTCTCTTTGGTCTCCTTTGTGACTGGGTGTAAGCCAGAGGAATATGGACCTAACTGTCCAACAAATCATCTGCTTTCTGTTTTGAATTATTGTGCATCTTGGACAACTTGCAAAACAACTTTTGGAAGAGTTCAGACATCCATCCCTTCAGTCGTTTATTTTAACACTTTGATAAATGTTCCAGAACTCATAACCAAACTATAGTAATATTTTTCAAATTGCAATTGTATTCCAAAGGCTTCTGCCAATATTAAAGCCTATAAAATTCTAGCAGTTATACTGAGCAGCCAATTGGGACTGTCCTTTATAAAATACTTATTTTCTTCTTTTGAACTAAACCATACAGTATATCCATTTGGATCCTGAGAATTACATTAAAGTTTGCCAGAGGATTGAATACTTTATTAGAGAGAATAAAGTGACTTAAGAACAATTGTTCTACATTTCTTGTGCCAAGATTAACACATTTCATTTCTAAAGAAAGATTTTGTTGAGGTATAAAAATTGGACATTGCACCCTTGACCCAGAGCAATCAATGAACTGACGTTTAAAAGCACTAATGATTGAGGGACATTTTATACTTGGATCAGGATTACATACTAAGATGTTTGTCTGCCTCAGGAATTCAACATTAAAGTAGTTAATGGGAAGTTATTTGGTTCAGTGGAATTCTCAGCTTGTTTGGATCATAATTATGCTTGGATCAGCTGTACATTTCAAAGGCATTAATCCTCCCTCATACAAAACCCAACACCGAAGTAGTATGGTTTGTTTTCTTACAAGACATTGATTTTTCTTTATGTTGTCAAAAGAAAACTACAAGCAGCCTGATATTTTGAAGAAGTTGGTTACACCCAGTTCGGATATACATATAATGTTACCTACAAAATCAATTTACCTTTTGACATTTTGTCTCTGTTATTTTTGCCAACAAACTGAGCCAACAGTTTGCAGTCATGCCCCACAATCACCGGAGAGATGAATGACCAATTCATCTGCTCAGCTACTGTTAGTTGAGGATGAATGTCATTCAGGACACTTGGGAAGCTCTTGGCTCTTCTTCAAATATGTGCTGTGGAATATTTTACATCCTTCCTAACAGACAAGTGGGCCTCAGTTAAGCAACTCTACTGAAAGATATTGGGAGAGAAATTGGCCAATACCCAAAAATAGATGTAGAGAATGCAGAGTTTGATAAATCTACTCCCATTCATCATGTCACAAGTAGCAAAGTAAATAAGTGCTGCATACTCTACAATATACTTGACTTCTTCAGTTACTATATTAGTATTCAAATAATCTAGGGAGATGTTTAAAGCCTTTAACAACAACTGAGAAATTTAATTTCAATTCACTAAATCATTCTAAAGTAAAAAAAATGAGTTGGTTTTGGTAAAATTGACCATGGAACCATTGAATTAGTACAAGTATTCACTGGCTCCCTAACACACTTCTGAGAAATGAAATCTGTCATCACTCAGTCTGGTCAAACTTGTGGCTCTAGATTTGTCACTGGTTGAGTTTTAACCATTGGCTTAGTTTCTGTCGCTTAAGACAGAAGGGAAGGAAGAGAGCTGGGACCTTGGAGTAGAACTTCCAGTACTTTGGACATGGAGAAATTAAGCATCAGATATCAATAATAGGTGAAGGCAACAGGATCA
This sequence comes from Hypanus sabinus, assembly GCF_030144855.1. Taxonomy (NCBI): domain Eukaryota; kingdom Metazoa; phylum Chordata; class Chondrichthyes; order Myliobatiformes; family Dasyatidae; genus Hypanus; species Hypanus sabinus. The sequence continues at coordinate 167,323,808 of NC_082706.1, forward strand.
GCTTTACAGAAAAATGGAGCTGCAGAGCTGGAAGGGTGCATACCGAGATCAAGAAGGGATTTTGAGCATAAGGATGAAAAATTTAAATGGGAGGCAAATGTTAATGTGGTATCATTTTAGGAACATGAGCACAGGCTGAAAGATGATCAAAATGTGAACAGACAAAATCCAGAGAACAGAATTTGACAGAAAATGTTATAAATGAATTTTGCACCTTTCCAAACTTAAAAGATGAAAACCCACAGAGGAGTGAAGTTGTCTTGGCAAGAGATGCTATATCAAGGAACACTCTCTCTCTACAACTTAATGCCAGAAGCAATTGATTTACATTTTTATGGCAGTCAAATTAACATAACAAAGTCCAGAAATGGATCATTGTAAAAAATCATTTTTCCTATTTTAACTGTCTTAAATCAGTGTCATCATTTCATAATCTGTATTCCTTAAGAACTTTATGTGAAATCTTGGTTCCCTTCAAAAGTGGGTGGTCTAATATACTAAACTTTTTTGACATTTTTCTTAAATAGAATATGACCCATATCCAAATAGAATCACAATCCACAAGGATTCTTCAGAGCTTCTTGCCACTGTAGGAGGCCAGGACTGAATGACAGACAATGATAAGCACAATGAACTTAAACAACAGGTTGTCAGATTTGCTATCAGTTGTGGCTATCCCTCGAGGTCGAGGATGACAATCTTCATTCCGTTGATCTAGTTATTGGCTCTTAAGTGGCTTATGAGTCCAATCTTGGCTTTGAAAGTTCTTCAGCATTCAAGACAGGTAGTTCCAGATGGCAGATTGGGCTTTGGTTGTTGCTGCCTCTCTTTCCATTTTCTTCTCTTTTCTTCTAATTCTGCACACCTGTTGGCTTCAAAAGTTGCTGTTCCTTCTCAGATGATAGTTTGCCAGAGTTTCCTGTCCTTGGCATTGTTTTTCCAATTGTTGATGTCGATGTTACATTTCTTCATGTTGGCTTTTAAGACGTCTTTGAATCTCTTCTGTTGTCCATCTCTTTTATGTTTGCCTTCTTTAAGCTGGGAATAGAAGATTTGTTTTGGCAGACGTTCGTCTTCCATCTGAGCAACATGACCACTCCAACATAGTTGGTTCTTGATGACATAGGCTTCAATGCTTGTTTTATTTTTTTGCTTCATTTAGCATGCTGACGTTGGTTCTTCTTCTGTCCTCCCAGCTGATATTTAAGACATTTCAAAGGCAGTGTTGATGAAACTTCTCAAGTGCCTTCAGATGTTGTTGGTATGTTGTCCAGGTTTCTGATGCATACAGGAGCGTTGGGATCACCACTGCTTTGTACACTAACATTTTGGTGTCTGTTCGGATGTCATGATCATGAAATACTCTTGTTTGGAGACTCCAAAAGCTGTTCCAGCACATTTAAGACAATGTTGGATCTCATCCTGAAGAGCAATGCTGACATCAATTCTAGATGGAGGGAGCACTTTGAAGATCTTCTAAATCAAACCGTCTCACTTGACAGGAACATGATTAACAACATTCCAAAACAGCCTGTTAATGGCTCCTTAAGCAAAATACCAACACCTGAACAAGTCAAGGAAGCCATCAAAACCTTGAAACACAACAAGGCCGCTGGACTCAATGGAATAGCAGCCGAGGTCTACAAAATTGGAGGTAACCCGCTTCATTACCAACTGCATCAACTTCTCATCAAGATCTGGATAAATGAAGACATACCAGCAAACTTTAGAGACTCAGCAATTGTTACCATCTACAAAAGGAAAGGTGATTGATCAGAATGCGGAAACTATCATGGAATTTTCCTGTTAGCAACAGCAGGAAAGATCCTCACCTGCATCTTGAACAACCGGCTCAAACCTTTAGTCAAGAAGATCCTTCCGGAGACACAATCTGGTCTTAGACCATCACGTGAAGCAATGGACATGATCTTCACAATGTTCACAACTATCAATAAGATGCTTTTGTCATTGGTAGTACTGAAGCAGAAATATTTTGAAAAAATAAGTAATGGAATAGCTGCACACAACATTACTAAGGTATTTTGCTTTTTCATTCTTGGCAAGAGGATATCTTATCCCATTTTGTCCTGAATCTGACATAATCAGTGGCTTTCTAGGCACAGGAGCTGGTATGTCATGAGCAACTGGTCAGGCTGGACTTGAGAGGATTGTGTATAGTTCTGTTTGCTAAGTAGTAGGAACAATGTGATGACACTAGAGAGAGTCCAGAAGAGACCTGGATGTCATCAGAAATTCATATTACAGAGAGTTCATTCTCACTGGAAAGTAGAAGGCTGAGCTGTGACCTTATTTAGGTCTTTAACATTATGAGGGGTATGTAGGGTAGATAATCAGAGTCTATTTTTCTAGGGTGGGTGTTAGTTTAGGTGAGGGGGTAAAATTTAGAGGAGATGAGCAGACTGAGCAGGTTTTTCACACAGAGGGTGACGGTTACATGGAACCAACACCAGATGAAGCAGTAGAGACAGATAAAATGCAATACTTAGAAGACATTTTGACAGATACTTGGATAAGAAAGGAGTTTGCAGGATGTGAGTTTACTGCGAGTAAATGGGCTTAGGGTAGATCAGTAGCATATGGATGAGTTAGGCTGAAGGGCCGCTTGTACATCTCTATGATGATGATAATTATTATTTTAATATTAAGGTTAATGATTACCCATGCAGGTCTGAGATTTCTGAACAAGGATGAGGAGTCTCAGTAATAACTCTCCCTGAAAATGAAGAAGGGTAGATGTTGTTTGGTGCCTAAGGCCCTCCACAGCATCTACTTAGACTAATAGTTCTGTGGTAATCATTCTAATTGCTTTCCACAAAGTCAAAAAGATGGTTTCAAGTAGAAATTATTGGCATCAATATTACATTTTAAAATCTATAAACAAGGTTTCTATATTCTTGAAAACATACTTTAAAAATCTAAACCTACATTTCTTTTCTGACGTACTGTTCTATAATAGTGGAAAAGCTTTTCAGAGAGACAGTGGTAGCATGAGAAGTAAGCACTGGATTTAATTTTAGCTTTCTCGAAGAATAAACTGACATTGACATGATGGATTCAATTGCCTGCAAACTTTGTAAACCTGTGTTTCTCTATATTTTGTAAGTTTTTTCTCTACATTCTTCAACCTTTCCAAACATTTCTGCTCTTCATCTCTTCATGATTAATACTTGTCTATATTTGATGATTACAGACCCCTTATTAACTTTTATGTTGGTCTTCCAGCAGTCTCCCTTTGCCTTTTTCTATTAATTCTTCTAATATTTCCTTCTGTTATGTCAATACCATTATTTCTTTTTGGAGTAACAATTTTCTTCATTCAAACACTAAAAAGATGTTATGCATGTCCTCTAAAATTTACTTTCAACCCGTCAATTCATTCCTTCCTCAAATAATGTAAAACCTATCACAACAGGGACCCTAGCTCATGATTGTAAAATACATCCCAAACTGGAAGCTATATGGTTCACAGATTCCTCAAGCAACTCATGTTTTTTTCCTCACTCTTATCATGCAGGAATTAGTGACACAACACTTTTCAGGAAATCCGGAAAAATATTCAGGCCTCTATGGTACAAAGGGGGATCTTGAATATTATTTTACTGTTACATATAAAATAATGAACTAAAAATGGCTTACTAGCCTTATAGAACTTCCATAACAATAATTACTTCAAATAGCTTCAAGATATAATGAGCAAAATAGGCTAAAAAAGTTTTATTAATGGAAAATGTCAGTTACTATAAATGGACTCAAGAACTATGCCTGGCATAACTAGAGTGTTCCTTTATTTCCACAGAAGTCTATTGTGTCACATTATGTCACAATGCTTTTGCAAAACCGTGTGATGTAGTATGTCATGTTATGCTTTCCCTTTTCCTGTTTTGTTTTGTGAAAGATAAAAAGTCTCTGCTGCGACTATATAGCCAAAGGCTCTTGCACAGCGTTCCCACTAATCCAGTTCAAAGCTGTCTGCTGCATTGTTACCTCCACTAACCAATCTGTGTCTTCGCTATCGTTAAAGTACCATTTCAAAACTGGAAGGCAGCAACTGCTAAAAGCTTACCCCCTCCAGCAGAATCTTTGACTGGACCAGTTAACATTTTCAAATGTTACCTCAGGCAAGGTGAATTTTAAATCATACATGTTCACTTGGAAATATATTTTTCTTTGCCAGGTGTTTGTTCATATTTCACGTTAGAATTACTCTTGCTGCAGCAATCTGGAGGAATTCAGTATGTCAGGCAGCATCTATGGAGAGAAATGGACAGTTGATACTTTGGGTCAAGTTCAGACAAATCCAAAATGTCAACTATCTATTTTCAACCAATCGATGATGCCTAAGCTGTTCAGTTCCTCCATTATGATGTTCCAGCAATATTGTTTCCTTAGTACATGAGGACTGTCAAAGGTAAACAGCAATGAATAATAAATGTTGAAGTCTCAGCAATACAGTATGTTCATGAACAATAAATGGAGGCAACCACAGGAAGTGCAACACCTGTCCCTACAACTTTTCCCTTATCTTCATCTGGGAACCTAAACAGATTTTCGAGGTGAGGTCAAGGATCGTGTGCACCTCCTCCAATGTGATCCATTGCATTCACTGTTCGCAGTGTGGCAGTGGGTCAGATTAGGGCTCAGGGACACGTGTGTGGGATAATGAGGAGTAATTTGCAATGTCCGGAGCCCAGGATGGAATGATCCGCAATCGAAAGTCTGCAATCCCGGAGGTTGTGTCGACAGGCGATCAGGAAACCAATCCCCAGGTTGCTGAATCCCAAGTCGGAGGTTCGTACTGGCAGGAATCACAATGGCTGGTGACCCCCATGCCACCAGGATCGGAGGTCCTTGAAATTCTGTAAATTGAGGCTTGAAGCTTCTGCAGTTGAAGATCAGCAATGCCAGAGGTTGGATCGGTCAAGATCAAGGGTCAATCCTGTGACTAGCCAGTCTTGGGGTCAACATCCAGAGGTTGGTGAAGTTTGGAGGGCAAAGCCAAAGGTCCAAACCTTGGTGAGCCCAAAGGCAGAAAAGCAGAAAGGTCAGAGAATGAAGTCGGCGAGTCTTGAGGTAGAGGTCATAAAGTTGAGTCTGTGAGCTCAGGCCAAGGACTGGAGTTTAGAGGCTAAATGCCTGTGAGTCTGAGAGTCCAAAGCTAAAGACTGAAGGTCCGGAGGCAGCAGGTCCTGGGCTTGGAGGCCTGCCTTTCTATGTGAGAGCCTGAGGAAATGGTTGTTTTACTGTTGTTGCTTATTTTATTCTGCTAAACATTGTCAGCATGCTTTGTTGGCACTTGAATGTGTGACAAAACTTGTGGGCAGCCCATAGTACATCCCTGGGTGTTTTATTGTAAAGCCAAACAACGCACCTCACTGTATGATTCAATATACATGTAGTAAATAAACCTGAATCTGAATTCTTTACATTGACAAGATCAGACGTAGACATTGGTGACTGTTTTGCAGAGGTGCATATACTCTATACACAATGACCACTTGCATCTCATTTTAACTCTCCTTCCCATTCCCACACCAATGTATCTGTGCCTTCTCCACTGCCACAGTGAGGCCAAGTGTAAAACAGTTGCAAACTAGAACTGATCCTCCTATTCCTCTTGTGTAACTACAGCCCAATGATTTGAATAGTTCACTTTCCAATTTCAGGTACCCCAATCCCTCAAAGTCCTTTCCCACTCATTACAGTCCACCCAGGGTTGTCTCTCTTCGTTCACCTTCTCCATTTCTTCCCCCATCCCTCATTATCTGAAGTCATCATCACCCCCACCTAGTTCCATCTGCCCATCACCCACATATCCATCTCTTATCCCTAGCTTATCCTTCCTATTCTCTCCCTCATCTCATTCCATCTGACCATCTTCCCTCCCGAGTTACTAATAAGGATTGTCACCTTGTCATGGTGGAGAGGGTTGTGAGTTCCTGAGATCTTGAAAGTGACATTCTCTGGAGTTTAGCCATCTGGTGCTTAGCTCATGGTAGGATCACCTATGGTGGAAAGGTCAAGGGGGAGGTTCCAGCCAAGGAGTGGAGCTGGTGGAAGACGTTGACATGTCACAATGGCCGTGAATGGTAGGTATCCGATCATCTTGCATTCCATGCCACTGACCCTTGAACCTGAGCTGTCCCTGGACAGCATTGTGGCTGCCTCTGCATAAGCCTCCCCATGTTAAACACAGTCTCCATTAAGGAAATTGAACATTTTTACAAATGTTACACTTCCATATTAAACACAGAGGTTGGGTTCAATTGTTAAAGAAAGGTATTGACTAATGATCTATTGTCTTTTTCACATATTAAAATAGTGAAGAGACTATCGACTAATCCAATCATTAACTCCTTAAAGAATTTAAATGAAAATAAACTGTCCAATAATGATTGTTTATGTTCAGCCTGACCAAGTCTAAGCTAAATTTTCTATTGCTAAATTTAATGATTTTTAATGTCTCAATATATTTTTGAATACACCAATCGATATATTTAAAGCATTTTCAATAAATCATATAAAAATGTTTTTTGATAAATTCTGTTGACAGCACAGCACACCTTCAACACATTGAAAATGGACTTGAAAAGATTACGTTCATTTTGATGTTCTTACATAATTAATAAAAATAATCAAATATTAAAGCAAATAGAGTATAAATCTACAGATGTTATTTTGTGTTTTATATATACATATATATAGATAAAATCTTTTTGACCATTTAATACTCTATACAAAAAGCATACAGTGTCCTAGTGTTAATAAATGATTATTTTTAATGGCAAGACCTGCCAGGTATTTGATGGCAACCTTTCATTTGAGCTTTGATGTATCTATTATCATGTTAATATAATTATTTCATCAGCACTCATTCATATTTCTCTTCTTTTCAATGGGATACCATTGTTATTTAAAGGCTCATTTCCATTTATAAACTTAAATGGCAAGTAATGAAATTAAGATTGATTTCCCTTCATGTTTATACAAGTTTACTTCATCTGTGATCTACTGTGAGTGTATTGCTGTCTTTAGTATTCTGCTAATCAATAAGTTGTGTAACTCCTGAGTTTTCAATTTCCAGATTACCACATACAGCTGATCTGAGAGTTGTTCTTTGTCTTATTCGAGAGGAATAGAATTGGGTCAGTTTTCCTTTGAACCTACAGTTTCATTTAATCACACCATGACAATCTGAATCATATCTCACCCATACTCCATACTTGCAACAAAAACCTTGATACTAATATCTTGCAAAATCTATCACCCATGAAATCCCTAATTGTATTACAATGGAAGCCATTTAGGGGAAGGAACCCCAGATTCATGTTGTTCTTTATTCACTGCAGCCCTTTACTATTTTCATCATGGTCTTCTTATGTTCTTTGAAACTTGGGCTTTTGCTCCAATTACTTTGAAAGGAATATATATGAAATTTTGTTGGAATATAGCAGTTTATTCTAATTAAAGGGCAAGACATATAACATTTTTCACCATTTCAGTGAAAAGCATGCAAAAACATTGATTAATTGGCCATATGATATTGATGTGCTGGAAAATTAGAAGAATGGATTTTGAAAGTAATTATAATGAAAATACACATTAAACTTTTTCTAATACTGACACAATAGGATGTTAAAAGTGCTCTTTTGGCATGATATACCACTTTCACAATATAACAATCTGTGAATTGTTACATTGAGAAATTGGTCATATCATACTGACAGGCAGCATGGTAGCATTGTGGTTAGCACAATGCTTTACTGTACAGGTGACCCAGGTTCAATTCCTGTCACTGCCTGAAAGGACTTTGTACGTTTCCCCTATGTCTGCATGGGTTTCCTCTGGGTGCTCCAGCTTCTTCCCATATTCCAAAGACCTACTGGTTGGTAGATTAACTGGTCCTTGTCCCATGATTAGGCCAGGATTAAATTGGAGGATTAATGGGTGGCATTGTTCAAAGGGCCAGAAGGGCCTAATCCATGCTGTATTTCAATAAATAAATAAAGAAGCCAATAAACAATAAATTCTTCCTCATATTTCATATTTGTGTTTCCTCATTACAGCTGGGATAATAATTAAATAATAAGCTCCACTATAATTTTGCCTCTTTTATCACATACCTTCACTGTTAAACAAAATACCATTGAATGTACCCCTATTGATTCCATTTACAGTCAGATCTTTTTCAAGCGAATTGAAACTACCAATAACAATCTAATTCAAACGACTGTGCTGCATAAACTGATTGCAAAGTATAGAAATGGTGTTTAACAAACTTTTTTATCAGTTCATTTTGAGTGTAGCAGCAATCAGGCAACCAACGAAATGGTTATCTGTTTTTAATCATCATTTCTTACACGTCAGAAGTTAAAATGAAAATTAAACCCGAGCTATTACTTGTTGATAAATTACTTCAGCTGTATGGCATGAGTTCAAGTGCATCCCAGAAGGTAGTAGCAAAAAGGTTCCTTTAGATAATTGAATAAATGAGTTTGAGCACACTTTATTTATTTCATTTGTTCACATATTCTTAGATAAAAAAAAAGCTCTGCCATGTGGATTTTCATTGAAGAATGTAAAACATATAATCTTAATACCTCTTTAACACTGATGTCAGATGAGTGGCATTGTGGATGTTTGCTTGGCATACGAATGTCAGACTGACAATAGATGTGGGAAAATATTTCATTTTCTGAAATATTATCAATGCTAACATCCATGAGCCCAGAGATAAATCTCTGTAACTAATGCATTCGATAAAGGAATAGTTTGTGACATTAATGAGATTTGTCCTTAGGCCTGACCTGCACATTTCATCGTAATGATAAAGTGTAGAAACTATAACCGTTTTATACAGAAATTATCCTTGTAATTCTAAACCTAGGCAGAATGCCAAGCCTCAGCACACACATTGTATCATTCTATGCTTATAATAATGCCAATCTGATATAAAATTCTGTTCTAAATCATCAGCTTTGCATGGGAATGAATAGGAAAAAAATGCCTATGTAAATATTCTGTCTAAAATATTAGAGCTATAATCAACTTGACTACCTAAAACCATCTAAAATGTCCATGAAATACAGTCTGCTGCATCTTTTTTTGTCGAAGGTATGCCGTCATATCCAGTTCAAGAAGGCCACGTGCAAGTGATGCGATGATGTGATCTGACAAAATTGTTTAATTGTCTTATTCATTTTAAACTGGGAAGAAAGAAAGAACTTTATGCAAATAAAAATAGTGTCTTTCATGCTAAAAACTGATGCTAATCTGCTCTACTGGGGTCTGAGCTTTGCAAAAGATGCTAATTTTTCTTTATGTTTTGCCTTTACTGATCAATTTTCTTACATAGATATCTAAGTGTAATAGAAATCTGAACAATATATCCATATCAAAAGTAAAAATAAAACTTGTTCTCAAAGAAAATTGTTTAGCGGCTCCAGATTTATATTTCAAAATCAAAAACATCTTGGTTTCGTTCACTATGTAAAGTGAGAAAATTGCGTTAATGAGATATTTGCAATAATAGCAGCAAAAGTACTTTGAAGGTGCTGATTCCATCCCATTCAAGTTTTAGATATGTTATTCCTTCTCTAGCTCTCTTTACACATGAACATCTTCAAAAAGACACATCCTTATATGTGTAAACTCTTCACCAAATTTAACCTGCATTCACAATAAGACGGGATCATTAGAACATAGGAAATTGGAGCAGGAGGCTGCTCAACATTTAATAAGATCATGGTTAATCTGACCACGGATTCATCTCCACCTATTTCCTTTTCCCTACACCCTTAATTCCCCTACTATGCACAAATTTACCCAACCTTGTCTTAAATATATTTACTGAGGTAGCTCCCACTACTTCATTGGGCACAGAAATCCACAGATTCAGCACTATTTGTGAAAAAAATTTCTTCACACCTCCATCCAAATTTACTCCCCAGAGTCTTGAGTCTATGTCCAAGTTCTAGTCTCACCTAACAGTGGAAATAACTTTCCTGCCTCTATCTTATCCATCCCTTTCATAATTTTACAAGTTTCTATAAGATCTCCTCTCATCTTTCTGAATTCCAGGAGTATAGTTCCAGGCGAATCAGTCTCTCCTCATAGTCTAAACCCATCTCTGGAATCAACCTAGTGAACCTCCTCTGCTCCACCTGCAAAGCCAGTATATCCTTCTTCAAGTAAGGAGACCGGAACTGCATGCAGTACTCCAGATGTGGCCTCGCCAGTACCCTGTACAGTTGCAGCTAACCTCATTGCTCTTCAATTCAATCCCGTAGCTATGCAGGCCAACATTCCATTTGCCTTCTTGATAGCCTGCTGCAGTTCATGCAGATGCTCTCCCAAGTCCCTCTGCAGAGCAGCATGCTGCAATCTTTTACCATTTAAATAATAATCTGTTCTTCCATTTTTCCTTCCAAAATAGATTACCTCACATTTACCAACATTGTACCCCATCTGACAGACCTTTGCCCACTCACTTAGTCTATCTACAGTATATCTCTCTGCAGACTCTCCATATTCTCTGGACAATTCGCTTTTCCACTCAATTCTGTGTCATCAGCAAACTTAGATACACTACACACGGTCCCCTCTTCCAGATCGTTAGTGTATATCATGAAAAGTTGTGGGCCCAGCACACCGCTCAATACTGATTGCTAACCAGAGAAACACCCATGTATCCCAACTCCCTACTTTCTATTGATTAACCAATCCTCTACCCATGCTAATACATCATCCCTAACTCTGTGTATCCTTATCTTATGGATATGTCTTTTATATGGCACCTTATTGAACACCATCTGGAAATCCAAGTAAATAACATTCATCTCTTCCCTTCTATCCACTATGCTTGTTATATCCTCAAAGAACACCAGTAAGTTTATCAAACAAGACCTGCCTTTGCTGAATCCATGCTCCATCTGAATGATGGATCTATTTCTTTCTAGATGCCTCACTACTTTAATGATAGCTTCAAGCATTTTCCCCGACTACCGGTTAAACTAACTGGCCTATGGTTACCTACCTTTTGCCTGCATACTTTTTTGAACAGTGGCATGACATTCACCATCTTGCAATCCACCAGGACCTACCCCAGAATCTAGAGAATTTTGGTAAATTATCACGCAAGCCTCTACCATTTCTTTCAGTACCCCGGGAGGCATTCAATCAGAACCAGGAGATTTGCCTATCTTTAGGCCCAGAAGTTTGCTTAGCACTACCACTTTTGTGATAGCTACTGTATTGAGGCCATCGCATCCATCTCATCCCTCTTAGGCATGTTCAATGTGGAGTATTGTTGACCTGTAGGCCTAGGGAACTTTCTCTATCCCTTAAACAAAGTCATAGATTAAAAGAGTCTTCAAAAGATTACTGTAGAGGAGAAGTCAATTTTGCTAATCATGTCTGTGCTGATCAATAAATAGTTCAAGACAAAACCTACTTCCACCACTAGATGCATAGCCCTGCTGTTCCTAGTTTTTCAGATACGTGTCCACGTAATTTTAAATGTGATAGCAGTCTTATTTCTATCATCTTTTCAGGCATGAGTTTTAAATTATATCTCTGTAAAATCAATTTTTCCTCACCTTCTCTCTAACCTTCTGCCAATGACTTTGTGTCTCTGCTATTTGGTTTTTGATCCTTCTGTTTGGGACATAAAATCATAAGTCATAGAGGCAGGATTAGGCCATTCAGACCATCTAGTCTGCTCTGCCATTTATTATCCCTCTCAACCCCATTCCCCTGCCTTCTCCCAGAAACCTTTGATGCACTGACTAACCAAGAACCAATCAACCTCTGCTTTGAATATACTCAATGACTTGGTCTCCTTGGTGTCCTTGGCAATACATTCCACAAGTTCACCACCCTCTGGCTAAAGAAATTCCTGCTCATCTCTGTTCTAAATGGATGTTCCTGTATTCTGAAGCTGTGTCCTCTGGTCCTAGACTCACTCACTACAGGGAACATTCTCTCCACATCTACTCAATGAAGGTGTTCCAATATTCGGTTGGTTTCAATGAGATCCCCTCTCATTCTTATAAACTCTAACAAGTACAGACCCAGAGTCATCAGACACTCCTTATACAATCCTTTCATTCCCAGAATCATTCTCATGAACCTCCTCTTGACCTTTTCCAATGCCAGCACATCTTTTCATACTTTAAGGCACTCAAAAATACTTAAAATAGTCCAAGTGTGATCTGACCAATGTTTTATAAAGCCTCAGCATCACATCCTTGCTCTTATATTCTAGTACTTTCAAAATGGATGATAGCATTATATTTGTCTTCCTTCACTGACTCAACCTACAAGTTAACCTTTAGAAAATGGTGCAAAAGGACTCACAGGTCCTTTTGCACATTGGATTTTTTAATTGAATCCACGTTTAGAAAATAATCTACACCTTTATTCCTTCTACAAAGTGCATGACCATACACTTCCTTACACGATATTCCATCTGCCACTTCTTTGCACATTCTTCCAGTATGCCCAAATCCTTTTGTACACTCCATGCTTCCTCAACCCTACCTGCCGAGTCCACCAAACTTTGTATAATCTAAAACTGGCCCATAAAGCCAACAATTCTGTCATTTTAATCATTGACATACAACATGAAAAGCAGTTGTCCCAATATGGACCCCTGCAGAACACCAATAGTAACTGGCAGCAACCAGAATAAGTCAGGGTATTCTGACTCTTTGCACCTGCCAGTCAGCCAATCTGCTATCCATGCTAGTATCTGTCCTATAATACCATGGACTCTTATCTTGTTAAGTAGCATCATCTGTGCCACCTTGTCAACAGCCCTCTGAATATCTAAGTAGACAACATCCACTGACACTCCTTTGTCTCTCCTTTCTGTTATCTCCTCAAAGAATTCCAACAGATTTGTCAAGCAAGCTATCCCTTAAAGAAACCATGCTACTTTGGTCTCATTTATCATGTGCCTCCAGTACCCCAAAACATCATCCTTAATAAAAGAGCCAACATTTTCCCAACCACTGAAGTCAGGCTAACTGGCCTATAATTTCCTTCCTTCTGCCTCCCTCTCTTCTTAAACAGTGGAGTGTAAAATGCACTTTTCCAGTCCTTAGGAACCATCCCAGAATCCAGTGATTCTTGTAAGATCATTACTAATTCCTCCACAATCTCTTTAGCTACCTCGTTCAGAAACCTAGTTCATCTGGTCCAGATGACTTATCTACCTTCAGACCTTTCAGCCACCCAAGCACCTTCTCCATAATAAAAGCAATTTCTCTCACTTCTGCACCCTGACATTCACAAATTTCTGTCATACTGCTGGTGTCTTCCACAGCCAAGGCAGAAGCAAAGTACTTATTAAATTTGTCTACCATTTCCTAATCCTCCATGACTCCAGCATCACTTTCCAGTGATCCAATATTGACTCTTGCTTCTCTTTTATTCTTTATATATATATGAAGAAAAAACTTGTAGCACCATCAGATATTTGAGCGCAGAATTAGCCCATTTGGCCCATCAAGTCTACACTATTTCTTCATGGCTGATCCATTTTCCCTCTCAGTCCTAATATCCTGCCTTCTCCCTGTATCCCTTCGTGTCCTGACTAATCAAGAATCAATCAATTTCTTTCTTAAATATCAATAATGACCTAGCCTCCACAGCCACCTGTGGCAAAGAATTCCACAGACTCAACACTCTCTGGCTAAAGAAATTCCTCCTCAATTCCATTCTAAAAGGAGGCCCCTTTATTCTGAGGCTGTGTCCTCTGGTCTGAGAATCTTCCACCATAGGAAGCACCCCCTCCACATCTACTCTATCAAGGCCTTTCACCATTCAATAGGTTTCAGTGAGGTCACCCTTCAATCTTCTGAATTCTAGTGAATACAGGTCCAGAACCATCAAATGCTTTTCGTATGACAAACCATTTAATCCTGGAATCATTTTTGTGAACCTCCTCTGAAACCACTCCAATTTCAGTACATCCTTTCTAAGATAAGGGGCCAAAACTGTTCACAATATTCCAAGTGAGGCATCACCAGTGCTTTATAAAGTCTCAAAATTCCATCCTTGCTTTTCTGCAAATTAACCTTTAGGGAATTCTGCACAAGGACTTCCAATTTTTCTTGCACCTCAGACTTCATTTTCTCTCCATTTAGAAAATAGTCGATCCTTTCATTTCTTCTACCAAAGTGCATGACAACGCATTTCCCAACACTGTTCCACCTGCCATTTCTTTGCTCATTCTCAGAAAAGGCTCTCTTTATTCCCACTCTTTGCCTCCTGCCAATCATCCGCTGCTTCATCCACACTAGAATCTTTTCTATAATACCATGGGCTCGTAGCTTGTTAAGCAACCTCACGTGTCACACCTTGTCAAAGGCCTTCTAACAATCCAAGTACACAACATTGACTGATTCTGCCTTGTCCATCCTGCTTGTTATTTCTTCAAAGAATTCCAACAGCTTTGTCTGGCAAGAGTTTCCCTTGATGAAATCATGCCAACTATGGCATGTGTCTCCAAGTACTATGAGACCTCATCCTTAATAATCGACTCCAACATCTTCCCAATCACTGAGGCCGGACTAACTGGGCTATAATTTCCTTGCTTCTGCTTCTCTCCCTTCGTTAAGAGTGGAGTGACATTTGTAATTTTCCAGTTTTCCGGAACCATCTCGTGATTCTTGTCAGATCCTTATGAATGCCTCGACAGTCTCTTCTGCCTCCTCTTTCAGATCCCTGGAATGTACACCATCTGGTCCAGGTGACTATTTACCTTCAGACCTTTCAGTTTCCCACGCATTCTCTCTAGTAGTGGTGATTTCACACACTTCATCAGCGCTTATACCTGGAATCTCCACCATCCTACCAGTGTTTTCCACAGTAAAGACTGATGCAAAATACTTATTCAGTTCGCCTGCAATTTCATTGTCCCCGATTATTACCTCTCCAGCATCATTTTCCAGCAGTCTGACATCTATTCTTGCCTTACTTCTGGAGTTTATGAATCTGAAAAACTTTTGGATCCTCTTCAATAGTATTGGCTAGTTTCTTTAATATTCCATCCAGTGCAATACTGATACATCTGACTTTAGCTTCTACCTCTCATACTGAAAGGTGAAGTCTGTCATTTTATCACTGTCTCCTAAGGGTTCCTTTTGCCTAAACTCCCTAATCAAATCTGGTTCATTACACAACACCTAATCTAGAATAGCTCTATACACCTAAATTTAGTCTTTCTCCTGCCTCTACTGATTCAAAGAAAACAACCCAAACTATCCAGACTCTCCTCATAGTGAAAGTTTTTCCAGTCTGGTGGTATCTCTATAAACCTCTTCTGTACCTTTTTCCTGCCATATGATCTAACCCGCAATATATTTCTAGTAGAATCTCCCTGTTCTTATTGTACATTGTCAAACCAATAAAGGAAAGCATTCTTTATTTTGCTGCCCTTTACTGACCTTTAGATGTACACTTCAAGCTCCCTTTTGTCCACTATTCCATTCAATGTTTATTGTACATTCCCAGCCTTCATGCAATTTCACCTCCCCCCAAAAAAAATCCCCCTTACATTTTACCCCAATTCCATTTTGACTGCCCGGTTATATTTTTCAACCAGTTATATCTATCAGCCAGCTATGTCCATCTACCTGAAGAATTTCAATATTGTATCTAAAAACTGGAAAAAGAGTGCACTCAATAAGTACACCTTGGGGAAATCAGTTCAAGAGGGACCTATGTTACATGAGACCAACCTCTGCTGTGCCACAGAGAATAAGCAGCAACTATGAACGGAGAGACCAACCGCTTGCCCACACTGAACACGTTGCCCAAATATGTGAATCCAAAATCGCACTCTGTAGCCTCCTGAAGACCAACCCATAACACAAAGTACACTGCAGATGCTGTGGTCAAATCAAGACATACAAAAAAGCTGGATGAACTCAGCAGGTCGGGCAGCATCGTTGAAAGGAGCAGTCAATGTTTCAGGTCAAGACCCTTTGTCAGTTTCATGTGGGCCACATCAGACACTTGGTCCTCAGTAACCCAACTTCATCCTTTTACATACTGTCATCCAGCTCAAGTTGGCAGTGATAATCTAATACTACAAGATTGCCAATGATGCAGATAGAGTTCCATTATTTATAGCCTCAACCACATAATCTCAAGTAAACATACAATATGCATTCAAGAGTTGTGCCCCAGTAAATGGCCAACCTAGAGTATGCCAGAAATTTGAATGCATCATTCTATTCTTTCAAAATGCTGATATGACCTCCCATACAGTACATATTCATAATTGTCTATAAAAGTGCATTACAAATACAAGCATGTAATTTTATGTGCATAAATACAGAATTAAAATTTAAGAAATAAATGCTCTTTTAGAGCTAGTCATTATTCTATCCTAATGACTAACATATTTATCCAAAAAATATTAGTTTTGGATCATGGTTACAATGTTCTTGGATCTAGAATTACGTACTCTGTGAATTAGAAATATTCTGCATTGGAAGACTACATTTGGCTCAGATATATTTGTTTGGAATCCATTGCACGTTATTAAATCAGATAAATAGATAGCACATTCCCTCTTTACACACCCACATCTCATAGAGAAATAAACTAAACTTAAATTTTTTCACATCATAATTCAGTTAAAAGTTGTGTCTTTTAACTTAATAATAAAATTCACCAGTGACATTGATTTTAAAGCTGCTATTGCATTTTAACTTCCTCTATTACTTCTCACAGACCCAATCGAAAAAGATTGTGCTTGAATCTTTGTTATGATGTATGGAGTGATCTGATAAAAGCATACAGAATTATGGGGATATTTGCAGGATTTTCCCCCTCAGGGCTGGGTTAAAGTAAAAGTAGAGGTTCTAGGTTTAGGGTGAAAGGTGAAATATTTAAGGGGAATCTGAGGGGCAACTTCTTTAATCAAAGGGTGGTGAAAGTGTGCAACAAGCTGCCAGTGAAAGTGGTAGCTGTGAATTCAATTGTAACATTTAAGAGAAGGTTAATAGGGACATGGATGAGAGAGTGAGGGGGACAGACATAAGATTCTGTGGATGGTAACAGGACACCCAGATGGTTTGTTGCCTCCCAGGTGCCAGGGTCAGGGATATCTCAGAGCGCATCCACAACATTTTGGAGAGGGAGGGGGAGCAGCCAGATGTCTTGGTACATATTGGTACCAATGACATGGGAAAGAAAAGCAATGAGGTCCTGAAAAGAGAATTTAGAGAGCTAGGTAGAAAACTGAGAAGCAGGACCTCCCGGGTAATAATCACTGGATTGTTGCCTGTGCCATGCACCATTGAGGGTAGAAACAGAATGATTTGGCAGATAAATGAGTGGCTGAGAAGCTGATGCAAGGGGCAGTGCTTCAGGTTCTTGGATCATTGGGATCTCTTTTGGGGGAGGTATGACCTGTTCAAAAGTGACGGGTTGCACTTGAACCCAAGCGGGACCAATATTCTAATGTGGCAGGTTTGTTAGAGCTGTTGGGAAGGGTTTAAACAAACTTGGCAGGAAGTGGCAACGGAGTGAAGGGACACAGGAAAGGACAGATGGTGAAAAAAAAGGTAAAGATAGCGTGCAGTCAGATTGTCAGGAAGGGCAGGCAGGTGATAGGACTTAGTTGCAGCCAACAGGCTGAGTATCAAATCATAAGCGATGCAGAATCAGAAAGGACAGCAAATACAGTACTCAAGGTGTTGTATCTAAATGCACATAGTATAAGAAATAAGATGTATGATCTTGTTGCAATATTACAGATTGCCAGGTATGATGTTGTGGCCATCACTGAATTGTAGCTGAAGGATGGTTGTAGTTGGTAGCAGAATGTCTAAGTTTACACATTACTTTGGAGGGATAGGAAGGTAGGCAGAGGGGGTGGTGTGGCTCTACTGGTAAAGAATGGCATCAAATCAGTAGAAAGATGTGACATAGGATCAGAAGATGTTGAATCCTTGTGGGTTGAGTTCAGAAACTGCAAGGGTAAAAGGACATTGATGGCAGTTATATACAGGCCTCCCAACAGTGGCTGGCAGGTGGACCACAGGTTACAACAGGAAATAGAAAAGGCGAGTCAAAAGGGCAATTTTATGATAGTCATGGGAGATTTTAACATGCAGGTCGATTGGGAAAATCAGGTTGATAATGGAGCTCAAGAGAGTGAGCTTGTTGAATGCCTAAGAGATAGCTTTTTAGAGCAGTTTGTCGTTGAGCCTACTAGGGGATCAGCTATACTGGATTGGGTGTTATGTAATGAACTGGAGGCAATTAGGGAGCTTAAGGTAAAAGAACCCTTAAGAACCAGTGATCACAATATAATTGTGTTCAACTTGAAATTTGATAGGGAGAAAGTAAAGTCTGAGATAGCAGTATTTCAGTGGAGTGATGTAAATTACTGTGGTATGAGAGAGGAGTTGGCCAAAGTAAATTGGAAGGAGCTGCTGGCAGGGATGTCAGCAGAGCAGCAGTGGCGTGCATTTCTGGGAAAAATGAGGAAGATGTAGGACACATAGACTCCAAAAATGAAGAAATGCTCTAATGGTAAAATAGTACAACCATGGCTGACAAGGGAAGTCAAAGCTATTGTAAAAGCAAAAGAAAGAACATACAACAAAGCAAAAGTTAGTAGGAAGATAGAGGAATGGGAAGTTTTTAAAAACCAACAGAGAGCAACTAAAAAAAATTATTAGAAGGAAAAAGATGAAATATGAAACAAGCTAGCAAATAATATCAAAGTGGATCGTAAAAGTTTTTTCAAGTATGTTAAAAATAAAAGAAAATTGAGAGTGGATATATGACCGCTAGAAAATGAGGCAGGAGAAATAATGGGGCAAGGAGATGGCTGATGAACTAAATGAGTATTTTGAATCACTCTTCACTGTGGAAGACACTAGCCATACACCTGATATTGTAGTGTGTGAAGGAAGACAAGTGAGTACAGTTACTGTTACAAGAGAAGAAGGTGCTCAAAAAGATGAAAGACCTAAAGGTACATAAGTCACCCAGACCAGAGGAACTGCACCCTAGGGTTCTGAAAAAGGTAGCATTAGAGATTTTGGTGGCACTAGAAATGATCACTGGGCTCTGGCATGGTGTCAGAGGACTGGAAAATTGCAAACGTCACTCCACTTTTTAAGAAAGGAGGAAAGCAGGAGAAAGGAAATTATTGACCAGTTAGCCCGACCTCAGTGGTTGGGAAGATATTGGAGTCAATTGTTAAAGATGAGGTGATGGAGTACGTGGTGACACAGGACAAGATATTACAAAGTCAACATGGTTTCCTTCAGGGAAAAACCTGCCTGATGAACCTGTTGGAATTCTTTGAGGAGACTACAAGTAGGATAGATGAAAGGGATGCAGTGGATGTTGTATATTTGGACTTTCAGAAACCCTTTGACATGGTGCCACACATGAGGCCAAGTTAAGAACCTATGGCATTACAGGGAAGTTATTAACATGGTTAGAGCATTAGCTGATTGGTAGGAGGCAGCAAGTGGAAAAGGATCTTTTTCTGGTTGGCTGCCAGTGACTAGTGGTGTTCCACAGAGGCCAGTGTTAGGGCCACTTCTTTTTATGCTGTATATCAATGATTTAGATGATGGAATAGATAGTGGAGGGGCAGGTGGTGTTGAGGAAACAGACAGGATGCAGAAGGACTTGGACAGATTAAGAGAATGGGCAAGAAGTTGGCTAATGAAATGCAGTGTTGGAAAATGCATGGTCATGCACTTTGGTAGTAGAAATAAATGTGCAGACTATTTTCTAAACTGGGAGAAAATCCAAGAATCTGAGATACAGAGGGACTTGGGAGTCCTTGTGCAGAACACCCTGAAGGTTAACTTGCAAGTTGAGTCGGTGGTGAGGAAGGCAAATGCCATGTTAGCATTGATTTCAAGAGATCTTGAATACAAGAGTGAGATTGTGATGCTGAGGCCTTATAAGGCACTGATGAGGCCTCACCTTGAGTATTGTGACAGCTTTGGGCTCTTCATCTAAGAAAGGATATACTGGCATTGGAGAGAAAACAGAGTAGGCTCACGAGAATGATTCCAACAATGAAATGGTTATCATATGAGCAACATTTGATGGCTCTGGGTCTGTACTCACTGGAATTTGGAAGGATAAGTAGGGGGATCACATCGAATGTTGAAAGGCCTAGACAAAGTAGATGTGGAAAGAATATTTCTCCTGGTGGGAGAGTCTAGGACAAGAGGGCATCACCTCAGGATAGAGGGGCACCATTTCAGAACAGAGATGCGGAGAAATTTCTTTAGCCAAAGGATGGTGAAGTTGTGGAATTTGTTGCCACATGCAGCTGCGGAAGCCAGGTCATTGGGTGTATTTAAGACAGAGATGGATAGGTTCTTGATTGGACATGGCATCAAAGGTTAAGGGGAGAAGGCCGGGATCTGGGGTTGAGGAGATAAAAAAGCATCAGCCATGATTGAATGGTGCAGTAGACTCGACGAGCCAGATGGCCTACTTCTGCTCCTATGTCTTATAAGTATGGAGGACTAGAGTCCAGGTGCAAGGACTGTATATGGGGCTAGAGAGAACAACAGGTTGGAATGGATTAGATAAGCTAAATAGCCTATTTCTGTGCTGTAGAGCTCAATGACGCAATTAAAGGCAAAAGCTGATTTACCAAATGTCCATATTTCTGAATTATTATTAACATACAAACAATTAACAGAAGATAGAACATTCGGTCCATCTAAGCCTTCTCACATAATTTCACATTTCACTATGTATTTTCTTTTTAATTCTTGTGACACTCCAAAGGGAAGTTAAAAAAAAGAGAACTAAAATTTAGATTGAATTGGGGAAAAAGACTTTATAAAATTTCTTTCTATCCTTTTTATGCCTTTGAAATTAGTCGAGAAGATCAGGAATATACCCTATTTTTAAAATTGTGGAGTCTGGTTGTTTAAGTTTTTGTTGTTCCAAGCTATATTGGTGCATACCATGGAAAAATGGGAATCCTGAATATATTGAAGATTTTTGCAGGAACTTGTCCCAGTCTTCTTTGATAACATCAAGGAAATGGAGTATAAGTGTATTTCCTTAGGCTTTCTGGTGGTGTTCTTCTGAATTTTTTGGCAGGAGATATCTAGTCTAAATCCTACTCTGCACAGTTTAATTCCATGTTGTGTTATTTTTCAATTATTACAAGTTGCTGATACTATCAGATATAACAATGGTACATTACTAGAAGGGACACAAGATTTGAGGGGTGATTGATAAGTTTGTGGCCTAAGGTAGAAGGGGTCAATTTTAGAAAACCTAGCACATTTATTTTTCAATATAGTCCCCTCCTACATTTACACACTTAGTCCAGCAGTCGTGGAGCATACGGATCTTGGACCTCCAGAAAGTGTCCACAGATGGGTGATTGATAAGTTTGTGGCCTAAGTTAGAAGGAGATGTTATTAACTTCAAACTTTCTGCATAATCACTCAAAGAGTTGACCTGCATGTGCATGTAACAAGAGCTGTATAACTCACCTCCTTCTACCTCAGGCCACAAACTTATCAATCATCCTTTGTAGAACAAATTAGTGATTACCTGAGCACTTAGATTGTATATGGTTCTGACAAAATTCAGGTTAGCCAAACCTATGCAGTGGATATTGAAGTGGATATTGATGGCCATTTCTGGCATATTTTTCTCTACACTTTACATAAAAAGTTTAACTATGAATAATACAACTGAATAATACTGATTAAATAAATAAAAATCTACTTAAACCTCACAAATTCTAACTACTTTGTAAAGTAAGAAATAAATAAATAAGAAAAGGATGCTTGCAAAAGGTCTTATAAGATGCCAGACAAAGAAGATTCCTTCTGAAGTGTACCTGTTGAATGCTTTGATCTGAATGTAGCACTGAAATCCAATTCAAATTATCTAGTGATTCTCACTGGAGTGGGAGATAGTTGACCAAACATTATAGAGAATCTTTTAAGTTTTTTTGGCTTAGAATGATATACACAATTGTCATTGTTCTGTATCTCATAGTGTGCCTCACCAAAAGATTTAAATTTTAACTCTATATTTATAAGAAAGTACTTGAATAGATGAAGTTATCCTTTATTGTTCCTCCAGTAATCTGCATTGAAATTTGGCTTGTCATGTTGCCAATCAAACCTGCCCATGCCAGATGAAAATATTGTCTATTCAGTTAGCAGTTAGACCCTTCCAACATTATAGAAACCAAGTCTCTCCAACTGGGCCCAATTTCGTTAAAGTGTAAGCAAAACTGTAATTGTTGATGGTTTGGGTTCAGACCCTTCATTTGGATTCCAGATTCCTGCATCTGCAGTCTCTTTCATTACACCACCATTAAATCTCAAGGCATGCACACTTTGAAGAAGTTTTCTTCCTTCAGTGCAGATGAAAGGTTTTCACCTGAAATGTTGACTGTCTAGATGCTGCCAGATCCACTGAGTTCCTCCATGAGCTCATTTCTTGCATGATTACCATCTATCTCAGGTGAAAGTGTTGCAATTCCAGTTCTTACTACTTTGTGTAATCAGAGGTGGTGGGTGGGGTTAAAGACTTGACTCCCTCTTGTTAGAATTGATGAGTTCTGTAAAATTTCTTTACTCAGCCCATGAACCTTGCATGAGCTTGGCTTTTATCCATGTCTAGGTGAAAACCTGAACACAATGATTCAGTCTGGGCATCACCTCATGCTTTCTCCAGCACCGTCACGATGACCATTTGCAGACCTATGGGTCAAAGCAAACTCCAGACCCTGTACCACAGTCATACAATAAAGTGAAGAAATATGCAAGTGACAACTACTAGGTCTCGGGCAACAAAACTTGAGGCCCTTCACCCTTTGTGTATTTGATAACTTATGCTTCACAAGTCTTGACCGTTTCTAAAAAATCTTTAAAAAAATAATAAAATACCTAAAATATACATTAAGCATAAAAATGATTAAATTTTTAAAACATAATGAAGAAGTAACCATACTTACTTTTCAAACCCCATTCATAACAATGGCTACAGTAAAACTAGAGGCCAGATACAAAGTGCATTCAGCTCTTGAACTCAGCATAACTGAGCTCCCCTCCCCCTTCCCCACACCCCAGACTCAGTGTCGCCTGGTTCTGTGTGTTCTGTCTGTAATTCACAGGCATGAAAATGAGACACACACCTGTGCATCACAGCCAGCACACTGCTCTCCATGAGATAACCACCTGCATAAGCCAGTCCAATATTCACTGACTCTCCAACGTCCTAGAAGAATGGTTCACGTGCTCTTTTTAAAAATAGCATTTTCCTTGGAACATTTAGTCATCAAAGGGCATATAATATTATTTACATTTCCATGCAATTTCAAGTGTCAATTCCTATGCTCCTCTTAACATATGAAAAGTCAATGTTGGTTGTCGTCAGTGGATGATTGAGAATTTAAGCCTGTCCACACCTAGAAGCAAAAATAAAACACAAGAGTTTCTGCAGATGCTGGAAATCCAAAGCAACACACTCAAAACGCTGGACGAATTCAGCAGGCCAGACAGCATCCATGGAGAAGAACAAACAGTTGACGTTCTGGACGGAGATCCTTCATCAGGATTGGAAAGGAAGGGGAAAAATGCCAGAATAAGAAGGTGGGGGAGGGGAAAGAGCTCAAACTAGACTGTGATAGGTGAAGCCAGGTGGGTGGGCGAGAGGGGATGAAGTAAGAAGCTGGCAGGTATTAGGTGGAAAAGGCTGGAGAAGAACTCTGATAGGACCTAGGACCATGGGAGAAAGGAAAGGAGGGACACCAGGAAGAGGTTATAGGCAGATGAGGACAAAGCGGGGGGTGGGGGCAGGTAGAGTAGGGAATTGAAGGAAAAGGAAAGGAGAGGGTGATCCATGTAGCAAGTGACAATGATGACAACGTTAACTTTGCTATCAAAATTAATTTCCTTTGACAGGTAGTCAAACATCTTCCATCCCAATATAACAGACAGACCACAGATGTGCCTCTAACAGGTTAGAGAGTCATACAATAACACAGTATGCAGAGAAGCCCTTTGGCCCAACTCATCCACTCTGACTATGGTGCATATACCGTAAGGCTAGTCCCATTTGTCTGCATATGGACAATATCCCTCTAAACCCTCCTGTCCATTTTCTTACCCTTTTGTGAGTTTTTGATTCAGTAGTATAAAGTAAATGAAATGTGAAATCAGTTGGATTTTGCTTCACTGTAGTCAAAATTTCTGAATCACACCATGCTGGGGAAGAGGGAAGCTGAGAGTACCAAGGCATTAACATTTCCTATTTCTTTTAGGTACATACAATGCATCAAGAGCATGTTTCCTAATATGACCAAAAGAACCACACATTTATAGAGAACAGCCATACAGAGAAATATGGTCGGCTGAAATTACCTACTGAACAGAAGTTAACATGGAAACTAAGAATACAAAGACACATTTCTGAGTGGGGTGGAGTTCCTAATGGCCTTCTTCCAATATAAACTTTGCTGCTTAAATTAATGTTATTAAAGGGTAGTGTATCTCAATCATGTCAGCCAAGGTTAAATCCCAGTAAACTCATACTGGAAATTTTATTGTTGTTGAAAAACTAGGTTAATCAATTATGGTGATGATCCTCCTTCCAAAATATAGTGAAAAGATTGCCTAACATCACAAGAGAATGATTAAAACCTTATTAGGATGATGTAAATTCAGACCACAGTTCTAAAATATCTCTGACATTTAATGCAATTATTTTGTAGAACTCACCAGAAAGCAGCATTTCCTAGGGTCAACACAGCCAGGCAGCACTACAAACTAGTTTAAGTACGTACAAAGGTTATTGTTATTTAAGTCATTAGGAAATAAACTAAAGTTTCTTCACAATTTTCACAAAAACGTTTGATAACTTCCAGACAATGATTATGTTATTTTAAACACATTTAGTTTGAAGGGATTTTTTTAAATTCCCTTGCTTATTAGATTATATTTTTCAGTAAACTGACTCTGACTGGAGCCAACTAAGGCTCATGCAACCATTGTAGATCCTATTTATTCAATTGATAATATGAAATAAACAATCTTCCCACCACACCCATCAAACCTCACTCCATCCAAATTCATAACAATTTAATCCAGCAGTTCTTTTTACACAAAATGTTAAACTTGCCACCAAATATCGAAACAAAACTCTTAACAGGTGCCAATAAACTGGTATTGTGGTCTTGCTGGCACCATTCAAGTAGTTTCCCATTTAATGAAAAGTAGTTATTTTAGCAACTGTTATATAAAAAAATCACTTAACTTACAGCTGATTCTTTCCAAAATCAGAAGTTAAAACTAACGGTTCTCAGAAGCACAGAAAAAAATCTTTTCCAAACTGAGTTATATTTGGCTCAATTCATTATTAAACTTCAGACTTAATAGCTTTACAGACTTCGTGAACACCACAAAAAGCTAGTAGTTAACTTAACTCACAATGTGAAACAAATTTTCAAACAACTTTCAAAAGTTCTGTACTTACAGGATAACAATCTGCGGTGCTACTTTGGGGATGTGATCCAACATCAAGTGCATACAGCGGACAGTGGTTCTGAAGCAGAGACATCGGCTCGGGCAGGAGGAGAGCTCAGAGAAGAGGTGAAACAAAATAGTTACGAGAAGGAAACATTTGCGTCCCATTCTGGAGAGAGATGAGATCAGTGGCAGCGCCTGGAGCTGCAGATTCTGAACTGAAAGAGTGGGGTCTGGGCAAGTTTAAGTCAGCTTGAACATCCAATCAGACCACAACCAGGATCATATTACAGCACGGGAGCAGAAAGAATCCAACTGCTTTCTCCACAATGCACTGCCAAAATTAGGGTAGCCCAAATGCTGAGATTTAAAGACACAAAATTACTAGCATTGTTTATATAATACAGCAAAAATGCCAGGGCCATTTTTTTGAAAGTTCATAAAGATATTAACTTCAGGGTGATATTTGCAAATTAACGTCCTTAATGCCTATAGTAATTTACATACCGCAACATGGAACCAT
Organism: Hypanus sabinus; assembly: GCF_030144855.1. Classification (NCBI taxonomy): domain Eukaryota; kingdom Metazoa; phylum Chordata; class Chondrichthyes; order Myliobatiformes; family Dasyatidae; genus Hypanus; species Hypanus sabinus. The sequence continues at coordinate 167,349,857 of NC_082706.1, forward strand.
GCATATCAGAGACATTCCCAAATTTTAATTCATCTCACTATCCATATCTTCAAAAGAAGATCTTCCCCCTTCTCATTTTTAGCACAGTGATGCAGTAGAAGCTTCTAAGAAACTAGATCAGGACAAGACATCCTCGACGAACTTTGGCTCTTCTTGAATACAATTTAAATTCTATTCACTCAATTTCCATTCACTCAGATTGCTTTTTTTATTATTAAAATGTATCATGGGAAACTTAATATCAATACCTATTCATGAGAAGTAAATTAAGCTAAATATAATTGTGGATTCTGAATAAGTTTATTTTTCCTTACATTAACATTGAAAATTTAATGTATTCTACTTTGTGTTCTTAGTAATTTAAATTGCCTTTCTATTTAATCTATAGCCATTCACTCCCATTCTTTGGCTGATCCCTGAAATGTATACCTCAAAGTGTTGATTATCATTTGTCACTGTGCTTAACTGAATAACTGCTGAGGTTTAATACTCTGGGCTAGCCGATATCTTCAAGCAGCAATTACAGTCAAATCTGATCCTTTCTTCATGTTCACACCTGTGTAGTATCGGGTCGTATTTTGTCTGGAGTAGCAATGCAAATCCAGCCTGAATGTTGTTCACAAGGGCAATTTCTGGGCAATGACTTGCCATTAAATATGAAACATATTAGTTTGAACCTGACTAGAGGCAAAATGGAGTAGTATTGACCTGTATAGCTCAGTTTCACCAGGTGTATTGACCTACTTACTAAAGCATCAAGAACATTATTTGATTATGCTTTTGTTTTGCATTAGCAAGTTATGAAAACTTTTGAACTTGATCTTTTAAGTAACTTGGGCTTTTTCTGACTCTGACTCCTCATCTTTTTTTTCTCCAGTCCCAATGAATGGTCTCAGTCCAAAACATCGACTAGACTCTTTTTCATAGGCGCATAATGCAAGCAGAAAGTTACAGTCAATGCAGTAAATTTGTAGGCAACACACACAAAACAACCGAGGAACTCAGCATGTCCGGCAGCTTCCATGGAAAAGAGTGATCAGTCGATATTTCAGGTCAAGATTCTTCTTCAGGACTGAGATGGAAGGGGGAAGATAGCAGAATAAAAAAAGTTGGGGGGGAATGGGAGAGAAGCTAGCTGGAAGGTGATAGGTGAAGCCAGGTGGGTGGGAAAGGTCAAGGGTGGGAGAAGAAAGATTCTGATAAGAGACATGAGTGGACAATAGAAGAAAGGGAAGGAGGGGGATCCCAAGAGGAAGCAATAGGCTGGTGAGAAGTGAAAGGTCAGAGTGGAGAATAGGGGGTGGAGGGGAAAATATTTGTTCACTGGATGGAGAAATCTACATTCATGCCATCAGATTGGAGGCTACCCAGATGGAATATAAGGTGTTGCTCCTCCACCCTGAGGATGGCTTCATCTTGGAAGAGGCCATGGATCAGCGTGTTGGAATGAAAATGGGAATGAGAATTAAAATGTTTGGCCACCAGGAGGTTCTGCTTGTGGCAGATGGTGCAGAGGTGCTCAGTGAAGCGGTCCCCCAATTTACAACAGATCTCACCAATGTAGAGGAGGCCTCATCAGGAGCACTAGGCACAATGGACGACCCCAGCAGATTGGTAGGTGAAGAGTTGCCTCACCTGGAGCCCTGAGTGGAAGTGAGGGAGGAGGTGAATGGACAGGTGTAGGCCGTTTGCAGGGATAAGTGCCTGAAGGGAGATTAGTGGGGAGGGACAAATGGACAAGGGAACTGTGGAGGGAGCAATCCCTGTGTAAAGCTGAGGGGGGGGGGGGGGGTGGGTAAAGATATGTTTAGTAGTAGGATCCCTTTAGAGACGGCTAACTTGCGGAGGATAACATACTGGATGTGGGGACTGATGGGGTGGTAGGTAAGGACAAGAGGGACTTTATCAGTATTACAGTGGTGGGAAGATGGGGGTGAGCTCAGATATATGGTAAATGGAGGTGATTCAGGTGAGGGTAGCATCAATAGTGGAGGAAGGGAAACCCCATTCTTTAAAGAAGGAGGACATCTCTAATGTCCAGGAATGGAAAGCCACGTCCTGGGAATACATGCAGCAGTAGCAAAGAAACTGAAAAACAGGAATAGCATTTTTATAACAGATAGAGTGGGAAGAGATATAGTCCAGATAACCATAGGAATCAATATGTTTATAAAAGATGTCAGTAGAGAATTTCAAACAAGAGAAAATCTTCAGATGCCGGAAATCCAAGCAATTCACACAAAAGGGTCCTGCCTTAGGGTTTCGGTCTGAAACGTCAACTGTACTCTTGTCCATAGATGCTGCCTGACCTGCTGAGTTCCTCCAACATTTTGTGTGTATTAGTTGACAGATTGTCTCCAGAGATGGAGACAGAGAGATCGAAAAAGGTGAGGGAGGTGTCAGAAATGGAGTAACCTAAAAAATTCGAATTGCAACATATTAGAAATTACAAGCAGAGCTTTTCAAACAATGTACCCTCGCTTTACACCTGAATTCATGCCATATCTGATGCTAATAATGCTGGCAGATAATAAAAGTATGAGTTTTCTACCAATATGACTGAATTTAAAACCCAACATTAACAAACAGATGTTTGCTTGGACGAACAAGGCCTAAGCAAATGACAGAAGTAACTACTTTTCTTAAATTTTAAGCGTGAAATCGCAATTTACACATTTTAAGTAAAGCATGGCAACATTCATGAAATAAAATCACAAAACACTTTCAGATTTTTAACGTGGCATATCTGAAACAAAAGAAACAAACTCTAAGATGCAATAATTAAACAGTGTAGCTCTCAGTGGTTCAAAGCTTTGGAAATGTTTCAAATTAAAGGATACTTGCTGGCAGTATTGAATTGCCTGCACTTGCTTCTGATCTCTATAGTTAGTTTGGACCCATTAGATCTGCTAGTGTTGATTCATTTCCCAAAGATACCTTATTCCAACATAGTTAAACACTGCAATATGGTTGTGTCTTTTGCAATTTGGTTCCATTCTGTCAACAGAGCAGGACCACACACAAGTAGCAGAAATCACTCCCAGGCCTAGTCATCTATCAAACCTGCTAAGGATTCTTAATGCCCCTGACATTAAACATCAATAAAACAATTCATAATAAATAAGATTGTTTAATATAACACATTTAATTGTTTTAACTAATTAAACCATACATTCAGATATAATTAAATTAGAAAACTGCAAATTACTTTATATTCTCCAGGCACTTCTGCTCCATGCAAATGGTTTTCCATTCCTCACAATTCTTCCTGGAGAACAGCAGCATCTTCCTTCTCCAGAAAGTTCTGGACTTTTGCTTTTGCATAAGTGTCCTGAACTTGCTGGCTTTTATGGTGAGAAATACTGGCAGTTGAGTTGACATTTGAAACAACTTAAAACTCACAATGAAATATCTGTTTGGGTCTTGCTACATCTAAATTTTTGACTAATTACCTATATTCCTTCAACAGATGTAAATAGAAGCAGGCATACAATATAAGTGAGTACTTCAATGATACTAAAGTGACAAAAAAAAAACAGCAAGAGAATGAGATCCTAGCACACAAACAGAAGCAGGCCACTTACAAAATATCCAGATTTCTTCAATTGATTATGCAGAAGAAAAAAGAACACTTATTCAACTCTACACTTTGCACATTAGTAAAAAGGGAATCCAAGGTCTATTTGCTTTCAGTAATTCCACAATGAAAAGATACAGGGAATTTGACCTCAGGACAAGTACGGTACATGTTAAACGTATTTCATTTGAAAGCACAGACCCAAAAACAGAGCTCGACTGTTAATGAGTCATTTATACTTGAGCTGTTGTATGTTCATGAACCCAGATGAACCCGGACAGCAGGTAAATCAGTTGCATGCAAAGATTCCATCAGCTATTCAATAGGATGGAAATTGAAGGGGAAAGTAGCACTTGGAAGGAAGTTTCATCAACTTAAGGTAATGATTCCCATGTCCACAGCATTGAAATGTTCATCTGGAAAATGTGAAACTCAGCTGGATCAGAACACAATTGGAACATTGGTTTTCTTGATTGTGCAGTAAGAAAACATTGGAAGAAAATCTTATAGCACAAGTAAGTTATTGATGAAGTTACACACACATCTTTGGAAAAGAGTACAGTTGACTTCTCTATAGCCCGGCCCGTCCTGCTGAGTTCCGACAGCATTTTGAGTGCATTACCTGGATTTCCAGCATCTGCAGATTTTCTCTTGTTTGGTATTGATAAAGCTGTCAGTCTGGGAGCTGAGGAAGGGGTTATTGAAAATCTGCAACAACTTAGAAATGGAGGTAGATATTTCATTCTGTTGCAGTAAGACTAATGATAATTCTTATACCATCTGAAAGTAATTCCATGTTCATTTACCTAAAGAGGTTGATTGATACCTATGCAATTAGTTCAATTGAAATAAGCCAAAGCTGCTGTACTTGTCCCTGTAATTGGTTAATACTGTATATAAAATTAATTTGATGATTATTATCTAAGTTTCCTGCCAGGCTTACTGTCTGTGTATGATGTCCAGACTCCACTTTATAGAACATAGAATAGTACAGCACTGCACAGGCCCTTCAGCCCATAATGTTATGCCAACCTTTTAACCTACTTATATCTAACACTTCCCTCCAATTCCCTCCCACATTGGTCTCTGCTTTTCTATCATCCCCATGCCTATCTAAGAGTCTCTTAAATTTCCCTTATGTATTTCCATGTTATAGAGCTACAACATTACCTGACTAATGAATCTCCCAACTAATGAAGCCAAACACACCAAATGCCTTCTTAACAATTCTATCAACTTGCGCTGCAACTTTGGGGAATCAATGGATGTGGACCCCCAAAACTGTTTTGTCCCTCCACAATGCCAAGAATCCTGCTATTAACTCTGTATTCTGCTTTCAAATTTGATCTTCCCAAGTGAATCATTTCACACTTCTCCGGGTTAACTTCCATCTGTTACTTCTCAGCCCAGCTTGGCATCCTATCAATGTTCCATTGTATCCCTCGACATCCTTCTGCATTATCCACAGCCCTTCCAACCTTTATGCCGTCTGAAAACTTGCTAACCCACCAGTCCACTTCCTCATTCAAGTAATTTGTAATTTGTTTCCTTATTGAAGATATAGAAATTAATTCTCCTGCAACTTTCTTTCTATAATTAACAGAGAAACAAGAAAACACCCAAATCACATTCACATATTCTTCTTTGGGGTCAGAGGGGGAAGATAACAATAGGGAATATAATTTCTGTTGTTAATCTGATTTTTCTATGTTTTGTTTTCAATACATCTTTAAAACTTTTTATAATGTAGCAGAAAAATATGAATTGATTGAATCAGATTTCTGACTTTCAAAATGTGCACTTTTAATTGGTTGAATAGTTTTGAAGATTTGAATTTATTTAAATCTTACATCCTTCCCACAACATGAGGAAGTAAAAATCTTTGTGTTATGACTCTGTTGCAACGTACAGATGTGAATTTATAAGCCTAATGGCTTTTAGAAAGAAGCTATCTTGTAGCCTGTTGGCCCTGCCTTTAATGCTGTGGTACCGTTTGCCAGCCGGAAGCAGCTGAAACAGTTTATGGTTGGGGTGACTGGTGTCCTAGAAGATTTCCCAAGCCTCCTTTATGCAGCTGCTGCTGTAAATGTCCTCAATGGAGGGATGTTTACATCCACAGTTGAGATGGGCTGTCCATACCACTCTCTGCAGTGCCCTGAGATCAAGGTTGGTGCAGTTCCCGTACCAGGCGGTGATCCAGCCAGTCAGGATGCTCTCAATGGTGCCCCTGTAGAAGGTATTGAGAAGTTGGTGGCTCATGCTGAACTTCTGAACTCCTTCAGTCGCATGAGGTGAAAGAGACGCTGTTTTGCGTTTTTTTGCCACCCAGCCAGTGCGTACAGTCCAGGTGAAATCTTCAGTGATGTGTATACTGAGGAACTTGAAACTACTCACTCTCTCAACTGCAGACCCATTGATATTGATCGGGGCGAGCCTGTCTCTGTTCCTCCTGTAATCCACAATCAGCTCTTTTCTTTTTTGGATGTTGAGGGAGAGTTTGTTATCTTAGCACCACTGTGTCAGGGTGTCAGCCTCTCCTCTATAGGTTGTTTCATCACCTCTAGAAATAAGGCCAATCAATGTCATGTCATCTGCAATTTATTTTATATACCAAGTTATGGTTCCTTGCAGTTTGAAAAGACATCATCAGTCTAGTGGCTATCTTGATTAGCAACTGTGAATGTAATCAATTTAACTTGTAGTAAATCGTGCTAGTGATAATTTCTGAGTGAAATTACATTCAGTCCTAAATATGGCCAGGAATTTCCATGAACAATTTGCATGGCATGCCTGAGAGTTCCTGGCATCAGGACCATGCCTAATGGGTTTGCTATTTATACACTGTCCATTTTCACCATTTCCAACGTTCATAGGATCTATCTGATATCTGATTCAGAATGGTGATACGTCAGCAGAGAGGACAATAGCATTACCTATTCTTTTAGATTCAGGAGACAATCAATCACCCTAGTAATCCCTTGCACCATTCTGTACAATTTCAACAAATGGGTTCATATGAATGTATGAATTATGTATCTGGAGCAAGAATAGATGACTCAGCTCCTTAAGCCTTGGATGATATCTTAATAAAATCTGACCTGTAAATACCTGTAAATATCCTTTCATCCACTTGATATTCAATAATCTATCTTCCTCTGTCTTAAAAATATCCAAAAACTATAGGATTCTGTAGATTAAGACGTTATGTCTTACATAAATGGGTACTACTTACGTTTAAACAATAGCCCTTAGTTCACCCACAGGAAATATCCTCTCCTTATTTATCTTTTCAAAGCCTGTTTTATTTTAACAAACCACCATCTGCAACACTTCATTGAGAGTAATGGACACAGAAGACGTCATGGTCATCAACTGCAAACAAGGAAAATCCCAGTCATGACGACTACTCATACCACCGACTCATTCCATACGAATACTCGTATCACCCGAGGCTTAAAGAGCTGAGTCGTCTATTCTTGCTCCAGATTCATAATTCATACTTTCATATGAACCCATTTGTTGAAACAAACTGAAACTGCATCAGTGCAACAACTTTTCCGCTTTAAAAACGCTCCTGTCATTGTTGGATATGACATTGTTGGCGTGTGGCCAAATGGTTAAGGCATTCGTCTAGGGATCTGAAGGTCACTGGTTCGAGCCTTGGCTGAGGCTGCGTGTGTGTCCTTGAGCAAGGCACTTAACCACACATTGCTCTGCGATGACACCGGTGCCAAGCTGTATGGGTCCTAATGCCCTTCCCTTGGACAACATTGGTGACGTGGAGAAGGGAGACTTGCAACTTGGGCAACTGCCAGTCTTCCACAAAAAAAAACCCTTGCCCAGGCTTGCACCCTGGAAACTTTCCAAGGCCAAATCCATGGTCTATCAAGACTAACGGAGACCTACTATTACATGACAGGCAACCTACATTGGCCATCTAGTCTCCAGAAGTTACAATCCTTACATGTCAATTCTTTCCTCATAAGGAACTCTGGAAAATTTTAATCTAAACTACTTCTAAGGTACTTGCATCTTCCTTTAAATAAGGAAACCTACAGTAGATGGTATACATTAGTTCCAATACAACTTAAGCTTAAACTTTAGATTGCAAAGCACTGTAATGTTTTGCTATATAAAAAAATATATTTCTATTTTATTTTTCTAGCCAAAATAGACAATATCACATTTCAAACTACACCATCAAATTACAAATAATGCCATTTTGGATTTCACATGTCTTATTGATATGTTCCAGATTGTATGTTTAAAGAACTGAGATTTTATTCCCAGTTATATCATGAAATCACAAAAAAGATATTGTCGTCCAATTATTAATACCCAATGTGGAACATCGAATTGTTATGTCATTATGAACTGGTTCCAGTTTATCCAGTGCAAGTCCAGTTAGTGGTAATAATACACAAATGTACTATAAAGTTGGAAAGCAAATGGGGATGAGGTTGATGAATGAAACAATGGCTTTCAGCAATCATTTGCTGGTTAAAATCCTTGGTGTTTGTAAGAAAATGAGAACAACTGTTATGTCAATACATAATTTAGATCAGTTCTAGTTATTGCTGATACTAAGACACTAGAATTACAGAGAGGTAATTTGAATTCACCTGGTTTGCCAACTAACATGGCTGAGTAATCTGTGGAAGAGTGGAGTTATTTTATTTGAATAAAATTTAAACTGGCAGATTTAAGCATATTTACTGTAACCATGCCAGATCTTCCAAGACCTCAAGTTTCCATTTCGCCACCTGCAAAGTGATTGTTAAAGGTAAATAATACCCATATTCTGATCAGGTCGTACTGGGGACTATTCTACACTTGGAGTATTATAGTATTATAAGAATTTCTACGGCAGTGGATCCATTGCTGACATTTGTAAGGTACTTACAGGTATTGGTTTATGGATATTGGTAGTGGCGTATGGGGTGTCCAGGGCAGTGTAACACCTCTGGTCAAGGAGCTTGTCACATCCATTCAGGGGCAGCACACTCACCTTTGGTCCCCACTGGATTCTCAGCTCTTGCCTGGGGCTCCAAGTAGCTGTTTGTCTGTGACAGTAGCCACACCCCGGTACACCTCTTTGGCAGGTGGGTTAAACCGGGTGAGGGAAGCAGGCAGTCTCACATCCCAGTGAGAAAGGGACATGCCTGTCCTAGCATGCAAAGTCAGCTCCGACAGACTGGCTGGATGAGATCCAATGGCCAGAAAGGTGGTACTGTATTGCTCTGAGGAGAGTGTAAGACATGGCAAGGCATAAAAGATGGCATGGGCATCCACTACAACTAAGGACACCAGTTTGTGACGCTTGTTCATACCACTGAACCAGAGTGGAAATGCCCATGAAATGACTTTTCAACTTTAAAAACTTTCCCACACGGGTTTTCTTTCATCGTTGGGCACAATGGGAATATAAAGAATGTAAAAGGAATCTTAAGAAAGAGATTAGAAAAGCTAAAAGAAGATACGAGGTTGGTTTGGCAAACAAGGTGAAAGTAAATCCGAAAGGTTTCTACAGTTATACTAAAAGCAAGAGGACAGTGAGGGATAAAATTGGCCCCTTAGAGAATCAGAGTGGTCAGCTATGTGTGGAGCCCAGGGAGATGGGAGAGATTTTGAACGATTTCTTCTCTTCGGTATTCACTAAGGAGAAGGATATTGAATTGTGTAAGGTGTGGGAAACAAGTAAGGAAGTTATGGAACCTATGACAATTAAAGAGGTGGAAGTACTGGCGCTTTTAAGAAATTTAAAAGTGGATAAATCTCTGGGTCCTGACAGGATATTCCCCAGGACCTTGAGGGAAGTTTGTGTAGAAATAGCAGGAGCTCTGACAGAGATCTTTAAGATGTCATTAGAAACGGGGATTGTGCCGGAGGATTAGCGTATTGCTCATGTGGTTCCATTGTTTAAAAAGGGTTCTAGAAGTAAGCCTAGCAATTATAGACCTGTCAGTTTGACATCAGTGGTGGGTAAGTTAATGGAAAGTATTCTTAGAGATAGTATTAATAATTATCTGGATAGACAGGATCTGATTAGGAGTAGCCAGCATGGATTTGTGCGTGGAAGGTCATGTTTGACAAACCTTATTGAATTTTTTGAAGAAGTTATGAGGAATGTTGACGAGGGTAAGGCAGTGGATGTAGTCTATATGGACTTCAGCAAAGCCTTTGACAAAGTTCCACATGGAAGGTTAGTTAAGAAGGTTCAGTCGTTAGGTATTAATGCTGGAGTAATAAAATGGATTCAACAGTGGCTAGATGGGAGATGCCAGAGAGTAGTGGTGGATAATTGTTTATCGGGATGGCGGCCGGTGACTAGCGGGGTGCCTCAGGGATCTGTTTTGGGCCCAATGTTGTTTGTAATATACATAAATGATCTGGATGATGGGGTGGTAAATTGGATTAGTAAGTATGCAGATGATACTAAGGTAGGAGGTGTTGTGGATAATGAGGTGGGTTTTCAAAGCTTGCAGGGAGATTTATGCCGGTTAGAAGAATGGGCTGAACGTTGGCAGATGGAGTTTAATGCTGAGAAGTGTGAGGTTCTACATTTTGGCAGGAATAATCCAAATAGAACATACAGGGTAAATGGTAGGGTATTGAGGAATGCAGAGGAACAGAGAGATCTAGGAATCACAGTGCATAGTTCCCTGAAGGTGGAGTATCATGTGGATAGGGTGGTGAAGAAGGCTTTTGGAACGCTGGCCTTTATAAATCAAAGCATTGAGTACAGAAGTTGGGATGTAATGTTAAAATTGTACAAGGCATTGGTAAGGCCAAATTTGGAATATTGTGTGCAGTTCTGGTCATCGAATTATAGGAAAGATATCAATAAATTAGAGGGAGTGCAGAGACGATTTACTAGGATGTTACCTGGGTTTCAGCACTTAAGTTACAGAGAAAGGTTGAACAAGTTAGGTCTCTATTCATTGGAGCGTAGAAGGTTGAGGGGGGATTTGATCGAGGTATTTAAAATTTTTAGAGGGATAGATAGAGTTGACGTGAATAGGCTGTTTCCATTGAGAGTAGGGGAGATTCAAACGAGAGGACATGATTTGAGAGTTAGGGGGCAGAAGTTTAAGGGAAACACGAGGGGGTATTTCTTTACTCAGAGAGTGATAGCAGTGTGGAATAAGCTTCCTGTAGAAGTAGTAGAGGCCAGTTCAGTTGTGTCATTTAAGGTAAAATTGGATAGGTATATGGACAGGAAAGGAGTGGAGAGTTATGGGCTGAGTGCGGGTAGGTGGGACTAGGTGAGATTAAGAGTTTGGCATGGACTAGGAGGGCCGAGATGGCCTGTTTCCGTGCTGTGATTGTTATATGGTTATATGGTTATAATGGACAAGCTCCATTTGAACTGGCTTATTGTCTCATGTATCAAGTTGCAGGAGAAACTTACTTTTGTAAGCCACTTCAAAAATATTAGTACTTTGAAGTAGTACAAGGGACAGAATGTAGTACAGAATGCCGGATATAGTTTTACGGTTACCAATCCAAAGATAGTGCTGTGCAGGGAGAGAATAAGGTGCAAGGGCCATGATGAGGTGGATTGCAACATCAGGAGTTCATCTACAAAGTGCAAGAGGTCCATTCAAGAGTCTTCTGACTGCAGAATAGAAACCGTTCTTGATCCTGTGGTGTTTTCAAGCTTTTGCAGATTAAGAGTATTGCTAATCCTTTTGCTTCTGAAATCCTTCCAAACAGAATTACACTATCACAGAGGTACAAGGCACAATAGTTGCTGTAATCTGGAGCCAATAAACAACTGCTGGAGGATCTGAGTGGGTCAGGCAGCATCTGTGGAGGCAAAGGGATGCTCAACAGTTCAGGTCAAGAAACTGATGTAAATTCTCAGCCTGAAACATCAGCCATCCCTCTGCCTCTACATGTGCATCTGGCATGCCGAGCTCCAGCATCAGTTTCTTATTTGTAACACAGCATCGTGCTTTGTGAGAAATAGTCTAATGGAATAAACTGTGTGATCTTTTTGAGAGGCTGATTCAAGTTACATTGGATAGTCTGAATTGGATGCAATTGAACATCAAAGCTTTGTTGCTCCTGAAACATCTCACAAAATGCCTTCTGATTATTCTTGAAGAGAGCAGAATGTTTCTGCAGAGAGATTTTATTAATTTTTAATGGATGATCTTAAAAAAATATGAAATGTATCAGTCCACCATTGCATGTTCAGTTCACTGATTATCCTTCATTATCTTTGTCCATATTTGTAAAAGCCACAACGTTATATAATGCTTTTTTTTTATTACTGGCTTTCTTGAAACTACATACTTCTGAAGGTTGATGTCCATACATGAGAAGACCTGATATTTTCCAAGAGCCATTTGTAATATCCGACCCCAGATTCTAATCAGAAGCAGACCAGTCAAGCTCAGCTAACCCTTGGCTAAATTCCACAGTATTCCGTTTAGGATTACTAAATAATAAATTATACCAGTTTATTTGTGTATGTTTAGAAATGGAGCTTTTTTGAAATTCATACATAGTTCTTAAATGGGATTTTTTGTTATTCCACTCAAGGGCACCATGCTTAAATACAATATAAAATCTCTATCACAACAAAGGATATAGATAATATAGATAAGTCTATAAGTAGTATCTGGGTGCACTTATAAAAAGTCAGGGACTCAACCAAAAATATGGAAAACACTGAAAGCAGATTAGCAATACTGTTACAAAGCCAATGTTGCCCTCTTCAGACAGAATGGTGTAAGAGCAGATGAAACTGCCTTTGTGGGAAGAGAAGAAGATGAGTCAAGATTTCAGATCAATGTCTCTTTATTTGCACTGAAAAGATCACAAAAGCAGAAAATTGGATGGCAGAGGGGAGATGTCACTATTGTTAAAAATCTGGGGTGACCATGGGGATAAGCTGTAAATAAGGTTATTTGGTCAATGAGCAATAGAGGGTGAAACCCCATAGACAAAATAACAAAGACGAAAGAACATGGAAGTTGCAAAATGGCAGGAAGACTTACCCAGCAGGTTAGGCTGAACATCTCCTCTACTCCTCAATGGAGAAAACACAAGGAAAAAGAAAACGGGGAAGGAGAACAAGCCGGGCTAATATTGCAGATAGATGCTTGTAGTCGTGTAGGGAGAAAGCAATTCTGGATTTGGTGCTGCGTAATGAACCAGCATTGATTAGGGAGCTTAAGGTAAATGCAGGCTTAGGAGACAGTGACCAGAATATGATAGAATTCACTTTGCAGTTTGATAGGGTTAATCTTTGTGCTTTTTTGAATGCCTCACCACCACTGGGGTCTTGAATATACCAGAACTGGCTGCAAGAGCTTTGATTATGATTGTGGGAATACACTGTGAGAATGCAATACTGTAGGATCAACCGTGGGAACATGAAACTTAGTTGAACAATGGGCAGGGCTCAAGAAGAGCAGAGACAAGTGATGATTGGTTCCAACTCAGAAGATTGAGCTGGTGCTAATGTATTGGTCTACTTGCTGCAGCATTTCATCAGTGGAGAGTTTATGTAAGTAGAGTAGTCGGGAGGGAGGGGTTTGGGAGTGGTTTTTTGGGACATCACCAATGGGCTGGTGGTGAATGGCGCTGCAATTGAGTGGGAGGTCTGCTCAATTGCAGGTGTGTGGGAGGTTAGCCCACACACATGCCTAAATAAGCGTTTTAATGCTTGCTCTGTTCTGTCCTAATAAACATAGTTTTATAGTTCTAAGTAGATATTGCAGTTTGTGTTTCATCAATTTTCAGATCATCAGATTCCTGATGAAGGGTCTCGGCCTGAAACGTTGACTACTCTTTTCTCACGGATGCTGCCTGATCTGCTGAGTTCTTCCAGCGTTGTGTACGTATTCTTTGATCCACAGCATCTGCAGTTGTATTGTTGTGTTTTGACAGCATAAAAATAAGAAGAAGAGCATATAGTCTTGCAAAAACTGGTGAAATCTCAAAGATTGGGAAGCTTTAAAACTAACAAAAAGCAACTAAAAAGCAATAAAGGGAGAAAAGATGAAATATAAAGGTAAGCTAAATACCAAAAATCTTTTGGTATTGTCTTTTATATAATAATATAAAGCACAATACCAGAAGATTTTTCAGATTATAGCACATAAAAGAGAGGGAGGGATGGACATTGAACCACAAGAAAGTGATGATACAGAAGTAGTAATTGGGAACAAAGAAATCGCAGATACACTTTGTGACCAATTTCTCAATGAAGGAGGAAGTGAATCTTTTCTTGGGGATGTTGACCTACCTGGCTAAGTTCATCCCTTGACTGCCAATTGTGTTAGCACCACTTATGTCCTACGTTGAGCAGGAAAGTGAGTGAATTTGGTCTCACGAGCAAGAAGTGTTTCCAGATGCTGAAGAGATTCATAACAGAAGAGCCTGGGCTGAAGTTTTATGATCCGGAAAGGTGTACTAGGATCTAGGTGGATGCATCCCGGTACGGCCTTGGAGCAGTACTACTGCAGCAGCATGATGACACATGGCAATCTCCGGCCTATGCATCAAGGGCTTCAGCAAGTGCAGAAGCCAACTATGCACAGATAGGGAAAGAGCTTCTCACCAGCACATATGCACACAAAATGTTCCATCAGGCCATCTATGGACGAGCTATAGAAGTGAAGACAGACCATAAAACACTGGTCTCAGTTATGTCCAAACCACTGAATAACTGTCCCATGAGGATTTCCAAAAAATGTGTCATGATTTACAGAAGTGCACCACTGCAGAATGGCTTTTCACCAGCCCAAATGCTGATGGGTCAATGCATACACACTAACTTCCCAATGCACGAGAAGCTGTTGACTCCTAAAGGAGCACGCAGGTTAAATTGGCTCAAGTGAAAGGGAAAGAAAAACAGAAACAGTATCATGACAAGGCTGCAAGAAGCCTACCAGTTCTGAAGCCTGGAGATCAAGTGTGAATCTGAGATCATGATTCTGGACCATTAAACCACCTCAGAGACTGATTAAAAGTTGATGAGTGTATAGTGGCCTGTGGGTGGTCATTGCAATTTTAGCTGAAAAGTTCAACATTTGAATATTCGAAAAAAAAGGAAAAGAGGCCAGCTACGGAATGTAGTTGTCTTTGTAGGAAAAGATTATTGTTCCTTGCAGGTTTATGAGGACATGGTATTATGTTTGTGTTTCTTTCAAGGGGCAAGATGTGATATTATGTGTGCCCAATAGAGAACTTCTGCTCCCAGTGGGCAATGCGACAGATTCACCTAGAACGTATGATGGTGACATTGGGTTGAGTGAGTAGCAGCTCAGTAATAAAATGTTCTGATGTAAACCTGTGGTAAGTTTGTTGTTATTAAGAACAAACATTACTGGTACCTCACCTGCCGCTAAGGATGATTGAAACATCTCTGCTAGGGCCCTTACAAGTTCTGTACTTGCTTCCCTTCAGGGTCTGAATGAACACCTCAGGCCCTGGGTTTTGTTCACCTGATTCGTCTTAAGATAGCAAACACCTCTTCTACTGATACCTATATATCTCTTTTGTAATTTGTATATCAAATAAGCCATTTTCTGTTTTATTTGTTTGTTTATCTATTTATTTATTCATTTATTTAATTTGTATTTGTACAACCCTCCCAAAGGTATTCAAATTGATATACCACTTGTTGAGAGGGATGGCCACTATGATATCCTGCACTAGTTCGTTAACCCTTTTCCCTTTTCCTGACTGCCACCTAGTTTCCTGTGTCCTGCACCTTGGGTGTAACTACCTCTCTATATGTCCTATCTACCACACCTTCAGCCTGTCAGATGATCTGGTCACCTCAAACACCTTAATGTGGATTGCTAGAAGCTGTAGCTGGGTGCACTTCTTGCAGATGTAGCCATCAGGTACACTCCCTGCCTTCCCTCATCCTGCAAGAGGAGCATTTCACTATCCTACCTGGCATCTCTAGTGTCCCAGCTAAGCAGATATAAAAATAATGAAGGGGAAAAAAACTTAACCTTGAACTTTCCTTGCTCTCCTTTCCTTTGCTTTCTCTGACTGAAGCTTCGAAGAGCTAAAGCCTCAAGATCACCACTCTGACTCTGTCCACTCAGATGACAGCCACTGCATTTGCACTTGCCTTCTTTCAATTTGTTCTTGCTAATCAATCCCAAATGCCGATTTGTTCCTGATTAAAGCTCTTTATTGCTGTACTTTACTGCTGGCTTTTCTACTCGAGCTGTGGACCTGAGTGAAATCCCCTCCTTTTGTTGTCCAGAATTGGTCGCTAGTCAAAGCTCTTTTTCACTGTAGTGTTCCATAGCTGGCTTTTCTATTCGGGTAGTCGTCCTAAGTGAATTCCCCTCCTCTCAAAGCTTCCAAGGTCCAGATTGGTCACTGGTTAAAGCTCTTTTTTTGTTCTTTTTAGAATGTACCACTAAGGCTGTATGATAGGAATTCCTGGAAATTATCATCCCAAGTTCCAAATATTCTCATTCTGTAACCTTAGAATTGTATTTGTGTAATTCATTTCAGAAGAAATTTAAAAATATACCTGCATGTTAAAAGCTATTTCTCTTTTTGATATGTGAGTTTCTTTGTTTTTGTTTGTGAGTATGAAAGTCAAATTGAAACATGATCTGCTAAAAAAGAAACATAATTCTACCTTAATTCAGTCAATTCTGTGCTTTTTTGTAAATGAGCCTTAAGATGTAAAGAGCTTTTGAATGAAAAGGTAATTTTTACAGCCATTGTAATGCATATTTGTATGTCTATTTCCTTGCATTCTCATTAAAAATGAATTATGTTGACATTGCAGAGATAATCTAGTCTATGGGGCTGCATGTTAGTAGTTCAGAGGAACACTGCACTCTAAGGTGAGTCTCACCAATTTTCACTTGACGTCTCTGCAGTAGTAATTCAATTGGGGACTGTACTTACTGGGGTTGGGTTGGGTTGACTATCTGCTGCAGCTGGCTCGTAGAGTGCTTTGTGAGCAGGATCCAGCACAGGTGATGTGTTTTTCAGCTATTTATTCAAAGGATATGGACGTCACATGCAAAGCGAGGATTTATTACCCTTGAGAGGATGATGGTGAGTTACATTACTAATCTAATTCACTTTGGATGGAGAAGGTATTAACAACAACTGTGCTGTGTACAGATTTTCAGGACATTGAACCAACCATGCAGGAATGGATATATGCTTCTTGGCTGGTGTGGGGTGGAAATCTGTAGGTAAACTGAAAGTGATGTTACTTCCATGGATCTACTGCCTTTGCCTTTCTTGGCTATGCAGGTCATTACAGTGAAAAAGTATTAAAGGAGTTTGCTGCATTGCTGCGCTGTGTTTTATTGATGGTACACATTACAGCATGGTCTGCTGGGAGTAAATAATTAGGATCACAAATGTAAGAGGTTCTGTAAATGCTGGAAATCTTGAGCAACACACACAAAATGCTGGCAGGACTCATCATCTCAGGTAGTACCTATGGAGGGGAATAAACAATGTTTTGGCCTGAAACCCTTCATTGGAGTCCTGTTGAAGGGTCTCAACCTGAAATATTGACTGTTTATTCCCCTGCCTGACTGAGTTCCACCTGCACTTTGTCTGTGTTGCTAAGTGATTAAGATGGTGGACGACATATCAGTCAAATGAGTTGCTACATCCTGGATGGCACTGAGCTGCATTTAATTGGCAAATGAAGTGTATACTGTCACATTCCTGACTTGTGAAATGATTTTGGAAGTGTGTCATCTATTGTATTAACTTGTGTTTATCTTATTCTCATAGCTATAATTCTCATGTGGTTCATCCAGTCCTGTTTCTGGCAAAGATAAAACCCTAAACCAGAATGTTTTTGACGGACAATCCAACATCATGAGAGCTGGTTAGTTTTTCTTTTGCTGAACCCGATCATTGCCTGGCTCTAGTATGACATAAATAGAGTCATAGAAAAGTACAGAATAAAAACAGGCCCTTTGGCCCATCTAATCCATGCTGATCCATTTAAACTGCCTACTCCCATTGACCTGCACCCGACCCATAGCCCTCCATATCCCTACCATCCATGTACCTACTCAAACTTCCCTTAAACATTGAAATTGAGCTTGCAGGCACCATGTGTGCCAGCAGCTCATTCCACACTCTCATGACCCTCAGAATGAAGGAGTTTTCCCTCATGTCCGCCTTAAACTTTTCAACTTTCACCCTTAACCTTTAACCCAACCTCTAATAGCCTTCTTTACTGTCCACTACACACCCAGTTCTGGTGTCATCTGTAAACTTACTGATACACTTAACTACATTATCATCCAGATTGTTGATTTAGGTAACAAACGACAATAATCCCAGCACTGATCCCTGAGGAACTCCATAGTCACAGGCCTCCCATCAGAGAAGCAACCATCTACTACCACTCTCTGGCTTTTCCCACGAGGCCAATCTTTAATCTAATTTACTATCTCATAGTGAACGCCAAGCAACTGAACCTTCCTGACTAAACACCCTTGCACAAGCTTGTCAACTGCTTTGTTAAGGTCCATGTAGGCAACATCCACTGCCTTGCTTTCATCAACATTCCTAGTAACTTCCTCAAAAAAACTTTATAAGAATGGCTAGATACAACCTACCATGCACAACGTCATGTTGAATATCCCTAGAGCAAACACGAGGAAATCTGCAGATGCTGGAAATTCAAACAACACACACAAAATGCTGGTGGAACACAGCAGGCCAGGCAGCAACTATAAGGAGAAGCACTGTCGATGTTTCGGGCCGAAACCCTTTGTCAGGACTAGACGAAGGGTCACAGCCCGAAATGTCAACAGTGCTTCTCCTTATAGATGCTGCCTGACCTGCTGTGTTCCACCAGCATTTTTTGTGTGTTGACTATCCCTAGCCAGCCCTTGTATATCCAGGACCTTAGAAAACCTTTCAATCAGTTTCCCACCACTGATGTCAGGCTCAGTGGTCCATCGTTTCCTCCTTTATTTTTACGGCCTGTGTTAAATGGCAAATGCTATTTACCACTTAACAATTCAGTTCTGAATGCTGTTTTGCTTATGCTGTGTGAGTAGAAATACAACTTTGAACCGTGCAATCACCTTAGATTATGTTATCTTAGATTGTGTAATAACCCAGATCTTATTCAGGAGCTTAACCTAAAGGAACCCTTAGGAGACAGTGGTTGAAGTCAGACTGCAATTTCTGAGGAAGAAGCATAAGTTACATGTACCAGTATCACAGTGGAATAAAGGGAATTATAGAGGCATGAGAGAGGAACTTGTCCAGGTGGAATGGATGAGGATACTGACGGGAATGATGGCAGAGCAAAGTTGGCTGAAGTTTCTGGGAAAAGTTCACAAGGTGCATGATAGATATGTCCCACAGACAAAGAAGTTCTCAAATGACAGGGGTACGCAACTGTGACAAAGGAAGTTAAGGACTGTGTAAAAGTCAAGGAAATGGCATATAAGGTAATAAAAATGATTGGGGATTTGGATGATTGAGAAGCTTTTAAAATCCAACAAAAGGCGACAAAGAAAGCTGTAAGAAGGGAAAAGATTAAATATGAGGGCAGACTAGCCAATAATATAAAGTAGGATACTAAAAGGTTTTTTTTTCAGTTATATAAAGAATAAAAGGGAGGTGAGAGTTGATACTGGACCACTGGAAAATCATGCTGGTGTCGTTGCAATGGGTGACAAAGAAATGGCAGATGAACCTAATGAGTACTTTGTATCAGTCTTCACTGTGGAAGACAATAGCAGTGTGCCAGAAGTCAGTGAGTGTCAGGGAACAGGAGTGAGTGCCATTGCTATTACAAAGAAAAAGTGTGAGGTAAACTCAAAGGTCTAAGGAGGATAAGTCACCTGGACCAGGTGGACTACATCCAAGAGTCCTGAGAGAGGTTGCTGAAAAGATAACAGGTACATTGGTCACGATCTTTCAAGAATAACTTGATTCAGACGTAGTCCCAGAAGAATGATAAATTGCAAATGACTCTCCATTCTTTAAGAAGGGAGGAAGGCAAAAGAAAGGGAATTATAGGCCAGTTAGCCTAACCTCAGTGAATGGCAAGTTATTGGAGTCTATTATTAAGGATCAGGATTCAGGGTATTTGCAGACTAATGATAAAATAATTCAAAGTCAGCATGGTTTCTGTGAGGGGAAATCTTGTCTGACAAATCTGTTAGAATTCTTTGAGGAAGTAACCAGCAGGGTGGACAAAGGAGAGGCAGTGGATGTCATTTACTTGGATTTTCAGTAGGCATTTGATAAGGTGCCACATATGAGGCTGCTTAACAAAATAAAATCCTAAGGCATTACAGGAAGAAGATACTGGCATGGATAGAGGGATGGCTGATAGGAAGAAGGCAGCGAGTGGGAATAAAGGGGGCCCTTTCTGGTTGGCTGCCAGTGACTAGTGGTGTTGCTCAGGGTTTAGTATTGGGACTGCTACTTTTCACATTGTTTGTCAATGGTTTAGATAATGGAATTGACAGCTTTGTGGCAAAGTTTGCCGATGATACAAAAATAGGTGGAGGGGTAGGTAGTGCTGAGGAAGCAATGCGATTGCAGCAGGACTTAGGCAAATTGGAAGAATGGGCAAAAAAGTGGCAGATGGAATACAGATTTGGGAAATATGATATTGGGGTACCAGTACCGGTGATTATCCGGACGACGGTTGTTGGTCAGTGAAAATGGAGCTCTTAGAGGCAAATGTGGGGGTGACTGAGGTTCGTGAATTATTAATGCTGATGTGTCCGAACATTGGTGAGGCGGGGACATCACACGGCATCCACATGAGCTGATTACCCAGTTTGGCGGGGCCGAAGGCTGCTCCCCCTAGACGAGAACGAGCTGAGCGAGCCTGAGGTGACCCAGGGGATTGCATTATGGGGGCTTGTCCGGGATTGATTTCTGTGGAAGCTGTGTGATCTCCCTCTTTAAATAATGTCTGCGGCGAAGAGCTGGGGTGCCTTTGCGGATGTGCGATTGCTGGTTATCTCTGCATGTGTGTGGGGTGGGGTGGCTGCTGTTGGTAGCTTGGAGGGTGTTGTTCGAGTTCTGACTAGAGTTGACAAAATGGTGGTGGGACCATGGGCTGTCCATGCTGTTAAGAGAGCGGGAAAGGACTGGTGGGTATGTTCCAGCTATGCTGGGCTCTGCCCGGTTGTTGGAGTAATGTCCAGCCCTAATGGGGCGGAGGTGTGGGCGGAGCGGACCTCTCAGTTGTTGGGTGAGTGGCAGTGCTTGGCTGAGTGAAAGCGAATGGGATTGGTTGAAAGTTTGAGTAGGCTGGCTGGTGACGTTATTAGAACCATCGGGTGCAATTACCTCGAAGTGACAGCTGCCAGTTCTGGGAAAGTGTGGGAAAATGTGTTTGGTTCGACTGGAAGTCAAATGCCGCAGCTGGGGGGCTTACCATATCCGTGGCAGGAGATTGGTGGAAAGTTTTTAGGGTATCCCTTTTGGTTAGGGGGGCAGGTAAATTGCTTGTGGTGCCAGGGGGATCTGTCAAGGGGATCAGCTCCTCCCTCAGTTGTTCAGATGATCCGAGAGATGTTGGGAAACTGAGAGGAGGCCCAGTGGGGGAACGGCTTGGGATCTCTGGGGGAGCACGTTCCCAGCAATGTACCAAGGAACTCCCGAAAGGAACAGATCCTATTCCTGAAGGCTTAGAGGGACCACACACTCAGGTGTTGTTACGGATGGATGGAAGCCACGTTAAAGCCATCCTCGACAACTGGGCGCCGGTCAAGTTGCTGTTCAGTTTGTTTTATAACCGGTATTTGAAGCATTTACCCTTGACGACATTGATGACACTGGAGATTCGGGGTACCAGTGCCGGTGATTATCCAGATGACGGTTGTTGGTCAGTGAAAATGGAGTTCTTAGAGGCAAACGTGGGGGTGACTGAGGTTTGTGAATCATCAATGCTGATGTGTCCAGACACTGTTGAGACAGGAATCATTTCGGTTCTGGAGAGAACCAATACCCTGCTGGTGCGCTTGGGGGCCTGCCCGGAGGAGGCAGGTGAGCATTGTTTGGAGGCATTGTCGATGCACCCAGAGTTTCGAGCTGATTGTGCGGATGTGTGTAGCAGCATTGGGTCAGTACCGAATTCAAACAAGAGCCGGTGGTGGTACGGCCTGGGGAAAGTATCTGAGGGTGAGACCCTCTTAGTGGACGCTGCAAAATACCACGAGGGAGGGGAGTTGACCGCTGAAGACACCTCGGTGAGAGAGACATTGCGGTGACTGGCCCCTACAGCCGTGGAAGATGTAGGCAGCATGTGTGTGGATTATATTGTGCTGAAGAGGCGCACTGTCAGTGACCAGAATATGGCCCTGAGGGCTGAAGAGGCGATGGCCTGTCTGAGTGGTGCGAAGTGGTTTAAGGTGCTGGATCTGAGGAGTGGATGTTGCCAGATCCCGATGAGCGGGGCCGACAAGGAGAAGATGGCTGTTATAAGTTCCCTAGGAGTCTTCCGGTCCGAAAAGATGCCACGGGGCATATCCGGAGCCCTTGCAACCTTCCCGCAGGGCATGTGGAAGACCATGGGGGATGTGGAGGCGTTTGGAGTTTTGGCGTATGTGGATGATCTTCTGTTATTTGGATTTGCCTTGGGAGAATTTGAAGTGAGGTTGTTGCAGGAGCGGCTGAGAACTACAGAGTTAAAGTGTTTTCTGGACACGTGCCGGGGCTGGCGAAGGTCACAGCTTGTGAGTGACTGTCTCTACGGAATCAAGTTTGAAATGAAGACAGAGAGACTGGAGAGAGTGATCTGGAACCAGTGGGAGGACTTACAAGTTGGAGAGAACGAAGAAAGTTGTCTGACTGAGGGCACCAGCAAACTGAGAGCCTGGAGAGGGGAGTTTGTGGAGGTTAAGAAATTGAGGACAAATCTCGGAAGAGGGAAGCGGAAGCTTGAAGGGAACCTGAAGATGACCATCGACAGTTCAAATGAAGTGCAAAACCTGAAAGTTGATCTGGAAGAAGTCATGAGGAAGAAAAAACTGGAGATAAGTGCAGTGAATACTGAACTGGAGGCTGACCAATCTTTAACTGCTGCTTTTCCGGTCGGGGTGGAAGCAGCTGTTGGAGTAACTGCGTCCCAGATTGAGATGGCCGGGACGTGTGAGTCAGAACTGCTGAGCCTGTGGCAAGAGTTGGAGGGGCTAGAGAAGAAGCTGGTATCTCGATTGCAGGAGGCTGAAGAGACTGCAAGAGCAGTGCAGGCCACGGGTTTCCGTTTGGAGAAGATCAAACAGCAGCTACTAATTGCAGAAATGAGGAAGAATATGGATTCGAAGGATGATGCGCTGGATGTGTGGTACATGCTGCCTTTTGCTGACTTTCCCTCGATTGAGGAAGAGACCTTTGGCCCTTCTCCCACTCAGTCAGGTGTAGTGGGGAGGGTTAGCTGTGTGCAGTGGGGGGCATGAGTGAGAGGTTGAGAGAGGAGTTGGTAGCGGGCCCGAGGTATCCCCAGTTGTGTCCGAGCCTGAAGGGTTTAGGTGAGGGGGTACAGAGGTCTCAGAGGGTTAGGAAACTCCCAGATAAGTTGGCCTATTTAGCACCTGAGGAACAGGGCGTGAGGTTTTACTGTGTGAGGAGGAAATGTCACTGTTTGTGTTTGGGTTAGGGTGTGTTGGCAGGAAAGGTGATGAGTTATTTAATAGTCATGAGGACATGACTTTTATTTGGTGGGGGGAGAGTGTAAAGGGTGTTTCTTCTTTTTCTTTGTTACTGAATATGTTAATCAAAATGACTTCTTTGTTTTGTTAAAAGTAGGAATGCTTCTTTGTTGCGAGAGAGTGCTGGAAGCTTGTTTGGATTAAAATTTACTGATAACGAGAATTGTATTCCTTTGTAAACCAATTGGGATTAATGTTGTTCTTTCTCCTGAGTCTGCAAGCTATTGTTGGCGGGCTTTTAGGGAGATTGGCGCGAGAGGGTGAGAGAGAGAGGACGCAATGCTGTAAACTGGGCGAGGAACAGACCCCAAGCGGGAGTCCAAGGCCAGGAGGTACCACGAGGAGAGGAGATGAAGATAGATGTGCTTGGTTGACCACTTCAGGTGGTCCTGAGCTGCGAGTCAAGGAGTTCGGAGGGGATCGAGTGGTGGCCAGAAGACTTCAGTAATTGAGCTCCAATGGTTGTGCACGAAGTGGTTTGGACTTTGATAAGTTTGGCGCCTTTTCTTTATTTTCTTTTCCATCATGTATACTGTATCATTATTGATTACTTAGTTATAGTTATCTTTATAAACTGTAATCATTTAATCGCATATGGTGTCCTGTTTGTTCTTTGGCGAGGCAGGGACATCACACAGCATCCACACAAGCTGATTACCCAGTTTAGTGGGGCCGAAGGCTGCTCCCCCGAGATGAGAAGAGCTGAGCGAGCCTAAGGCGATACAGGGGGTTACATTGGTAAAAGGAACTATTATCTAAATGGGGAAAAAATTCAAACATCAGAGGTGCAGAGGGACTTAGGACTCCTCATGAAGACTCCCAGAAGGTTAATTTTCAGGTTGAGTCTGTGGTAAAGAAGGCAAATGCAATGTTGGCATTTATTTCAAGAGAAATAGAATATAAAAGCAAGGAGAAAATGCTGAGGCTTTAAAAGACGGCCGCACTTGGAGTACTGTCAACAGTTTTGGACCCCATACGTTTTGTTTTTGGAGAGAGTCCAGAGGAGATTCACGAGGATGAATCCAGGAATGAAGGGGTTAACATCTGAGGAGAGTTTAGCTGCTTTGGGCCTGTACTCATTAGAATTTAGAAGAATGAATTATCTCATTGAAGCCTGCTGAATGTTGAAAGGACAAGATAGGCTGGATGAGGAGAGGATGTTTCCTATGGTGGATGTATCCAGAACCAGCGGGCACAGCCTCAAAATTGAGGGGTGACCTTTTAAACCAGAGGCAAGAAGGAATTTTTTTAGCTGGAGAGTAGTGAATCTGTGGAATGCTCTGCCACAAACTGCAGTAGAAGCCAAGTCTGTGGGTATATTTAAGGCGGAAATTGATAGTTTCCTGATTGGTCAGAGCTGAGAAGGTAGGTGTATGGGGTTGAATACAATCCATGATCAGCCATGATGGAATGGCAGAGCAGACTTGATGGGCTGATTGACCTAATTCTACTCCCATGTTTTATGGTCTCATGGTCTTATCAGCAAATAATCCACATTTGAAATGGTGAAAGGAAGGTCTCTAATGAATCACCTGGAGATGTATGACATCACCATACTCTTTATTATCACTCTAGTCAACATAATAATTCCAATGAATACACACAACTTGCAATCTCTTCAATTGTTGTATGAAATAAGGATTGCCAAAGGCAAGGAGGCAACAGTTTCAGAGAATAATCAACACAAGGAAGAAGTAATTTCTCACATCCACACTCAGTGGTCACTTTAATAGATACATCTGTGCACCTGTTCATTAATGCAAATATCTGATCAGCTAACTGTGCAGCAGCAACTCAATGCATAAAAGCATGCACATACGGTCAAGAGGTTCAGTTGTCGTTCAGACCAATATAACAATGGGGATGGAATGTTATCTAAGCAACTTTGACAGTGGAATTTTTGTTGGTGCCAGACGAAATTGTTGATCATAAACTGCCGATCTCCTGGGACTTTCACGCACAACAGTCTCTAGAGTTTACAGAGAATGGTGTAAAAAAACAAACAAAATATTATGCAGTAAGTGGCAGCTCTGTGGGTAAAAATACCTTGTTAATAAAAGAAGTTAGAGGAGAATGGCCAGACTGGTTCAAACTGGCTGGAAGACGAAGGTATATCAAATAACTACGCATTACAACAGTGGTGTGCAGAAGAGCTGCTCTGAATGTACAACATGTCAAACCTTGAAATGGATGGGCTATGGCGCAGAAGGCCACACTAGTTTCTACTCCTATACCTAATGAAGTGTCACTGAGTGTGGGTCTGGGAGGCAGAAAAAATTTTTTCACAAGTGTGTCACCTAGTGGACAATAGTAGAAACTTCTTAGAATCAAGTCTGTGCAGGTTCATTTAAAATAATTGATTGAAGTTCTATCCAGGTGCAGAGGACACAAATTCTAATATTGCATCTATAAGGTGTATGACACCAATTTTTAAGATTCCTTTGTAAGTTCAACATATGTGGAGGAAAAGTCAAGAGAAGCTATCTAGTAGTCATGGATTCCTTTGTCCAGATATCTATGCCTAAGCATAGATATGGGGCAATTTTCCAGAGAAGCATGCATGACCTTAGTAGATCTAGCATTAGGTGCAGTATCTCAATGACATAACTTCAGTCTATCAATTTTTTAACACTTGACTCTACAATCTTCACAGAATGAAGGGAGGTGAGGCATGCAGACAATATGACAATGCAGTGATGGACTTTTACCCTAAATCTCCAGAGTGAAATGAAGAACTTGACTTAAATACTGTGCCAGGATACAAATTTGCTAAGGTGAAGAAAAGGGAAAAAGGTAGTTTCTGGATCAAGATGCTAAGTGCTTTTTTGCAACACTTCTTGGGATCCTTGTTCAGTAGTGCATAATTTGAAAAGGCGTTGAATGTCTTCCTAACCTCCAGGTGGATATTTTCAAAGGGACTAATTATAACTTCTATTGTCAAGGGGCAAGCAGGTCATTAGCAGTATTTTTCACTCCATTGAAGAAGAAAATTATTGCATAAAGTAGGAATACAACTCGCCTCTCTTCATATTTTGCTTGGCTGCAAAAGTTAAATTGCCCCTCTACTCTCAAATTTCTATGCATTAGATTTGTAATCTCCGCAGAAAATCATATTTGGTTAGTATAATCTTCCCTTCTGAAACCATGTTTTCGCAGCTGTTTGCTTATTGTTTTCTGTTTAATACCTTCAGAGCCTTTTCCTAGGCAGCAGCAAAGAGTACAGGCCTGTTGTTTGACAGCTCAGTTCTTGGTTAAAGACGGGAACACCTTTTTCCTATTTTCCAATTGGTTGAGCCAAATAACTGAATGATTTGAATCAATACCTTCAAAAATGCGAGGAAAAAATTCAAAGATGGACACATCTTCAGTTTTAGCAATGACCTAAGTAGTTGTCCTGAGATTTTATGTAGATACATGGCATATATGACATGGGAATGGGCCATTCAGCCCAAATTGCTCAACATAGCCTTCTATCTAAATCCACCTATTTATTTCTCCCTTATTTACTTGTTTAGCCTCCCCTTATAAATATCTACAAAATTCAATCACTCTCTCTGGCAATGGGTCCTTCATTCATTTGATACAGAGCGGTTTTTTTTAGCTTGACATTTGATTATTTTAGTGCCTATTAAGCCTATCCTCAAATAAATCAAAAAATTGTTTTTTAAAATTCTGATTTTATTCTTACTTATAAATATTTTGATGTTTTTCTTGTGAATGCTACTTACATGATACTATGTTACTGAATGCAAGTTTTTCGGTGCACCTGTGCATAGAGGTACTTGTGCATATGACAATAAACATAACTTCAGATTTGACTAATTTTTCATGTTTCCTATCTTCTCCCTCCCCCCACCACATTCCCTTCTGCTCTGTCAGGAATTCACCATTCACCTACAAACTAAGGTCAATTTACTGTGACTAATTAACATACCAACCCATGTCTTTCGAACATAAGATGTCCTTTTTTTAAATAGGTATTACATTAGCTGTCTACCAGCCCTCTAGTACCATTATTTTCTTCTAACAAATAATTAAGAATGTGCATTCTGCTGCTATCTCTCCCCTACATTATATTTTGCAAATGCATAGTTGCACAGTATAATTCATCAGGAATTCTTTCCCAAACCAGCCCCTTAGCCACATGTTAGTTTTCTTATCTATTTCGAAGTCAATTTTCATGTAATTCAGCCAATCATCTTTTTGTGTGTGTGTGTTTTGTGTGAATGTGCACGCGCATTGGCAGGATCTACTGTTGGTAAACCACCAGAACCCAGTGGTCACTTGCCCTGAGCACATTCATTCTTGCATTAGGATTCCAAGTCCAGTTTCACTTGGATCACCAGTACAGTACAGGACATATCTGAATATAAGTGGCATGGCAGACTCTGCTTCTTTCATTGTCTTGACAATCGGTAATTCCACATCCCAAAGCTTCTTAGTTGTTAATGTTAGTTAAATTTAATGATCCTGAAAGTTTTAGACATTTCAAGACAGTTTAATGTAATTTCCAGTACACAAGTGTAAAGGAGAATGATGTAATTGTTTCTCCAGATCCAATGCAGCACAGAAAAACATGTTAAGATAAAGAACACAATAATAAAAAAACACAATAAATATAAATACATAAGATAGTTTTATGTACATAGATTGATTGTACATACATGAAGTAACATGAGGCACAGGAGTGTCTGTACATAAAGTGATTCTGTCAGGAAATGATGAAGTTGTGGTGGGGAGGGTGGGGTAGTGGGTGGAGGATCAGCCTAACTGCTTGGGGAAAGTAACTGATTTTGATTCTGGTGTCCTGCCAAGGATGCTACGTTGCATCCTCCCAGATGGAGGTGGCACAAACCGTCCATGAGCAGAGTGAGTAGGATTCTTCATGATATCGCTGCCCTTTTTCTGGCACCTCTCTGTATATATGTCCTTGATGGCAGGTAGGCTGATGCTGGTGATGCTGGTGATGCTAGTTTTGACAACCCACTGTAGAGCTTTCCTGTCCTGTAGAGATTCCATACCATGTTAGGAAGCTCTTCACTGCACATCTGTACAAGCTCACGAGTACTGAAGCGCAAAGTCCAACACTCTTCAGCTTCCTCAAAAAGTAGAGGAAGTGGTAATCTGTCCTGACTAAAATGTGTTCTGGGACCATTGGAGGTTATGCAAGATATGCTCACACAGGAGTTTAAAACTGATCGCAGTTTCCACAGTTGTGCCGTTGGTTTAAAGAGGGATGTGAGTGGTGCTCGTTCTCTTGAAGTCGATAACCATCTCTTTTGTCTTGTTTGACTGGCACCAGGTTCTTCACCTCCTCTCTGTCGGATATTCATCATTACTGGTGACAAGCCCCACAAATGTTGTGTCATCGACAAATTTGACAATGTAATCCTTATGAATGGTCTTGGTCTGAAATGTCGACTGTGCTCTTTTCCATAGGTGCTGCCTGACCTGCTGAGTTGCTCCAGCATTTTGTGCCTATGGCTTGGATTTCTAGCATCTGCAAATTTTCTCTTGAATGTGATTATTTAAGATGTTTGGCCGTGTAGTCATGTGTGAGCAGGGTATACTGCAGTGGGCTCAGCCACAGCCCTCTGGGGGGGGGGGGGGGGAGAGGGCACCTGTGTTGAGGATGATGGGGAGAGAGGAGCTGCTGTGCATCTTGACTGTCTGAGTTCTGTTAAAGTCCAGCATCCTGTTGCACAGTGGTACACACGTTTGTATATTTAAACTGTGCAGTCAGAGTTTATTCACCTATGAGGACAACTGCGATGAATGGCAAACTGAAATCCAGAAACAGCATTCTGACGTGAGTTTCCTTGTTTTCTAGCTATGCCAGGGATAGGTGCATGACAGGTGTTATGTATCTGTTGTACAGCAATTCTGTTGGAAAGCATATTGGTGAATATCCAGTGTGGCAAGAATGGAGTTTTTAAACATTACTAGCTGTTCAAAACACTTCAAGATGATTGTCATCAGTGCTACTGGGCAGTAATTTTTAGTTCTGAAGGTGTAGAGTTCTTTGGTACAAGGATGATGGTGGCTGATTTGAAGCACATGGGGACAGCAGTCTGGATGAGTGAAATGTTGAAGGTGTCTGTGAAGACGTCAGTGAGCTGGTGTGTACAGTCAGTGTACTCAGCCTGGTATGTTGTCTGTGCAGAGCTTTTTAAAAATTAAGAATACTTAAGACACCATTAATAAATAAAACTGTTATTAGTGTTTTTAAACTTAAAACTGTTAGACTCACAGTGAATTTACTATTTCATTGTGACATTGTCTTCTTACCTACCCATTGGAATTAATTATCTTAATTAAAAGGGGAATTAATTTGTGGTTACCATTCCTTCTACAGTCTTAATGTGTTCACACATTAGACTTTATTAAGTTCCTGACAGTGCGACATATGGACCCTGTGAGCATGATTAGCTAAACAGCACGCTGGTCTTAAGAGCTGAGATGCTGACCAGCTGAGGTGGTAAAATCCAACATACTCAAATAGCTTTTAAAAAACTAAGTTCCTTGATTCTCCCCACCTATCATGCAACAATTCTGCAGCAGTTTTGCCTGTAGATGGAGCTGTTTTAAACATTAATTATATAGCGACATGGAAGGTGTTCCTCATTCTTAAAATAAATTCAGTGTCCAATTGAACAAGTTCTTTTTTAGAAAATAAAAGTGGAAACTAGTTATTTCAATTGACTGAATTGTATATAAACTGTCACAATTTTCTGGCATTAAATAGTGAACTACAGTAGGGTTCGCAATCCAATGGCTGCAAAAGGGACCAATGGAGTTGTTTGTTTTATCAGCGCCATTCTGCTGGTACTTTTTATAATGATAAAACTAGTTTACATCTGAGCCGTGCAAAAGGCAAGTATTATAGAGATGTCACAACCAAAACACAAGAATATCAATTTTATTGCAAAATATTTCCCAAATCAATGTTTACATAAGCAACTTATTCATTTAAATTGAGCTTTCACTGAATTGCAATTCAGCTGAAAAATACTAATTGTATGAAATGAAACCAAGCATACTTCCAACACCAAAAGCAACACCTCTAAACAGGAATTTATATTTCTTGATCAAAAAGTTACAGAAAATTATGTAACTATGAAAATACATCTATTGTCTTAAACTACTGTATAATAGATCAAATGACAGTGCAGGGGAAAAAAGAATTTCAATGTCTGTACAAAAAGTCTAATATTTACCTGAATATCACTCCAAGTTTTATCACCAGGTTCACAATCCATGATGGATTAATCACCCTGGTATATTGTAATAATCTACTGTACATGGCATAAGGAAAATATCCCTCTGTGTCCTCTCCCTGAGCTGTACACCAACTAAGAAATCTGGAGAGGTGCAAATTAGCAAATATTTTAGTAAGCAACTCAGTGGCTACAGTATTTGCCTTACTCAACATTTTTGCAAATTTGCTACATAATCCCTAATATCCCAGAGTATTGATTAAGTGTATTTACTATCTCAAAATAATTTCAAAGCAATAAAGGTAACAGTATTTCACTGTTCTAACACTGGAAGAACAGAATTAGAAAATAAGAAGCCACAAAGCAAGTTTTTGTCAAAAAGTTTAAAAGTCTTGGCAAGCTTAAATTTTTGAATTCTAAAGTGCATTGCTATATAAGCACATTGTATAAGGTTTTGAGTCTAAACATAACAGTAATTAATATCCATTTGCAGAACCTGCGAGATATTATTTGTGGGAGTAGCTATTGGTAAGTAGTTGTACAAGTACCAACAACTGCTGGTATAGCTAAATCCATATATTGAAACCAAGCTTTTCCAAGAGGACAGTTTTTTGTATTGCAATAAAAAATCTTTCCTTAGATTGATAGATTTTGAAGTTAAACAAATACATTGCTTTATGTCTGTTATTTAAGGTATGTTTCACGTGCTTGACTAACCAAGGGAAGTGTTAATAGTTTAAGTAAACCTGCAAATATGATTAATCTATTGAGATTGAATGACGTTCACCATTTAAATGTTTAAAATGTTACGCAACTTTAAAAATAACACATTTCAGCTCATCTTAGAAAATACGAAATCATTCACCTTCTCAAAATGTTACTCTCATACAAATATGTACAATATGAAGATTTGCTTGAATTTTTAAATATGCATACAGCATTTTAACATTTCCTTTGCTAGTGAACTTAATAAGTTCATTAGTTAATAAGGGACTTAATAAGTTATCCTTAGTCAATGAATTAAAAGTAATCACCAATCTGTAATATGGTTTATCATTGAACGTTTTATATTCAAACTGCTTTTTGGGAGTGATTATATGAAAAAAATGCTACAGTTGAGACCTCAAACAGACAGATCAGTGGACAAAACTTAAGATTATTTTTGTTCAGTGCTACTTTTGTCTATAAAATGTCAGGTATGCTTTCAAAGATTCTGGTAGTGGCAAACTCAGAATTCTCTCCCGAAGTAAATTTGGAGGAGCTTCTTCCTGTCTGAGACCTTCATTTAACTCTTTTTCTTCCTCCTCTCTGTTCTCTTCTTCCATTTTGTCATCATCATCACTGTCAAACTGCTGAGGTATCAACTGATTGCCTACAAACACGTAGGTATCAATTTTACGTCTGCGGAGCTTCTTGCGTTTCCGTTTAGGTGCAACTTTCTGAAGATTGTTCTTGGCCTGTGTCTCTTGATTTATCAAGTTTCTAAGATTGCGCCGAATGTAAATTCTTGCCAAGTCCTGCAGGCATCTTACAGTTACTGGTGCTATTGAAACAACATATAACATATTTATTTAATTTATGCATTATGCTACCTTATTTCTTTGGCAATGTACACAATAGGTCAAGCTATGTATATATTCCTCAGATAAAGTGGAATTAATGCGTGTGGAACATTAGTCCTAGCTACATGCATGCAATTTAAATATATTTTAAAAGTTTATTTTAATCATTCTACTTAGATTTTCAGTATAAAAAAGAGCCATGTCACACTAAGCTGTTCCACCATTAGTGAAATTCACAAGAAGGTGTGATAAGAGCTCAACTGAACAATAAGTATGGACAAAAGAAAATAAGAGATTTGCAGATATTGGAAATCCTGAGCAACATTCATAAAATGCTGGAGGAACTTAGCAGGTCACCAGCTGCTATTGAGGTAAGAAGCAGTTGACATTTTGGGCCAAGTCCCTTCATCAGGACTGGAAAGGAGAAGGAACTAGACAGAATAAGAAAGTAGGGGGGAGGGAAGGAATACAAGCTAGCTCATGATAGGTGAATCCAGGAGAGAGGGGAAGGTAGATTTGTGGAGGGACAATAAATAACAAGCTGGGAAGTCATAGATGGAAAAAAAAGGGCTAAAGATGAACTCTCCTCTCCTATCAGATCCCTTCCGTCTTCAGCCCTTTACCTTCCCTCCTCCTCACCTGGCTAAACCTATCATCTGCCAGCTCATACACTTTCCTCTTCCCCCACCTTATTCTGACTTCTTCCCCCTTCCTTTCCAGTCATGATGAAGAGCTTCAGGCTGAAATGTCAACTGCTTATTCCCCTCCATAGAGGCTGCCTGAACTCCTGAGTTCCTGCAGCATTTTGTGTGTGTTACCAGGTTAAATTAAATGTTCCATTTGGTTGTGGAGTATCCCAAAAATAATAATTACAGTGCCTTTTAGAAGTATTTAAACCCCAACCCTTTGGTCACACAGTGCATTGAAAAGAATACTCAGCACCCACAACTATTTTCACATTTTACTGTCTTATTTTCTAAAATTAAAACATATTGAAGTTGGGTTTTTGAGCTAATCTACAAAACATTGTATATCATGTCAAATCAAAAGAAAAATTCTAAAACTTGTCAACAATTTACTAAAAATTTACAAACCAAAATTGAGAAGTTGAAGAAGTATTCATCCCCTTTGTAATCACTACACTAACATTCCTCAGGTGCAATCCTGTATATTACCCAATTTGTTGATGCAGAAAATTGGAGGATCACCTGAATAAATACATATCCCATCTCTCTGTAAGTTCCAACAGAATGGTTTACTTTCAGCAGACCAAACCAATTAAGACAAAAGAACATTCAAGACCAAGTCAAGGAAATGATAATAGAGAAGCACAAATCTGGGGAAATACCTCAAGGTACTGAAAATACCTTGGAGCTCAGTGTAATCCATTATGAAAAAGTAAAAAAAAATTGAAATTACTGTCACGTTGCCTAGGTCAGATCACCCCTCTAAACATAGTCACCATTGAAAAATGGCACTTGTTGGAGAAGTTACTAGGATGCCAACAGTCACTCAGAATGAGCTGCAGAAGTCAGTGGCCACAACTGGAGATAAAATTCATGGCTCCACAATCTCCAAGGCCTTGCACAAAAAGGGTATTTATGGAAGAGTGGCAAGGAAAGGCCTATCCTTGCCCGTACAGACTTTGCAAAGCAAAACTTAGAAGATAGTGTCAAGAAGTGGAAGGTCTTGTGGTCAGATGAGAATAAAGTGGAACATTTTCTCCTGAGCACTGAGCGTTATGTATGGTGCAAATCGAATGCTGCACATCAGCCAGGTAACACCATCTCTATGGTGTATGGTGGAGGTAGCATCACATGATAGCTTGCTTTTCAGCAGAACGGACTGGAAATTTCGTCAGAATTGATGGGAAGGTTAATGTTGCTAAATACTAAGAGATCCTGATAAAAACCCGCTGGCCTCTGAAGTTCATCTCTCAGCAGGACAAAGCACACTGCCAGAGCAGCCATGGATGGTTTTAAATGAAAAAAAAATGATGTCCTTAAGTGATCCAGTCAGAATCCTGACCTTATAACCTCTTCGAACATCTCTGGCAAAACCTCAAAACTTCTATCCACTGCCTCTCCCCAAATAATCTGACAAAGTTTGAGCAATTTTACAAGGAAGAATGGTCAAATCTTGCTCCACCATGTTGTGCAAAGCTAACAGACACTTATCCGAAAATATTACTGGCTGTAATAGCTGTGTGAGGTGGCTGAACGAACAAGTGAGCAAAGGGGGATGAATAATTTACAATGCTGACTTTTTTATTTTTGATTTTTTAAGTTTTTCATGCTTTACAATTTTCCCTGGTTTTTGGACTCTACTGTTAAAAAGGACCATGTGATTTCACAAATAAAAATTCTCAGTTCAATTAATCAAAATCCATAGTTTTAATACTTACTTATGTGAACAAAGGGTTGGGGGATGAATACTTTTACAGGGTACTGTAAATGAGTCACATATAGAGTCATTGAGTCACAGAAAAATACAGCACAAAAAACAGGCCCTTCAGCCCATCTAGTGCATGACAAAACCATTTAAACTGCCTAATCCCATTAATTTGCACCTAGACCATAGCTCTCCATACTCCTCCCATCCGCGTACCTTTCCAAACTTCTTTTAAACATTGAAATCGAAATTGCATCCACCACTTGTGCTGGCAGCTCGTTCCACACTCTCAAGGCTCTCATACCAAAGAAGTTTCCTCTCACGTTCTTAAACACTTCACCCTTAACCCATGACCTCTATTTGTAGTCTCACCCAATCTCAATGGAAAAAGCCCGCTTATATTTACCCTTTCTATACTCTAATCTCCTCTCAATCTTCTATATTCAATGGAATGAAGTTCTAACATATTCAATTTTTCCTATTTACTCAGATTCTCCAATCCCGACAACATTTTGTAAATTTTCTCTGTACTCTTTAATTCTTATTTACATCTTTCCTGTAGGTAGGTGACTAAAACTGCACATAGTACTACAAATTAGGTCTCACTAACATCTTAAACAGCTTCAAAATAACATGCCAACTCCTGCACTCATTAGTTTGATCTATGAAGGTCAATATGCCAAAAGCTTTCTTAATGACCCTATCTACCTGTGCCATCACTTTTGATGAATTAAGGACCTATATTCTCAAATCGCTTTGTTCTACCATACTCCTTACTGCTCTGCTATGTAAGACCTACCCTTGCTTGTCCTCCCGAAGTGCAACACTTCACATTGGTTTGCATTAAATTCCATCTGCTATTTTTCAACCCATTTTGCCACCTAATCCCACTGCAAGCTTTGATGGTCTTCCTTGCAGTCCACTACACCCCCATCCTTAGTGACATCCACAAATTTGCTGATCCAGTTAACCACATTATCCAGATTATTGCTATAGAAGACAAACAAAAGCAGTCCTAGCACTGATCCATGCAGCACCCCACTAGTCACAGCCTCCAGTTAGAGAGGCAACCATCTACTACCACTCTAGCTTCTCGCAAAATCCAATATTTAATCCAGTTTACTACCTCATGCTAAGCAACTGAACCTTCCTGACTGACCTCCCATGTGGGACCTTGTCAAATGCCTTTCTAAGATCCACATAGTCAACATCCACTGCCTTGTCTTCATTAACTTTTCTGGTAACTTCCTCACAAAAACTCCGTAAGATCGATTAAACACAACCTGCCACACACAATGCCATACTGACTGTCCTTACTCAGTCCCATCTATCCGAATACTCATATATCTAGACCCTTAGAATAGCTTCCAATAACCTTCCCAAGATACAATGAAAAACTTTGCTTTACATGCCATTCATAATTATCATTTCATCACATCAGTGCACTGAGGTAGTATAAAGGAAAAATAACAACAGAATAAAGTGTTGCAGTTGCAGAGGAAGTGCAGTGCAGGCAGATAGACAAGAAGGTGCAAGGCCACGATGACTGTGAAGTCAAGAATCCATACAAAAAAACAGTTCTAGCACCTAGTGGTGCATGCTTAAAGGATATTGTATCTTCTGCCTATGTGAAGGGAGAAAAGATGCCGTGTGGATGGGTATTTTGATTATTTTGTTTGCTTTACCAAGGCAGTGAGAAGTGTATAAATGTGTTTTTGTGATGTACTAAACATAGAATATATTAGGAGATCTAGAAAGAATAGGCAGAGAGACATAAGGATTGATATTACACCAAGCAAATCAACCATTAATGGGGAAGGATGCTGCTGAAGACACAGAGTCAGAAAAAAAAGTTAAAGGGCAGTGACAAGCAAGAAAAATGAGGGTTTAAGGGGAGGAAATGTGAGCTCTGAAAACCTGTCATGATATATATAAATAGTTGACATTATTAAATGAAAAATTAAGGAACTATATGCCAGGGTAGATTAGCATTGGGAAAGCAGGAGTGTGAAGGATATGGCAAAAAAACAGCATAAATTTATAGAAGCAAATTTGCTGAGACAGTTTTGGAGCAGTCAAAATGCAAAAAAACTGCTAACGCCGGAAATCTGAAAGAAGTGCTATAAAATTCAACAGATCAGGCAGTATGAGAATTAAACGTTAACTAATTTCTTATCTCCATGTTGTCTGCCCTGTTAAGTACTTGGAACATTTTCCAACTTGATTTTGAAACAAGCAGGCCTGGAAAGACAGTGTGATTCTAACAGCACAGGGAACAAGGAATGATTACAGACAGCCACTATAATTGAGAGGATAGAAAATAAAATATTGTGATTGAATGAACTGCAGTCAAAGATCAGATCAGCATTGAATAGTATGCTGAGAGTTCTACACTCAGGGATAGCTGGATGATTTGCTAAGGAATTCTGTCTTTAAGTGTACACATAAATTCTTTTTACAAAGTTATTTATTACAAGAATGATGATTTAAGTGAAAAATGGATACATTTGTCTGAGACCAACCTCCAAAGTATCAAATGATAATTTTGCAATATTGGACTTTAATACATCTGGGTGGAACACTGAAGACAGTACAGTAATGATGTTAGTTAGGTAGAATCAAACAGACATTATCGAGACAACACACACAAAATGCTGGATGAACTTAGCGTTTCCACCTCCTACCCAAGAGCCACAAGCCCTTTTGTCCAGGTAGACCTCCCATTTCTACCTCCTACCCAAGATCCATAAGCCCACTTGTCCAGGTAGACTCATTGTTTCAGCTTCTTCCTGCCCCACTGAATTCATATTTGCACACCTCAACTGTCTTATTCCTCCCTACACACATCTGTGACACTTCACAATCTTTGGATCTTTTCAATGATTTCAAGTTCCCTGGCCCCCATCATCTTATTTTGACTATGGATGTCCAGTCCCTATACACCTCTATCCCCCACCAGAAAGGCCTCAAGGCTCTTTGTTCCTTTCTGAACAACAGAACCAACCAGTTCCCCTCTACCTGAACTCTCTTCTGTCCAGTGGAACTGGACCTCACTCTTAATAATTTCTCCTTTGGCTCCTCTCACTTCCCTCAAACAATAGGTGTAGCCATGGGCACTTGCATGGGTCCCAACTATGACTGGCTTTTTGTCAGTTACGTGGAACAGTCTATGTTCCAAGCCTACAATGGTGTCCATCTCCCACTTTTCCTACGCTACGTCGATAACTGCATTGGTGCTGCTTCCTGCATCCATGCTGAGCTCATCAACTTCGCCTCCAAATTCCACCCTGCCCTCAAATTTACCTGATCCATTTCTAAAACCTCCCTCTCCTTTCTCAATCTCACTGTCTCTATCTCTGGAGACAGCCACCTACTGATTCCTATTATAAACTCACAGACTCTCACAGCTACCTGGGCAATATACCTCTTCCCACCCTATTACTTGTAAAAATGCCATTGCCTTCTCTCAATTCCTCTCTCTCCGCTGCATCTGTTCTTAAGATGAG
The DNA here is from genome assembly GCF_030144855.1 of Hypanus sabinus. Classification (NCBI taxonomy): domain Eukaryota; kingdom Metazoa; phylum Chordata; class Chondrichthyes; order Myliobatiformes; family Dasyatidae; genus Hypanus; species Hypanus sabinus. The sequence continues at coordinate 167,387,777 of NC_082706.1, forward strand.
GCTTTTCATTCTAGAACGAAGAAGAAATCTTCTTTTTTCAAAGAAAGGGGCTTCCCTTACTCCACTATCAAGGCTGCTCTCAACAGCAGCTCTTCCATTTTATGCCCATCTGCTGCTCTTACCCTATCCTCCCCCCACCCTATTAGGGATAGGGTTCCTTTTGCCCTCAACTACCACCCCACCAACCTCTCTGTCCAGCACATAATTCTCCAGAACTTCCACCACCTTCCAGGCGAGGAGACATTTCTCCTGTGAGTCTGTTGGGGTCATATAATGTGTCTGCTGCTCCCAGTGCGGCCACCTGTATATGGGTGAGACCCAACGTAGATTGGGAGACCATTTCACTAAGCACCTACGCTCTGTCCACCAGAAGAAGTGGGATCTCCCAATGGCAGCCTATTTTATTTCCATTTCCTATTTTGCTATGTCAGTCCATGGCCTCCTCTACTGTCGTGATGTGGCCTCACTCAGGTTGGAGGAACAACACCGTCTTAGTCTCCAACCTGATGGCATGATCAATTTCTCGAATTTCCAGTAACGGCTGCCCCCCTCACCTCACCATTCCCATCCCCTTTCCCCTCACTCAACCTTGTCTCATTCCCTGCCTATCCCCCCCTACCCCCCGGTGCTCCTCCCCTTTCCTTTCTTCCATGGTCTACTGTCCTCTTCTATTGGACTCTCCCTTCTCCAGCCCTGTATCTCTTTCACCAATCAACTTCCCTGCTAGTTACTTCAACCCTCCCCCTCCCAGTTCCACCTATCACCTTGTGTTTCTCGCTCCCCATCCCCACCTTTTAAATCTACTCCTTATCCTTTTTTCTCCAGTACTGCCGAAGGGTCTCAGCCCAAAATGTCAACTATACTTTTTTCCATAGATGCTGCCTGACTTGCTGAGTTCCTCCACCTCCAGCATTTTGTGTGTGTTACTTGGATTTCCAACATCTGCAGATTTTCTCTTGATTGAGACTTTATCGAGAAGCTACAACATACAAAGTCATATGGCATTAGTTAACAAGGCTAGAGTGAGGACAAATACATGAAACTATTTAAATTAAACATCTAAATGCATGATTGAAATTAACAAAAATGGTGTTCCCAAATGGCTATAATGGAGACATGCCTGCAAGAGGACAAGGCTAGGCACTCAATATCCTGGACTATGTTTTAAGTAAAGATGGACAAATAGAAAAGGATGGACGCAAGTGAACAAATTATGCAAAGCCACCAGAGATACAATAAAAATATAAACACATGAATGAATTCAAGAACGTTGGTCAAAAACACATCATTCTCCATACTTTCTGAGGAGACTGAGCTGTGCAAAGCTCCCCATTCTCATACTAATTGCTTTCTACAGGTTTCTCTAACCTTGTTAACTAATGGCACATGACTTTGCACATTGTAACTTTGATTTCTACAGTGAGAGTGTACTGTCTGGCTGCAATATAGTGTTGGACAGATGGTGCAAGACAATGGACTGCAAAGTCCTACAGAGGATAGTAAAAAACAGAGGAGTACTAGGGTCTTCCTTCCCTCTATTTATGGTATTTTCTGAGAACACTCTATACAAAGGGCCGGAAACTTTGTTGAAGATCTCTACCACCCATCCCACGATCTCTTTGACTCACTATGTCAGGATGGAGGTACAGGAGCATCAAGACTAGGACTGGCAGACTGATTAACAGCTTCTTCCCCTAGGCTGTGAGAATAATGAATACGCTGCCACCACAAAAGTCTTGTCACTAGGACAGCAAGCTGTTTACTATTAGTGCTCTGTTTACTGTTTACCTGTGCTACACACTTCACATGCATTTTGAATTATATTTTATTAACTTGCTGATGGTAATATTTTGTTTTATGCACTTTGTGTGATTACATGTATTGTGGGTGCACCATGGTCTGGACAAGCATAGTTTCTATATATGTAGTCAGATAACAATAAACTTGAACTTGTACCATAAGTATCTATCCTTATGCAAAATCTGTATTAATTATTCAGAAGAATGTAGAATAGGTTTCAGTTTAACAACAATAAAAATCCAAGTCAACTAAACTGTGGCGGAGAAAAATCACTAAACAATATAAAATGAATAAATACTTAGGATCAAGAGGCAGCGAGAAATCATTTTGATACAAAAAATTTAAGAAGTGATTTAAAATAAGGCCATGAGTTTAGTGACATTCAGTGGTGCATGGAGATTTTTATGTACATATCAAAGATCCCTACATAAAGATATTTCAGACAATGAGGAAAGCAAGCAGCATGTCAGCCTTGTACGGCCTTCAACTATTTACTCAAAATTACACCACAACATGATTGACCTAATTGGATCTAATATTTGAGGTGCCTCTGAGAAAAACACGATGGGTAAGTTCCACTGGTTTTATCATAACGATCCTGAGTGATACTAGTCAAAACAGGAAAAAGAAAATTTTGAATGCAAGTTATATCAAGCTTTAAATGAGTTTTAAATTCATTATATCGATAGTTTAAAAATTACTTCATGCTAGCCACAAAAATCATTCTCAGACTAAAATAACAAGAATGGTGAGCTTAAAAAAACACTGATGAAAAATGTTCAGAAGAACCCTTGACATTAGGGAGATAGGAACAACTATTAAATTATGCTTACTAACAAATAAAACAAAACTGACTCATCCCATCGGAGATATTCTGTTCTGCTGCTGAACAGTTAAAAAATTTCACAACATATGCCGATGATATTAAACATGATTCTGATTCATCCTGCCTCATGCCCCACATTCACAGCAACTGAAACTAACTCTCTCTTCACAAACCAAAGAACAAGCAACACACACAAAATGCTGGAGGAACTCAGCAGGCCAGGCAGCATGTATGGAAAGAAGAACAGTCGAAATTTCAGGCAGAGACCCTTCGGCAAGTCCTACAGAAAGGTCTTGGCCTAAAATGTCATCTGTACTTTACTCCATGGATGTGCCCGACCTGCCGAGTTCCTCCAGCATTTTGTGTGCTGCTCCTCTTCTCTCTTTTTTAGTTCTAACAAAGTTTCTTCAACTGAGACATTAATCTTGTTTCCCTTTTCATTGATGCTGCCTGACTTGCTGAATGTTTCCAGCATTTCTTGTTTTTATTTGTTCCTTATCAAAGCAGTATTCCAGGGAAAGGGATTTCTACACCATACTACTAATATCTGCAATCTGCCAGCTGTGGTCAGTAAGATGAATCTCTCACGTGTAGCCCAGACCAGTATGATCATACAGAGGCTGTGGATGGTGAGCTGGGGGCAGTATAATCCGACCCTTTTGAATGCACATCAGATCTTCTTTACATAAAATTTCAATAATTAGCAGTTAAAGGACACAACAGATGACTCAAGATAATCAAGATGGCTTATTCACACAAATGGTATAGCTCTTCATGTTCCATCCAATAAAGCAATGACATATTCACAAAGCTCACTTCATTGTCCTTGCTCGTTTTCCTCCATTTAAGAAAGAAGAGTACTTACGCAGCTTTACATTCTCTGTCTTGAAACAGTCAGAACGGTTCGGTTGGATCAGAGGAGCAAACGAAACTGCCAATATGTTTTTAGTTTCCCATGTGTTTTGTCCTGTGCGTATTATCTGTGTAAGCTGTGAAGGAGGAGGACATTAAATAATTAGGCAGTCTTCTCCATGAAATGCTAAGTAATTTTAATATAACTTTCTAAAATAATAGTTCAAAACATAGAGGATGACTGTTACTCTGAAATCAGAAAACATTGGCACTTTGCTGCTGTTCCAGAGTACTGATCTCCAGCTTCTTATTTCTCAGATAGCTGTAGATTTTGTCAGAGACTTTTAAACAGTGGATCTGCAGGACACATAGACTTACTCCTAGAACATTTTTTTTTTAATTAAAGATCTGTACTTCAAACTCATTGGACCATCCATTGGCCATTAACCATTGCATAATAGACAATTCAAGAAAAGTAAATGAATGTGGAATTAAAAGAATGTAAATGCATGTTCTCTGACTTGGTTAATTAGGAGCTGAACCCCCCCCCCCCAAGATAAATATATCATGTAAAATTTGTTGCCACATTTTGATTCATTTTAGGTATGTTTAATCAGTTAAAAGCAATTCCAAAGTTAATAATAAAGATAAAGATAATAAATTTATTAACAAAGAACATACATGTCACCATATATAATCCTGAGATTCATTTTCTTACGGACATTCACACTAAATACAAAAATCAACAGAATCAATGAAATACCATCCCCAACGGGACGGACAACCAACCAATGTGCAAAAAAACGAACTGTGCAAATACAAAAAGAAAGAAGAAAAAAATAATAAACAAACAAGCAATAAATATTGAGAATATGAGATTAAGTAATCTTGAAAGTAAATCAATAGGTTGTGGGAATAGTTCAGTGATGGGGTGATAGAGTTATATGAAGTTATCCCCTCCGGTTCAAGAGCCTGATGGTTGAGGGGTAATAACTGCTCCTGAACCTGCTGGTGTGGCATCTGAGGCTCCTGTAACTCCTTCCATGCTTTCTTTGTGATGGCACTTGCATGCTGGGCCAAGGACAGATCCTCTGAAATAATAACACTGAGAAATTTAAAGCTGCTGACCCTCTCCACCTCTGATCCCCCGATAGTCTCCTCCTCCTGGATACAAAAATCAGCTCTTTGGTCTTGATGACATTCAGTGAGAGGTTGTTATTGTGGCATCACTCAGCCAGATTTTCAATTTCCCTCCTATATGCTGATATGTCACCACCTTTGATTTGTGCAATTACAATGGTGTCATCAGCAAACTTAAATATGGCATTGAAGCTGTGCTTAGCCTCACAGTCACTCTCGCCTACAACTATTTATTTCTACTGTAAACAAATAAAGTCCATGAGGTCAAACACAGTCTAACCAACAAAATCTTCTCATAATTACTATACCTCACCAACCACCACCTTGCTCACATTACACAGATGAAATTCCTAAACTAAGAACTCCTAAACTGAGACTGATAACATAATCACATCGACAAGAAACAATTATAAATGAAGACTTGGATTTAGCAGAGACACTTTTGTCCTGTTAAATTAATCAAATTAAACATTTACAACACAACATTCTATTTCTCAATTTGCATTTAACAATGTGTTTTTCATAGTCTCCCCAGCATACGTATAAATATACAATACAAAATACTTCTGTCAACCAATGAAATACAAAAACATTTTCAGGGATTTCAGAAATTAGTATTGTGTCACTTATCAATAACAACCTGAATAACCTCCTATGGTTTTAACAGTGTACTTACCTGAGACAATTCAAAAGAGCCTTTACCAGTTAAATGCGAAACTTTATTTCTACTGGCATTCCATACTAATATTTGTAAACACTTCCTTATAAGTATTAAAAAGCACAAGAAATACATTTTTGATGAGCATTATTATATGTCTTAATATAGCGGAATGCTTTATCCAACTCTTTCCTCATGATAGACAGCAACTGATCACAATGTACAATCTCCTTTTAATAAAATTAATAAGAGATGTAAGAGAATGCCTTTCTATTCTATTCTTGTGCACTCCTATTCTCAGCAATAGCAGTAGCCAGTATGTGTGTGCTCAAGAGAAGGTTCAAGCAATTATCACTACATTAAGGCACAGAAGCTCCTTTTTTCACCCAATTCCATTCAGAATCAAAATGGGGATTATTATCACCAGCATGTATCATGAAATTTGTTAACTTAGCAGCAGCAGTACAATGCAATGCACGATAAGATAGAAAGAAAAAATAAGTAAATAAGTATATGTATAATAAGTAATTAGATTAAAAATAGTGCAAAACAGAAATAATATATATAAAAAACACAGGTTCATGGGTTCAATACCCATTTAGGAATCACATGGCAGAGGGGAAGAAGCTATTCCTGAGTGTGTGCCTTCAGGTTTCTGTACCTCATTCTTGATGGTAACAATGAGAAGAGGGCCTGTCCTGGGTGACAGGGGTCCTTAACAACATACACTACATACAATATCAAGCCTCAAGGCTGTGTGCTGAGCCCTCTTCTGTACTCCCTTTTCATCTATGACTGTGTTCCTGTACATGATTCTAACTCCATAATCAAGTTCGCGGATGACACCACTGCGGTTGGCCTGATCAGAGGGGATGACGAAATGGCCTACAGGGACGAACAAGGTCCAGCACCTGGCTGCGGGGTGTGCCAACAACAACCTGGCCCTTAACACCCAGAAGACCAAGGAGATCATTGTGGACTTCAGGCACGTTAGCAGCCACACTCATGTCCTCACCTACATCAATGGAGCTGTAGTGGAGCGTGTATCAAGCTTCAAATTCCTTGGTGTCCACATTTCCAAGGTCCCTGAACTCCTCCATCCTGATCAAAGAGGCTCAACAGCGCCTTTATTTCCTGTGGAGCATCGAGAAAGCTCACCTCTGTCCCAGGATACTGACAGACTTTTACCGCTGTACCATTGAGAGCATACTCACCAACTGCATCTCAGGGTGGTATGGCAATTGTCCCCTATCGGACCGCAAAGCACTACAGCGTGTGGAGAAAACTGCCCAGTGGATTAATGGTACCCAATTGCCCACCATTGAGAACATCTACCATAAATGCTGCCTGGGTAGGGTGAAAAACATTATCAAGGATGCATCTCACCCTAACCATAGACATTTTACTCTCCTCCCATCCAGTAGGCACTACAGGAGCCTCCACTCCCGCACCAGCAGGCACAGGAAGAGCTTCTCCCTTGAGACTGTGACCCTGCTGAACCTCATATCACAGTGCTAAGCAATATTGCACCCATATTGTACTGTCTCAGTACTTTTATATTTGTGTGCTGCAGCTTTTTATTTGCAGTTATTTTGTAAATAACACTATTCTTTGAACTTCTGGTTAGATGCTAACTGCATTTCATTTGGCTTTGTATCTGTACTCAGCACAATGACAATAAAATTGAATCTAATCTAATATCAAGAAATGCCTGAGGGAAGCATAAATCACCTTGCTGTAATACAGAAGACTTGTACTTCAGAACTGATTGTGCCTCCAGCCAGGCTGGTTGGCTCGCAAGGTCATTACAACACTACCAGTTACCTGATAAAGTGGAGAACTGGTTTGGTACATCTTGTTCACAAAAAGCAGAACAAATACAATCAAACTAAATAAAATCAATGGGTTCTTAATCATCAAAGTGATAGTATATCTTATCAAGTGCAATCAGATGACTTTTACTCACCAAGTTGATCAATGTCCACCTTGGATTTCTCCAGGACCACTTAGCTCCAGAGTCATGGTCCAGACATAGACCAAGGAACTAAATACCTGAGGCAAGATCAACTGCTCCTATTATGAACTCTGACTAAACTGAAATCCCCAAGCATCAAAGGAAGAAACATTGCAGTGACTGGAGAAGGACATCGCATGAAGACCATTGGCATGAAGACCAGTGATAAATCAATCACTGTACCTCTAGAAACTGCAGCAGGAGTTCCTCAAGGCAGCAGCCTAATCCCAACCATCAATGAAGCAGAGTAAGTCTGCAAACAGCACTTGTCTGCAAGCAGCATAGTGTCATTAACATTTATACATGGACAATACATAAATGTCAACGAACAATAATGCCACAAAGTGTCAAGCGATGACCATCCCAAAAGAAATATCCAGCTGCCATTCCTTGATGTTTTATTGAATTACCATCAACAATTCCACCACAATTAGCACCTTGGTGTCATTACTGACCAGAAATTCAAATGGACCTGAATACAAGAGCAGACAAAGTGTTTGTGTATCGTAAGAGTGACTGAAGTCCCAATACTATGTACAAGACACCTATTAAGTACACGATGGAATAGCTTCAAATTGTCTGGATAAGTGCACTTTGAACAATGTTCAAGAAGTTCTTACCTCAATGTAAGTTCATTATCAAAATACATATATTTTACCACATACAGTGGATTCCAGTAAATTTGGACACATCAGCACAAGTACGTTTTGTCCAATTAAGCAGCTGCTCCAACTAGCTATAGTTTTACAGAAATATTTAAAAAGGTATCAAAAGAAACAAACTGTTTAACTGAGTAACAAATTATGATATACAGAATATATAAGAATACTGACACTATTACAATATTATTAAACTGTATTAGTTTCTAATACTTATCAATGGAGGAATTCATCCAGTATATGCTGCCATGTTCTTTTGACTGTAGATGAACAAAATCAGTGCAGGAACCTAGTGCAGATAATGGACTGTTTTCATACGATGCTTTTCACGACTGCATGCTCCAAACCTTTTTTTATTGTAACATTCAAGATGACTGACAACACTTTCAAATTCTTCATAGTTCCTAACTTGTTGAAGTAGCAAAATAATTTTATTTTCACTCTTAGCTATTTCTAGTAGCTCCAAGATTGAAACCATGAAACTGCAGTGAGCAAAACTGTTCTGAATCATCTTGCTGCTTATCTGTCACCAATTATCAGTGAGAAAAATCCATTTCTTTTTGAACATAAACACATTCAACTGGCACTATTTAAAAGCTTTTTGCTCTAAGCAAGGTGTAGTATCTAACAGCCACACATGTGCACACAATTGGCATTAGTTAGAAATAGTTTGGTGACAGTCTCCTGTCCCAATAAAGCAGCATAGTGTTCCAAGTAAACAAAGGGAATTCCAGTTATTTTCTTGGCTAGTTTTTGTTCTTTAAGAGCTATCCCAAATAAGCTAATTAACCGTAGGCCCAATTAACCAGAATCCGCTGTAATAACTTGAGATTAATTTTCTTGCAGGCATTTGCAAGGGAAATAAAGAAAAACAATAGAATCTACGAAAAACCATTAAGACTGATAATCACTGTACAATAGAAGGCAAAATGGATATAAAAATAAATAATACTGAGAACATGTTGTACAGAGACCTTGAAAGTGAATCTGTAGGTCATAGAATTAGCTCAGAGTTGGAGTGAGTGAAATTATCCACAATGATTCAGGAACCTGTTAATTGCAAGATAATTACTGTTCCTGAACCAAGTAGTATGGGATCAAACGCTTCTACACTTCCTGCCCAAACTGGATGGTGGGACTGTTTGATGATGGACATAACTTTTTTGTAGCAGTGCTACATCCACAGCGGTAGGGATGGAATTTTTCTGTCATGGACTGGGCTGCTTCCACCACTTTCTTTATTCAGTCTCTGGACATTGGTGTTTCCATATCACACCATGATGCAACCAGTTAGTATACTCTCTGCCTATAGAACATTTGATTGGTACCCTAAGCACTTGTTCCCTCCACCTTAAGCATAAACTAGCTGCAGAACACCCTGCAGTTATTTTTCCAAATTACCTCAACTGCATCACCCAAACCTACAAGTTCTATTCACCAAGGATGGGTGGAAGAGATAAATACGAGTACTACCATCAGCTGAAAGTTCTTGTCTAAATCAAGCACCATCTTGATTTGGAAACATAACTCGATTCCTTTGTTGTTACTGTTACTAAATTCTGGAACTCTCTTGAACAGTATTATGGAAGTACAGTTGTCTAAATTGGTGGCTCATCTTCACCTTCAACAGCAATTAGCAATGGGCCTAATGATGCCCAAATTTCACCCGAATATGAAAACAAAAATCACCAAATAGCAAAGACTTTTAAAACCAAAATAAAAATCTTAATTATAGATCAGTACCATATTATTCAGATTTACAGTATGTCTTCAAACTGTTTTGAATACTTGTTGATAAAGATTATCCATAAAATAGATCCAAAATTAAATTAATTAAGACAAGCTATTGATCAAAAGAACTGTGAAAAAACAAAGAATATTTAATCCACAAACAGATAAAGCCATTTCAAAAAATACAAGGCTGACAAATTCAGCAAGCTACTAATGCCAACAAAAAAAAAATAGCAGGAAGGTAGTGTTTACAATCAGGGGATGAATAGTTCAAGTCTAAAAATTTCTACTCAAGTCATGGTACATAACTGTGCCAAAAATATTTTCTATTGCTATCATTTCCAGAGGAAATTAGTATGGGAACACTGGTTGTTTCTGTAAGAATCTAATCTGAGTTAATGTCAAATTAAAACCTTACAGAACCAGCCTACATCCAATCAGTTTGGGCAATAATTGAATTTAAGACTCACAAACAAAAGACTAACCAACTTATGAGCATTTTGAAGTACATCACAGGCCAAAGGAAAAGTCTACGAAATAAATGATGAATAAACACAACTTACAGCTTTAAAGGATAACAGTACCTGATCTTCCATAGGCATAACAAGAATTCCACCAACTTTCAAAAAGATTTTCATGTAATTCTCATGATCCTTTTGGACTCCAGCTCCACAATAAACACGATCATATTGAAGATTGTCTGACATGACATCGATGCAGTTCCCAACCACAAAGACCGGCTCACAGAATTCAAACCTATAATATATAAACATTAAATAACTCCTGCTTTATAGAGGAATTGTCAGTCTATACAAATCAAATTATCAGTTTATAACAAAACAAATTATAATGCACAAATTTATAGTAAAATACAATTATTAAATTAATCCTAAGTTTTACACTTAATGCAATTAAACAACAGGAGCAGGTTTGTTCTTAGTTGTGATAACAAGCCAGAGTGAAGAAAAATAGAATAAGGAGACACACATTTAATTTAAAATTGGTTGGAAAATATGAAATTGAAAATCTGGTGAGACCCTCCACTACATGATTGAGTATATTACAATATCAAAAATTAATTGGCTTTAGAAATTGCTTGTACTAATTTTGATTTTGATCAGATGATACTTTTGATACAAATAGAATCAAACGTAAATTCAGACTTAGCAGAATGACCTCTTTTCATTTTAATTAGAAAACAAAGTACTATATAGTTATTTTTAAAATGGTGAAATGATGGGACAAGGTAGAGAGTGAAAGGCAGGTTCTGTAATTTACAATTCAAGAACAAAAGGTCAAATAAGATGTACGTTAAGAAAATAAAAGTGGAAGAAACTTTTACCACACCATTGTGCAATTAAATTAACTTTCTAAGTCAGATTTTGAGGCTCAAATTGTCAACATTCAAGATATGGGAAAGCGGTAAATAAATATATTTAGCAATATTTGCTTATAGGGCTATTTTGTCCTATTCCTTTTATATATATTTAGGCCTGCACTTTTAATTCCTCTACTTTTGATATCTGTGGGACTCAAAAAGCATTTCAAAATATGACAAGAAAGTGGGAAGTAAGCTTCCCCATATTGGTATTGCTTTATTATTGTCATGTGTACCGAGACAGAGTGAATAACTTTTGTCTACATGCCATTTAGACAGATCATGCTATATATCAGCACATCAAGATAGTGGAAAGAAAACAGAATGCAGAATATAATGTTGCAGCTACAGAGAATTTAGAGTAGATAAATAATATGAAGTGCAGAGACCACAATTATGTTGATTGGAAGATCAAGAGTTCATCTTTGGTGCACAAGAGATCCTTCCAAAGTCCAAATTAATGTAAATATATTATTGAAATACATGTATGTTATCATATACTACACTGAGATTCATTTTCTTGCAGGTATTTACAGGAAAATAAAGAAAAAAAGTAGAATGCATGGAAAACTATATATTCATATTTAGGTGACAAACACCTAAAGTGCAAAAGAAGACAAAATGTGCTAATAAAAAAAAATATTACTGAGAAAATGATCTGTAGTCCTTGAAAATGAGGTCACAGCTGTGATGAGTAAAGTTATCCACATTGATTCAGGAGCCTGATTAACTGTAGGGTAATAATGATTCCTGAATCTGATGGTGTGGGACCAAAGGCCACTGGACCTCCTGCTCATTGGTAGCACCAAGAAGAAAGCAAGGTCTTTATCGTGAGGGCCCTTGATGATGGATGCTGCTTTCTTGTTGCAGCATCCCATATAAATGTGCTCAATGCTGGGAGCACTTTCCCAGTGATGGATGGGGAAATAAAGCATGCACCATTTTGTGTTGACTCTTCTATTCCGATGCTTTCACACCAGGCTGCTTCACCTGTTTTTGGGATTTCTGCTATGATATGTCCTTGTTGAGCTTTAGTATAACTGTGTCATTTCTTCTCCTGCTAACAAAAATTAATAAATGGGATCCAAGCAATCACTTGAAGGATCAGTTGAAACTGACTACAGCATGTACAACTTTTATAGTTGTATCATGGCGAGCATTCTGACAGGCTGCAACACTGTCTGATATGGAGGGGCTACTGCCCAGGACTGAAAGAAACTGCAGAAGGTTGCAAATCTAGTCAGCTCCATCTTGGGCACTGACATCTTTAGGGAGCTATGTCTCAGAAAGGCAGCATCCATTATTAAGGACCTCCAGCACCCAGGGCATGTCTCTTTCTCACTGTTACCATCAGTTAGGAGGTACAGACACACACTCAGCGATTCAGGAACAGCTTCTTCCCCTCTGTCATCCGATTCCTAAATGGACATTGAAGCTTTGGACACTACCTCACTTTTTTTTAAGTATACAGTATTTCTGTTTTTGCACGTTTTTTTAAATCTATTCAATATACATGACGGATTTACTTGTTTATTTATTATTATTATGTTTTATTTTATTTTTTGTTATTTTTTTCTCTCTCTGCTAGATTATGTATTGCATTGAACTGCTGCTGCTAAGTTAACAACTTTCACTTCACATGCCGGTGATAATAAACCTGATTCTGATTCTGATTCTTCCACTGTTCACACATTTACATTCTTGTGTTGCAGGATTTCTAGATTGATACCCCACTTTTAGAAATATCTGGTGCTGGCCATGCTTTTTCTCCTCTTCAGGTTGGCTACCTGATACAGGAGAGAGAAAAAAAATCAAAGCCCCTTTCAGGCTATCCATGAAATCTAAAGGCCTAGAACTTGTAACGTAGACAGATAACCACCTCTGATAATCTGTTAACCATAGTACTTCTTCCAGGTTCACCAAAAATTTTCCATATCCCTTGTAATACTCTTTAATCATCATCTCCTTGGGGAAATAAAGGCATAAACATACTACAGATATTAATTCAATGATATTTAAAACTTCCAATGTCCTAATTTATTTTTGTATTATCACAAATTAATGGATTAAGAGGTAGAATGCAAATGTAGGTTTGTACAATAATTTCTAAAACATCAATGTAGAACTTTTCTAACAATTCATCATGTCTTTTAAGATATTCTTCTAGCTATTCAGTATATTACTTTACACAATAAGGTGCAAAAAGACAAATCTAAGAAATCCATAAAGTGAAAATACTTTCAAAAATAATGAAATGAGAAATTTCTAAATATCAAAAAAATTCCTATAATGAGCAGTAAACAGTAAAACACTAAATCAAATCAATATTTGGTGCGACCACCCTTTGCCTTTAAAATGGTGGCGATCTTCTTAGGTACACTGTTGCATAGTTCCAAGCATCTTGGAGAACTTGCCAGTTCTTCTACAGACTTTGGCTGTCTCACTTGCTTCTGACTCTCCAGGTAATTCCAGACAACTTCAATGATGTTGAAATCAGGGCTCTGTAAAGGCCATACCATCTTTTGCTGAAAAATCTGGATGCACTTCTCAGCACTGAAGATTCCATTACTTCTAATCAGATCACCAGCTCCATTTGCAGAAATGCAGCCTCAAACCTGCAGGGAACCTCCGCCCTTCACTGTTGGCTGCAGATATTCATCCATGTTGCGCTCTCCAGTTCTTCAATGGACAAACTGTTTCCTGTTTGCACAAAAATATCAAATTTTGACCACTCAGTCCAGAGGACTTGCTGCCATTGTTCAGCACCTCAGTCCTTGTGTTTTAGTACATAGCTTTGTTTCTTCTCGACTTTCTGGCAGCAACTCTTCCATGAGGCCACTTCTAACAAGACTTCTCCATTCTGTAGAGGGGTGTACTTCGGTTCCAGCAGTTTCTGAGTTCAGAGCTTATGGCAGTGTTGGACTTCTGATTTAGAAGGGACATCACTTTGATATATCTCGTCTGCTGCACTCAGTTTCCATGACAGGCCACTATGTTTCTGGTCCTCAACCTTGCCTGTTCCTTTGTGCTTCTTCAAAAGAGCTTGGCAGAAACTCCTGTCTGCTATCTGTTTGGGAGAGACTTTGCGGATGCAGGATGACCACCTTTTGTCTTGTTGATATGCTCACTCTTGCCATGGTATAAGTATTGATGATTTGACTGTTAAATTGTTACATCTCCCACACCCTCATATTTTAGTTTGGTTGTCCTTTGCCCAGTCTGATTCCTTTTACACTGGTTTCTGCTTCAGTTAATCAGTTTAGTTTATTCAACTCATTAAACTGTTGATCATTAGCATTAGATTATCATTGTTTAATCATTTACTGGTCTATATGCTTACAAAGTATTCAAGTTTTTATTTGAAAAGTGGTCTATAACTTATTATGTTACTTTCTTTAATGAAATACAAAAAAATCTTTGTAACATTTAATATTTTGGAAAATAAATGTTTGGAAATCTAAAACTTGCTCCTTTCTAATGACACACTAATGCAGAAGACAAAATATAAACATCTAAAACAAAAGTTATATAAAAATCTAGGGTGCCTTAGGCTTTTGTATAGTACTGCATACATATTATAAACAGCTAGGTTATAGATTCTTTGGAAGAGCAGCAAATTATTTTCTTGAATTGCATAAGAGCTTGAAGTGTTATGCTGTTATGTAAGAAAATAATATCAAATTGTTTCAAGACAAAACTTATTACAGAATTTTAAAAAATAGGAACAAGAAAATTACTCTTTTTTTTGCTCTAAGAGTTTCACCACATAGTTGTCATTCCAAGTTTGAAAAAATAACTCCAAATGAGAACCAAAATCCATCTGGGAAGCAACATACAATCTCTACAAAATATCCATCGGTCCCACTGATTGAACTGCTTATCACTATTGCTCTGTCATACTTCTTCCTTTTCCAGTGCAGCTGAGCTACCAGCGGTTCTGACCACGCTTGTCTTAGGAACCACTACTCTCCCACATAATAAAAAAGGGAAATCTGTTCATGAGGTAGAAAGATTCAGCTGCCTGTTTACTACCTGCATGCTCCTCCAAGGTACCCATTCCCAATCTTGCTGCATATTCCTTTAAAAATGTTAATTCCAAAATTCTCAGCTTTGTAGATGCACCACAGTAACTTCAACCAGCGTTCTATCACTTCAACCAGCGTTCTATCTCCAATAACCGGAGTTCAAGCTGCTGATGCTAGAGATCCTTCCTGTGCAGAGTTGTCTAGATTACTCAATATATCTCCAACTTTCCATTTAGCCAAGCGGTCTTTTATGAATTATAAAGCAAAGACCAGACACTGCATCATCAGCTACCTGCCTTCTGACAACATCAGTTGTAAATGCTGATGTTGCACTTTTAATTTACTGCTGGGTAGTTCCGCTCTTAAGCTTCTGGGGCCACTCTTCCCACATCTGTTGTAGGATTTGGATAATACTGGCCACCAAATAAATTAAGAGACATCCAGAAACAACCACATTATGGAATCAGAGTCAAATGAAGGCTAGTAACAATATAGCAGGCAGTTTCTCTACGAAAGTCCAGCTGCAATGAAAGTCCTCCAAACATCAATTCAAATTTGAAATAAATTTAGCAACCTGCTGTGGTAGTATCCCAATGATTTGTTCAGTGCCATAATTTTTAGTCGAGGGCATCTGAAGGCTTCATAGTGGTTTAATTCCTTATTCGAAACAAAACTCATATTGTCATAAAGCAACTATTTCATGAGTCTTAATGAATCAATTAGCTAATTTCTTGTCATAATGTAATGCCCTTAAATATTTTATGTATGGTCACCGTTTACATGACTTAATATCAAATTAAACAGAAAGGTTATCTTTTGCCAACTGGTGCTGTTCGAGTGCCAGGATTAGGAAAAAAGGGCAGGAATTTTAGTATTAAGCCTTGAAGAACAAAACTATTGAAAGCAAGCTCAAACACACTATACTTACTTATCAAAGCTGTCACTTTTTTTAATAAAATTATCCAATTTTTCTCTGGCATAATCTACCACATCTGCATGAATCTCAACTCCATGGTTTATCCCAAAAGGACCTAAAAAGCAAAAGGATTAAAAATAACCATCTTAATACAATAAATATTCTATTTTTACAACATAGATCTGGCTGTTAAACACTAAATAATTTAGTTCATCAATTCAGTTCTGATCCATAACTCTCTAACAGCACTTAGTATTTATTTTAAACCTTTTTGGAAGATCATCCTGACACATTTGCAAGAATGCTTAGAAAGGCTGAGGGCACAAGTACCCTGAGAAGCTTGAGCAAATGCTAAGCAACGATCGAAGAAAACTGCAGTATCGACGTTTCCTTTCAGAAACAGTGTTAGGGTGCTGATAGGAGATATTCCAACAAACATCTCTTTCACGAATGTCAAAAATAGAATAAACGACCTGTGAACAAATGACCTCATCCTCATGAAATAAAATTGACTCCCGATCAAAAATATTGGTTGGTATTAGCCACTATGTAAAAAATTTATAGCTATTTATAATGCAGTTCCTTCTTGTTTTACTTTAATGCCCTGTCCAACAGCTTCAATTTTATTCGGTTTAGCTTTAGTTACCACGGACTTGCTCGCTTTCAAGGGTGTGAAGTCCAATTAAATATAATTATTCACTTCTCTGACATTAGCAATTAATTTAATTGTTCTACTGCATATTCAAAGCTTGAATTGACTGCAATGCTAAATTTCAGAATCAAAATAGTTTCTTCTTAAGTGTACACTACTGCTTAATGGCATAGATCATAATTTTTTATGGCTGATTAACTAATTGCAATGAAACTTAGTAGAGTACATTTTCCTTAGTAAGTCAGATTCAGGTAAAACTGTCTCAAGTAAAGGCAAGAAAAATGAGGCATGTTATTTTCTATCCCAATTTCAAAAGGTCCATAGTTTTCCCAGACTCTGTAGCACTCTGTTCCAAGTATTTCGAGCCTATATGTCAAGTTGTAGCACGGCCTTCTGTTATCTCACATATTTAAAATACAAATGCTACAAACATAAGTTCAAAATTTTAACTTCTTTTCTTTAATGCCTGCATATTTAGAAACTTTTTAAGTTCTAATGATTGGCTGTTCTTAATCATAATTTCTGACACTGACAAACTCCATTTAAGGTTTTATTTATTTTTCACATTCTCCCCCTTCCCCTATCACTATAACCTCATCAAAGCATTAAAAGAAACATTTTACTGGAATATAAACCCACAAGAAAATTTTAAAAATAATATGCAACCTGAAAAGGGTTAAAAGAACCTGGAATGATTACAAGATGAAATGTAAACATAAGTGGAATGAAACAATTATCTACAAAGAATGAAAAAAGATTCAGGAAAAGACAGGGAATGCATGTTTTTCCTTGTGTGCCTCATTAACATAGAGACATAGAAAACCTACAGCACAATGCAGGCCCTTTGGCCCACAATGCTGTGCCGAACATGAACTCAGTTTAGAAATTACCTAGGGTTACCCATAGCCCTCTATTTTTCTAAGCTCCATGTACCTATCCAGGAGTCTCTAAAAAGACCCTATTGCATCCGACTCCAGCATCATCGCTGGCAGCCCATTCCACGCACTCAGTACACTCTGCGTTTTTACCTACTTCCAAGCAGCTTAAAAATGTGTCCTCTTGTGTTAGCCATTTCAGCCCTGGGGGAAAAAACCTCTGACTATCCACGTGATCAATGCCTCTCCTCATCTTATACACCTCTCATTCTCCGCCATTCCAAGGAAAAAAGGCCAAGTTCACTCAACCTATTCTCTTAAGGCATGCATTTCAATCCAGGCAACTTTCTCTGCACCATATCTATAGTTTCCACATCCTTCCTGTAGTGAGGTGAACAGAACTGAGCACAGTACTCCAAGGGGGTCTGACCAGGATCCTATATAGCTGCAACATTAACTCTCAGCTCTTAAACTCAATCCTACAGTTGATGAAGGCCAATGCACTGTGTGCTTTCCTAACCACAGAGTCAACCTACACAACAGATTTGAGTGTCCTATGGACCCGGACCCCAAGATCCCTCTGATCCTGCACATTGCCGAGTCTTGCCATTAATGCTATATTCTGCCATCATATTTCACCTACCAAAATGAACCACCTCACACTTATCTGGGTTGAACTCTGTCTGCCATTTCTCAGCCCAGTATTGCATCCTATTGATGTCCCACTTAAGCCTCCATCTGAAAGCCCTCCATACTATGCACAAAGCCCCCAACCTTTGTGTCATTAGCAAATTTCCTAACCCATCCCTCCACTTCCTCATCTATGTCATTTATAATAATCATGAAGAGAAGGGGTCCTAGAAAAGATCCCTGGGGCACACCACTGGTCACCGACCTCTATGCAGGAAATGACCAGTCTACAACTACTCTTTGCCTTCTGTGGGCAAACCAATTCTGGATCCACAAAGCAAAGTCCCCTTGGATCCCATGGTTCCTTACTTTCTCAATAAGCCTTGCATGGGGTACCTTGTCAAATGCCTTGTTGAAATCCATATACA
The DNA here is from genome assembly GCF_030144855.1 of Hypanus sabinus. NCBI lineage: Eukaryota > Metazoa > Chordata > Chondrichthyes > Myliobatiformes > Dasyatidae > Hypanus > Hypanus sabinus. The sequence continues at coordinate 167,406,361 of NC_082706.1, forward strand.
CTATATCTACGCTCTACCTTCATCAATGTGTTTAGTCACATCCTCAAAAAATTCAATCACGCTTGTAAGGCATGACCTGCCTTTGACAAAGCCATGCTGAGTACTCCTAATTATATTATGCCTCATCAAATGTTCATAAATCTTGCCTCTCAGGATGTTTTCCATCAATTTACCAACCACTAAGGTAAGACTCACTGGTCTATAATTTCCTAGACTATCTCTATTCCCTTTCTTGAATAAGGGAACAACATCCGCAACCCTCCAATCCTCCGGTCCCTCTCCTGCCCCCATTGATGATGAAAAGATCATCGTCTCCCACAGTGGAAGAATATAGTATTAATGGTAAGACTCTTGGCAGTGTGGAGGACAGAGGGATTTTGGGCTCCAAGTCCAGAGGACACTCAAAGCTGCTGCGCAAATTGACTCTGTGGTTAAGAAAGCATATGGTGCATTGGCCTTCATCAATTGTGGGATTGAGTTTAAGAGCTGTGAGGTAATGTTGCAGCTATATAGGACCCTGGTCAGACCCTACTTGCAGTACTGTCCTCAGTTCTGGTCACCTCACTACAGGAAGGATGTGGAAACCATAGAAAGGGTACAGAGGAGGTTTACAAGGATGTTGCCTGGATTGGGGAGCATGCCTTATGAGAACAGATTCAGTGACCTCGGCCTTTTCTCCTTGGAGTGGTGGAGGATGAGAAGTGACCTGATAGAGGTGTATAAGATGATGAGAGGCATTGATCGTGTGAATAGTCAGAGGCTTTTTCCCAGGCTGAAATGGCTAACACAAGAGGGCACAGTTTTAAGGTGCTTGGAAGTAGGTACAGAGGAGATGTCAGGGGTAAGTTTTTTTTTTGTTTTTTTTACACAGAGAGTGGTGAATACATGGAATGGTCTGCCGGCGATGGTAGTGGAGGTGGATACAATAGGGTCTTTTAAGAGACTCCTGGACAGTAACATGGACCTCAGAAAAAGAGGGTTATGGGTAACCTATGTAATTTCACCATGTTCAGCACAGCTTTATCGGCCGAAGGGCGTGTATTGCGCTGCCTTTCTATGTTCTGTGTTTAATTATGTTACTTCTTTGATAGTAGCCAGAAACACAGAACGACAGAAGCTTACAGCCCAGAATTAGGTCTTTTGAGCCCACCTCATCCTTTCTGATCACAATGCCCATCTATGGTTCCATATCCTACCACAGTTGGTATAAAATAACTTATCCCCCAGGTCTCCTTTAAACTTCTACCTTTCCACCTTAAACCTATACTATCTAGTTTAGTTTCCCTGATTTGGGAAAAACATTTTGCCTATCTACACAATCCATGGACCTCACAATTTTATAAACTGCTATAAGGTTATCACTTCAGCCTCTCACATACCCATGAAAATAAACCCAACCTAACAATCTCCCCTTATAATTATAGCACCCCCTCTCATTCTGCACAAAATCCAAGTGGATTTCTTCTGAAATCTCTCTATTGATATCACATCCTACTGTAGAGTGGCACCTGGAAATGAACACAATTGCAAATACAGTATAACCAATAGTTTATACAACTGCAACACAAACTTCCCAACTCTTATACTCAATAGCTTGGCCTATTAAGGAAAGCGTCTTGAAACTTTTTCACTGCGCTATCCACCTGTGATGCCGCTTTCATGAAGGTATGGCTTCTTGCTGCTTTAGCCAGCCAATTAGACCTTGTCAAAAGTCTTACTAAAGTCTATGTAAAATACATCTACCAGGTTCAAAGTTTAAAGTAAATTTATTATCAAAGTATATATAAGTCACCATATACAACCCTGATTCATTTTCTTGGAGGCATACTCAATAAACCTAATAATCATAACAGAATCAATGAAAGACCACACAAACAAGGCAGACAATCAGTGTGCAAGACAGCAACATGTGTAATTACAAAAAGAAAAAAATGAAATAATAATAAATGAACTAGCAAGTAATAAATATCGAGAATATGAGATGAAGAGTCTTGAATGTGAGTCCACAGGCTGTGGGAACAATTCAGTGATGCGACAATTTAAGTTTACTGAAGTTCTCCCCTCTGGTTCAAAAGCCTGATGGTGACGAACATACATAGAATATAGAAACTTACAGCACATTACAGGCCCTCTGACCCGCAATGTTGTGCCAACCATCTAGAAACCACCTAGAATTTCCCTACTGCATAGCCATCTAGTTTTTGAAGCTCCAAGAACCTATCTAAGTGTCTCTTAAAAGACCCTACTATATCCGTCTCTACCACCATTGCTGGCAGTGCATGCCACACACCCACCATTTTATGTGTGAAAAACTTATCTCTGACATCCCTCTAGTACCTACACCCAAGCACCTTAAAACTATGCCCACTCATGTTAGCCATTTCAGCCCTGGGAAAAAGCCTCTGGCTATCCACACAATCAATGCCTCTCATCATTTTATACACCTCTATCAGGTCACCTCTCATCCTCTGTCGCTCCAAGGAGAAAAGGCCAAGCTCACTCAACCTATTCTCATAAGGTATTCTCTCCAATCCACGCAACATCCTTGTAAATCTCCTCTGCACTCTTTCTATGTTTCCACACCCTTGCTGTAGTGAGGTGACCAGAATTGAGCAGAAACTCCAAGTGGGGTCTAACTAAGGTCTTATATAGCTGTAGCATTACCTCACGGCTCTTGAACTCAATCTCATGATTGATGAAGACCAACACACCATACGCATACTTAAGAACACTGGCAACCTGCGCAGCAGCTATGAATGTTCTATGGACATGGACCCCAAAATCTCAGATCCTGCACACTGTCAAGAGTCTTAGCATGATGATGTTGCCTTCATCAGTTTTCGTAATTATAGTCTTAAAAAGTTCAACCAGATTAGGCTGCAGAAAGGCACTTTGCCCCCTCCAAATTAGTCCAACAACTTCCTTACAACTGATACAAGTTTCACTGGACTGTTGGCTCCAGGCAGCTCATTTTGAAAAAGGGCACATATTAGCTAAACAGAAATGATGTATACATAAAAATCCTCTACAAGGATGACAATTCTAAAAGGAGTTTGTTTAGTCTTTATCATGCCATCTAGAATGGAGTAATGCATCTAGTAATGCATTTGAGTGCTTCCCCAGGACTTTTTTTCTCTGTAATTAGAGCACTTCCACAAAATAAAGGCATAACAAATAAATTACTACATTCCACAAATATTTATAGGAGAATATTTCTTTCAAAATATTAAAATCAAATCTTCCTTAATTAGTGAACAAAACTGGTTGAATGAAAACAACTTGCAATGTTAGCAGCATTCCAGGGCAACTAAAAAACCTAACACAATCCCCAGAATCTCTTCCAGGTTGTTTGGCCTGTCTACTAAACCTGCTTTTACCTTCTGAATGAAGCTGGGAATTCTGCCCTACAGTAAAGGGAAGAATTACAAACATAAATCTCTGTCAATCACTGAAGTCACGTCTGAATTGATTACCGAATCTATCAAATTGTTAATCTCCCTTATATTCAAACTTTCAAAAGCTATTAAAATACTATTGTATTAAAAAATTAAAAATGAAGGTAAAGCACAAATGGATTACATTTTAAAGAAGTAAACACACTGAAATCAAGGATAATCATTAAAATGCATTAATTAAAACGTCTCTCTCCTTTGCAGCCAGGTTCAAAAGGCAGATTTTCCATGTAAATTTTAGAAAATGATAGTGAGTTTGCACTCCATCTCCAGATATTATTAGAAATCAAAACTGCTGACATTTGATTTGCAATCAGTTGTGTAAACAATAGGAGAGCTTAGCCTAGTGAACTGAACATCTAGGAGGTTAAAGATAAACATGCAAAACTGCCAGACTTCTGTGGAAATTTAAGAGTAACATTAATCATTGGGAGTTATTGGGTGTAACCAATTAGATTAGCTTTAAAAGTAATCCAAGAACAAGGAATTCTTACAACTAGTAGCCAGTCTTTAGTGCTTGGCAAGAAATTAAAAATTAAATAATCCACTATAAGGTTTCAGGGTACTTGGAGGCACACAATAAAACAGAATAAAGTTACCATGGTTTTGTTAAGGGAAAATATTGCCTGACAAATCTGTTGGAATGCTTTGAAATAACAAACAAGATAGACAAAGGAGAGTCAGTGGAAGTTGTTTATTTGGATATTCAGAAAGCTTTGAAAAGGTGCCACACATGACGCTGCTAAACAAGATGAGAGCATATGTTATTACAGGAAAGAATCTAGCATGGACAGAGAAAATTGGCTGATTGGCAGGAAGCAAAGAGGGGAATAAAGGGAGGCTTTTCTGGTTGGCTGTCAGTGACTAGTGGCACTCCACAGGGGTTGTTGTTGGGTGTACTACCTCTCACATTATATGCCAATGATCTAGATAGCCTTACAGCCAAGTTTGGGGATGATACAAAGATAGCTGGAAGGACGGGTAGTGTTGAAGAAGCAGGGAATCTTTAGAAACAAAATTTAATATCATAAAGTTATCACTGAATCTCATTCGAGATTTACAATGAAGATGAAAAATGAACAGCACCTTCACTCAACATATGAGATTTGGAACAAGAGTGGTCAAAATTAAAATGTTAAATATGTTGTGCTTGGTCTTTTTCTTGGTATTTTCTTCACTCATAATGGATGGCATGTATATGTAGTGTTCCCTCAGCCTCTGGTCCTCCACCCGATGCCTGGAGCTTGAGTATTCGGCAGCATATCCGTGCTGTTCTTAGTAGTGTGCGCTTCTGGACCAAGATCTCAGATGTTAATCCTGGGATTTGTTGGAGCCACTCTCCCAGCCCAGGTGTCACAGCTCCAAATGCTCCTACCACCACCAGGATTAGTTTGGCTTTATCCTTCCACATAATTTCTATCTGTTCTTTCAAGCCCTGGTATTTCTCCAACTTCTCATATTTTTTCTTCCTGATGTTACTGTCATTCAGGATTATCACACCTATTACTATTGCTTTGTTTTCTTCCTTGCCCAGTGTTACGACAGTTGAAGTCAGAAGTTTACATACACTTAGGTTGAAAGTCATTAAAACTCATTGTTTAACCACTTCACAGATTTCATATTAGCAAACTATAGTTTTGGCAAGACGTTGAGGACATCTGCTTTATGCATGACACAAGCAATTTTTCCAACAATTCTTTACAGACAGATTATTGTGGACCTCCACAAGTCTGGTTCATCCTTGGGAGCAATTTCCAAACGCCTGAAGGTACCAGATTCATCTGTACAAACAGTAGTACACAAGTATAAACACCATGGGACCCTGCAGGCGTCATACAGCTCAGGAAGGAGATACATTCTGTCTCCTAGAGATGAATGTACTTTGGCGCGAAAAGTGAAAATCAATCCCAGAACAACAGCAAAGGACCTTGTGAAGATGCTGGAGGAAACAGGTAGACAAGTATCTATATCCATAGTAAAACGTGTCCTATATCGACATAACCTGAAAGGCTGCGAAACAATGAAGATGAAAAATGAACAATACCTTCAAGTACAGCAAGGAAGAAGCCACTGCTCCAAAACCACCATAAAAATGCCAGACTACAGTTTGCAAGTGCACATGGGGACAAAGATCTTATTTTTTGGAGAAATGTCCTCTGGTCTGATGAAACAAAAATTGAACCCTTTGGCCATTATGACCATTGTTATGTTTGGAGGAAAAAGGGTGAGGCTTACAAGCCGAAGAACACCATCCCAACTGTGAAGCACGGGGGTGGCAGCATCATGTTGTGGATGTGCTTTGATGCAGGAGGGGCTGGTGCACTTCACAAAATAGATGGCATCGTGAGGAAGGAAAATTATGTGGATATATTGAAGCAATTTCTCAAGACATCAGCAAGGAAGTTAAAACTCAGTTGCAAATGGCTCTTCCAAATGGACAATGACCCCAAGCATACCTCCAAAGTTGTGGCAAAATTGCTTAAGGACAACAAAGTCAAGGTACCGGAGTGGCCATCACAAAGCTCTGACCTCAGTCCGATAGAAAATTTGTGAGCAGAACTCAAAAAGTGTGTGCAAGCAAGGAGGCCTACAAACCTGACATAGTTACACCAGTTCTGTCTGGAGGAATGGAACAAATTTCCAGCAACTTATTGCGAGAAGCCTATGGAAGGCTACCCAAAATGTTTGACCCAAGTTGAACAATTTAAAGGCAATGCTACCAAATATTAACAAAGTGTATGTAAACTTCTGACTCACTGGGAATGTGATGAAAGAAATAAAAGCTGAAATAAATCATTCTGCCATTTCACATTCTTAAAATAAAGTAGTTTCTAGGATTAAATGTCAGGAATTGTGAAAAACTGAGTTTAAATGTATTTGGCTAAGGTGTATGCAAACTTCTGACTTCAACTGTATGTCTGGTTTGTTGGCCAGTACCTGCTTATCAGTCTGTATTTGGAAGTTCCACAGAATCTTAGCTCTGTCATTCTCCACTACCTTCTTGGTGTTTACCATTTGGACTTGGGAATGTCCAATCCATACTCAGCACAGATGTTCCTGTACACAATTCCTGTAGCTTGGTTGTGCTGTTCAGTGTACGCTGTCCCTGCCTGCAACTTGCACTTTGCTACTATGTGGTGGATGGTTTCAGTGGATTCCTTGCAGAGTCTGCATTTTAGGTCTTATCTGGTGTGATAGACTCCTGCTTCTATTGCTCTTGTCCTCAACATCTGTTCTTTGTATAGCCATAAGCAGTGCCTTTGTGCTATCCCTGAGTCTTGCCATTTCCAGTCATTGGTAGGACTTTCTTACGTCAGCCACCTTTGATATCTGGCACTGGTACATCCTGTGCAGTGGCTTGTCCTACCATGGCCTCTGGTCCTGTGGCTCTGCTTCACTCACTTTTATTTCCGTATCTCCTGCTTGCTGTCTGAAATATTCTCCTAGCAGGTTGTCCTTAGAAGCCATCTTCCTGACATACTCATGGATGTATCACATTTCTTCCAGGAATGTGGGATTGACACTTCAAAGTCCCCATCCTCCTTTATTCCGGTGGGTGTACAGTCATTCAACATTGGACATTGGATGGAATCCTCCAAGTATCATTAGTAGTTTCTGGGTCTTGATGTAAGCGGCTTCCAGTTCATTCCTTGACCAGCAGAGTATTGTGGCTGGGTATCTGATGACTGGTAGGGTGAATGTGTTGATGGCTCTGATTTGGTTCTTTCCATTCAGCTGGACCTGCCTCACTCTTTGGAGGTACTTGGATGTTACAGCCTTCTTTGTGTCCTCGAGTCCTCGGGTATTTATAGCTGTCCTGTCCATCTGGTACGTGGATTTCAGGTAATTTGACTCCTTCAGTCTTGATGAATTTGTCTCTTTTCACTACTACCTGGCTGCACTTTCCCAGTTCAAATGACATCCTGGTGTCTCTACTGTATACCCCACCCTTACCAGGTGGTTTAGTGAGTCAGTCTCTTTCATTTCTGGCATACAGCTTGATGTCATCCAAGAGATGGCTGATATATACACATAGACACCTACAGCATAGTAAACTTTACACTGTCTCATTCAGGCCTTAAAATTTTATCACTGTGGAGGACAGGGGAACTCTGCTTGGCAAGTGAGACTTGTGGCTGTGAAACAATCTCAGGTTCTAGGACCTCCTTTGTGGTGCTTGCAAAAGTTAACTTTGGGACTGGAAGAAGTGGTTATGACAGCATTGGACAATTGACTGTACTCTCCTAATATGACTGATGTATCATCTCCAGACAGCATCAGACGCCATCTCCAGTGTGTAGGAGAGTGGTTTGTTTTTCATCTTTCCAAGTGCTCACTTTTGATTATCTCTCTAGTCCCTCACCAAGACTGCTTGCCCAGGAATGAAACATTGAACGTTCTTGTTTGAGGAGCCCTCAATTTGTCTCAACTGTTTTTACTATATACCCCTTCTGAGAGTGAGATTGAGAGGATCCAAGTGTGCACAAGGGACAATCCAGTAACAGCATAGCTGGTGAGTTGTTGTTTGTGGAGTGTGCTGCACTATGATATGCAAGAAAGAATTTGGCCAAATTCTGATTCAGTGCAGTATGCTCTGCTAACATTGCTTGAAATGTGTTCTTCAGACTCTGGCCAAAACTTTCCACCAGGACATTTGTAGTTGGGAGGTACCATACAGATATAATATGTCTTAATCCATTCATTTTCAGGAATGAGTTAAACATGTTCACAACAAACTGTGGTCCATTGTCATTGATTAAGTGTTCTGGAACACCAGTCCTTCAGAAAAGGCTTCTCAACCCATCAACAGTGTTTGAGGCTGTAGTGGAGGCTATTGGCAAAACTTCTGGCCACTTTGTAGATACCAAGAAATTTGTGCCCATGAATGGTCCAGCAAAGTCCACATGAATTCTCTGCAAAGGCTATGCAGGCCATTCCTAAGCATAAAGCGGTCCTGTTTTTGGCACCTTCTGGATGTGTTGACATCCTGAACAGTGCATGGCAAGTTGCATAACTGCTGATCTGTCTCAGGCCACCAGACAAAGCTTCCAGCCAATGCTTTCATTTTAACTATGCCTAAATGACTGGCATGTAGTTCCGCCAACGCTTTCACTCTTAGCTTGGATGGTACAATCCACAATCTCCACATATGGCATCCTCTGAAAAGAGCACGTTCATCCCAGTGCTGTTAAAAATAGGGAACTGGAATTCCTGTGCACATTCCACCCATTTTGGGTGGCCATGTAGACCAGAGACAGCGTGAAGTCTTTTCTAGTTTTCTTTGAATCATCTCTGCTGTAATAGAGGGAGACTCATTACAGAGAACACGTCAAGAGGAGTGTCCTCTTCCATAAATTTTTCAGGTATTTCCTTTTCTAAGGGTAAATGGGATGAGCCTTCAGCATTTCCATGACTAGTCGTCCTCTTATATTCATCTTGTAATTGTGTCCTCCAAGAAATCAAGCCAATTTCTGCATTCGTGCTGTTACTGTTAGTGGAAAACCCTTCTGTAGATTGAAAATGGTAGCCAGTGGTTGATTATCAGTAATGAAGATAAACCCTCTCCAAAACAAGTACTGGCTGAAATGTTTTACACCGTTAACTAGACTCAAGGCCTCTCTGTCAATCTGCCTAATTTTTCTCTGCAACAGTAAGGCTATATGGGGTTTGCTTCCATCATGTGACATGAAAGCACCTATACCTATACCGTAAGGCAAGCTTCAGTAGACGATGTGCATCATAATGTGAGTATGGTGACTGTATTCACTATTTGCTTTGCCTTTTGGAAAGCCACCTCACACTGCTTTGTCCATTGCCATTTCTGTCCCATCTGTAGTAATGAATTCACGGGGTGGAGCACAGTAGCCAGGTCTGACAAATCATAAAATGAACCACAACTGTGACACATTCTTTGGTCTTGGGGCATTCATCACTGCTTGAATTTTCTCATCACACTTGTGTAAACCTTGTTCATCAGTGGTTTGTCCACAGAAAGTGACGCTTGGTTTAAGGAATTCACACTTGTTGTGACATGCTCTGAGTCCATAATCTTCTAATCTTTTTAAAATGGTCTTGAGATTTTAGAGATGTACTTTGACATCATTACCAGTAATAACGATGTCCTCCAGGTAACATGGAGTATCTGGACAGGCTTCCAGCACCTGGACAGTAGCTTTCTGCCAGAGTGCAAGTGCAGAAGCTACTCTAAAAATAAGCCTACTAAAGCAATAAAACCTTGTATGAGTACTTATGGTGAGAAACACTTTGAACCTATCTTCCATCTCCACCTGTAGTTAGGCCTCATCTAGGCCACTATGCTTAAGTGTTTTCCACCAGAAAGGTTAGCAAAGATATTCTCTATCGTGGACAGAGGGTAATGATCTACTTTCAGTACTGGGTTGATGGTGATCTTAAAATCACCAGAGATCATGATAGGACTCAATTTTCTTGGCCACTGGTGCAACTAGCATTGCTCATGGGCTCCACTCAACCTCCGAAACAATTCCTTCAGTGTCCATGTGATCTAACTCAATGGCTACTTTATCACGAATGGTATAAGGAACCAGATGGGTTTTGTAAAATCTGAGCGAGCGTGGCATTTCAATTTAACACTATTTTACTCTTGATATACTTTTGAGTTTTCCAATACAATCCATCATCTTTCTTAATTTGCTGTTGATTCTGTTGCAGGGGATGTGGCATGTAAATGGTGGATGGATCTCCAGCAATTCAGTCATAATTGTCTCAAGTCAATCATGGCCAATGAGCCTTGTTGGTTTTTAATTTCACTGCAAAAAATGTAATTCCCACAGGAGTTATCTTTTCTCCAGTACATGTTTTTAATTGGTTATCTGCATGCTTCAGTTCAGTATTACTGGAATGCCACCCAAACTCATTTTGTGTAATGACTGAATCAGCCAAACCAGTGTCCAATTCCATTTTAATTAATTTGCTGTTCACTGCTGGTGTAAACTACATTGCTTGTTAGTTTTTGCATTGTAAATCTGAAGGCTACCGGGTCCTGTATCATTATCAGATTTTTCATCAAGAGCATGCAGATTTGTGTTCTTCCTGAAACTGTAACTTGACTTTTTAAAAAATCTTTTTCTCTTCCCTGTGCAGTCCATTTATTTTTGTCAGCTTGACATGCTCTTTCTAAGAGTCCTACTTTGTTGCAATTTCAGCAAGTTTCACATCTAAATCTGCATTGGTCTGGTATATGTGACTCCTTTCCAAATTGGCAACACAATTTGCTCAAACTAACTGGTTTCTGTTTAGACATTGAAATTTTGTCCATGCTCACTTTCATTCCTAATTGCAACTCAATTGCACCTCTGGCTGCTGATTCCAATGATACAGTGATTTCAACTGCTTTTTTAAATATAAGCTGTGCTTTAGTTAGGAGCCAATTTTGAATTCTTCTTTGTAACAATCCACAAACTAAATAACCTTTCAGTGCATAGTTAAGTCGATCATTGAATTGACATTGCTTGAACAATTTTTTCAATTTACCCAAAAACTGTAATAGATTCTCCTTCCTTTTCATTCCGCTTATGAAACCTCAAGCATTTTGCAATCATAAATGTCCCTGCATTATGTTCATGATATCAGCAAAGCTAATTTTGGCTGGTTTGGTTGGATTAATTACACTTAGCGAACTGTATGCTTTCCCACCTATTGCACTCAGCAACACTGGCACTTGTTTTCGATCGACTATTTCATTTGCTTCAAAATATTCCTCAATTCGTTCAGTATGTATCATCCAGTTATCTGTTGTGCGATTGAACGAGTCTATTTTTCCAATGTAGCCAGCCATTTCTGCTTTATATTTATTCATAAACATGGTACATAATGACAATGATAATAATTATCATCCAGTACTCAATGTTTATGAACCTGTGGCCAGAAACTAATTAAAAGAAAAACACACCATCTGAGATATTTGTCTATTTAGTTTTTCTTTTGCTTTTTTTCTTTAGTGAGGCGCTCACATACAACTTGGTGGCATAATGCCATATGGCATTCATGTACTTCTTACATATAACCCATAACGAATTACGTGAACAAAGAATGCTTCATCAAACAACATATTTACAATATTACTGAAATACTAAATACATCATAGTCCTTTTCTACCTTACTCTAGATTATTCAGCTTTCTTTTTATTTTGTTCAGTCTATTGGCAGATCTTGGTTTCCTGTAGTGAAGGATTTCTTCAACTTAGCCCAATATTAAGGAGATTTCTTAGACATGTAAATTTTGTAAGCAACGAACAGAAAACCTTATTGTTTAATTGCCTTAGTTACTGAGATTTTGTCAATATGAAAAAGTTAAGATTTACGACTTGTTTTTAATCAATCAAAAAAGCTTGAAAAGATGAACAAATATAGAAATTGTATTTTCACTAAGTACAAATCAACACTGTAATGAAAGTATAATGAAGAACATTATGGGAATCATATAAAGGCCTCCAACTAGTAGCCAAGATGTGGGGTTGAGATTGCAAAGGGAGCTAGAAAAGGCATGTAATAAACACAATTGTAATGAGGGACTTCAATATGCAAGGGGATAGGGAAAATCAGGTTGCTGTTGGATCACAAGAGAGTAAGTTTTCAGAGCAGCCTATGCTTGAGCCTACTTGGGGAAAGGCTATCTTAGATGAGGTGTTGTGTAATAACCCAGATCTTATTAGGGAACTTAATGTAAAGGAACCCTTAGGACGCAGTGATCAAATATGATTGAATTCATACTCAGTTTGAGAGGAAGAAGCACAAGTCACATGTATCGGTATTGGAATGTAACAAAGGGAAATACAGAGGCATGAAAGAGGAGCTTGCCCAGGTGGATTGAAGGAGAATACTGGCAGGGATGATGGCAGAACACAGATGGCTGGAATTTCTGGGAATAGATCACAAGGCTCAGGATAGATATGTCACATGGAAGAAGTAATTCTCAAGTAGCAGGGGTAGGCAACCATGGCTGACAAGGGATAATGAGGGCTGCATAAAAGCCAAGGAAATAATATATAAGGTAGCAGAATTGAGTGGAAAGTTGGATGATTTGGAAGCTTTTAAAATCCAACAAAAGGTATCTAAAAAGCTATATGGGAAAAGAATAATAGGGAGGTGAGAGTTGATATTGGACCACTGGAAAATGATGTTGGTGAGGTAGTAATAGAGGCAAAGAAATGGCAGATGAACTTAATGGGTACTTTGCATTAATCTACACTGTGGAAGACATTAGCAGTGTGCCAGAGGTTAGTGAGCATCAGGGAGCAGGAGTGAGTGCTATTGTTATTACAAAGGAAAAAAATGCTAGGCAAACTCATAGGTCTGAAGGTGGATAACCTGGACCAGATGGACTACACACCAAAGTCCTGAAAGAGGTTGCAGAAGAGATAATGAATGCATTGGACATGATCTTTCAAGAATCACTTGATTCTGGCATTGTCCCGGAGGACTGAAAGATTGCAGATATCTCTCTACTCCTTGGGGGGGGGGGGGGGGGGAAGGTAAAGAAAGGAAATTATAGGCTAGTTAGCCTAACCTCAGTGGTTGCGAAAGTGTTGGAGTCTATTACTAAGGATGAGGTTTCGGGGTACTTGTAGACTAATGATACAATAAATCAAAGTCAGCATGGCTTCTGTCAAGGGAAATCTTGCCTGACAAGTCTGTTAAGAGTTCTTCACGGAAGTAACAAACAGGATGGGACAAAGGAGAGGCAGTGGATGCCATTTGCTTGGATTTTCTGTAGGCATTTGATAAGGTGCCACACACAAGGCTGTCTAACAATAAAATCCTATGGCATTACAGGAAAGATATTGGTATCGATAGAAGAATGGCTAACAGACGGGAGGCAGCAAGTGGGAATAAAGGGAGCCTTTTCTGATTGGCTGCCAATGACTAGTGGCGTTCTTCAGGGGTCAGTATTGGGACTGCTGTTTTTCACATTGTATGTCACTGATTTGGATAATGGAATTGGTGGCTTTGTGGCAAAGTGTGCAGATGAAATGATGATGGGTGGTGGGGTAGTTAGTGCTGAGGAAGCAATGTGGTTGCAGCAGAAGTTAGACAAATTGGAAGATTGGACAACACAACAAAAGAGGCAGATAGAGTACAATGTTGGGAAATGTACAATAATGCACTTTGGTAAAAGGAACAATAGTGCAGATTATCTAAATGGGGAGAAGATTCAAACATCAGAGGTGCAGAGGGATTTAGAAGTCCTCATACAAGAATCCCAGAAGGTTAGTTTACAGGTTGGGTCTTTGGTAAAGAAGGCAAATGCAATTTTGGCATATATTTCAAGGGGAATAGAATATAGAAGGAAAGAGATAAAGCGGAGGCTTTATAAGACACTAGTCAGGCCGCACTTTAAGTATTTTCAATGGTTTTGGGCCCTGTATGCCAAAAGGGATGTATTGTCATTCGAAAGAGTCCAGGGGAGGTTCACAAAGATGATTCCAAGAATGAAAGGGTTAACTTAAGAGGAGCGTTTGGCAGCTCTGGGCTTCTACTCATTGGAATTTAGAAGAACATATACGAAGTTTGCGGTTCTTTCCCAGGATTCCTTGCTGTTGCAAACTAGTTATTTTCCTCACAAGGTCCCAAATGACACAAGTTATTACAATTAGTCAATGGCTTCAACTTATTATGTATCCTTGAACATAATGGCCAACTGCTCCTTAATATTAGTAATTTGAAAGGCTTCACAAAGCACTAAGTCATTTTATAGATAATTGGACTACATAACATGACATACTTAAGTTTAGCCAACAGCTACACTAAGTTAAGTAGATAGATGGAATTTTACCTGTGACCTTTTAAAATTTTCTAACTTTATCTTTCCAATTATATTTGACTTACTCAATTTTTGTAAATTTGAGGCCTTAGAAGCTGGCTTTTTCTGTTCTGTACTCTTGATTACACATTCCCATCACTCCACTAGTTGTAAATGTGCCTGCAGCTGGCATTGCCTATGGCGTAGAAACTTCCCTTTGACCTTCTTTATCTCTCCATTGTTTTCCTACTTTAAGAAACCACTTACAACCTATTTTTGTCCAAGATTCATTTTTCATGTTATGCAATGTCAAATTTTGTCTAATGAGCCACTTGAAAGGTTTTGCAATATTAAAGGTACTCCAGAAACACAAACTGATGCTGATTAATAAGCAATGTCTCTTTCACATCAGTTACTCTGAGAGATTTCATTGTTCCAGGAACAGACAAGTATGACAAAACCACCTTCCCTCTAGCTCTAAAGTCTAAAGCTATAGGAAAAAGTATTAAAGGGCTGACCATTTAGAACTGAGATGAAGAGCGATCCCTTTTTCAAGTAATTCTCAAGGAGGCTGCTGTTGCTCATATCATTGAGTACATGGATGGCAGAGGTTCATAGCTCTTTGAATACTCAGGGAATCAGTGGAAATGGGGACCAGGTAGAAAACATTGGAATGACTTAACAGATTTAAGAGCTGGTTTTATTTCAAAAGTCTACCACAGGATTCTATTGCATCTTTTTTTTTCAGTTCGAGTCTGTAGAAGGTTTGTAGTCATCAGATTATGTACCTCAGATAAAGGAGAAGGAAACAGCTATGCTAGTATAATGTTTGCAGCAGCCAAGGGTGGAAGAAAGAAGAATATCATAAAAATGTGTTTACTGCCAAACATTTAGTAGATCGAGGTAGCAAATCCAAAGCTTATACATATAGTGGCTAAAGTTACACTCTCAACCTACAAGTACTTGTTTTGTGCCCTTAAGACAACAAACTATGACAGAGTAAGGACTACTACTATTACCTGAAATGAAGGAGATTATTGCTAGGAGAATCTTGCAAAACTAAACCTCTAGAACAATAACCTTACTATTTAGAGGCTAATCAAGAATAAATACTTACCAAACTGAGAAATGAGAGAATTTCACAAATGAAGGAGATTCACCCCAAGTGTCTAAAATATCTAGCAGCCAAAAATGGCCTAGTGATATACTGATTACCTTACTAACCATATTAATAAACTAGAAATCATGTTCAAATTTATAAGGCACTGTAAAATTATTTCAAGATATGGAAATCATTAGTTTTTATAAATAATTATAAAGTTATCAGGATATCATAGACTCCAAATGGCTATCCCCTTGAAAGGAGGAAACTGATTCTCTTTGCCTGTTCTAATCAACGGATGACTCGAGTCTCATAACATTTTGGATGCTCTTCCTGTAACATTATGCAATCACCTTCACCGACATAGTTTTATGATGAACCACTTTTTTCTTATCAACTTTGCATCCAGAATCTAAATCAAGATGCAAAGTATCCATAGATCAATATGGTTTTGACCTGAAACATTACCTCTTTCCAAACATTCTCCCTGACCTTCTAAGTTTTTCCTGCTTTTTCTGTCATTGATTACCAATAACTATCAATTATTGCTGGCTTGGATATACTTTATGTATCGACGTCAAGCCATCAACTTTAAAATGCTACCAAGAGGTGTAGAAACAGAAAATTATTAGGTAGGATTGAGTAATGGTTGCAAATTTTGTGTGAGAGAAGTTTTCTTATAACGAAATAGATGGAAGGCACAGACGGCACCAAAAAATCATCTTACAAGATAAAGAGAATCAAATAAGATTGTGGCTAACTTCAGATATCAAGAAAGGATGCAAATGTCTTTCAGATATTTAAATATTGTTCACCTGTAAAAGTTTTCATTGCAGCTGGGCATACTTGTACTTATGCATATGACAATAAACTCGATTTTGAGGTTTATCACTCAATAAGCAGCAGATTGTACTATTAAAATTAAGATACAGCCCTAAAGAAAATGCAGTAGCAAGCCGGAAACATATTTTCAAGAACTAGTTCTCCTAGTAAGTCCTCTTCATATACAACCTCAATAATCAGACAAAAGGTGTTAACATCAGAATCTTTTGTGAACCCTTTAGAATTTTCTCTATTTCTGCATAAATATGATCTAAAATATGATCAGATCTTTATGCTAAAAGATCTAGAACTAGATAAAGAGAGCCCAATTAAATAAATAACACAGTACATTATACTTGTTCATTTATTTATTGGTAAAATTGATTCAATATTACATGTATTTGTAAGGATAAGTATGTGAACCTTTGCCTTCAGAAAATGGTGTGACTCTCTTGTACAGCAACAACTTCAACCAAATGTTTCCAGTAACTGTTGATCAGTAGTGCACATTGGCTTGGAGGAATTTTAGACCATTCCTCCATACAAAACGGTTCAGTTCATCAATATTTCTAGGATATCTTATATGAACAGCCCTCTTCAGGTCATGCCATTGCATCTCAATTGGGTTAAGATTGGGACTCTGACTTGGGCATTTTAAAACACAACTGTTTTTCTTTTTTAAAACATTCTGTTGTTGATTTGCTCTTGTGTTTCAGTACATTTTGTCTTTCTGCACCACCCATCTTTTATTAAGCATCAGGCTGTGGACCCCGACATTCTCCTGTAACATGCCTTGATACAATTTTGAATTCATTGTTCCCTCAATGATTGCAAGCTGTCTAGGCCCTGAGGTAACAAAGCAGTCCAAACCACGATGCTCCTTTCATCATGCTTCACAGTTGAGATGAGGTTTTGCTATTGGTGTACAGTGCCCTTTTCCCTCCAAACACTGCAGTGTGCATTGCTGCCAAAAAGTTTAACTTACGTCTCATCTGTTCAGAGAATATTGTCCCAGAAGCTTTGTGGAATATCCAGGTGGCCTGTGCAAACTTGAGATGTGCCACAATGTTTTTATTGGAGAGCAATGGTTTCCTCCATAGAGTAAATACACCATTCTTGTTCAGTGTTTTTCTTACAGTGGACACATAAACCGAAACTTTGACAACCTCCAGAGATTTCTGGTGGTCCTTTGCTGTTACCCTGGGATTCTTTTTCATCTCCTTTAGCATTGTACATTGTACTCTTGGTATGATCTTTGCAAGTCCCCCATTCTTAGAGAGAGTAGCAAACAGTACTGAATTTCCTCCATTTGGAGAAAATTTATCTTATTGTGGACTGATGAACACTCAGGTCTTTGGGAATGCTTTTGTAGCCTTTTCCAGCTTCATGCAGCTCTACAATTCTTCTTCTAAGGTCCTCCGAAAGTCGAGGCATGGTGCACATAAATAGATCTTTCTAGAGAAGTGCAGGTCTATCAGCAACCTGACTTTCTGTGTCTTATTCAAAGGGCAAGGCATCTCTACAACCCACACCTCCAATCTTAACTCATTGACTGGATCACCTGACTCCAAATAGCTTTTGTAGAAGGCATTACCCCAGAGGTTCACATACTTTTTTTGAACCTAGACTGTGGTTGTATAAATGGTGCATTCAGTAATGACGAGAAGTAGTACAATTGTTTACATGTTATTAGTTTAGGCAGATTATGTTTGTCTATTATTGTGCCTTAGATGAAGATCATGCCACATTTTATGAGTAATTAATGGAGAAAACTAGATAATTGCAAAGGGTTCACAAACTTTTTCTTGCAACTGTATACTTCATTAGGAATTTGAGAAGATTTTATCGCACCAGACTCTGTCAAATTTCTACAGATGCTCCATGGAGCATTCTGGCTACATGCAGTTTTATCTGGTATGGAGCCTCCACTGCACAGGACAGGACTGAAAGAGATTACTGAGGACTGTAGACTCATCAGGCTCCACAACATGGACACAAGCCTCCCCACCATCGAAGTTATCTTAAAAGGGTAATGCAAAGTGTGGGGTAAAGACCCTCAGGACTCAGAACATGCTTTCTTCTCATTACTGCCATAAGGGATGTGGAACAGGAGACTGAAAACTTATCCAGTCAAATTATTTTTTTTGTTTTTTCACTATACTGCTGCCAAAAAATAACAATTTCCATTACATATAATCAATACTAATAAATCTGATGCTGATTTTATCCCAACTTCCTAAGATTCTAAGCATGGGAGAAGTATAATTTGCTTACAATGATCAACATGACTGGAGAACAGCGAACCATCTTGACCTGCTGGTGGGGCTGGTCAGTTAATAGCAGCTTGTGGCGACCCACTTCCTCGTGCACTCGAACCGGCTCACAAATAGCCAGCGTGCTGGCGCAAAGGCCAGTCACAAAAGGGCGCCAGGTCTGCTTCACCAACAAAGGGAAAAGGCTGCGGGAGATTGTGAGTACGTGCCCTTACAGCATCTGTGCCCGGGGAGGGCGGGATCAGGGAGGCTTTAAAGCAAGGCTGTGAAGTTCGAATAAAATCTTTCTTCAACTGCAGTTTACCGACTCCGTGTCGTTATTTTAGCACTGCGTGTAGCACACCGCTACAAGCTCAACTTTTAATCTGCTTCTCTACATTTTGTTGTTCAATCTCCATGACTGTCTTACAAAATATGATTGAATCACTGGAAACACCAAATAATCTTTTAGTAAAAAGCACCATCTGTACCATGCCTACAAACTAGCTTACTATAATTAGTTCCATAAAATATATCCTAAAATGGTCAGTAATTACATTATACCCAAAATATCAACTGATGGTCAGTACAAATATTCCATTTGAAAACAAAAACAAAGGAAATCACATTCATATGGTACCTTCACAAGTTTTGAACTCTTCACAACTAATTGAATATTTCTAAAACTCTAGCCATTTCAATAATTCAAGAAAACATAATAAAACAAAAATGTTCAGATAAACCAGTTTTAGTGATATTGGTTGAGAGATAAGAATCAAGGACTCATGCATTATTCTTTACACGCAAGTCTGGCATTCTTTTATATTCAGAGAGAGCAAACAGATTCTTAGTTAAAAATATCATCCAAATGCTTGCACCTTCACCAGACCTTAGCAACATTTTACAAGGTGTAAATGTGTGAAATATCCAAAATGGCTGCAGCATTTGAAATATTACAAGTTACCAGTGTATTAATTGGTAATTATGATGCTGCAAGTATAAAGGCACCTATTTAGAACAACAAAGAACTTAAGTTGTAGCTGTGGTTTACAATTATTACCCTCATGGTACTTCAGAGGTTCTTTGCAGCTTCAATAAACATAGCCATGAGACCCCACTAAATGGGTGTTTTATCATCCTTATGCCATGAAGACAATGGTAGAGGGAGCATGGACACAAGCATGCAGCAGCAACTAATGACAATATTATACAGCAGAAACTTCCAACATAATAAAATAGTCAGCAACAAGATCTACATGCACAATTTATTTGATAAAGGGTCTAACATTGCATATTTTAATGAATTAATTATTTTTAATGTTCAAATTTGTTTACTGAACTGATTTTGATTCAATGGACTGAATCCTGGGCATGGCAAAACTAGTAGATGGAGAGAGGTTGTGTCAATAAGGCTCATATTCACTAAAAGTTTAGAAGACTGGGAAAGAATCTCGTAGAAGTCTATAAAATTCTACCAGGAGTTCAAATCTAACAACTTCTTCATCCTGATGGTGGTGATTCATTACCATGGAAGGCTGTGGAGGCCAAGTCACTGAGTATATTTGAAACAGAGGTTGATAGGTTCTTTATAAGTAAGGCAGTCAAAGGCTATGGGGAGAATACAGGGGAATGTGGTTAATAGGGATAATAGTTCAGCCAAGATGGAATGGCGGAACAAACTCAGTGGGCCAAATGGCCTAATTCAGCCCCAATGTCTTATGATCTCATGCACAGATTATTTTGAACACAACTGCATATAACAAACCTTTCTGCTCAGTCCATACCACTATTCATGCTCAAAATAACTATTCCCTTCCAAGTGCTTACCCACCTTCAGAATCAGAATAAGGTTTAATATCACTGGCATATGTTGTGAAATTTGTTATATTGTTCTTCTTATATGTTACTATAGTGTTTGCCTCAAAAACCTTGTGATGACCTAATCACCAAGAAGAATCTTCTTTATTCCATATTGGATTTCTTACAAATAATCTTAATAATGGTCAATAGCTTTGTTCTTCATTTTATTTTGTCAAAATTAATTAGAGTTTTAAAAAGGTTTTTTAAATTATCCTTCAGACTTTTTTCAAGAGAAAGGCTCATTCTGTTCAATTTTATTTACCAGCCTCATTTCATCCACTGGACTGATTCCTGGGGATGGGAGAAAACAGCCATCTGGGGAGAGATTTGGTCAGTAAGGATCATACTCACTACAGTTTGAGGACTTGGAGCAGATCTCATAGAAATCTATAAAATCCTACCAGGAGTACACTGAGAACTGAGAACTCTGCTCCAGACTTTCTGGAATCAGAGGCCACAGTTATAAACTAAGCTGTGAGTCCCTTAATATTGAAATGATGAGAGATGTATTCTCCCAGTGAGCAGTGAATCTGTAGTAGACTTCTAATCACAGTAAGAAAATTTATCCAAATCATTAAAATAATAAAGGAGTTGGTAAGTGCTAAATAAATCACAGGATCTTGTGAGAAAGCTGGGACAGGCTATTAGACTTGGATGAATGTATGGCACTGAAGACTTAAAAGGGCCATATTGCATACTTCTGCTCCTATAACTCTATTTAGTATTGTGTACCAATTCCTTTGCCTATCTGCCTTATTTAAATACTTATTCAAGTATATAAACTTTATTTCTCTTATTAAAATATATTTCATACTTTTTGGTATTACAATTAATTTTCATGCCAAATATGTCCATGTCAAATGTTTAATATTTTCTGCTAAAAATTGCAGCTGTCTTCTGTGTTACCTCACCAATCATCTCTTTTTTCTAATTTTCTATCAGCTGACTCAGTAATGATGCATTTGATTCTTGTCTAAATCATAACAATTAACAGTGAATTATGGTGTCAACACTGATGTTTTTGGAACTTGTGTCACAGACTACAAAAGGTGAAAAGAAGCAACTTCCTGCATGATTACTCCTTCAATCCAAATTAACCAATACATTTCCAATCATGTTGATCAGATGATTCATTAAAGTACTAAATATATTCACCAAGCTGATCAACTTAGTTATTCACCATGTCCATTGACACTTTCTAGCACAAGTAACACTAAACACATTACCATGAATGTATTGAGGATCACCATTGACTTACTAAAATAAATTTGCAGTTTCTACCACATAAACACTATGGTACAAAAAACAGGCCAGTAGTTAGATACTCTGTGATGAGTCACCTTCATCCTCTAAAGCTAGTTACAACTCGCAAATCTGGAGTGATCTGTGATTATACTGAGGACCAACAACAAACTTTATTTCCTCTGGTAACATTTGTTTCAACATGTACACCACCACTGCTCTCATTAATATTTTGTTTTCCATCTTGCCTGCAGACATTAGTAATGATATCTGAACTCATCTCCTTAAATTCTGTAGTTCCCAGCAAAATTCCTATTTGCTCTACCTCTGTGGAATCTAAGTCTATCAGATCTCTTACAAATGGCAATAAAAGCTAATATTCTGATGGTAAACGTGCCTATACCTAGAAATCATCACCCAAATGTTTCATTCTCGCCTTTTTGTCAACAGTATTATTCAATTATTTTGATTATGACCTGCTACACCAAGAGAAGAATGTTATTTCTAACAACAGCTAGATTACCTCTAGATTCCATCATGGGTAAGAACCTCCTCATCACTGAGCACATTGACACAGAGCATCTTCACAGAAAAACAGCATCCATCATCAAAGACCCCCACCATCCAGGCCATGCTCTCTTCTCCCTGCTACCATCAGGCAGTTGGTACAGGAGCCTCAGGACTCAGACCATCAGGTTCAGGACCAGTTATTAGACCTCAACCATCAAGATCTTGAACCAGAGGGGATAACTTCTCTGACCTTCACTTGCCCCATCACTGAAATGTTCCCACAAGCTATGGACTCATTTTCAAGGACTTTTCACCACATGTTCTTCATATTTATTGTTTATTCAATTATTTATTAATTATTATTGTTACTTCTTCTTTTTTCTCTTTCTTTTTGTATTTGCAGTTTGCTGTTGTTGGCAAATGGTTGTTTCTGTCCTGTTGGGTGCAGTTTTTCCACTAACTCTACTCATGTCTATTCTATTTGCTGTGATTGCCCACAAGAAAATGTATCTCAGAGTTGTATATGGTGATGTATATGTACTTTGATAAGAGATTTATTTTGAACTTTGATATTACGTTATACAGCATGGAAGCAAGTTCTTTAGCTCAAATTGTCAATGCTGCTAAGATGTCTATTTAAACTAATCCCATTTGGTATATATTTTCTAAACCTTTCCTATCCATGAACTTTAAATGTCGCTTTTTTGTGCCTCTACCACTTCCTAAGGCAACTCGTTCCATACAGCAAACACGTCTCTTGGAAAAACTAACCCTTCAGATTCACTTAAATCTCGTCACTTACTTATACCTATACCCTCTATGTTTCTTTAGCCTTTCCTACCCTTGGAAAAAAAAGTTACTATCTACCATTTCTATGTCATGCATAATTTTATAAGCCCCTTTGAGGTCAACCTTCACTCCACAGAGAACAGTCCCACCCTATCCAAACACCAACTCAAGCCTTCCAATCCAGGCAATGTTCCTCCGAAACATTTTTACACTCTCTCTAGAATAACCATATTATTCCTATAGCATAGCCACCAAAACTACATACCTTACTCCAAATATGGCCTAACAACAATTTGTAAACTGTAATGAGAAGTCCCAAACCCTATACTCATTGCCCCAGCCACTGAAGTCAAATATACCACATGCCTTTGTCACCACTTGATCAATATGTGTTGAAATTTCCAGTCATTCACTCTGTATATAGGAACCTTGTTTAACTTCCCAAAATGCATCACTTAACACTTCATGGTGGTAGTTTTTTTTAAGATCAGCCATTCCCGTGCCTAATTTCCCAGTTGTTACCGCATTCTCTAGGCAGAAACATATATAAGTCCGTAAAAGTAACCAGTGTGTTATGCAAG
Organism: Hypanus sabinus; assembly: GCF_030144855.1. Classification (NCBI taxonomy): domain Eukaryota; kingdom Metazoa; phylum Chordata; class Chondrichthyes; order Myliobatiformes; family Dasyatidae; genus Hypanus; species Hypanus sabinus. Next base: position 167,429,751 of record NC_082706.1, read on the forward strand.
ATACTATATTCTGAAGATGTACATCAAGGCATTGCTTACACCTGAGCTCTATACCACATTAAGCAATGATCTCCTATGTTTCAGTTGTCTGCTTTATATCACCCAATGTCCTCTAAGTTCCCATACCTGGGGGCAAAGACTGTGAAATCTGTTAATGACTTAGAGCAGAAAGACAAACAGTTCCCAACATTGCATTGAGATAGCAGCAATTCATTGAAGATAAATTTGCCCAAATAAGACTAAAGATTAGTGCCAGTATTTTGTTGATTTCTATCACTAAAGCTCAGTTTCAATTGAGAATGCTTAATGAGTTTTGCGGAAATAGAGTTAAAACTACATTCATAATCTTCCATAACTTGATTAACTGGCAAAAAAGCCACCCATTGAATTAACTTTTTTTTAAAAACTATCAAAAGAAATAACAGTTGAGCAGAACAAATACGTTAAAAATCAAAAACATCAGATGCTGATAATCTGAAATAAATATGGGAAAACTGCTGGAAATACAGAGCATATCAGGCAGCAACTATGAAAAGCACAAGAGTAAACACTTCAAACTGATGATTCATCATCACAATGCAAATATATTGATATCATTTCCATTATGCATGTCCTTACTTAACTGGTAATGCTTTAAGGAAGTGCAAGATCAGACTGAGGACCTGAAGGATGTTGCTGCTGACTGTAACACTTGGCGACAGCTGTGTAGGGATGGGGTTCGTATTCTAGAAATGGAAAGAACAACCAGAAGACAGCAGAAGAGAGCCAGGAGAAATGCAGCCATGGTTGCCATCACTACCACCACTACTATCACATTTACATGTCCCACCTGCAATAGAACTTGTGGGTCCAGGATAGAACTCTATAGTCAAAGATCTCACCATTAAAGGAGTGGATGTCGTTATTGGATTCCGATGGACAACTGAAGAAGAGGTAATCCTCAATACATACATCTCCTAAATGACTTATTATTTATTACTTAATCTTACTGTCCTTGTGATTCCTTAAGGTTTTTATCAGCAGGGATGGTAATGTGATAAGCTTCGACTACCTATTACCGTAGATTCCGGACTACAGAGCGCACCTGATTAAAAGCTGCACGCTCTAATTTTAGAAAGAAAATCAATTTTGTACTTGTACAAGCCGCACCGGATTTTAAGCCGCAGGTGTCCCACGTTGTAATATGAGATATTTACACAGAAAGATATTACACGTGAGGATTTTTTAACTTTTAATTAAATCCGTATGGTAACATAAACAAATATATATTGCAAATGCTTTTTTTCGAACAGTGCCTCTAACACAGCTACTTTTAAATATACATACGTATCGGTAACACACAAATTACGTTGCGTATACTTTTTTACTGAACAGTACACAAACAACATTCCAATATCTCCTAACGACTGGTAAAAAAAATATATATACTGCAGCCTACCAGGAAAAGTTATTGATCGCCTTCTTCATCTTCCTCCTGCGCACTAAAACCATCAAAGTCCTTCAGTGTCCGAATTGAACAACCTCAGGATCTCGTCACTCACTTCAGTCTCTTCGTTGTCGCTCTCACTTGAGCGCACGCGGTCCTCTTCATCACACAGCAGTCCAGCCTTTCGAAACCCGCTGGTGATGGTGGATGTTGTGACACGGCTCCACGCATTTAGGATCCACTGGCAGACTTGAGTTAAAGATGCTCTTCGCATGCGTCCTGTTTTGGTAAAGGATTTCTCGCCGCTCGTCATCCAAGCCTCCCACTCAACGCGCAGCGCCACTTTAAATGCCCAGTTCACGCTGATGTCCAGTGGCTGCAAATACTTCATGGTGCCCCCAGGAATCACAGCTGGAATTGAGTTTGTACTCTTGATGGCAGCTTTCACTGAACTTTCATTGTCAGCCGCTTAAAAAATCACCATCGGTGGAAGCTTTAGTCCGGATGCTGTGCAGCTCAGAACACAAGTAAAATGCGTTCTCTCACGGCCACTTGTTTTCAGAGTGATGGACGAGTCACCTTTTTTATTAACAGTCCGAGTGAGAGGCAGGTCAAATGTCAAAGGTACTTCATCCATATTTATGATATCATCTGGCCCGATGGAATTCTCCGCTATCTTTGTTTGAGTGAATGTGCGGAAGTTAGCAAGCTTTTCCTCGTGGTCGGGAGGGAGCTGCTGACACAGAGTCGTGCGTACCCTGATGGACAGGCCTTTTCGTCTCATAAATCTAAAACACCACGATGGCCCACCTCTAAAATCTTCGATTTTCATTTTGGTGGCGATTGCTTTAGCCTTCAGTCTGATCTGCACGGTGGAAACACCGCAGCCGCCTGCTCTCTGTGTGTTAACCCAGTCTTCAAGAAAGTTTTCCAAGTTCAGGCCCTGCTATGATTACCTCTGAAAGCTTTTGTTGTCTTTTTGCATTGACTCAGTTCTTCACGCTGGCTTCTCCACCGTCTCACCATCGATTTATTTATGCCAAGATTATGTGCAGCAGCTCGATTTCCTTCTTCAACCGCCAGATTGATTGCCTTTAACTTAAAAGCTGCATCATATGCTTTTCTTCGAGTGTTTTCCATGTTGATGAGGGTGAGTACAAATGACTGATTTACAATAATTTAATTGTGAAAGTGCGCTTGATTTATCGTACAATTTCATTGGACCTCTGTGAACTACTCATCAATTTTATTGGTCTACTGTTACGAGGCAAAATGTTTTTGGCGGCATGATAGTATAGGCTGCAGTGTTGCCGCAGTGTTCAAAGCGTGGGAAAAAAGTAGCGGCTTATAGTCCGGAATTTACGGTAAATGCTCCCAATGGTGTGCCGCTCAAATGGCCTCTGACAACCAAGCCCAGCTCCTGGCCTTCACGTGTGGCTTTGGTACTAAGCCCAGTGGAACAGTTTCCACTGAGAGTAGAAGGGACAAAGGAGCAAAGGCAGCCCCTTAAGGTACTGGTACCTTAAAACCAATCACTTTGAGCAGATAGGGCTCATTAGCCATGGCTGGCAGCTAATCCAGGAGAAAGAAAACTCTGACCCAAACCTCTGCTGCCTTGTAGCTATACACCTTCATGAGGAAAGCTTTGGAGTAAACCCTGAGGAAAAAATCCAGAGCACGAGTCCCTAAGGCATTCGTGTATTGAGTTCAATGTTGACTGGTGACTCCTGCAACACTGCTAGTGCCAAATTGGGTTTATTAGCAGGATGGAGAAGAACATCAGCTTGCTCTCCCTATTATACTGCCCTGGCTTGCATATTTAGAAGGACACAATATCCTTGGTCAATCCTGACCAATGGGGGTGTCAAACCGTCCTTGTCCTGTATCAAAGAAATATCATCATCAGGTATCCACCATTGACACTTGCAGCTTGTACTCAATGTCAACAAGACCATGGAACTGATTATAGACGTCAGGAAGAGAAAATTCGAGGAAACATACACCTCATTGAAGGTGAGGTGAAGTGCAAAGGGTGAGCAGTTTCAAGTTCCTGGAGGGAGGGGAGATCAACATCTGAGGATCTATCCTGGGCCCAAAATATTGATGCAATTACAAAGAAAGCATGACAGCAGCTATTATTAATTAGGAGTTTCAGGATATGTCATGTCACCAAAGACACCCATGAACTTCTACAGATGAACTATGGAGAGCATTCTAATTAGTTGCGTCATCATCTGGTATGGGAGTGGGGAGGACACTGCACAGGTTCGAAAAAATTCTGCAAAAAGATGTCAACTCAGACAGCTCCATCATGGGCACTAGACCGCAAACCCCCCCCCCTCCCCCCCAGCATTGAGGGCATCTTCAAAAGGCAATGCCTCAAGAAGGTGGCTCACTCATTAAAAAGCCCCATCACCCAGGACATGTCCTCTTTCCATTACTACCATCAAGAAGGTAGTACAGGAGCCTGAAGACACACACTCAGTGTCTCGGAAGTTTCTTCCCCTCAGCTATCACATATCTGAATGGACAATGAACTCATGAGCACTATTCCCCACCCCTCTTTTTTCACTACTTAATTCATTTAATTCTCTTTTTTACATATACATCTTATTGTAATTTATACTTTCATTATGTATTGCCATATGCTGTTGCCACAAAAACAAATTTCATAATGTATATATGATCATAATAGGATCAAATTCACACTGTAATTTGAAAGGGAGAAGATAAAGTCAAATGTACAGTATCAATATTGCAGTAGTGTAAAGGGAACTACAGAGGCACAAGAGGAGTGCTAGCCAAAGCTGACTTGAAAAGGACACTAGCAGGGATGACAACAGAACAACAATGGCTGGAGTTTCTGAATACAATTTGGAAGGCGCAGGATAGATACATCCCAAAGATGAAGAAGTATTGTAAAGGAAGGATGAGTCAACATAGCTGTCGAGGGAAGTCAAAGACACCATAAAAGCAACGGGCACATAATAGAGCAAAAATTAGTGGGAAGTTAGAGCATCGGGAAACTTTTAAAAACTTACAGAAGGCAACTAAAAAGCCATAAGGAGAGAAAAAATGAAATATGAAGGGAAGCTAGTCAATGATATCAAAGAGGATACCAGGTTTTTTTTCAAATATATAAAGAGTAAAAGAGAGGTAATGGTGGATATTGGACCACTGAAAAATGATACTGGAAAGGTAGTAATGGGGAAAACAAAATGGCGAAGGAAATTAACAACTATTTTGCATCACACTTCACTCTGAAAGACACTAGTAGTATGCCAGAAATTCGACTGTCAGGGGGCAGAAGTGAGCTTTGTTGCTATTATTAAGGAGAAGGTGCTTGGAAAGATGAAAGGTTTGAAAGTAGATAAATCAAATGGATCAGATGGACTACACCCCAGGTTTCTGAAAGAGGCAGCTGAAGAGATCATGAAGACATAAGGAATGATAGACTCAAAGAAAAGTATGGCCAAGAAATAGGCCCTTTGGCCAATCCAGTCTGTGCTGAAACATTTAAATTGCCTAGCCCCATCTACTTGTACCTGGACTATTGTCCTCCATATCCCTGCCACCCGGTAACAATCCAAACTGCTCTTAAATGTTGAAATTGAGCTCTCATGTATCACTTGGCACCAGTGACATTGCAGGAGTTGCCAGAGCGAGGTTGAAGGCAAAGTCAGACTGCCTTAGGGACTCCAGCTCCGGATTTGTCCTTAGGGTTTACTCCCCAAATCTTTCCCATTAGTGAGTATGGCCGCAAGGCAGCGGAGGTTTGAAATCAGAGTTTTCCCTCTCTTAGATGGACTGCTTTCCCAGGTTGACAAGCTCCATCTCCTCGAAGCACTGTTTTTAAGGCACCAGGACCCGCCTTCGCCCCTTCTCCTGTCAGAAGAAACAGTTCCGCCGGGCTTAGAGGCTGAGCCACATGAAAAGGCCAGAAGCTGGACTTGGTTGTCAGAGGCTATGTGTGGCACATGCTGTGAGGAGCACTTTCAGGTAGTGGGAGCTTGTCCCAACTACCACTCCTCGGCTTGACAACCTTGGACAGCCTGAGATACATCCTGGACATCAAGTGGACTAACCAAGTCACCAACAATGAGGTCCTGGCCTCCACCCAGATACCCAGCCTCTTCACCCTGCTCCAACAATGCCGTCTCTGTTGGCCGGGCCACGTACACCGCATGTCAGACGGGAGAATCCCAAAAGACCTGCTGTATGGGGAACTGGCCTCCAGCAAGAGAGCACAAGGACGGCCCCATCTTCGTTTCAAAGATGTCTACAAGACAGACATGAAGCCACTGAACATGAACGTCGAGAGGTGGGAGGACATTGCAAGCAATCGCTCTCGCTGGAGGCTGGAACTACACAGAGGTCTAAACAAAGGAGAAGAGAAGCTGACACTTGCTGCTGAAGAAAAGCACACTCGCCGAAAAAAACATCACCAAGACAACAATGGAGGACAGTGCCTTCAAGTGCAGTCGCTGCAGCCGAGACCATCACTCCCGTCTGGGCCTCTACAGCCACAACAGACACTGCTCTACCAACACAGACTGAAGCAAGACTTTCTAGGCGCAGATCCATGGTCTCGCGAGACTAATGGATGCCAACACCTGTACCACTTGCACTGTTAGCTCATTCCACACTCTCTTGATCCTCTGAATGAAGTTTCCCCTCATGTCCCCTTAGAGCTTTTCACTTTTCATCCTTAACCCATTATCTCAAGTTGTTGTTCCACATAATCTCAGTGGAAAAAGCCTACTTGCATTTACTCTATATACCCCTCGCAATATTACATACCTTTATCAAGTCAGCCCTTAATCTTCTACATTCCAAAGAATAAAATATCATCCTATTCAATCTTTCCTCATTACTCAGGTCCTCCAGTCTTTCTATACTTTGATTTATGAAGGCCAATGTGCCCAAAGCTTTTTTTTTCCACAACCCTATCTGCCTGTGCTGCTCCTTTTAATGAATTATGAACCTGTATTCCAGATCCCATTTTTCTACTGCACCCCTCAGTACCCTACCTCAGTAGGTCTTACACAGGACCTACCCTGGATGGTCCTATCAAAGTTCAATATCCTATACTAGTCTGTACTAAATTCCATCTGCAATTTTTAGCTGACTTTTTCAGCTAGCCCAGACCCTGAAACATGCTCTGATAGTCATCTACACCCCCGATCCTGTTGTCATCCACAAATTTACCGCTCCAGTTAAACACATTATCATCCACATTGTTGTTACAGATGACAAACTACAATGGACCCAGCACCAATCCCTGCAGCCCTCCACTAGTTAAAGAGGAAGTCATCACTACCACTCTCTGGCTTCTCCCACCATGCCAAAGTATAACCTAATTTACTACATCTTGAATGCCAAGTGACTGAACCTTCTTGTCCAAACTCTCGTGTGGGACCTTGTCAAGTGTCTTGCTAGAGTCCAGGTAAGCAACATCCACTGCCTTGCCTTCATCAAATTCTTGGTAACTTTCTCGAAAAACTCTCCAACTCTACAAGATCAGTTAGAGACAACCTACCAAGCACAGGGCCATGCTGACAATCCCTAATCAGTCCCTGTCTATCCAAATACTGATGTATCCAATACCTTAGAATACCTTTTAATAATCTTTCACTACTGATGTCAGGCTCACAGGCCTAGCATTTCCTGGTTTATTTTTTGAGCCTTTCGTAAACAGTGGAATAACATTAGCTATCTGCCAATCCTCTGGTACTTCACCTGTCACTAAGGATGATTTATATATCTCAGTTAGGGTCTCTGCAATTTCTGCACGTCCTTCAGATGAGCCAAAGAGACACCTCGTGAGGTCCTAGAGACTTATCCACCCTAATTTGCCTCAAGACAGCATACACATCCCCCTCTTCTGTAATCTGTATAGGGTCAATGATCTCCCTGCTGCATTTTCTCACATCTATATATTATGCCAGTCCCCTGAGTAAATACAGATGCAGGAAACCCATTTCTGACCTCCTCGATCACTTTTTTGTCACACAGAGATTGCTATTCTGATCTTCCAGTGGAGGAATTTTATCCTTTGCAATCCTTTTGCTCTTAACATATCTGTAGAATGCCTTAGGTTCTCCCTCACCTTGTCTGTTAGGTCAACCTCAAGCCTTCTTTTAGTCCTCCTGATTTCTTTCTGAAATGTTCTCTTGCATTTCTTACACTCCATTCGTACCTCAATTCTTCCTATCTGACTATTCCTGCTATGCACCTCTTTTTTTTTCTTAACCAGGGCCTCATTATCCATTGAAAACCAAGGTTCCCTAAACCTGTTATTTTTTAACCTTTTATTCTGCCAGTCACATATCAGCTTTGTACTCTCAAAATTTTACCTTTGTAGGCCTCCCACTTACCAAGTACACCTTTGCCAGAAAACAGTCTGTCCCAATCCACACTTGCCAGATCCTTACTAACACCATTAAGATTGGACTTCCTCCAACTTAAAATCTCAACCCATGGACCAGATTGTTTCCATATTTATTTTGAAAATAATGGCACTATGATCACTAGATGCAATTGTTCCCCTACACAAAATTGTCACCTATCCTGTCTCATTCCCTAATAGTAGATCAAGTATGACATAAGAAAATTTCCTGAACACATTTAACAAACTCTATTCAATCCAGCCCGTTTACAGTGTGGGAGTTGCAGTCAATATGTGGCAACTTAAAATCACCTATCATAATAACCTTATGTTTCAAGATTCATTTATTATTAAAGAATGTATAAGTTATACCACCACGAGATTTGTTTGCTCGCAAGTGGTCACAAATAAAGAACCCAATAAAATAAAACAAAATAAAAAGAGCAACAACTCGATGCACGAGAGAAAAAAAAAACCATGCAAACAATTAAAGCGAACTATAACAGCACTCCAAACCAAAACTGAGTCCTCAGATCCGAACCCCAAAGCAGCCCAGAGTAGGCCCAAAGCCTTGCTTATCAGTTCATCATATTAGTGGATACGGAGTACAGCAGCCAGGGCAGTCTTCATAGCCTCAACCACAGAGATGGGAATGACCATCGTGAAGTGTGAGCAAAATTGACTGTCGCCTCTGATCTAGGCTGGTGTTTAAATTGTCTAAACAGCACACTGTACCTTGCACTAGGACCCAGATGCAGCGAAAGGCTTGGGGCCTAGACCATGCCACCCAGCAACTTGCTCCAGGCCCAGATTCTGTCGCCAACTGCACCACCCCCCCCCCCCCCCAACTTCAGCCCAAAGCTGCTCTCAAGCTCTTCCAAAGGAGGAATCCCACCTTACACCTCGACCAGTTGAACGAGCACAGGAAGTTCCCTGCCTGGGCCCCAATTCTTTCAGCAATCCAACCTTCCACCCGGGCTAGCCGTATGGGCGTTGGAACTCCATCCGCAAAGATTCTGCACCACCACATAAACTTGCCTTGCTATTGCTCACCCCTTCACAGCTTGCGATGATAATTTAACACAATTTACCACAGTAAAAGTATTTTTAGTGATGTTTTTAGTCGGATTTCTTTCTTTTTGACTACTAGAAGCTACCATACGTCTGGTAGCGCCATCTTAACCTGAACATTCTGCAAGATTCAGTGACCTCTCTAGAAACTTGTTCCTTTAAATCCCATGGACTGTTGGGAGGCCTATAATATAACTCCATTAACATGGTCATACCTTTCTTATTCTTCAGTTCCACCCATAAAGCCTCACTAGATGTGTTTTCCAGTCTGTCCTGACTGAGCTCATCTCCCCCTTTAATCCCTCCCACTCTGTCACATCTAAAACAACAGAACCCCTGAATAGTGAGTTGCCAGTGCTGCCGCACCTGCAACCAAGTCTCACTAATGGCTACAGTATCATAATTCCATGTGTTGATCCATGCCCTAAGCTCATCTGCATTTCCTACCTTCTGATTCCTGACTTTAAGGTCTTAACAACATCTGTCTTCACAATCTCTCCACTATTAGTTTAAACTCCCCCTCCTCCCCCAGTACAGCACTAGCAAACCTTCCCACTAGGATATTAGTGCCCTTCCAGTTCAGGCGCAAACTGTCTCTTCTGTACAAGTCCCACCTTCCCTGGAAGACAGCCCAATGATCAAAAAATCTGATGTCATTCCTCTAATACCAACTTCTTAGCCACGTGTTATGTTGTATGATATTCCTGTTTCTGGCCTCAATAGCACATGGCATAGGTAAATCCTGTGATCACAAGTCTGGAGGATCTGTCCTTTAATTTAGCACCTAATTCCCTGAAATCACTTTGCAGAACTCTTCCTACCCATGTCATTGATACCTACATGGACCACGACCTCTTGCTACCAAACAGCCCACTTAATGCTGAGGACATGATCTGAGATGTCCCAGTCCCTGGCAGCCAGATGGCAACATGCCATCCAGGAATCCTGTTCTCGTCCACAGAACTGCCTTTCTGTCCAATAAATAATGAAACTTCTATCACCACAGTTCGCCTCTTCTCCCCACTTTCCTTCCAAGTCAGAGTCAGGCTCAGTGCCACAGACCCGACCACTGTGACTTTCCTTTGCTAGGCCATTCCCCCCACCCCCACCAGTATACAAAGTGGTATAGCTGTTGTTGAGGGGGAATGGCCTCAAAGAGAGCTGTGTCGTCTTATGTTTTTGTTTATGCTTGTGTTTTTGGTTGTTGATTGGCCACTGCATAAAAACGGTGATTGACTACTGATCTTTCAAGAATGACTAGATTCTGGAATGGTTCCAGAGGAATGAAAAATTGGAAATGTCACTTAATTGTTTAAGAAGGACGGGAGGCAAAAGAAAAGAAATTATTGGCCAGTCAGCCTGATTTCAGTAGTTGGAAAGATGTTGGAGTCCATAATTAAGGATGAGGTTTCAGAGTACTTGAAGGCACATGATAAAATAGGCCAAAGTCAGCGTGGTTTCTTTAAGAGGAAACCCTGCCTGACAAATCCGTTGGAAATCTTTGAGGAAACATCAGGCAAGATAGACAAAGGAGAGTCAGTGGATGTCGTTTACTTAGATTTTCAGAAGGCCTTTGACAAGGTGCCTCACATGAGGTGGCTTAATGAGGTAATAGCCTATGGTATTACTAGAAAGATACTATGACTAGAAGATTGGCTGACTGGCAGAGGGCAAGGAGTGGGAATAAAGGGGGCTTTTTCCGGTTGGCTGTCCGTGACTAATAGTGTTCCACAGGGGTTAGCGTTAGGACTGCTTCTTCTCATGTTATATGTAAGTGATTTAGACAATGGAACTAATAGCTTGGTAGTCAGGTATGCCAGTAATATGAGGATAGGTAGAGGGGCAAGTAGTGTTTGAGGAAGCAGGGAAATTGCAGAAGGACTTACAGATCAGGAGAATGAGCAAAGAAGTGGCAAACGGAATATAGTCTAGAGAAGTGTATGGCCATGCACTACGTCAGAAGAAATAAAGGAGTAGTCTATTTTCTAAACAGGGAGAAAATTCAGAAATCAGTAGTGAGACGGACCTGGAAATCCTTGTGCAGTATTCCCTAACAGTTAACTTACAAGTTGAGTTGGTGGCAGTGCTACCAGTCATTCCATGTGGACTGGAATGCAAGACCTAGGATGTAATGCTGAGACTTCATAAGGCATTGGTCAGATCACACTTGGAGTATTGTGAGCAGTTTTGGGCCCCTCATCAAAGAAAAGATGTTCCGGCATTGGAGAGGGTCCAAAGGAAGTTCATCAGAATTATTTCAGGAATGAAAGGATTAATGTATGAGGAGCTTTTGATGGTTCTGGGCCTGGGGTTTAGAAAAACATAGGGGTATCTTATTGATACCTAACAAATATTGAAAAGTCTGGATACAGTGGATATATGATGTTTCCTATAGTGGATGAATTTAGGACTTGAGGGCATAACCTCAGGTTAGAGGGACATCCATTTAGAACAGAGGTAGTAAGGAAGAATTTCTTTAGACAGAGGGTAGTGAATCTGTGAAATTAATTGCCACTGGCTGCTTGGAGGCCAAGATATTGAGTATATTTGAAGCAAAGGTTGATAGGTTCTTGATTAATCAGGGTGTCTAAGATTACAGGAGAAGGCAAGAGAATGGGGTTGAAAGGAATAATAAGTCAGCCATGATGGAATGGTATAGAGACAATGGGCTGAATGGCACAATTCAGATCCCATCCCTTATGGTTTTATATGCCAGTGATATTAAACCTGATTCTGATTCAGTTGCCCCGTTAATGCATTCACTTTGTTAAGATGCACAGGATTTTCTGTAATCTGCTGCTGCTGCTAGCATCAGAGCAAGGTTAAAAACCCACTCCTGAAACATTGATAGGATCTTGGCAAAGCTTGTGACAAGCTTTGCTGGTTGGAAAAATTGAACTTGTTTTTTTAAATGTCTGTTATTCATAGACATTTACAGATTATTAACATTTTTAACTATATAAACTCTTTAAAATGCTTATAATCTAAAAGAAGAATCATTTTCTAACTATTTTAAATTATCTTCTCCTTCATCTCTAAATCCTTTTTCCTACAATCCTCCAATAAAATCAGTAAATCCTTGAACTGTATATTGGATATGACCTGGTATCGTATCCAACAGGCTACTTATAGATTAATGCATGTAAATAGCCAAATACCGATAATTATAATTGAAATTCCGGGCCCATTGAGTTCTTAATTGGACATTTTATTCCTTTCTCTGATAATGCTGTTGGAAATGAAACCCAGAGGGTAAAATCGAGAGTAAACCAGGTCACAAGTAGCTGCTACTCCCTGAAATCATCAGTGTAAATGTGACGCCATTAACAACCACGTAGCCATCACTAACAACAGCTTCCAAATTCATTACACACACAAAAAAAAATCACATCAGGAACTTCCTTTGAATTAGAGGCAAAAAAAAAAGGCAGATAGTATTGATGCCACCCACCAAAAAGTTTGTATCATAAATAGGTAGTCAAAACAGTTCAACTAATATCACTACTAGCCCTGTTTCATTCTGGTAGCACCAGGAATAAAATACAATAAAAGTGTAAATTAATTTACATATTACAAATTTACAATAAAAGTGTAAATTAATCACATTTGATCAGAAACTATTTCAATGTAAGCAGAATATTTACAGTCAACAAGGATTTTCACCATTAGGCAAATTACAGCTTCACAATTTGAGTTAAAAAATTCATATCACTTGGATTTCTAACAATTTTCTTTTGAAAGCTTAAGCATTTATTTTCACATTTCAAGTAGTGTCCTACAGCCTACTTTGTGTCTAAATACCACATTGTCACCTTCTTTCACTCTGCATTATCACCCTTTATTTCTGTTACCACAGAGCTCCTTTTCTCTTCAATTTTACCTCCACAAGTTTTCCTTGCAACATTCCCCTATACCGTTTCTCTGTATCTTAAAATATACCAACAAAATTTCCAATCCTTAATAAAGCACAGTCTGATAAAGCTTCACATATGCTAATGAGCATGGTGAGTTTCCAGCATTGTGTGTCTTCAATACAAATTCTGACATTGACCATCAACAAATTTTCAAATTAGTGAAAGGTTTGATGATCTTGCAATCAATTATTAGTAATCTTGGAATTTAACCAACAGATAAATTAAAATTATAAAATTTATCTGTTAAAAATCTTATGAAGCATGAGAACACTTGGTGCTAAAACTGCACCTTTGTTAAATATGAGCTGATTTGTTTTCTTAAGATTAATTAAAGAGATAACAGTGAAAAATTACTTTGAAAAGAATTATGAACTGAACATATGGTTAAAACACTATTATACTTTGCGAAGCAACTTGTAAAGATCTGTTTTCTAAACTTATTTATTATCAAAGAAATTAACAACAGAATTTTTAGAGAAAGAGTGAGCAAGCAAAGGTGATCAGCTCCCAATTATTAATTTTATAACCAAACAGAATGCAGTCTACCACATATATAGATTAATTTCAAATATTGTTTTGAGGTTACGAAAATAGCACTTATTTTTTGCACCATCTTTTGTCAGTATGAAAGTAACATCTCTCCAATTTTTTACCATGTTTAAAATCTCATTAAATGGGATTTAATTTGAAAATGACTGACAACAATTGCGAAACAGCAAGGAATGGAGGCTCCATATATTCCTAGCTGAGCTCCTTTTGACCTATAAACGTTACAAAGATAGAACCTTAGAAACTATAGCAATTCCTTTTAATGACAACAGTCATGCTTCCAACTTTTACAAACAATTACACAATATAATTTTTTATACAGTCAATGTTTCATGGAAATAGCATTTCTTGAAAAAACCTTTTGCATTATTAGAAATGCAGAATTAAAAGGGCCACTATTATTAAAAACTAATTAATATCCAATGAGAAATATTTTACAGTTAGAATCTTATGAGTGAGAAAAACATTTTAAATCTGAACAATATTATTCTTGTTGAGTGCTATTTCTCTGCTAAGATTTAATTATATTTACGATACGACTTCTCTCTTTACTTCAAGTTGGTGTTAGAAAATTACAAATCAATAAACACATTTCAAAAGCTGTGAAGTTAAAAACAGATTCTGTCCTATTATTCTCATCTAGTAAGCATTAATAAGTAATATAAAACATTCAAATTGCCAAACTGAATATTCACCTTGATATGAAAAACTTACCAATAGGAAGATCAAAATGTTGTGATGAATTGGGAGAACAACAATTTTGGTAATTTTGTGACTTACCTGCATGTCTACCATTACGTCTCCTATGGTGGGGGAGTCTAGGACCAGAGGACACAGACTCAGAATAGAGGGGTGTCCTTTTAGAATGGAGATGAGGAGGAATTTCTTTAGCCAGAGAGTGGTGAAGCTGTGGAATTTGTTGCCACAGGCAGCTGTGGAAACTAAGTTTAATGAATATTTAAGGATTGATAGATTCTTGACTAGTCAAGGCATGAAGGGATATGGGGAGAAGGCAGGAAATTGGGGCTGAGAGAAATAATGAATCAGCCATGATGAAATGGGGGAACAGACTCAGTGGGCCAAATGGCCTAATTCTGCTCCTGTATCTTATGGTCTTACAGTCAGGATTAAGAAAATGTTGCCCTGGGGATATCCTCAGGGCAATGGATGTCTAAGATTCCCTGCAACAGTCCAAAAGGATTGTTGCACAAGGAATGATGTTGTCATGCACATGGTGAATAACGACTGAAAAAGCCGAATCAATTTCACAGTTAACATGATTTTGTCCATAAATGATCAAAAATGCATAGTAGTGAAATGAAAACATCTCTATGCAAGCAATTTTTTTTGGCTGATGAGCATTAGGAAATCTACAACTTGCACAACAATAAATGAAAATCAAAACAAAAACCGTAATCCAAAGTAAAAATATACAATGCTGGAAACACTCCAATCAGGTATTATTCATGGAAGCTGGAATAATGAACATTGAACATTTCACCCCCAAACCTATTTCAGAATTGAAAAAGAGAGACAAGTTATTTTTCAGTAGCAGAGAAGGTGAGCAGTGATGGACAGAACAAAGGGAATATTTCTGATTGAATGAAACCAAATGACTTAAAATGGAGTTAGAAATCCACCAGCTTTTCTTTGCCAGTATTACATAATATCAAGACTTTGGTGCTTGAACCATGGCTTCTCCTCTACCATAGTGGACAGAACTTTTGCCCCCATCTTATTCATTTCCCACACCTCTACTCCCAGCCCCTCTCTTTCTGAACAAACTAAAAAAAACACAGACCATTCCTAGTCCTCAGCTACTCTATCAGGTTCTGCATTCAATGGATTATAATTTGCAATTTCTGCCAGCTCCACCAATACCCACCATAACACATACTACACACTCTCTCCACACTATCCTTTCAGCTTTTCAAAAGGGTCCCTTCATTAGCAAACTCCTGGTCTGTTTGTCTGTCCCTTTTTATGTCATTTATCCATGCAAGTCCAAAAGACACATTACAACCTTTCATCTCTTGTCGTCCCACCATTCAGGAACTTGTATTCTCCCTTTCCCCATTCTGATAAAGGTTCAAAGACTAAAACACAAGCTACTTCTCATTCCCCAGAAGCTGACTGACCGACTGAGTGTTTTCAACATTATGTTTTTATTACAGAATGAACACACTGGGTTATTCCATATTCTATAATGGACATCAGCAAGTTCTTGTATTAATTATTAACACAGGAACCGCTGGACAAACTATTAGACTAAGGTCACCTTCTATTATTCCAATGGCCGCACAATACAAGTGCTGTCAACGCATAGTGATCAAGCTTGGTCCACTGCAAAAAAATTTCTTTGAGGCAATGAAATCCCTGCGAATCAAAGGTCCAACTACCTATTCCTCTGAGCACAATGGAGGTACTACACATTACATAGCAAATGATTCAATGTTTTCCAATTTTTTAAATATGAAATAAAAAGCCATTAGCTTACTTCTGAAAGAATCAATACCAATTTCCCCAAGGGACCAGTCTCTCAAATGTAATACTTATTTTCTAAAACATTGCTTTATTAATAAATTTCTAATTTATACTTTTAATCATAACATTTCACTCCCACAATCTTTTCAGGTGCAGCCATTTTCTGAAATGGCTTTTTGAATGGCTTTTGAAAGTTCCAGTTAGGTTCTCTAAGTACTGAAGATATGCCATTTTTCCAAAATACAACATGAATTCCACCCACCTCACGAGCAGTATCTAATTCAAGTCCCTCACCCAAACTGCAGGAAAGCTAAAGCTTACCGAAACATTTAGAGATATCACATTATAAATATTAGATTTTACAATAATGATCACTAAAATCATATTACAGTCTTACAGTCTTATAATAACTGGAATTCAAATTTTAAAATGGAACCTGAAAAAGATAAAATTTAATTACCTAAAATTAAGCCCACCATTGTACTCAAATAGCCAGTTCCACTGCCAAGGTTCAGGAAAGACAATCCTGGCTTAAGTTTTAGTGCTTCCATAACTTCAGAGTAGATACAAGGTGCTGATAGGTGTATGTTGCCATGCTTCCAAGCCAAATCCTTATAAGCATTGTCCCTATATCCCTCCAAATAATAATCTGCACGATCGATGGCCCTGAAGGCTTGTTCCACTCTCTCAGTACGAATGTACTGGGCCTCCTTTAAGTTGTCAATTAAATCATCATTGTCTTCACCAGCACTGACAGCTCCTCCCATGGTATCTTGTATCAGGAAATCAGATCAGACCCACGAAATGTTAGAATGCAGTGTACAATGGATAATGCATGAGCAGATGATGGTAACAGTGTATCACTTCACCAATGTGGATATTAGGGCCTTAGTACAGCATTGCAGTACCATAACAGTGCATTTCGTAGACACCTGCAAAAGACAATTGCAGTACAAGAAAATGAATAATGCAATTAAAGGCATTCACTTCACAACAAAGGATAAGGGACATTCTCCAAACCCAAATTCTATCTAGACATCAACATCTTCTATGATTTTTCTTTAAACCTCTCACCTTATTGCTTATGACGAGGTGTGATATGTAAATAAGAAAGCCTATGTAGCTGGAGACAATTTGGAAGGGTTGATACACAGGTAGCTGAAAGAATGGAGATTTTGGGGATGCAGGAATGGTGGAGTTGAGTCTAGGAGACAAAGATCTGCAGCAAAATAAGATCAGGACAGGTGGATATCAAGCAAAATGCCGTCACTTGATATCCTTATCCTCCTGTACCATATCTTTTACTGCAAATCTGTAAGTGGAAGATAGCAGGTCGGCCAGCAGAGCGTTGAATTAGTAAGGGATATGAATGTCAAAAGCACACCTGTGGACCTCAGTGGCAGACTTTGTGAAAGAAGAATTATCAGATAGCAAAGAATGTAAACCTTTGTGATGAGAAGGATATAGATCATCTGCTCAATTCAGGGTCAAACAGGATACTGAGATAATGAAAAATCTACCACAGTGGCCAAGGTGCCAGTGACACAATACTAGAATTTTCAGTCAGAGAAATAATAGCTTCACTTTGTAATAGGTGGCTGTAGGAAATTGCAGTTCATCGTGTAGCATTTGTTTGTCAGCATTACAGCTTCTCGGCAGCAGCGAGTTCAAGAAAACTGATGGGAAAATAACATTCAGGACTGTCATCAAAGCAAGCTTTGATGTGAACTTAGACCTCAAGATTTAGGAAAATTCATAAATCAAACCCAGGTATCTTAGTCAGTTTTCTCTTCAGACTGATTCATCAAGAAAAGACATGCTAACAGCTTTGGTTGCTATTGTAGGCTTAGGAATACCCCTCTTAAAAATACAATTCCTGAAATAACAGCATGTTCTTAACTTAAGTATATGCTCTTTTAAACAAATAATTGACTCAAAGCTATTCTGACAGCATTATAAAATTTGTACAATTTTTCTGCTGAAATCTTTAAAAAAATTATAGAAATGTATTTTCCAAACCTTATCTTTGAAGGTATTTTTCCAAAAACTACTCACAATATATGGACATCATTGGCAACGTTATTATGTTCTGCCCATCATTAAATGCCCCAAAAATGATGAGGCAATTAAGAGTGAACTTGGTTACTGTGGGTCGACAGTCATGCTAAAGGCAGATTATGTAAGTATGAATTATATTCTTTCCTCCAAGAGATTAGAGCACCAAATAGGATTTTAATGACAATCCAAGAGCTTCCTGGTTACTGTTACTAAGACTAGCATTGTTTAAACAAAGCCCAGATTTATTTAAATTCCCTTACTGCCATTCTGGGATTCAAAACATTTCCCTGGGTCAGCAATCCCTGTTGCTACTCCACTAATTTATCCACTAAACTTCAATGCACTTCTGGCTTACATGTGAACATCCTAATGCAAATACCTGGTGATGATACCAATATAAGCAGCAAGAGAATAATATTCTACAGAAGCTCATAATATCCTAGACCTATCATAGCCACAGGGAACAAGAAGATGACCTGACAGAGCCCAGAGTGACAACAGCAGACCTCAAACTTCATATTCTGAGGCACTATCAAAAACGTACTAACATCAGCTTGCTAAATGGCAAAGACTTTTAAAGATATTTTAAATGATTCTGATAATGGGAAACATTTAAAAATAACCCAAGCTTTTTTTTAAACCAAAAAAAAATCAATTGACAAAACAAACAAAATCTTAATTAAAAAGGCTGAAATTATAACAAATACTTAACATGAATAAGGTTAACTTTCATCTACCCACCAACCTGTAAAGCTGCTGGCAGAATGTGAAGTGTATATGGACCTCCAATGTTCCACCACCACACAAGATAGTCTATACTGAGTTAAGATCAAATGGTTCAAATGTGTCAACATCAGGACTCTAGACTTTTTTTTTACCCTGCACTGAAGTTTTAAACATGCTGTCACAAACATTTAATAGTAAACTGATAGCTGAGATTTTACAGGCTATGAATCAACCCAACTCTTCCGATCATTTTATTCCACTTTAGTAAATTGGAGTTACCTCAAAACTGATTGCATCTTGCTCAAAGAAATAGTGTCAATCAAATACCAGCACCAGTCATGTGACAGGTTAGCCTTGTCTACAGATAACCCTCATTAATTAAAAACAAACACATAATCAAACTGCTTCTTGATGAAAGCAAAGTGTTCAACAAAGTGTTGGCCAGAATTCATTGTAATAGAATACAGGCAGGGATGACAGCAGAGCAGAAATGGCTGGAATTTCTGGAAGCAATTCAAAAGGCACAGGATATATACATCCCAAAGAGGAAGAAGTATGCTAAAAGTAAGAATGCACATCTATGGATTACCAGAGAAGTCAAAGCTAACATAAAAGCCAAAAAGAGGGAATACAATAAAGCAAAGATTAGTGGTGAGTTAAAGGATTGGGAAGCTTTTGAAAACCAACAGAAGGCAACTAAAAAAGTCATTAAGGTAAATATGGAATACAAAAGTAAGCTAGCTAATAATATTTAATAAGATACCACAAATTTCTTCAGATATATGAAGTGTAAAAGAGAGGTGGCAGTGGATATCGGACTGCTGGAAAATGATGCAGGAGAGGTAATAATTTGTGACAAAATAACTTCTGTTTCAAAGGATGAACAACGCTGATGGGCAGAAGGGTACAGAGTTGCCCATGTCCCCCTCCCCAGGAGAATTACAAACCGTTACTGTTGCCATGCTGCTAATGAGAGAGAAAGAGATGGAACAAAAACATACTTGGACTGGAACATTTGCTTCAGATAAGGGAGAGATAACACAGGGAGGAAGAGACTTGTTGTTCCACCATATTATGACTCCTGTAAGACTTATGGCTCTGGAGAGGGCTGTTTACTTGGTACCATTCTGTTCATTAAAATTTCTCAGTGGACAGCCGGAGTGGGGTGGTTTGATGGACTAAGCCATTCAAAACTGATTGACACCTAAGACCCCGGGAGTAGGGATAAAAGTGAGGTCTGGGGAGACACTCCTCAGACACACCAGGAGACACACCGAGAGACACACTAGTGAGCACTGTTTAAGTGTTGGAACCCACGAGAAAAGTGTGGGGCATCGGAGATCGAACGAAGGATCGGTCAATTTGAACTCACAGTGTTTATAGTGAGGCCAGTGGGGGCTTGTGTGTGTGTCCACCCTTGCCTGGGTGATGAGTCCACCATAGAAGAACGGTCTAGCTAAAGGACAGAAGGGTCATAGTTGAATGGCCACATCAACACATCACCGGATCAAGAAAGTAAAGGTAGGTTTGCAAGACAATAGCTGTTACTATTTGCTCGCTCTCTCTCTCTCCAACAATTTCAACACATCGACCAACAACTACCTCAGCCTGTATGAACTGAACTGAACATTATACTCACATATGACAATTCATTATCCCCTAGACGACGATAGAGCTTGTTTATTATTGATTATTATTATACCCACACTTCTAGGTTTAGTATTGCTAATGTGTATTATCTGCATATTTGCATTGTTGATATTTATTTGTATATTTTACTAAAAAACACTGTTTTGAAAATAGTACCAGACTCAAACGGATACTTCTATTTTTGCTGGTAAGACACCCAGTGACGGGGTACGTAACACTTCAAACTCAAAAAGTATTTTGAGTCAGTCTTCACTGTGGAAGACACTAGCAGTATGAAGTTCCATGAGTCAGTGGCCATAAATTGTGAGAAGTTACCATAACTAGAGGGAAGGTTCTTAGGAAAGTGAAAGGTCTGAAGGTAGCTAAGTCACCCAGACCAGATGGTGTACACCCTAGAGTAATGGAAGAGGTGACTGAAGAGACCATGGAGGCATTAATAATGGTCTTTCAAGATTCACTAGATTCTGGAATGGTTCCTGAAGAATGGTTCTTGAAAATATCGCAAATGTCACTCCACTTTTCAAGAAGGGAGAGAGGCAGAAGAAAGGAAATCTGACCTTAGTGGTTGGGAAGATATTGGAGTTGATTATTAAGGATAAGGTTTCAGGGTATTTGGAGGCACATAATAAAACAGGCCATGGTCAGCATGGTTTCCTCAAGAGAAAATCTTGCCTGAGAAATTTGTTGGATTCTTTGGAGAAGATTTTTTGGATTCCTTGAAGAGGATAGATAAAGGAGAACCAGTTAATCTTGTGTATTTGGATTTTCAGAAGGACTCTGACAAGATGCTGCACATGAGGCTGCCTAACAAGCTACAAGCCCATGATATTACATGAAAATTCTGGCATGGATAAAGCAGGTGCTGGTTGCAGCAGGAAAAGTGAGCGAATAAAAGGAAAGAGACTTTTTGGCTGGCTACCGGTGACTAGTGGTGTTCCACAGGGGTCTATTTTGGGACCAATTCTTTTTATGCAATATGTCAATGATTTGAATGATGGAATTGATGGCTTTGTTGCAAAGTTCGCAGACAATATGAAGTAGAGGGACGGGTAGTTTTGAGGAAGCACAGAGGCCACAGAAGGACTTAGATTAGGAAAATGGGAAAAGAATTGACAGATGGAATATAGTGTCTGGAAGTGTAGAAGAAGTGAAAGGACTGACTATATTCTAAATGGAGAGAATATAAAAAAACACTGAAACCCTAAGGGACATCGGAGTCCCTGTGCAGGATTCCGGAAAGATTAATTTACAGATTGAGTGTGTGGTGAAGAAGGCAAATGCAACGTTAGCATTCATTTTAAAAGGGCTACAGTATAAAAGCAAGGATGCAATGTTGAGACTTTTTAAAGCATGGTGAGGCCTCACTTGGAGGATTGTGAGCAGCTTTGGGCCCCTCATCTTAGAAAGGAGGTGATAAAACTGGAGAAGATTCAAATGAGGTTCACAAAAATGATTGCAGGATTGAATAGCTTGTCATTTGAGTGCCTCATTACTCTGGGCCTGTATTCATTAGAATTCAGAAGAATGAAAGATGACCTCATTGAAACTGAGTGAATGAGTGAGTGAAACTGAGAGGATGTTTCCTATGGTGGGAGAGTCTAAGACCAGAGGACACAGTCTTAGAATAGAGGTGAGGAGAAATCTTGTTAGCCAGAGGGTGAGGAATCTGTGGAATCCTTTGCTAAAGGCAGCTGTGGAGGTGGTCTTTATCTATATTTAAGGCAGAATTTGATAGATTCTTGATTGGTTAGGGCATGAAGGGATATGGGGAGAAGGCAGGAGACTGGGGCTGAGAGGAAAATTGGATTAGCCATGATTGAATGGTAGAGCACACTTGATGAGCCAAATTCTGCTCCTATATCTTATGGTAAGTGATACAAGTAAAACTCTAAATAATTTCAGGGTTTTCTCATTACCAGAGGCAAGATCACTTTCAGTCAAATAACTTGGAATGCCTATCTTTCTGCATTGAAAGTAGAGAAGATTACCCTCAAATAAAACTGATTTAATTTTATTTAAAAACAAAGGTATACCATTCAAGATTTACCTAAATCTCTGAGCCCTGAAAACTTCTACCACTGATCTGCCATTAACAATAATGTTAAAAACAAATTATAGCTAACACGGGCTATAAAAGGGCAGAGTATCACTAACTTGAGAAGCAAATATTTTTTTTTGGTCACCAAATTTTTACCATTTAAACTTCATTGAATTAAATTACAAGCAATGTACAGAGCAAAGTTCATTATTTTATTTTATACTTTGTCCAAGCACCAAGTCATGAATATGCAACTTCTAAATATGTATTATAACATAAATAATTTCAATATATAGAGTAAATGAGAAAGGACATGCAGAAGCTGAAAATCCAAAATAAAAGCAGAAAATGAATAGACAAAATAAAACCATAAGACAGAGGAGAAAAATTAGGTCAACTGGCCCATCAAGTTTACTCTGCCATTCAATCATGCCTAACCCTTTTTTTTCCTTTTCTCTCCCCCTCCTCAGCTGTACTCTGCAGCCTTCTTCCCATAACCTTTGATGTGTCCAATCAAGAACCTATCAAGCTCTGCTTTAAATACACCCATCAACCTAGCCTCCACAGCTGCATGTGGTAATAAATTCCATAAGTTCTGGCTAAAGAAATTTCTCCATATCTGTTTTAAATGGATGCCCCTCTATCCTGAGGCTGTGCCCTCTTGCCCTAGACTCCCCAACCAGGGGAAACATCCTTTCCACATCTACCATATCTAGGCCTTTCAACATTTGAAAGGTCATAGTGAGATCCCCCCTCATCCTTCTAAATTCCAGCATGTACAGACCCAGAGCAATCAAACTTTCCTCGTATGATAACTCTTTCTTTCCTGGAATCATCCTTGTGAACCTCTTCTAGACCCTCTCCAATGCCAATACATATTTTCTAAGATGACAGGTCCAAAACTGTTCACAATACTCAAGGTGAGGCCTCACCAGTGCCTTATAAAACCTTAGCATCACATCCCTGCTCTTGTATTCTAGACCTCATGAACATTGTATTTGCCTCCTTCACCACCAGTTCTACCTGCAAATTAACCTTTAGGGTGTTCTGCACAAGGACTCCCATTTCCCCCATCTAGAAAACAGTTTGTGCATTGACTTTGACTACCAAAGTGCATGACCATGCATTTTCCAACATTGTATTTCAGTTGCCACTCTCTTGCCCATTCTCCTAATCCGTCTAAGTCCTTCTGCAGCTTACCTGTCTCCTCAACCCTATCTGCCCCTCCACCATTCTTCATATCATCTGCAAACCTGGCAACAAAGCCATCTATTTCATCATCTAAATCATTGATATACAGCATAAAAAGAAGCGGCCCCAACACCGACACCTGCGGAACAACCAACCAGAAAAGGATTATTTTATTCCCACTCAATGGCTCCTACCAATCAGCCAATGCTCTAACCATGTTAGTAACTTTCCTGGTATACCATGGGCTACTAACTTGGTAAGCAGACTCATTTGGTACCTTCTCAAAGGCCTTCTGAAATTCAAATGTACAACATCCACTGCATTCCCTTTATCTATCCTACTTTTAATCTTCTCAAAGAATTCCTACAGTTTGTCAGGCAAGATTTACATTTTGCAAGCTACCATGAACAAGCCTGTGACAAGAACGAAAAACATTTTATTGGTTGTTGATGGATTCATGTTGACCAAACATGCTGGAAACAAACGATCCATGTAACTTAAGTTAGAGGTCTAAATAATAATTGATTCAGAGAAAAAATATAATTACATAATACATATTTGTTAATACATTTTCAGTAATGACTAACAAAATAATGAACATATTTTGCATGCTTTATAGTAAAAGCTACATTACTATTTATACATTACTTCTAACATGCTGAAAACCATACACTTGCTGCTACTTCCATAGCTACCAAAACTGGCTTCTTAGTGAGATCCACTTTCCAGTTTAATTCAACTAGTCATCCCCATCAACATTCAGGTAAATTTCCTCTTAAGCCACTCCATACTTGTACAAAATCCTCCAAATTCACAAATCCTTTCCCAGGCAAATATCCCCACTATTATTGTTGGTTGACTATGCTGGGTAAGGCGCCACTCAAATGCCCAACATCTGACAGCAGATCCCTGAAGCAAATAGTATGTTCCAAGTTCAGTTATGAAAAGAGATTATTCAATGAAAAAAGAAAAAGATTCAAGAAAGTTCTCAAAGCTTCCTTAAAGAAGTGATATGACAGCTGAAATAGCCTTATATACTGACTTAGGGGTGTACTGAAAATTGTGGAACCAAGGAGAACTCAGAATTCTCGAAGAACGGGTAGCGTTAACTGCATTCTAAAATGAATGGAATAATAATGAACAAACAGGAGAAAATCCGCAGATGCCGGAAATCCAAGCAACACACAAAAAATACTGGAACTCAGCAGGCCAAGCAGCATCTATGGAAAAGAGAAAACAATCAATGTTTCAGACCAAGACCCTTCATCAGGACAGAATAATAATGGTTCATTATGGTTCTGAGAAACTTGAAAGAATGTAATTTTGCTTTTGAGTTAGAAAACAAACAGGTGATAGATAGGGGAAGGGGTGAAAAAAAAGGCTCGATTTAACCCCTCGACAAACTCCTTCCCCTCAACACTATCTGTGTTCAACATCCCCCTTACCTACAGTTGCCCCCTCATCCTCATTTCTCATTGCCCCCAATTACACTTTCTCCATCATCCCAAGTATCCAGGCATTCCTATTATTTTTGTGAATCAGGGACATTATTTTGTGCAGTGACTATACCCAAAGATAGAATTTTTATATTTATTGTTAACATGCTTAAACGAATTGAAGGCAGACAACTGAAGGTTTAGAACTTTTATTTTGCAGATGCAAACGATTCCAGGTCACATATTAATTTTAAATTTAAGATTGAGAAACTTTTATTAACTGTCAGTCTTGGAAAATGGGACCTCGATTTCATCACACAACTAGCTTGGTCTCATTAACTGGCTGAACAGACTAGTGAGATTACATGAACTACCTGTACCTATTCCAATTAAACTGAAGGAATAAAAAGCTCGCAGACTAAATGAAGTGTACCTTAAATTGCTGGGTTAAATTAAATCAGATGAAGAACTAGAAGAGAGGAAGAGAGAAGGGCTGAACTCAGAGAAAAATGTGATTTAAAAATAACGTAAGTAAAGTTTTAAATTTGATATTTCTACATTTGTCCCAATCCTATCTTAAACGATCAGTTTCAATGCCAAATTAAAAACAGCCAATATACATACTCTTAAAGGACACATTTACTACTGTACAATTAAATAACCATGGTTGTCAAATGAGATAGAGAGCATAAAACACAAGCAGAATTACACTATTCAGTCCATCGAGACTGCTTTCCAATTATGAAGCTGAGAAAAGGTACACACAAATGCAGAGTAAATGAAAATATGTCAGAAAAGTTAAAAAGCAACAAAGAATTATACTAAAAATAATCTGTACAGTGATTGAAATAATTTCAAGAACTTAATACCCAAAATTTCAAGAAATACATTCAGAGACAGATTAAGAAGTGATAATGTGGATTACATAATGAATAGTTGAAACAGAACATAATGGATCTTAAAAAAGGTGTAACAGACTTGCTGAGCGAACACTTAATGCTCCTTTCCCAATGAGCAAAAAGTCTATAAATGATTATCCACATAGTGAGTTATTATTCATCATCTCTAGATCTGAGAATAACAAATTAAAATAACTGAAAGATAGAAACAATTAAATGACAATAAACACAAATTATTAAAACTGATTGCATAGAATCACTGAATAGAAAAGCCATTTGGTGCATCATGCCCATGTCAATCTTTTGCTAGAATTATCTGATAACTCTTGCACATTACTCTTTACTGAAAACAACATACAATGTCAACAATTTGTTCAAATCTCTTTTTAAAAATTACTTCCATCTTCCTATCAGATGATTCCTATTAGTATTCTAGACCGCAACTAACAGCAACACTTCAAAAAGGTTTCCTCATGTTGTCCCTAATTCTTAGGTCAATAACCTTTAAGCTACATCCACTGCTTATTGACAGTTCTGTCATTGGAAGAGTAAATAAATATCTAAATTCAGATTTTAACACTACTTTCAAATCTACAGTTCTCTGCTTTAAGAGAAACCATCAGCCTTATGTCCCGATGAAGGGTCTCGGCCCAAAACTTTGGCTGCTCACTTTCCCATAGATGCTGTCTGGCCTGCTGAGTTCCTCCAGCATTTTGTGTGTGATCCATCAAGTCTTTACTGCATCTTCTAAAACCTTTTGATTTCTATTCCAACCGAGGCTTAGTAACCATTTTATACAGATTTATCAATATAAAGAGATGGATTCCATGTATTTTAGAAATTCCATGTATTCTATTGCCCTAAAAAATTTCTGCATTTACACCTACTCAAATCCATCTTTTACTGTACTATGTGATATTCTGATATGGCAATGAAATTAAATGTTCTTCTTCCTATCAAATAATACTGTCACTTGTCAGCCCACCTCATCAGTCCAGATCTGATTGAAATCTTCATATCCTCCTTGGAGTTTACTAATTCCACAATTTCCATATTTCTTTGCAACACAGGAAGAGATCATTCTGGCCACAGAGACTATACTGGCTGACAGAACAATCCTATTTTCCAACTAATTTCCTTAGAGCCAAACTTGACACATTCCCATTGATTATATAAGCCACAGTACAATGGGATGTCCTTTAACAGTGGGCAATTCACCCACAAATCCACACACCTTTGGGATATAGGAGGAAATTGGAGCTACCAGAGAAAACCCATGCACAGATGCAGACAGCACAGAACTGGAGGTCAGCATTGAGTCCAGGGTTGCTGAAGCTACAAGACAGCAGGTCCATTAGTGAAGACAAAAGAAACTGTCTTTTGTTTTCAACTGCATATATTGGAGCAACAAACAATTTGCCGGTGGAATTCTGCAGGATGAACTGTATTTGTAGGGTGGGAGTCAGAAGCGGAATTGCCTATTATTATCATTTCCAATATACAGTACTTTCTCTTTATTTCTATATTTAATAACATTCTTTGCTCTCAAGACATTAGAGAGTACTGATTAGCAGCTCTGCACATAATTATGAAACATAATTAAACTGGCAACTAGAATATACACTCTGACAATTTTATTAGGTACGTGTACTTGTTGATGCAAATACCTAATCAGCCAATCATGTGGCAGCAACTCAATGAATAAAAGCATGCAGACATGGTCAAAAGATTCAGCTGCTGTTCAGACGGAACATCAGAATGGAGAAGAAATTGGACTACAATATTTTTTCAAACGCGTTGCTTTCTCAGAATCTTTTTTGTTTAAGATAGACTGCTTGAAGCTGAACACAAATATAATTTCAGACTACTTGTATAATGAATATAATGTGTTTAATTGCATAACTGTGCTGACCCTTTGCAATAGAAGCTAAAAACGTTTTGTTGATGATTTTCACTTGTACTCAGTGTCTGAGGCTTCTCGCTTAGTGTCCAACAATAGCCAGCTAGTAATGATGTAGCCCTGATATGGTTTCTTCATGACTGCAATGTCCCTATGAAACCTTTCATCATGCTCAAAATTTGCAGGGAAAAAGACTAAATGGGAATGTAGAAAATTAATCTTTTCTGAAACATTGCACAGTATGCTTGAAGCATGTTGTCAACCAACTGCTAATTTGGTGTTCTGTAACTGACAAGAAAATTTTCAACAAAATCCTTGAAACTTCTATGGGATTTTCTCCATTCCCAATAGAAGTTCTTCAATTTGCCTGTCATCGATGACCTGCTTGAGTTGTGGATCAGCAAAAATACCCTCCTTAATCTTGGCACCAGTTATTCTGGGGAACATGTAGAAACATTGGAGCATAGAAGTATGAGGGGGACTTGATCGAGGTCTACAAGATTATGAGAGGCACAGATAGGATGGATAGCCAGTATTTGTTTCCCAGGGCACGAATAGCAAACACCAGAGGGCATATATACAAATTAAGGGAGGGATGTTTAGGGGAGACATCAGGTTTTTTTTTTTACACAGAGGGTTGTGGGTGCCAGGAATAACTTGGTGGTGGAGGCTAAAACATTAGGGGTATTTAAGAGCCTCTCGGACAGGCACATGGATGAAAGAAAAATAGAGGGTTATGGGGTAGTTTGGGTTTAGTACTTTTTTAAAGGAATATATGAGTGGGCACAACATTGAGGGCCGAAGGGCCTGTACTGTTCTGTAGTGTTCTAGTGTCTAGTGTCTTCTAATGTCCCAGTGTATCAAACTCCTTCACCTGTCCTGCCATGCAACAACTGTCATGCCTAGGCATGCCTGGACAAGACAGAAAACTTTTCAGCTCACATTGTGGGCATTTTAATTGATTTGAATTATGAATTGAAATAACAGATATAGGCGATTTTTAAAAAATGGTGTGTGAGAGGGAAATTTTATGGTGATTTTCATGATCAGCAGCCCTAAATCCATAAGATACACCAAAAGTATTCAGGAAGCAAAATACTTGTCGTCCAGTGTTATTGATGCCAGATTTGCATATCTCAGAAATTGCAGATCTCCTTGGATTTTCACACACAACAGAGTCTAGAATTACAGAGAATGGGGCAAAAAAGAAATTCCAGTGAACAGCAGTTCTGTAGGCAAATGAGAGAGGTCAGAGGAGAATAGTCAAGACTGGTTCAAGCTGGCAGGAAAGTGACAGTAACTCAAATAATCACATTACAACAATAGTGTGCAGAAGAACATCTCTGAATGCACATGTCAAACCTTGAAGTGACTGGCCTACAGCTGCAGAAGACCATGAATCAGTGACCACATTATTAGATAAAGTAAGTACCTAATAAAGTGGGCACTGAATGTATTTCATATACTTCACTTGTATAGCTTTGTTCGAACCCAAAATTGAATACTAAGTTTTAGGAAAAATATGTTTGAAGTGTTAAATTCTGAGCAAATTTTGCATATTTAGACAATTACCTGGAATAGGCAGGTTGTCTTTATGAAGAAAAGTTGAAGAGGCAAAGCTTGTAACTATTGTGTAGAGAAACAAATGGCAACTTGATTTAAATAGGCAAGATTCTGAGGAGTCTCCTAACCAAGGAGATGGAAGAGTGGATTCCTTTTCTAGTGTAATCCAGAATTCAGGCCTGATGTTTAAAAACAAGGGGTACTCACCTAAAATAGTTTTCTCTATCAAAGGTACAAAACTGGCAGGTCTTTGTTACCTTCTTTCTAAATGGCAATGCAAATAGAATCTTTGCATACATTAAAAACAAAGGTGGATGGATAACAAACAGGCTGGTGAAAGGTTAGTGCAGGTCAATGGAAGCTTACTGGCAGAGTTGTACTAGGTTCCAACTGGATCTACAGGAAGTATATAATGCTACGCTTCTGGCAGCAGCATGTCAGGCTCCATGAGACAACACGTCATTACTCTCAGCAATAAACAGAAAGCGAATACAGTGGACATCAGGAACTGGAGACCCATTTCACTGCTGAATGTGGACTACAAGATTTTGTCCAATACTACTGCCCACTGGGTCAAATCTGATCTGGGCCAGGTGACCCACCCAGACCAAACTTGTGCTGTACCAGGCAGTAAAATCTCAGACAGCTTTAAGCTCCTCAGGGACATCATCACTACATGCAGAAAGGAGGGTAGTTGCCTGCTTGGTTAGCTTGGACCAAGAGGGTTTGACAGGATATGACACACCTACATAATGGATGGGCTCTCTAAAATGCTTATTTTTTGAACAGAATGAGACAATACATCCAGGTACTCTACACAGATGTACTGTATGTAATGTGCAGCCCAAATTAATGGGTGGGAGACAGACGGTATCCCATCATTACTGAAGTTAGGCAGGCTGTCCACTCTCCCATCTTGTTTTGATACTGCACTGAACCCTTTGCCAAATCCAGCAGAAATGACAAGATCATAAAGGACGACATTGGCAGACAGTGGTGGAACAAAAGTCAAAAACACCCTTGATGTCATCAATGATGCACAAATGATGTTGTCTCCTGCTCAGATCCATGATCCGTTCACAGATTCTTCAGTGTCTGCAACCAGTTTGAGTTAAGATCCCTGGCCAGGATCAATCACAGGATGAGCGAGGCCATGCTCTTCACCACCTGGCCAAAAATCGATCAAGTAAATGTCCACTTCAATATCAAGCCTGACTAACTGAAAATGCTAGGGATCTGGTTTGGAAGGGCTGAGACAAACACTTGAGAAATGCTTGGATTAGGTTACGAAGATAAAAACAAAAATTGGGCATGTTGAAATGGTGCTCTGTCAATAATTGGGAAGAATTTGGCTATTAAGTACAATACACTCTTAGGGTTGGTGGTGTGTCTTGTTTCCCACTCCCCTGCCTGAGTAATCACCTGGGACATCTTCCAGAATCAGAATCAGGTTTATTGTTACTGATATATGATGGGAAATATGTTGTGTTGCTGCAACAATACAGTGTAATAGATGAAACATACTATAAGTTACTTCCAGTTTAACTTGGCATCCAACATGGAGCAAAGTAAACAAGTCACAACTGAAAAGTCCACAGAGCAAGGACAAAAGTATGCCCAACACTACACTCATCCTGATGATTATCTTCATATGTGGATGTATCAGGTGATGAGTGAACCCAAACGTTATTATGTGTTGAGTTTCTACTTATCCCTGGGGTGCTGCAGAGGACAGGTCTGGTTCTACTAAGTTCAGAGTAATGTTTATTATCAAAGTACACATATGTCACCATATACAAACCTGTGATTAGTTTTCTTGTGGGAATAGTCAATAAATTTACAGACTAATAACTATATAACAGAATCAATGAAAGACCACCCAGTGGGCATTCAGTGTGCAAAAAACAAACTGCAAATACAAAAAGAAATAATAATTAATTAATTGATTGATAGCTAGGCAGATAAATAAATAAATAACAAATATCAAGAACATGTGATGAAGAGTCCTTGAGAGTGAGTTCATTGGTTGTGGGTAGATTTCAATGATGGGGCAGATGAAGACAAGTGATCCTTTTTTGCTTCAAGAGTCCGATGGCTCCTGTACCTTCTTCCTGATGGCAGCAGCAAGAAAAGAGCATGTCTTGCGTGATGGAGGTCCCTGCTAATGGATGCTGCTTTCCAGTGATTGCATTTGATGTAGATGCGTTTAACAGTGGGGAGGATCATACTCATGATGGACTGGGCCGTATCCATTACCTTTTGTAGGATTTTCTGTTCAAGGGCACTGGTGTTTCAATACCAGACTGTGATGCAGCCAGACAATATACTCTCCACTACACATCTATAGAACTTTACCAAAGTTTTAAATGTCATGCTGAATCTACACAAGCTTCTAAGGAAGTACTGGTGCTGCCAAATTTTCTTCATATTGCACATGTTGGGCCCAAGACAGGTCCTCCAAAATAATAACACTAAAGAAATTAAAGTTGCTGACACTCTCTACCTCTGATGAGGACTGACTTCCTCCTCCTGAAGTCAATGATCAACTCCTTAGGTTGTTGTTATGGCACTCTTCAGCCAGATTTTCAAAGTCCCTCCTGTATGCTGATTTGTCACACCTTTGATATAGCCTATTAACAGTGGTGCCTTCAGCAAACTTGAATAAGGCATTGGAGCTTTTCTTAACAAGGTCATAAGTGTAAATTGAGTAGAGCAGGGACTAAACACATAGTCTTTTGGTGTACCTACTCTGATGGAGACCATTAAGATGTTGTTTCCAATCCAGACTGACTGGGTCTGCGAGTGAGGAAATTGAGGATCCAATTACACAAGGGGGTACTGAGGCCAAGATCTTGGAGCTTATTGATTGGTTTTCAGGAATGATGGTATTGAATGCTGAACTGTAATCGATAAAAAACATGTATGCATCTTCCCTGTCCAAATGTTCCAGGGTTGAGAAAAGAGCCAATGAGATGGCATCTCCATCAGACAAACTGAAGCAGAACCAAGTAACTTCTCAGGCAGGAGTTGATACGTTTCATCACCAGCCTCTCAAAACAATTCACCAACATGAATGTAAGTGATACTGGGCAATAGTCACTGAGGCAGGTCACCAATACTGTACAACAGCCCAGGAAGATAGGCATTGCTGCATGACCTGTCCTTTGTGGAAGGATACTTGCAAAGAAACACTTCTGAACACATCGGTCAGGCAAAAGTCAGCACAGAATGTCCTACAGATATTGTTGGACTGTTCAAAACATCTGGCAGAATGCCTTATTGCCACTTAGCCAGTGCTGAAAGGGACCCTCAGAGTCAGATTCTTCCTGTATAGAAGACACATCTTTCCCAATTGAGGCTGTCTTCACAACAGCTGCTAAGGGGATAATATAGCCACCCACCTCTTTGCAGACAGTGGATTTGTAAGGATGGGTTGAGATGGATGAAAAGGCCATGTCCTGGTCCCCTGGCAGCTTCCATCCCCCACCCCCTGCGTAACAGGACTCTGATCTACAGGCTGTTCTCAGGGATACATACCCAGTGCTACTAGCAAGTGATTAATTCAGCAAAAGACACCCTGTAGTCTACTGCACAGCGAGATTACTGCAGACTGACACATTCCAGGTTGCAGGAGTGCAAACTGAGTGACATACTGAAACTCAGTACAGCCAATGCCAATTCTCTGAAGGGAAGCTCCACAATCTAGGCTCCTTCCACTACCAAACATGGAGGAACAGAGCTTGGGTTGTCCCAATAACTATCGCTCCTTGAACAATGAAAAGGGAGCATCTCTCCCGAAGGCAACATGAGTGGCATATTTGTTTGATTTTTTTAAAATACTTACACTACTGAATGTAACTCATGAATGGAAAAGCTTTTTGCAGGGCTTTCTTCTTTTGTATTTATTTTTTCCGAAGTTTATATATTTGAAATAGATTGGGGTGCAAAACTGAAGTTTCAATTGAATTATCAATGATTTTCCTAAATAATAAATGAGGAGGAACTTCTTTAGCCAGATTGTGATGAATCTGTGGAATTCATTGCCACAGGTGGCTGTGGACATTGATAGAGATAGGAAGAATGTAGGAAAATGGGGTTGAGCGAGATTATCAGTCATAATAGAATGGCAGAGCAGACTCGATAAGCCAACTGGCCTAATTCTGCTTCCATGTCAGGTTTGAGGGGCTGAGAAGCCTACTCCTGACAATGATTCACATGTTTGCATGTAAACTTAATTTCTATTAATTTAGAATGTCGACTTTTAAAAAAAATTGAGGATCTGAATATGGTCGATGCCTCTCAAAGTCAAGGCTCCACCCCGTTGTGGAAGGTGGAAATGAGTAAGTCCGGCCAACGGGGCTCTGGTGAAGCTGAATAGGCCAATCCACTGCACAGTGGATGCAATGGATTGGAGAAGTGTAGATGAAATCCAACCATATTAGCAACTTTAGAAGTCAATGGAGACAAGAGGTTATTGATGGCCTATACTCCGCTTCGGAGCTAAGGGCCCAAGTAAGTAAGATATAATAGTTACTGAAAAACTATACTGTGTAGTAGATGAATGAAAACAAGAGAACAATCTTAAAAGTCAAACTATTTAGAAATAAAATTCAATAAAGTACATTGAAAATCAATAGTAGACATGTTAAAAATGGCTCTAATAACGATCTACAATTATACATCACCTTTAAAATAACAAGTCTTAAAGTATTCCAATAATGCTTAAACAAAATTTGACACAATTTCATGTAATAAGAAGCATGAAGTGGTGAAAAATGCATGGTCAAAAAAATACATACAAGGTTATATGTACTTTTAAAGAGGATCTCAGAGTTTAGGAGACAATCTAAAAAAATAAAGCTCAGTAGATATTCCAGTATATAGTTACTAATTTTCAAGAATTAACATTAATGAAGAAAGAATCGGGCAATGCAAAGAAGGTAGTAGCTTTTTCTAGAAATAGAAAAGTGAAAGCTCCAAAGGTATTTGAAAATAAGCATAGAATATTTAAAATCAATGTATCACCCACCAGGTTTATCTTGGACAGTAGACTGAAATGGATAAACAAAATGGGATACAAATACAATTTCAGATGAAAGTTAGGGAAAGTTCAGGTAGAATACAAATAATGGATCAAAAATAACAAAGATAATGGCTTTATTTCTTTTGATGATGTATTTTAAAAACCTACTAAAAGGTAATAACAAGTTAAAGGCTACAAAGTAATCAAGAACTATTGGTACTGTTGGTAAAATAGGGATGAGCAGCCTCAGCATACAAGTAGAACCAGGTAGGATTTTAAGATGATGTGCAAAACAGCACATTATTCAGAAAGTTGTGCAAACTGTGCCAATGCAAAATTTTCAGACTGAAATCGACAGATTTTTGTTTGAAGTTATTACAAAATATTATAAGAATGAGTGAACCAGATCTATAAAAGGCAACTTGGTATGACTTCCAGAAGGCTATTTTTAAGTTTCACACAAAAAAAAAATTCTGATTGAGGTTAGAAGCAGAATTGGATGCAAGTCAGGGTTTGCAAGTTATTACTTCCAACAAACCAAAACCTATTATCATGGATGGCTGTACAAACACGAGAAAATCTGATGGCTGCCTTCCTTCACTATTCACCCATTCCCGTTTCCATCACTTATCTTCTTACCTGCCCATCACCCCCTTGGGTGTTCCTCCCACTTCCCTTTCTTCCATGGTCTTCTACCCTCCAGCAAATTCCCCTTCTCCAGCCCTTTATCTGTTTCATAAATCAACATCCCAACTCTTTATTTCACCCCTCCCACTCTCCTGGTTTCATCTACTACCTTGTACTTCTTCCTCACCTCCCTTCTTGCTCTGATTTCTCATCCTTTATTCCAATCCTGATGAACAGTCTCGGCCCGAAACATCGATTATTTACACTTTTGCATAGATGATGCCTGGCCTGCTCAGTTCCTCCAGCATTTTGTGTGATCATGAATGGCTGTGATGCTTCACTCCCAGTAGAGCTCAATGCCTTTTATGTACGCTTTGAAAGGGACAGTAAAACTACACCTGTGTGAATCCTGGGATGTCTATCTCAGAGGTCAACATCAGATCACCTTTCAAGAGTGTAAACCATCACAAGGCATCAGTACATGATGGTGTACCTGGTAGGACTCTGAAAACCTGTGTCAACCGACTGATGGGAGTGTTCAAGGACATCTTAAAGGTTTCAATGCTGTAATCGTAGGTTCTCACCTGCTTCAAAATGACAACTATCATACCAGTGCCCAAAAAGAGCTGTTTATCACCCAGTGGCACTCTCATAAACTGTGATACAGTGCTTTGAGAGACTGGTCATGGCTAAAATCAACTCCTGCTGAAGCTCTTATTAAACATTTCTATGTGGAATGTTTAATTTATTGACCTTTGTAGGAAATAGAATTTTGCTCATTTCTGTTGTATTCTATCCAGATTTTTAGCAAATAAAGACATAAACGAAGCTATAAATTTGGGTTCTAGTTATCAAATACTCCTTGAGATGAGGAAAAGTTGAAGTAAAACATTTCAAAGTGTAGTTATACAATGTTCACTGAATGGTTGACAGTGGTGTGCAAGATCAAAATACCTGCCCTTTCAATTTGTCTACCAAGAGGCAGTTTGTAATTAGAACTCTTCAAAGATGCAAAATTATGAAAAAAAATAATAAAACATAATAAAGGGTGTACTGCAGAGTTCATCTAAAGATGTCAAAAATTTATGAATGAACGTAATTCTCCATCCCCAATATCAATATCCTTTCTGTAAAGTCATTCCCATGTACTTTCTTCAGCCATTCCATTTAAAGAAAAAAAACACCCCTGCAAACAGTTTAATAAACACAAATGCTGGAAGAACTCATCAGGTCAGGCAGCATCAATGAGGAAGAAAAAGTGTGGATGTTTCCTGATGAAGGGCTTCAGTGCAAAACATTAACTCTTTATTCCTCTTCATAGATGCTGCCTGACCTGCTTAGTTCCTCCAGCATTTTGTATAGTCATTAAATATTGAGTTCTTTAGAACACACTGAAAACATGATCAAGTGCAAATAGGTGCAATACTCCCCTTCTGGAAAAAAATCAGTACATAACTTTAAAAGAACAAAACCCCATTTTTCAAGGCATCAGATGCAAATATATTAACTACTTTTGTTTCCTCCTCCTTTCATTCTACCTATACAAAAGATACTGGTGCACAGAAGCAACTTACTCCAAATAAAGGTGCAAATAAATGCTACATTACTGGAGAAATTCCTCCAGTATACAACTGTGGGCCAGTGTTCTAAATATAGAGGCATCTCGGATAAAGGGCTTGTTTTTCCCCCTAGAGTAATCAGCTGAAAGTACACTGTTTACCTTCTGTAGTACAAAATATAGTAGGAATTCTCCAATATGCATGCCAAGCAAGAAAACTTCATGATGGAAACTCACATAGAAAGATATTTGGTATTTATTTTTCTTGTCACTGGATGGGCAGAACTCAGAACTTAACTGATTTTCTATTAATATACACAGTCAGTCTTCTTGGAAGTGTGGACAGTGATTTACTGGCAAACTGTTGGACTGAAGGTGCAACTTTGCAAATAAATACAATGCACAATTACCAGCAGGTCACTGAATTCTAAGTTACTAAAAAAATCCTCACTGGCACTTCAGAGCTAGCACGGTGAAATGAACTGATTTAAGTACATCACACTAGATTATGTTTACCCAAGTCAAAGGCATTTTTGGTGCCCTGCTGATTATAAAACAGATTTTAAAAATTACGTCAGCAGTCGGGCTGGACTGCCATGTCACACATTTTCAACAACATGTAAACATATCCTCCACAAACTTGGGTTTTAAAAAAGTATCATGTATTTTAACTTGAGGGATAAAGAACGCAAAACAAAATACATGCGATTAACTATAACATTATTGTCTTTAGAACGTAGAAGAATTGGGGACCTAAATGAAAATAATACTTGGGGAGGGAAAAAAGAAATATCCCTATCATAAGTCGTACTCAGAAGTTGGCCAACAACAGTGACAAGAAAATTCTACACTTTCTTGCTGTAATAACAAAATAAACAGAACGCAGTCGTCAAAACTTTTCATCGAACGCAAACAAGTCCTTTTAAAGTTTAAAGGGCGCCAGACACTTTTGAGATCCCTGCTACTTCGATACTACAACTAATAGTTTTTTTAAAGGAAGGTCGAGACCAAAACGTTGCAAAAAGTATCGACATCAGTAGCAAGTATTTCTAAGCCTGTACACCTCGTGTAAAGTGCCAAATGTAACACTTGCAGCCAGACAAGATCAAACACAACAAAAAAAAACAGCTGGCCACGGAACGGCAACACAAAAGAGGAAGCGTTGTGTGCAGAGCTCACTGGCACTCAGACATCCTGCAGCGACTCAGACAAAAGACGCCGGCTTTAGCTGCGGTAGGCGGTAACGGCAAGTCCGGCCGCCGCTTCGGGGTGTGTGTGTGGAGGGGTGGGGGGAAAGGGGGCTGCTAACAGCGGACCTTTCCGGTATTAGGCCACCAGCTGTCCACGGGGGAACCAACGACACCATCCCCCTATAGGAAGTGAAGGGACTTGAGGGGGGGAACAGAAAGACATGGGGGGGGTGGGGGAAGGTGTAGTCGAACCGGGGATCGGCGTCGCCAACGCAGTGAAAGCAGGGCGGGAGACCGGAGCTGACTGACACAGCTTGTGTCTCCTTCCTTCCCACTCTCTTCCGCCCACCCCCCGACTCAATCCGCCCGCCATCCTCGCTCAACCCACTAAGCGCTCGCATGGTCGCTCTTACCGAACCAGGCCGCTCTTGAACAGCTGAGGATGTAAACACTGCGTCACATGACGGCCACCGGAGTCCCGCCCCTTTACCCTGCGCCGTACGGGTCACTCTGACCCGCACAGCACGCACAGGCTCCGCCCCCTTCCCCCGGATCCACCTCATCCACGCTGCATGCACCTCTTTACCTGCTTCGTGGACCAGCACTAGTTATCAAGGCCGCAGAACTGCAGGTTAAAGTTCTGCCCCTTTATTGAGTACTGCATGAGTTGGCTGTGCCTTTTGAAACATTGGACTAGCACAAATATTTACCTGGCACAGGCTTTCGTGCACCCGCACCTCTGGACACAGCACGTGTATTGCATTAGATATGATCCAGTCTTTTCCCAGTAGCTCCTTTACAGAAATAGTAACCTTTTCTTGCCAAGCACTGTGCATCTTGGATCTCTTCCTCATAGACATGGAAGTCAATGAATCACCTAACCACCCCTCCAATCCACCCACCCTTCCACCTCCCCTCCCTACAATCCCACCTTTACCTAGCACTGCATGTGCTTATTTTGCCCTCCACTGTACTGGCATGGCATGAAAAAGTCCTTTGCCTCCTCTGAGTATGAATAAGCTCCACGTCTTTCCAGTGCTGCCCGTACAGACTGCACTGCTTTTCCAGGAATGGGTCTGCTCAATACTGCAACAGCAATTTTCAAAGAAGCTCTGCCTCTTTCATGGCACTGCAGGGTCAAACTCTGACCAACAGTGGCACTGTAGAAATTACTTATTCACCAATTAAAAGTCAAAATACATATATATCATTGTACACTGCCCTGAGATTCAGTTTCTTTAAAGCCATAGAAGGGGTGCAGACGAGATTTACAAGGATGTTGCCTGGATTGGGAAGCATGCCTTATGAGAATAGGTTGAGTGAACTCGGCCTTTTCTCCTTGGAGTGACAGAGGATGAGAGGTGACCTGATAGAGGTGTATATGGCATTGAGAGGCATTGATCGTGTGGATAGTCAGAGTCTTTTTCCCAGGGCTGAAATGGTTGCCACAAGGCTAACTTTGAGGAGATGCGAAGGGATTTAGAGAGAGTGGATTGGGTCAAGTTGTTTTATGGGAAGGATGTAATAGAGAAATGGAGGTCATTTAAGGGTGAAATTATGAGGGTACAGAATCTTTATGTTCCTGTTAGGTTGAAAGGAAAGGTTAAAGGTTTGAAAGCACCATAGTTTTCAAGGGATATTAGAAACTTGGTTCGGAAAAAGAGGGATGTCTACAATAGGTATAGGCAGCATGGGGTAAAGGAATTGCTCGAGGAATATAAAGAATGTAAAAGGAATCTTAAGAAAGAGATTAGAAAAGCTAAAAGAAGATACGAGGTTGGTTTGGCAAATAAGGTGAAAGTAACCTTCCACATGGAAGGTTAGTTAAGAAGGTTGAGTCGTTAGGTATTAATGCTGGTGTAATAAAATGGATTCAACAGTGGCTAGATGGGAGATGCCAGAGAGTAGTGGTGGATAATTGTTAATCGGGATGGAGGCCGGTGACTAGCGGGGTGCCTCAGGGATCTGTTTTGGGCCCAATGTTGTTTGTAATATACATAAATGATCTGGATGATGGGGTGGTAAATTGGATTAGTAAGTATGCCGATGATACTAAGGTAGGAGGTGTTGTGGATAATGAGGTGGGTTTACGAAGCTTGCAGGGAGATTTATGCCAGTTAGAAGAATGGGCTGAACGTTGGCAGATGGAGTTTAATGCTGAGAAGTGTGAGGTTCTACATTTTGGCAGGAATAATCCAAATGGAACATACAGGGTAAATGGTAGGGTATTGAGGAATGCAGAGGAACAGAGAGATCTAGGAATCACAGTGCATAGTTCCCTGAAGGTGGAGTATCATGTGGATAGGGTGGTGAAGAAGGCTTTTGGAATGCTGGCCTTTATAAATCAAAGCATTGAGTACAGAAGTTGGGATGTAATGTTAAAATTGTACAAGGCATTGGTAAGGCCAAATTTGGAATATTGTGTGCAGTTCTGGTCACCGAATTATAGGAAAGATATCAATAAATTAGAGAGAGTGCAGAGACGATTTACTAGGATGTTACCTGGGTATCAGCACTTAAGTTACAGAGAAAGGTTGAACAAGTTAGGTTTCTATTCATTGGAGCGTAGAAGGTTGAGGGGGGATTTGATTGAGGTATTTAAAATTTTGAGAGGGATAGATAGAGTTGACGTGAATAGGCTGTTTCCATTGAGAGTAGGAGAGATTCAAACGAGAGGACATGATTTGAGAGTTAGGGGGCAGAAGTTTAAGGGAAACACGAGGGGGTATTTCTTTACTCAGAGAGTGATAGCTGTGTGGAATGAGCTTCCTGTAGAAGCAGTAGAGGCCAGTTCAGTTGTGTCATTTAAGGTAAAATTGGTTAGGTATATGGACAGGAAAGGAGTGGAGAGTTATGGGCTGAGTGCGGGTAGGTGGGACTAGGTGAGATTAAGAGTTCAGCATGGACTAGGAGGGCCGAGATGGCCTGTCTCCGTGCTGTGATTGTTATATGGTTATATGGTTAAGAGGACACAGGTTTAAGGTGCTGGGGAGTAGGTACAGAGATGTCAGGGGTAAGTTTTTACTCAGTGGTGAGTGCGTGGCAACGGTGGTGGAGGCGGATATAATAGGGTCTTTTAAGAGGCTTTTAGACAGGTACATGGAGCTTAGTAAAATAGAGGGCTATAGGTAAGCCTAGTAATTTCTGAGGTAGGGACATGTTTGGCACAACTTTGTGGGCCAAGGGCCTGTATTGTGCTGTAGGTTTTCTATGTTTCTTGTGGACATTCACAGTAAATACAAAGAAACAATAAAATAAAGGGAAAACTGCACACAACAAAGATGGACAAACAGTTAATCTACAAATACAAAACAGAAAATAAATACATAGATAAATACATAGATAGATAAATATTGTGAACATGAGTTGTAGAGTGTTTGAAAGTGGGCCATAGGTTGTGGAATCAGTTCAGCAGTGCTGTGGATGAAGTTATCCACTCTAGTGCAGAAGCCTCACATTTGAGTGCGAAAAACTGTTCCGAAACCAGGCGGTGCAGGACCTAAGTGAGTATCTGATTTCTTGATGGCAGCAGCAAGTAGGGAGCATGGCTTGGATGGTGATGGATGATGGTCCTTGATGATGGATGCTTCCTTCTTGTAGCAGTGTGCCTCGTAGATGTTTTCAATGGTGGGAAGGGCTTTGCCTGTAATGGACTGGACTGTATCCGTTATTTTTTGTAGGCCGTTCCATTCAAGAACATTTGTGTTTCTAAACCAGGCCATGATGCATCCAGTCAGTATACTCTCCACCATGCATCTATAGACGTTTTCAATGTTTTAAATTACATGCAAACTTTTCGCAAACTTCTAAGAAGTTAGATGTGCTGCTGTGCTTTCTTCCTAACAGCACATACATGCTGGTTCCATGATAGATCCTCTGAAAAGATAACACCGAGGAATTTAAAGCTACTGACCCTCTCTACTTGATGAGGGGAACATCTTGGACTTCCAGTTTCCCCCTCCTGTAGTCAATAATCCTCTTTGGTTTTGCTGGCATTGAATGAGAAGTTGTTATTGCCTTTGTTAGCGACTTCGTCCTTACTCATGCAATACATTGTAATCTCCAGCCCATTACTCAGAGCTTTGAGCAGACTGGCCTATCAAAGCAACGTCATTGCATAAGTGCAGCAAACCAGTTCTTTTCATCTCAACATTGATACTGCATGAGTTGGGCTTTCCCATTTCCCCTGCATTGCACAGACATTCTCTGCTCCTCATAGCGTTAGTACAACTTCAATAATCCCTCCGCCTTTCTTGAAGTTGCATGAGCTAGCCCTCACAGCATTGCCACTCCTATCCTTTAATTTGCATTGCATGAGTCAACTGTGCCCTTCAGAGCATGGGGAAAGAATAAACAAGTCCTTCTCGGTGAACTTTCACACACACCCCCTACACTTATCTTTCCTTACTCATTACAAATCAACTCTTCCTTTCAGGCAAAAATCCTGTAAATTCAGTGGAGCAAGAAGATTTGTGAACCCTTTAGAAATTTTTCTATTTCTGCATA
Source organism: Hypanus sabinus (assembly GCF_030144855.1). Classification (NCBI taxonomy): domain Eukaryota; kingdom Metazoa; phylum Chordata; class Chondrichthyes; order Myliobatiformes; family Dasyatidae; genus Hypanus; species Hypanus sabinus. The sequence continues at coordinate 167,471,948 of NC_082706.1, forward strand.
AATAAGACCTCAAATGTGATCAATTCTTCACGTGTCCTAAAATTTGATAAAGAGAATCCAATTAAATAAATAACACAAAAAAATTTTGGGTCTCGGCCTGAAGCCTCGACAGTGCTTCTCCCTATAGATGCTGCCTGGCCTGCTGTGTTCCACCAGCATTTTGTGTGTGTTTTTGAAAAAATTATACTTGTTCATTTACTTAATTGAGAAAAATTATCTTGGAAAAAATATGTGAAACTTTGCTTTCAGTGAACAGTGTGACCTTCCTTGTACAGCAATAACTACAACCAAACGTCCACTGAACACTGTCCCAGAAGTGTTGTGGAACGTTCGAGTGTCTTCGCAAACTTGAGATGTGCAGCAATGTTTTTTTCTGGAGAACAGTGGTTTCCTTCATAGTGTCCTTCCAGGAACATCATTCTTGATCAGTGCTTTTCTTATAATGGACACATGAACAGAGTCTTTAGCAGGTTCTAGAGATTTCTGCAGGTCTTTTGCTGTTACTCTTGGGTTGTTTTTCACTATTTCAACATTGCACATTGTGCTCTTGGTGTGATCTTTGCAGGATGCTCACTCCTAGAGAGAGTAGCAACAATACTGTATTTCCTCCATTCAGAGAAAAATTATCTTACTGTGGACTGACGAACACTCAGGTCTTTAGAAATGCCATTTCCAGCTTAATGCATCTTACAATTCTTCTTCTTAAGTCCTCTGAAAGTTGCTTGATCAAGGCATGGTGCACATAAAGGATATTTCTTGAGGAGTGCAGGCTCTGTCAGTCACCTGGCTTTGTGTGTCTTTTTTTAAAGGGAAGAACACCTCTACAACCCTCACCTCCAATCTCAACACATTGATTGGAACATCTGACTCCAATAGCTTTTGTAGATGGCATTACCCCAGAGTTTCACATACTTTTTTGAATCTAGATGATGATTGTTTAAATGGTGTACTCAGTAATGATGAGAAGTACAATTGTTTGTGTGTTTAGTTTAGGCAGATTGTGTTTGTCTATTATTGTGACTTAGATGAAGATCAGACCACATTTTATGAGTAATTAATGCAGAAAACCTGGTAACTGCAAAGGGTTCACAAACTTTTTCTTGCAACTGTAGAAACATAGAGCTATAGAAACATGGAAACCAATCCTTCAGGTTTACTCTATCATTCAAATAACTGTGGCTGATCATCTGTCTCAATAGCAGACTCACAATTTTGATCAATAGCCCAAAACGCATTTTGTTTTTGGAACTTTATCTCTCCCCTTCTTAAACATATTTATCAATTTCGCTCCCACCGAAATCAGTGGTCAACAATTCCATAAGCAAAAAAAATCCTCATCTTTCCATGTAACCTGAAGCTGGTGCCCCTTATTTGAAGATGGCAAATTGGTTAATTACTGTCACATATATCAAGCTACAGTGCAAAACATTTGTTTGCGTGCCATACATAGATTTAATTTTATCACAACAGGGCAGTGATGTAGTACAAGGGAAAAGCATAATCGAAAGCAAATGAAGTGTTATAGCTACAGAGAAAATACAGAGTAGGCAGACAATAAAGTCCAAGTCCATAACGTGGTAGATTGTGAGGTCAAGAATCCATCTTAACATACTAGTGGATATTCAAGTCTTATCAAAGTGGGTTAGAAGCTGTCCTTGAACCTAGTGGTTCAAGTTTTTTGTATCTTCTGTGTGATGGGAAGGCTGAGAAGAAAGAATACCAGGTCTGGGTATTAGTGTCTTTGATTATTTTGGTTACTTTACCAAATCAGCAAGGTGTAGACCTCCCCATGGGGGCAGGGGGTGGGGGGGGGGGGGGACACGGAGATTAGTTTTATAACCACCATTATTTTACAATCACTAGCTAAGGAAAACAACCACAACATTCAATATCAATCCCTGTCCGAATTTTGGAATGTTTCAATAGGATCTCTCATTCTTTTGAATGCTAGTGAATACTGAATGAGTCAATCCAGTCTCTCCTCATAAGGTAACCCAATCACCTCATGAAACAGTCTGGCGAATCTTCACTGCATTCCTCTATGACAAGTATATCTTTCTGAATAAATTTTGCTCCTTTATCCAGCATTGGGTGGACTGACTGCACCCTACAGGATATTTACATATCTGAATAGATCTGTTCCTTTCCAGGTTTTGCACTGGACAACTTTGCTCTTAGCACAAGAATAAACATCAGCTTATTCTCAACACTGTTCAAACCAATTCTAGTTCTAGTTATACTGCCAACTAAGTGAATACACTTGACCTCGTTATCTAACACTACACAAAATGACTCCGCCCCTGAGAACGCAGTCCCTAATTATAAGTCCTACCCTCTGACCCACTGCTGTATGGACTGCTAATTTTCAACATAGTGTCAGTTCCACATAAATAGGCTTTACCTTTACAAACGTACTTCACAAATTGTGTTGATCTACACAACACTGCCAATGCCTAACTAAGCTCTAAATATTATTTTCGTAATTGCATATGCCTCATTCAATTCTAACAACACTGGCAAGCCATGAATCTGTTCTGTTCCCTAATTCAATCAAACAAGGAACAAACCTACTCACTGTCTTCCATAGCACACAGCTTTCGCTTTCACACCAAGATTGCAAGGATTAATTGAGCCTCTTTTTCTTGGAAACATTTGGTCTGATCCCAGAGTCCCAACAGTACTATGACTCCTACAGTACTGTACGGACGGGCAACTGTCCAGCAATAGATGCATATTCCACTCCTGTTGCAGCATTGGGATTCAAAAGACTAATAGTGTCCCAATAGCATTGCCGATATATGGATTCTTTCCAACTCTGAATGAACTAACTTTAAATCAATGACTCTGGCACTGAAAACATCTACTTCAGCCTGGAGTATTGCATAAACCATTTTTATGACAGATGCAATGCCTTTTTACACTGGTGCGCTCATGAAGTGAAAAAAGAATGCAACAGCAACTGCACATTGTATTAATAAAACATAGGACATTACAGCACAGTACAGGCCTTTTGTCCCACAATAATGTGCTAACATTTTAATCTACTCTAAGATCAATATGATCCTTCTCTCCCACGTAGGTCTTGATTTTTCGCTCATCCATGTGCAAAGAGTCTCTTAAATGTCACCAATACATCTGCCTCTGCCAACTCCTGGCAGTGTATTCCAGGCACCTCCACTCCTCCTGTAATAGAATTACCACTGACATCCTTCCTCTACTTTCCTTCAGATCACTTTAAAGTCATGCCTCCTCATTTTAACCATTTCTGGCCTGTAAAAAAGTCTCTGACTATCTACTCAATTTATGCCTCTTATTATCTTATACACTTCAATCAAGTCACCTCTCATCCTCCTTTTCTCCAACGAGAAATGTCTCAGCTTGTTCGATGTATCCACATAAGATACACTCTGTAAAGACTGCATCCCTGAAAATCTCCTCGGCATTCTAAAGTTTCCACATCCTTCCTATAAAGAGATGACCAGAACTGAACACAATATTTCAATTTTCATCAAACCAGGGTTTTATAGAGCCGGCACATTACCTCAGGGCTTTTGAACTCAATTCCCTGTCTATTGAAGGCTAACGCATCATATACCTTCTTACTAACCCTATAAACTTGCGCTGCAACTTTGAGGCATTTATAGACACGGACCCCAAGATCTCTATTTTTGTCCACGCAGCTAAGAATCCAGCCATTAACTCTGCATTCTGCCTTCAAATTCAACTTTCCAGAGTGAATCACTTCACATTTTTCTGGGTTGAACTCTATCTGCCACTTCTCAACCGAACTTTGCATCCGTTCAATGTCTCATTGTACCCTCAACAACCTTCTACGCTATCCACAACTCCATCAACATTTGTGTCATCTGTAAATTTACAAATCCACCAAATAAACTCTTCCCTGGCTTCTAGCCGGGTACATGTATCGATTATAACCAACAAATTGATGACAAACTTTACCATCCTCTTCAGGGATGATTTCTGGGCATGTCTAGTTTGGTGGTATTTATACCCCTGTATTCTGTCCTTCCAGCTTGGTAGTCAAGGTGGGAGAGTGGAAACCTGATTGGATGAGGACTAACTAATCAGGAGGTATGGAATACAGGGCTATAAATACCACTGGTCTAGACATGCTCAGGTGTCATCCCTGAAGAAGATGGCTGAGCTGGTCGTCGAAACGTCAGTAAAAATCAACCCAGCTGGAAGCAAGAGAAGAGCTTATTCGTCTTGTGTGCCAAGAAAGCACTAGATCCTTTTTGACAATGCCACCTTCCACTTCCTCAGCCAAGTCATTTATAAAAATCAATAAGAGCAGGGGTCCAAGAATATATCCCTGTGAAACACCACTGGCCCCAATCTTCAGGCAGAATACACTCCAACTACAACCATCCTTTGCTTTCTATGAACATCCCAAATCCTGTACTCAATTTTGATTTATGTAGGCCAATGTGCCAAAAGCTCTCTTTATTACCTATCTACCTATGACACCAACTTCAAGGAATTATGGATCTGTATCTTTAGATCCCTCTGTTCTACCATACTTCTCAGTGCCCTATCATTCATTGTGTAAATCCTATTCTCATTTGCCCACCCAAAGTGCAACAACTCACACTTGTCTGCATTAAATTCCATTTGCCATTTCTCAGCCCATTTTTCCATCTAGTCCTGATACCCCTGTGATCTTTGATAGTTTTCCGTGCTGTCCACTATACTCCCTATCTTGGTATCATTTGGAAATTTGTTGATCAAATTTACAACATTATCAGCAGATTGCTGAAATAGGAGACAAACAATGGACCCAGCACCAATCCCTGAGGCACTTCACTTGTCACAGGCCCCCAGTCTGACCATAAGACCATAAGAACTAGGAGCAGAATTAGGCCATCTGCCCATTGAGTCTGCTCTGCTATTCCATCATGGTTGACTTGTTATCCCTATCAACCTCTTTTTTCCTGCCTTCTCCACATAACCTTTGATGCCTTGATTATCAACTTCCACCTTAAATATACCCAATGACTTGGCCTGCACAGCAGTCTGTAGCTCAGAATTCCACTTTCTGGTGAAATAAATTTTTTCTCATCTCTGTTCTTAATGGGCATCGCTGAGTACTGAAACTGTGCCCTCAGGTCCTAGATTCCAACTATGGGAAAGATCCTCTCCACATCCACTCTATCCAGATCATTCAATACTCTATAAGCTTCAGTGAGATCCCCCTCATTCTTCTAAACTCCAGTGAAAACAGATAGGCCCTGAGCCATCTAACGCTCTGCATAAGTTAACTTACTCAATACAGGAGACATTCTCATGAAGCTCCTCTGGACTCTCTCCAATGCCAGCACATCCTTTCTAAGACAAAGGGCCAAAAACTGCTCCATGCTTTCCAAGTACAGTTTGTTCAATGCCTTATCAAGCCTCAGCATTACCCCCTTGCTTTTGTATTCTAGTTCTCTTGAAATGAATGCTTATATTGTATTTGCCTTCCTTACCTCCGACTCGACCTGCAAATTAACCTGCAGGGAATATGCAAGTACTCCCAAGTCCCTGTGAAGCTCTGAGTTTTGAATTTTCTCCCCATTTATAAAATATTCCACACCTTTATTCCTTCTGCCAGTGTGCATGACCGAGCCTTCTTGACCCACCTTCTATGCGGGACCTTGGCAAAGGCCTTGCTAAAATCCATGTGGACAACATTAATTGTCTTGGCTTCATCATTTTTTCTGGTAATTTCCTCAAGAGCTCCATAAAGTAGGTCAGACACAATCTCCCATTCACAAAGCCACTCTAATTAGACACTGTCTATCTAAATTCTTATACATTCAGTCCCTTGGAATACCTTCTAATAACTTGACCACTACTGATGTCAGGCTCAAAGGCATATAATTCTCTGGACTTTTTAGAGTTTTTCTTAAACAAAGGAACAAAATCCTCCAGTTCTCTCGCACCTCACCCATTGCTAAAAATATTTTAATTATCTCCGCTAAGGCTCCTGAAATTTCTGCAATGGACTCACACAAGGTCCAAGGGAACACTTTATCAGGCCCTGAGAATTTGTCAACCATAACTTGCCTTAAGACAGCAAACGCGCCTGCTGTAATGACCTCACTGGTGTTTTTCTTCATTTCTCTAAACTCTGTGTCCATCTCCTGAGTAAATACAAATGCATAAAGTCCATTTACGATCCCCTGTCTTTTTCGGGTCTATGTATAGATGACCACTCTAATCTTCAAGTGGATCAGTTTTGTCCCTGACAATCTTTTTGCTCTTAATATATTTGTAGGTTTTGCTACCATTTCCTCAGTTTGGAATATCGATTTACAACCTCATTTTATTACTGCAATTTTTGGTATCCCAAATGAGGATGATAATCAGTTTTCCCCTTCAATTAGACGAATGATTGCTTTTGTAACATTAATGGCCAAAAGGTCTATATTATAAAATTGGAAAGAAGTAAATCCTCCTACCATGTTTCAGTGGTTCTCTCAAACTATTTCTTTTCTGAGTTTGGAAAAAATTAGAAGCACTATTTTTGACTCATCAATTAAATTTGAAGAAACTTGGGGACCGTTCATTCGACATTTTCATATGAATTAATTTGGCCTCTTCCAGACCTTCTCTTTACTTATCCTTGTTCAGGTATGGAGTTCCGGAGTTTTTGGCACTATCATATACAAATAAACTGTTATTATTGCCCTTGTTAGTTTAGTTTAGTATTTTTTTTATATTTTTTGCCTGTATTTTTATAATTTTTTCTTTTTCTTTTGATGATTATTTTTATTTTTTCATATAATTGTTATAAACTTGATTGATAATGTACTATGTTTCTATGTTGATATTTTAATAGGATATTGTTATCCTACTACTAATTCAATTTCAAATCTTATGCATTTATAACCTATTTATTATTATATTATGTTTCTTTTATATATGAAATTCAATAAAAAGATTGAAAAAGAAATATTCGTAGGAAGCCCTTGGGATTCTCCTTCAACTTGTCTGCAAGTGCAACCTCATGCCTTTTTTAAACCCTCCTGGTTTCCTTACTAAGTATTCTCTTGCATTTCTTATAGTCCTCAGGTACTTCATTTGCTCCTTCCTGCTTATACCTGTTATGCGCCTTTTTTTTAGCCAGGTCCTCAACATCTCTCAAAACCAAGGTTCCCTTAACCAGTTATCATTGCTTTTATTCTGATCGGAACATACAAATTCTGTCCTCTCAAGATTTTAGTTTCGAGGGCCTCACACTTGCCAAGCACACCTTTGCCTGAAAACAATGAGTCACAATCCACACTTGCCAGATCCTTTCTGATACCATCAAAACTGATCTTTCTCCAACTTGGAAGCTCAACCTGAGGACCACATCTATGCTTCTCCATAATTATATTGAAACTAATGCCATTGTGATCACTAGATGCAAAGTGTTCCCCTACACAAATGTTTGTCACCTGCCTGTCTCATTCCCTAATAAGCAATCTAGTTAGGAGCTCTATGTATTGATTAACAAAACTTTCCTGAACACATTTTGCAAACTCTCTCTCAACCAGCCCTTTTTTTTACAGTATGGGAGTCCAAATCAACATGTCAAAAGTTAAAATCACATACTTTCACAGTCTTGTGTTTCTTGCAACAGTCTGCAATCTATTTATAAATTTGCTCCACTAAATCCTGCTAACAATTAGGTGGTCTATAATATAATCTCATTAGCATGGTCATACACCCTATACTCACTTGATTTTACTACAATACTCCTTGCATTGAAACATACACAACCCAGAACATCACTCCCACCGTGCTCAATCTTCCGATTCCTGACTTTGTATGAAGGCTTAACAATGTCCTTCCCAACAATCACTCCAATGTCTACTCTAGCACTCTAATACTCATTCTCCTGCAATTCAAGTTAAGTTTCACCCTCAAACCCCACCACCCCTGTACAGCACGAACAAACGTCCTGCAAAGATATTACTCCCCCTACATTTCAGGTTCAAACCATTCCATCTGCACAGGTTCCATCTTCTCTGGAAGAGAGGCCAATGATCCAAAAATTTGAAGCCCTTCCTCCTGCAACATCTCCTTCTTGTTCTCGTCCACAGAAACCCCTGTCTTCTCCCCCTTTCCCTTCTGAGCCAAAGAGCCAGACTCAGTGTCAGAGATCTGATTGCTATGGCTTTCCTCTGCAAGGTAATCACCCCCCACAGTATCCAAAGTAGTATGTCTGTTGATGAGGGGAAAGGCCGCAGGGGTACTCTGCACCTGCTGCCTATCCCCTTTCTGGAATGCATTTGATAAGGTGCTGCACAAGAGACTTATAAATAAGATACAGATGCATGGAGTTGGAGGAAGTGTATTGGCATGGATAGTGGATTGGTTAACCAATAGAAGGCAGAGAGTTGGTATAAATGGGTGTTCCTCCGGTTGGCAGTCAGTGGTGAGTGGGGTGCCGCAGGTGATGGTGCTGGGCCCGCAGTTGTTTACCATTTACATTGATGATGTAGAAAAGAGGACTGAGTGTAGCGTAGCAAAATTTGCTGATGACACTAAACTGAGGGGAAAAGCAAATTGTACAGAGGATGTGGAGAGTCTGCAGAGGGATATAGATAGGTTAAATGAGTGGGCCAAGGTTTGGCAGATGGAATACAACGTTGGTAAGTGCAAGATCATCCATGTTGGAAGGAATAATAGAAGAGCAGATTATTATTTAAATGGTGAAAGACTGCAGCATTTTGTTGTGCAGAGGGACTTGGGAGTGCTTGTGCATGAATCGCAAAAGTTGGCTTTCAGGTACAGCAGGTTGTTAAGAAGGCAAACGGAATATTGGCCTTCATTGCCAGAGGGATTGAATTCAAGAGCAGGGGGATCATGCTGCAACTATACAGTGTACCGGTGAGGCCACACCTGGAGTACTGTGTGCAGTCCTGGTCTCCATACTTGAGGAAGGATATACTGGCTTTGGAGGCAGTGCAGAGGAGGTTCACCAGGTTGATTCCAGGGATGAAGGGGTTAACCTATGAGGAGAGATTGAGTCGGCTGGAACTATACTCTCTGGAGTTCAGAAGAATGAGAGGGGATCTTATAGAAACATACAAAATTTTGAAAGAGATAAGTAAGATAGAAGTTGGAAAGTTGTTTCCATTGGTAGGTGAGACTAGAACTAGGAGACATTACCTCAAGATTCAGGGGAGAAGATTTAGGATGGAGATGAGGAGAAACTGTTTTTCCCAGAGAATGGTGAATTTGTGGAATTCTCTGTCCAGGAAAGCAGTTGAGGCTTCTTCACTAAATAAATTTTACTAACAGTTAGATAGGTTTTTACATAGTAAGGGAATTAAGCATTATGGGGAAAAGGCAGATAGATGGAGCTGAGTTTATGAACAGATCAGCCATGATCTTATTGAATGGCGAGGCAGGCTTGATGGGCCAGATGGCTACTCCTGCTACTATTTCTTATGTTCTTATGATTCCCCCTCCTGAAAGTCACCTAGTTACCTGTGTTCTGCACCTTTAATGTATCTACCTATATGTCCCGTCGATCAGCCCCTCAGCCTTCCAAATGATCTAGAGTTCATTCCGCTCCAGTTCCAATTCTTTAACATGGTCTTTAAGAGGCTGCAGCAGATGTACTTCTTGCAGGTGTAGTTGTCAAGGAGACACGAGGTCTCCTTGCCTTCCACATACCTCAAGAGGAGGAGGATGAAGGGAGGAAAGGAGGGAGGAAGGAATGAAGGAAGAAAAAAAGAAAGAGAAAAAGAGAGAGAGTAAGATAGGAACAGAAAAGGAGAAAAGAAAGATTAACTGAAAAATTTACCTACAGCCTTTGCCTCTCCTTACTGAGTTCTCCATGAGCCAAAGCCTGAACTCTCCACTCTAACATTGGCCTTCTCACACAACAACTGCTCCCACAATTGCTGCTCCACTTAAACCTAACTTCTTTTTATTGGACCTTGCCAAGTGCCTAATTCCACCCACTCCAACAGCTCCTAGTAATGTGGGGAACACAGATCATCCTGACTGACCCCACTCACTTCACTTGAAATCTCTCTCTCAGCGTGCACACTCGATATTTCCCAGTGATATGTGGCGTGCAGAATGTTTATTCAGTTCATCTGGAAGCTGCATAAAAAATACGAGAGCAGAGGAATTGAAAAAGGGTAGTGCTCTGGAACTAGTTTATTTTTACAAAAATTTGGTTTTTGCTGGATGACTTTCAGCAGTTTGAAGCAAGGTTGCTGTTCTGCTATTTATGAAGTCCTAAGCCAGAATTAGGTTGGCTGTCGTATAAAATTGATAAACTGAGTGGCTTCCTTATTATGCGTGTGAGAAATACGATATTTTTCATTAACTTCCTGTAGACGCCAAAGCCAAGAAAGCACACCTGCCCTTTTATTTTCTCATGTGGCTACAGAAATTTTTAGTGTCCCCCTTTGACCCTTACCAATTTTTATTGACACATCATAGAAAGCATCCTATCTGGATGTATTGCAGCTTGGTAGGGAGTGTGTTGTCTTTATGGCAGTTATTTAGTTTATAATATTTTCGCTTAGTAATTCATTTGTTAGTATTTTCTAGTTAGAATTAGAAGTTTTTAAAGTATATTCATTGCCTGTAAAATATATCAGCATGTGATGACGTCACATTCGGTTTTGCCGCGTCTTGTGGGAAAATACTGGTTTGAGATCGACGCGAGGGTGGGGGCTCACCACAAGGCAGACCCGAGCAGAAGTTGTTTTGCAAGCATTAGAAATCACAGTGAGAGCAACGCTGTAAGTTAATAGATAATTGATATGTTGAATTAAAATGTTAACGCCGATCCTGTTAAAAGTAACGATGGTCAATAATGTTTATGTTTTTGTTAGTTAAAGAGTTGCAGATAGTTTGTATTGAAGTGTATTTAAAGTAGTCAATGGCGTAGGTAAACTCTGCCTGTATACTGCACTTTAATGTAATGTAGTTATAGTTACTTTTAGAAGTATTTACAATGGAAATGTGATATCAAGAAGGGAACAAATACTGTATCAATCTTGTATTGTTTTATCAACAGTTTTCACCATATGTTAATGTGAAGAGTGAACAGTAAATGGTTAATCTTACTGCGACCTTGTTCTCATTGACTATGGTTTTTCTCGGCGTTTAATTCGGCGTTTCAGTTACACCCGAACAGGGAGTATTAGAAACTGCCTGATACCATCTGTACAGGGTCATGGTTTATGGCAGGGAAACCAGCCTCCCTGCCATAGACCTTCTCACTCCCTTGGTAAAGCAGCCAACATTTTAATGGATCCCCTTCCCTCACCCCAGACATTCTCCTTTGTCTCCCAATCCCTCCTGTCAGGCAGAAGATATAAAAACATGAGAACATGTGCCAGCAGGTGCAAGGACAGCTTTTATCTTGCTACTATAAGACTACTGAAAGGTTTCCTAGTATGGACTCTTGACCTCAAAATCAACCTGATTATGGCTATGCATTTTATTGCCTACCCGCACTGCACTTTCTCTGAAACTGTAACACTCTATTCTGCATTCTGTTATTGTTCTACCTTGTACTATTTCAATCTTGTAATGAAATGATTGGGCAGATGGTATGCAAAACAAAGTTTGTCGCTGTACCTTGGCATATGTGACATTAATAGACCAATTTAATTTACCAATTAATATATTCTGTGATAGCAGATGATCTGTCTATACTCTAGAGCCAAAGATAGAGTACTACTGGTTACTCATGATCAATTTGTGATCCTAGGTAATAGTGGACAGTTCCTATGCCACATATCGCTCCCTGCATTTCTCTTGGAGTTGTGCACAATAAAGACGATGTCCACTGTGCCTCTGAGTGAATGCAAACGATGGAGAAGCAGCTGGTGAGCCATCAGAGAGGCAGCTGGGAAGGATATAATTCCCTGAGGCAATAGCAGGGTAGCTTCTCTGTGTTCAGCACAAGTGGAATTATCCTTCTTCTAAAAGGTGAGCTTTACTGGCGCACCTTTCTCTTCCCAGATGTTGATGTTGAAATTCCCATTTATAAAACTTCAGCAAGGTCTGTTACCAAGGCCTTGTTATTTTTTTTTTCATCTGGGATATGATCTTTCTGACTTCTTGTCAGTGAGGAGGGGTGACAAAATCAGAGGAAATAGACCAATGTGAGATGGAACTAGGTGCACTCAAGTTGAGAACACATTTGTTATTAGGGACGTCTTAGAAGGCTCTATTTTGGCAGGTATCAACTGCCTCTCTGTTCCTGAAAAATCCAACCAAGCTTTGGCCTCTCATCAGGACAGGACCTCTGATGTTTGGCCACAGAGGTCCTCAATATGACTAAGAAACCTACACATATATTCCTGTCAATGAGTTGCTGCACTTCTTGCATGCTCCCCATTTACTTTTAGGGTCCAGGTTTTCTGATTGAACTCTGGCTTCAGATGTCCATAAAGCTGTTTCTTTTCCCTTGAGGAACAGAGGAGTGGTGGAGCTTCATGATAGAAAAACTAAGAATCACTTCAAAAGTGCTAATTATGCTGAAATTCAAGTTAAGCCAAAAGATGTGTGGGCATTGAGTGAACCTGTAGACTGGGAATTAACAGGTTGCCTATGAGGTGCTGTCAGTAAAGGGTCCTCGAGAGCTTTGAACTTGATCTTCGCTTGCAACAATTATGTTGACACCAATGTTTTGGGAACAGGTTAATAAAGATAATAGGGTAATTAATACAGAGAATATTAATACCTTTCATAGCATGGGTCCTGTGGACATCTTTGTAGTCCCTCACTCATAGTATGATATCTGGCTGTTCTCATTGCACACCTTTGATCCTATTGATTAGGAAGAATGTGGAATACTCTCCCAAGTTAGACCATCCATAGAATGTTGCCTGTATTTCTCATTGTCATAGTAATGCAAGTCGCAATCAGTAGCTAACGGGCCTACAAGGCACCCAATCACAATGGTGCCACACATAAATTCTCTCCATCTTTCCTGCTGCAATCTGTAAGTTATCTTCAATACATTTCAACCTCTCAGTGAGAAGGACATCAGTGATAAAAGCAGGCATCATTTTTAATGCGGCAGCACAGTTTATGGTTGACTGACATAAATATGGCTTTTATATCTAGTTCTGAAATCTAGTAGAGAGCTTGAGGCCATCTGAAGGACTTTGATCTCTGCCTTGCTGTATTGTAGACTACCCACAGCAGGCATTTGAAGTCAGTGGATGGATACCACAGATTTTACATCTGTAATGCTTTCCAACTCCATTAGCAGAGTAAATGGAATAATAAACAAACTGCTGGAGGTACTCAACCATCAGGGAGCATCTGTGGAGGCAGATAGATTGTCTTCATTTTGGGTGGAGACCTTGCAACAGGACTGAGTATGTAGCTAGGAGATAGCCAATATAAATAGGCGAGAGTAAGGGGTGAGACTGAGCTGGCAGTGATAGGTGGAACCAGGTGAAAAGAGGGATAATAGACAAATGAAACCAGCTGGGACTGCCAAATGAAAGCAGAATTTCAGGAAATAGGAGAAATGTGAGTGATGTCTCCATCAACCACAGTGAAGTAAAGCCCTGGAGGGGAGGAAGACATTTCAGAAATCCAGGTATGGAAAGCCTCATGTTGAGAATAGATACAGTGGAGAGGAAGAAATGAAAGAAAGGGATGATGTTGTTACAAGAGGAGGAGGTATACTTGAAGTAGCTGTGCGAGTCTGAGAGTTATAGGAAATGCCAATAGGTAGTTTGTTTCCTTTTCCTGAAGTAAAAGATAGAGAGATTCAGAAAAGAGAGGGAGTTATCACAAGCACATTTGAGGGCAGGTTGGAATTTAATAGCAATGGTAAGAACATTGATGATTTCTGCACAAGTACAGGAGGGAGCACTCATCTGGTTGCCAGAATAGTGTAGAGTTGGGGAATGGTTTCTGGAATAAGTAATCCTGATGACCCTGTCAGGTTTAGGTATGTGCTTAACCCACTGCTCTACTCTCTATATATCCATGACTGTGTGGCTAGGCATAGCTCTAATACCATCTACAAATTTGCTGACAATACAACCTTTGTTGGTAGAATTTCAGGTGGTGACGAGAGGGTATACAGGCGTGAGAATTGCCAACTAGTGGAGTGGTGTCGCAGTAACAACCTGGCACTCAAGGTTAGTAAGTCGAAAGAGCTGATTGTGGACTTCCAGAAGGGTAAGACAAAGGAACACACACCAATCCTCATAGAAGGATCAGAATTGGAGAGAGTGAACAGTTACAAGTTCCTTGGTGTCAAGATCTCTGAGGATCTAACCTGGTCCCAACATATCGATGTAGTAATAAAGAAGGCAAGACAGTGACAATACTTCATTAGGAGTTTGAAGAGATTTGGTATGTCACCAAAAGCACTCAAAAACTTTCATAGATGTATCGTGGAGAGCATTCTGACAGGCTGCATCATTGTCTCGTATGGGGGGTGGGAGGTGGGTCTACTGCACAGGACTCAAAGATACTGCAGAGGGTTGTAAATTTAGTCCGCTCCATCTTAGGTACTAGCCTACAAAGTACCAAGGACATCTTCAAGGAACAGTGTCTCAGAAAGGCAGTGTCCATTATTAAGGACCTCCAGCACCCTTGGCATGCCCTTTTCTCACTGTTACCATCAGGTAGGAGGTACAGAAGCCTGAAGGCACACACTCAGTGATTCAGGAACAGCTTCTTTTCCTCTGCCATCCGATTCCTAAGTGGATATTGAACCCTGAACAATACCTCACTTTTTTAATATACATTATTTCTGTTTATGCACAATTTTAATCTATTTAATATACATATACTAAAATCGATTTATCTACCTATCTATTTATTTATTTATTTATATATTTATTTATTATTTCATTTTGGTTTTTTTCTTCTATATTGTGTATTGCATTGAACTGCTCCTGCTAACTTAACAGATTTCATATCACGTGCCGGTGATAATAAACCTGATTCTGATTCCACAAATCATTGTCCTCTGATGGGCAATGCCCCCAATACTGAGGCACAAACTAATGGACAGACCATGTTGTCTGAGTGTCCAACATCAGCTCCATCATGGTAGAGAGGTAAGAAGGTGGTTAGAAAAAAAATCAAATGCTTCACAAGGATTTTGGACCAAGTATTGTATTTTATAAATGGATAATGAAAGTATATTTGAAATGTGTGGAACAATTTCCTGAAGATGAAAAGCTATTTTTCCTTCTAATAATCTAAATATTTGCATTAATCTTCAACAGTGTTAATAATATCATAACAGTACATGATATTTCAAGAAACTTTTGATATAAGATTCCTGTCATGAAATCACATCCATATGTCCCTTTTATTTTCCCTCTTTAAATTCCTACTGAAATAAACCATGTATAAATATATTATTTGCTCATTCATTTTGGGACCTGGGCCAATCGTTATTGTCTATCCCTAATAGTGATTGAGAATGCGATGGTGAACAAGATTCTTGAATTGTTGTAATTTTTCTGATGAAGTCTCTCCCACAGGACCTTTGGAAAGGAAGTTCCAAGTGATAAATCACAAAAATGAAACAATGGCAAACAATAGTATTCTAAGTCAAAATAGCGTAAAATTTGGAGAGAAGTGTGAAGCTGGTTCTGATAATACATACCAAAGCCCTGTCCTTTTTATTGATAGAGGTTGCCAATTTGGGAGATGCTACCAGTGGTCTTGGCCAATAACTGTTGATCTGCTTTATCCCATTGACTTCTGTTTTACTAAAGTTCTACAATGCTACATATGGTCAAATGCTACCTTAACTATGGCCAATTCCTCTCACCTCTGGTGTTCAGCTCTTTGGTTGATGTTTGAACCAAAGTGTGATGATGTCTGGAGCATAGTGATCCTGGTGAAAACCTAACTGAGCATACAGAAACAGGTCACTGGTGAGTAAGTGTTCCTTGAGAGCCCTGGCAATAACACCTTCCATCACTTTTTTGATGACTGAGAACAAGTAATCCAGCAGAAATCACCTGTGTTTGATTGTCCTGTTTTAATTAACAGGACGTGACTGGCCAATTGCCCATATTAGCATGTACATGCCAATGCTGCAAGTGTACTGGATCAAGTTAGAGGCAAAGCTAGATCTGGAGCTCAACTTGATAGCTCTATGGTTGGGACTTTGTTTGGTGCCATAGAGTTTGCTGTGTCTTGTGCTCTTAGGCATTTCTTGCTATGACACAGAGAATTGAAAGCCCCCAAGTCCCTTTGCTGAATCTTCACTGGCTGTGAACAGGTTGTTCTGAGGTTGTAAAAGGTATTACACCAAAGTCCTGGAACAGATAGTCTATTTCAATTTTGGTCATAGGGAGCAATTACTAGCAAACAGAGAGCAAGATTCAACAATGCCTCAGAGGTCAGTATTGGGATCGGTACTTTTCACATTGTTTGTCAGTGATTTGGAGAATGGAATTGATGGCTTTGTGGCAAAATTTGCAGATGATACAAAGATAGATGAAGGGGTTGGGTAGTACTGGGGAAGCAATACGGTTGCAACAAATTGGAAGAATGGGCAAAAAAGTGACAGATGGGATACAGTGTTGGGAAATGTATGATAATGCTTTTTGGTAAAAGGAGCAATAGTGCAGATTATCTAAATGGGGAGAAAATTCAAACATCAGAGGTGCAAAGGAACTTAGGAGTCCTCATGCAGGACTCCAGAAGGTAAATCTACAGGTTGAGTCTGTGTTAAAGAAGGCACATGCAATGTTGGCATACATTTCAAGAGGAATAGAATATAAAAACAAGGAGATAATGCTGAGGGCCTTATGAGACACTGATCGGGCCACCCTTAGAGTATTGTCAACGGTTTTGAGACCCATATCTCAGAAAGGATGTGGTATTATTGGAGAATGTCTGGAGAAGGTTCACAAAGTTGATTCTGGGAATGCAGGGGTTAACATATGAGGAGCATTTGGCAGCCTTCGGTCTGTACTCACTGGTACTTAGAAGAATGTAGGGAGATCTCATTGAAATCTACCGAAAGTTGAAAGGATTAGATAAGGTGGATGTGGAGAGGATGCTTCCTTTGGTTGGGGTATCCAGAACTAGAGGGCACAGCCTCAAAATTGAGAGGCGACCCTTTAGAACAGAAGTGAGGAGGAATTTTTTTTCAACCAGAGAGTAGTGAATCTGTGGAATGCTCTGCCACAGACTGCAGTGGAGGCCAAGTCTGTGGGTATGTTTAAAATGGAAGTTGATAAGTTTCCTGATTGGTCAGGCTATCAAAGGACATGGTTAGAAGGCCGGTGTATGGGGTTGAGTGCTATCCAAGATCAGCCATGATGGAATGATGAAGCATACTTGATAGGTTGAATGGCTTAATTCTGCTTCTATGTCTTATGGTCTTAGAAGAAATGCAACTCCTGGCAGTTGCTGGTTCATGGTCACTCAAAGTGGAATCCATGCATTCGGAGCTCATAAAATCTCAGCATAACCTATCGTAGAGCCTCACACAAAAAAAAATCCTACTCACCTGTCAGGTTCCCACAGTCTAAACTGTGCAAGAATCTGTGATACCCACATTGGTCTCATTAGCAACCTCAAATTGAATTTATTGATTCCAAAAGAATGCCAAAGAACAAATCAAAATTGCATTTATTTTCTTTTTGTGTTTTGTGTGTGTTGGCTCGTGGCCAAGTGGTTAAGGCATTGGTCTAGTGATCTGAAGGATGCTAGTTCTAGCCTCAGCTAAGGCAATATGTTGTGGCCTTGAACAAGGCGCTTAACTACACATTGCTCTGCGACGACACCGGTGCCAAGCTGTATCGGCCCTTGCCCTTGCCCTGGACATCATCGGTGGCATGGAGAGGGGAGACTTGCAGCATTGGCAATTGCCGGTCTCCCATACAAACTTGCCCAGGCCTGTGCCCTGGAAACTTTCCATGGCGCAAATCCATGGTCTCTCGAGACTAACGGATGCCTATGTTTTCTTTATTGCAGAAATGAGGTAAGAAGTCAATAATCTTTGGCTCACAATGGTTCATCTTGTTACTGTACGTAAGTTAATTTTTAATACACCACTTTTTGGAAGCACCAACTGAGTGATAGAAAAGCTAGTTGAATATTTTATTGAAGATCACTTAAGTAGCCTCTCTAATTTGTACAGATAATTATCAAATTGAATGTCATACATATATTTGTGTTCGTGTAACACTGAGGTTGCATCATTGAGGTACATCATCAGTAATGCGTGCAGGCACTGCTCATATACGGAAATCAATTTTCATATGCTGAAATCTGATGGCATTACTACACTTCGTGGTTGTGCTACCTTTTACACTATTGTGCTTGTGTTGCAGTAAATATTGCACAGCAGCTGGTTTCCCCTTCTCTCTGTTTCTGCAGCAAGATATGAATCATCTTTGTTGCAGTTTTAAATTCATGCCCATTCCTCCTGTGAAAGACTGAGCAATCTGGTAAATGGATTGAATCCCAACAGTGTGTTTGAAATAATTCCACTGTCATAAACTGTTACAAGTCACTAGTAACAATAACCACAGCTGTAACATGAAATGTAGTCTTGGGTATAAAATGAAAAAGTAAACTGATAAATGATTGTTCTTACATTGTAGAGGACTTGCACACTAAGGCAGTTCTTAAAGCGCAACCTGTTATATGCCAAATGTGGGACAATAGAGACTGCTGATTCCAGCTGATGAGCAAATCATATTTAGTGGGTCTTCTGGACTGCTTGTTTCAGCAAGTCTCAGCAATCTTACATTTTGTATGAATTCTGTAAAAACAGTTTACATAGTGACATGCCATCACTCTTGAAATAGCACTGTGATATAAAAATAAAAGATAATGTAGTGCTCTGTCATTTTTAAACATTAGCTTTATTTGTCAGATGTATATCAAACCTATAGTGAAATGTGTCATTTGTGTCAAATCAAATCAGCGAGGTTGTGCTGGGCAGCCTGCAAGTTTTGCCATAATTCAGGTGCCAGCATAGCATGCCCACAACGCACTAATCCTTCCCAAGAGTCTTTGCAATGTAGGAGGAAACCAGAACACCCAGAGGAAACCCATATGGTCACAGGGAAGTGTACGAACACTTTACAAGCAGTGGCGTGAATCTTGATCTTACAGACAGCACTGTAAAATGTTGCACTAACCACTACACTTCTGCGCTTCCCCCAGATAAAAATGGGAAATTAAAGCAGATGTTTAGTATTGAAACAACTTAATTTCTAGGTCATGGGAGCAAAATACATTGTAATATTGAATAACAAAGGGAATTTAGTCAATGGAATAGATGTTCTTTAAATCAGTGGAAAGGATAATCAAAAGAGTAAGGAGATTATCTATCCTGAAAAATAAATATCAAAATGGAGTTGAAAAGCAGAAGGATCAAAGGTATAGAAACAGATATCACTAAAAATTGAGTTTATTGACGCCGTATAAAAAGCAAGCAAAGCACTGTGATTTGTTCCTCTAGTGCAATAATTAATAATAATTATTAACCACAGCCATTGAAATACAATTCCTGTGGGACGTATCACCACTTCATCTTTCAGTTTGAGATGGCAGTGGAGAAGCACAGCCATTATGTGCTGGCAGCAAACAAAACAAACAAAAGAATGAGCTTCTTTATTAATCACACTTTTTCTGGTAAACAATCACAGCAATCAATAGCCTGTAACTTCCTTTAGGAGATTGATGCACCACCAATAACTCTCGGAGATGGGAGGTGAATGATAGGCTTTTATTAGCAGCAAAAGAGACCACAACATCTTGGAGACTGAGGGAGGAGCAGTGCCTCCAATCGCCTTTATACAGGGGTCCATGGGAGGAGCCACAGGAGCAGTCAGCAGAGGGGAGTGTCCAGACAGGTATACATAGTTTACCACGGAGATAAGCTTTTGAACTGCCTGCATGACCTGGCATTTTTGTGGTGCGAATTGAAATCTCGAAGGTGCAGGACAGTATGGGCTGAAATGACGTGTGGGATTCAGACATGAGAGTGAGGAATGAGCTAATGTTTGACCGTTGCTGGGGTGGATGTGCAGGCGGAACCGTAGCAAGGCAAGTGGAGATGAAGCAGAGTCCAGGCAGCAGGGCCTGGGCCTTGGCCCGAAGACCAAAGAAAATCCCGAGTTTTGATTGATTTACGTGTCGGTCTGAATTGTAAAGGTCAGGTATGGGGTGGATCAAGGCAGCAGGACCCAGGCCCCAGGGTGTATCAAAGTGGCAGGGCATGGGTCTGAGAACATGGAACAACCGGAAGTTTAAGTGATTTAAGGACTGGGCAGGATTGAAAAGGTCAGGGTGTCAGGCTGGAAGTGAGGGATGGGCTGGTTCAGCTTGGTGCTCCATAAGGTTTATTCATCTCTGGACTGAACTGAGGCAGTGGCATGTAACTGACGGGCTACTGGATTGGCTGCAGTGATGACTAAGTTCATAGCTGTGGACTGACTTTTGCGAACTTCAGTTGTTTGCTTACTTTTGTTTTTTGCATGATTTTTTTTTCAACACATTGGATGTTTGATGGTCTCTCTTTCTAATGGGTTCTATTGGTTTTCTTTGCTTTGTGGCTGTCTGTAAGGAGAAGAATCGCAAGGTCATTTGGAGTATACATGCTTCAATAATAGATATACTTTGAACTTTGGTCTTCATACATTAATTCATTTTTTACATAAATTTGGATTTTTTTCCATTATAGAGTCTATTTTATGTTGTGGTCCTGGTTTGTATTATTGTAGTCCTATTAATATAAGTAATGGATACAACAAGTAGTTAATGGTTTGCCATATGAAGAGCGTTTGATGGCTTTGGACCTGTATTCACTAGAATTCAGAAGAATAGGGGATGACTTCATTGAAACCTATTGAATGGTGAAGGACCTTAATAGATGGATGTAGAGAGGATGTTTCCTATAGTGGGAGAGTCTAAGACCAGAAGACACAACCTCAGAATAGAGATGAGGAGTAATTTCTTTAGCTGGAGAGTGGTGAATTTGTGGAATTTATTGCCACAGGCAGCTGTGGAGGAAAAATCTTTACGTATATTTATGGCAAAGGTTAATACATTCTTGATTGGTCAGGGGCATGAAGGGATATGGGGAGAAGGCAGGAGTTTGGGGCTGAGAGGAAAATTGGATCATCCATGATGAAATAGCAGAGCAGATGTGATGAGCCAAATGGTCTAATTCTGCTCCTATATCTTATGGTTTATATATTAAATAAGTAGTTTGAAAAGTGAAAAAGGCTTCTGCAATCTTTTCAGTTTTGGTTCATTTTCTCTTATCCCTTTATTGGATTTGTTTTTTTGCTTGTTTTGCAATGCTTTACACTGCTCACCTTCAAAATTCTTTCACAACAAATGTATGTGTGATAGGTTGAGATAAGTCCTGTGAATTAAGACACCCAAATCCAAACTAAGAAACAGCATGTGCTGTCAGGTCTTCTTACAAACAACTGAGAGATGAAGAGCAGAAAGCAATACAATCCCTCAACCATACTGTGCTATTCAATAAAGTTGCAGGTAATCTAATTTTCACTTCTGTGACTGTTCTTTGTTGCTTGCTCCAGTTACCTTTATGCCCGAGGTGGCATGGTAGCATAGTTGTTAGCACCATGCTTTACAGTACAGGTGACCTGGGTTCAAATCATGCTACTACCTGTAAGGAATTTGTACATTCTCCCTGTGACCATGTGTGTTTCGTCTGGGTGCTCCAGTCTAAAGACGTACTGGTTGGTAGGCTAATTGATGGATGTAAAGTGCCCCTTGATTAGGCTAGGATTAAATCGGAGTTTGCTGGGGGACATGGCTTGAAAGAAAAGAAGAGCCTTTTCCGTGGATTAAATCAGGGGCAGAAGGACCTATTCCACACTATACCTCAATAATATAAAATAATAACAGCTTATAAAAGGACTATATCAAAGAGATTCAGTATAGTTACAATGACCTGTGTTCAGGCTATCATTTGCCTATAATGCAACAAACAGAAAAGAACATATTTCTAAGCCCCTATTGTTTAATACACCTAACTGGCTCTGGGATCATTTAGGTTTCATATCTTTGTTATTTAAATGCATGACAACAACTGTGGCACTTAACCAACCCCTAACAATAGATAGGAGGATTAAAAAGGCAAATTCACGAGAGGGGATTGTATTTATTTTACGGCAACAGAAGGTTGCTTGCCCATTAAGGGTAGAATAAACCAAATGAAGCAGAAAATTGATCTATTCCAGCAGTTCAGGGTCCTCGTCTACTTTAGATCAAAGTTCAAACATGTTTTTTATTTCTGCAAAAGGAGCCCTTGAACAGTATTTAAAGTGGCAGATATCCAGCAGTACAGAGTCAGGAATATTATACTAAGATAAATTATCACAAACCAATGTCAAATGTTTTAGAAGAGGTGCAGTGTAATGGCTTTTGCTGAAAATAGACCACAAGACCATAAGACACAGGAGCAGAATTAGGCCATTTGGCCCATCAATTTCATCATGGCAGATCCATTTCCCTCTGAATCCCCTTCTCCTGCTTTCTCCCCATAACTATTCATGCTCTGACTAATCAAAAACCTATCAACCTCTGCCTGAAATGTACCTGGTGTCCTGGCCTCCACAGCTGCTTCTGACAATGAATTCCACAGATTCACCACACTCTGGTTAAAGAAATTCTTCCCCAGCTCTGTTCTAGACGGATGTCGGGTTATTTTGAAGCTATGTCCTCTGGTTCTAGGTTCTCCCATTAAAGGAAACATCCTATTCACATCCACTCTATCAAGGCCTTTCAACATTCGTAGATTTCAATGAGATTTCCCCCATTCTTCTAATTTCCAGTAAGTACAGACCCAGAGCCTTAAAACACTGCTCATTTGATAACCCTTTCATTCTCGGAATTATATTTGTGAACCTCCTCTAAACCCTCTCTAATGTCAGTATATTGTTTCTTAAATAAGGGGTCTAAAACTGCTCAGAATACTCAAAGTGAGGCCTCACCAGTGCCATATCAAGACTCAACATTCCATCCTTGCTTTTATATACTAGTCCTCTTGCAATAAATGCTAACATTGTATTCTCCTTCTTCACCAATGATTCAACCATTGATTCTATCCATACTACTATCTTTCCTGCAGTACCCTGCATTCTTACTTTGTTTAGCAGCCTCATGTGCAGCATCTTGTCAAAGACCTTCTGAAAACACAAGTACACATTATCCACCAATTTACCTTTGTCTATCCTGCTTGTTATTTCTTCAAAGAATTCCAACAGATTTGTCAAGCAAAATTTTCCCTTGAGGAAACCATGCCGACTTTGGCCTATTGTGTCATGTGCTTCCAAGTACCCTGAAAACACAACCTTAACAATGAACTCCAGCATCTTCCCAGCCACTGACACCAGGCCTATAATGACCATTGTTCTGACTCTCGCCCTTCTTGAAGAGTGGAGTGATACTTGCAATTCTCCAATCCTCCAGAATCATTTCCAGTTAAAGACTGGAAATCAAAAATATCTCCATGATTCTCCCCAAAATGGAAAAGAAGAAATAAAAAAGAAGATGGGGAGACCACACAGACTCCAAATTCAGAACAACAGCACCAGTTCAACATGAACCAACAGGAGCAGTTGCTATCAACAGAAGGAGCTCTGCAAATTGAGACAGAATAAATGGGAACTTGTGCAAAGACTCACTGATCACATTGATGCAGTCCTGGGCTCCATTATGGAGCACATGGAGCGAATTATGGTCACACAGCAAGAACAAGAACAAAACCAAACAGATAGGATGTTGGCAGAAGGTTGTGAAAGAAATTAACATGTTGATCAGAGTTCTCAAAAAGGAAGAAATATTAATGCAGCAAATACAAGCAATTCACCTGAGGAAACAAATAACAGACCAAAAAGGATCATTAAATCATCACAGAGACTGATGGAAAGTTGCTGAGTGGATTACGGACCATATTTGCTTATTACAATTGAAGTTGATATTGATATAGATTTCTTTGCTGGAAAGAATTATCGTTCCTTGCAAGCTTATGAAGACATATGTTTGTTTTTATTTAAAGGGGGAAGGTGTATTATTATGTGTCCACAATAAAGAACTTCTGTTCCCCTTGGGCAATGAGGACTGTTGACCCGGAACTGAAAGCTTCGGTGATGAACTGACCACACACACTCAGTATAGGTTAGTTCAGTTCAGTACAAAAATGTTCTTAGCATAAACCCACACCAAATTTGCCTCAATAAACATCTGTATTCTATCTGCTACTTCTTTGCTCATTCTCCTAAAGTGTTTGTCCTTCTGAGTAGTCCATCAGGTCCAGGTAGCTTACCTATCGTCAGGTGTTTAATTTTCCCAAGAACCACCTCCCTAGTAAGAGCAACTGAACTCACTTCTGCTCCTTGATACTGCTGATCTTCCAGCACACTACTAGTGTCATCCGCAGTGAAGACTGATGCAAAATACTTATTCAGTTCATCCACCAGGTCCAAATACAAAAGAAATAAATAATAAAAATAAGAAATAAATATCAAAAATGTAAGATGAAGAGTTCTTGAAAGTGAGTCCAAAGGTTGGGGGAACAGTTCAGTAATGGGGCGCATGAAGTTGAGTGGAGTTATCCATTTTGGCTCAATATCTTGTTGGTTCAGGAGTAATAACTTAAATTTACATAAAGACCTGGCCTCCACAGCTGCCTATGGAAAAAAAATTCCACCTATTCACCGCTCTCTGGCTAAAGAAATTCTTCCTCATTTCCATGCCCCTCTATTCTGAGGCTGTGTCCTCTGGTCTTAGACTCTCCTACCATATGAACATCCTCTCTACATCCACTATATCAAGGCCTTTCACCATTCAATACATTTCAATGAGGTCATCCTTCATTCTTCTGAATTCTAGTGAATTCAGGCCCAGAGCAATCAGATGCTCTCATATGACAAGCCATTCAATGCTGGAATCATTTTCATGAACCTTCTTTGAATCTCTCCGATTTTAGCACATCCTGTCTAAGATAAGGGGCCCAAACCTGCTAACAATACTCCAAGTGAGGCCTCAGCGGTGCCTTATAAAGTTTCAACATTACATCTTTGCTTTTCTTGAAAAGAATGCTAATGCATTTGCCTTCCTCGCAACAGACTCAACCTGCAAATTAGCCTTCAAGGAATCTTGCATGAGGATTCCCAAGTCCCTTTGCATCTCAGACTTCTGAATTTTCGCTCCATTTAGAAAATAGTCAACCCTTTCATTTCTTCTACCAAAGTGCAAGACCGTACACTTCCCGACACTGTATTCTATCTGCTACTTCTTTGCTCATTCTCCTAAAGTGTTTGTCCTTCTGTAGCCACTCTACTTTCTCAAAACTATCTGCCCCTCCACCTATCTTCATGTCATCTGCAAACTTTGCAACAAAACATTAATTCCATCATCCAAATCATTGACATATAACTTAAAATGAATTGCTCCCTATGTAGACTCCAGTGGAACACCACTAGTCACCAGCAGCCAGCCAGAAAAGGCTCCTTTATTCCCACTCCTTGCCTCCCGCCAATCAGCCACTGCTTTATCCATGCTAGAATCTTTCTTGTAATATCAAGGGCTCATAGCTTGTTAAGTAGCCTCATGTGTGACACCTTGTCGAAAACCTTCTGAAAATCCATATACACAACATTAACTGATTCTCCTTTGTCTATCCTGCTTGCTATCTTTTCAAAGAATTCAATAGATTTGTCAAGCAAGATTTTACCTTGAGGAAACCATGCTGACTACAGCCTTTTTTTATCATGTGTCTCGAAGTACCCTGAGATATCATCCTTAATAATCAACTCCAACATCCTCCCAACCACAGATGTCAGACTAACTGGCCTATAGTTTCCTTTATTCTGCCTCTCTCTCTTCTTGAAGAGTGGAGTGATATTTGCAAATTTCCAGTATTCTGGAACCATTTCAGAAACTAGAGATTTTTGTAAGATTATTAGTAATGCTTCCACATGCTCTTCAGCCATCTCCTTCAGAACTCTGGAATGTCCTTATATGTTAGCCACTCCTGGAATCATCCTCCTGAACCTTCTCTGGACTCTCTCCAAAGACAACACATCCATCTGAGATATGGGGCCCAAACCTGTTGATAATACTTCCAAGTGTCTAATAAAGAAAGCCACAGCATTATCTTCTTCTTTATATATTATATTCCCCTTTAAACGAATGCCAACATCGCATTTGCTTTCTTAACCACAGACTCAACCTTTAAATTAACCTTCTGAGAGTCTTGCACTAAAACTGCTAAGTCTCTCTGCACCTCTGATGCTTCAGCCTTCTCCCCATTTAGATAATAGTCTGCACTGTTGCTCCTTTAACCAAAATGCATTATCATACATTTCCCAACACTGTATTCCATCTGCCATTTTTTTGCCCATACTTCCAATTTGTCTGTCTTGCTGCAATCACATTGCTTCCTCAGCACTACCTCCCCCTCAACCTATCCTTGTATCATGTTCAAACTTTGCCACAAAGCCATCAATTCCTTATCCAAATCACTGACAAACAATGTGAAAAGTAGTGGTCTCTATACTGACCACTGACGAACTCTACTAGTCACTGGCAGCCAACCAGAATAGACCCCCTTTATTCCCACTCGCTGACTCCTGCCTGTCAGCTCCTATCAGTATCACCATAGGATTTTATCTTGTTAAGCAGCCTCATGGGTGGCACCTTATTAAATCTCTTCTGAAAATCTAAGTAAATGACATCCACTACCTCTCCTTTGTCCACCCTTCTTGTTAATTCCTTAAAGAACTCTAACAGATTTGTCAGGCAAGACTGCTCTTTACAGAAACCATGCTGACTTTGACTTATTTTATCATTAGTCTCCAAGTACCCAAGAATCTTATTCTTAATAATAGACTCCAACTCTTTCCCAACCCCAGAGGCTAGGCTAACTGGCCTATATTTTCCTTTCTTTTGACATCCTCATTTCTTAAAGAGTAGAGTGACATTTGCAATCTTCTAGGCCATGCTAGAATCAAGTGATTCTTGAAAGATCATGACCAATGCATTTGTCAGCTCTTCAGCAACTTCTCTCTGAATACCGGGACGTAGTCCATCTGATCCAGGTCTTATCCACCTTTAAGACCTTTTGGTTTCCCTAGCACTTTTTCCTACGGCATTCACTCCCACTCTGTGACACTCAGTGACCACAGTTCTAGTGCCTTCCATAATGAAGACTAATGCAAGTACCCATTAAGTTCATCTGCCATTTCTTTGTCCCACACTACGACCAGCATCATTTTTCAGTGGCCCAACATCGTCTCTCACCTCCCTTTTGCTCTTTATATAACAGAAAAAAAACCTGAAAAAAAGACAGGAAATTCTGTGGTTATGGACAAGACTCAGGATGTGTTGTGTTACTGGTGCCAAAGTCAGGTGGTTGTAGAAACTTGTCAAGGAAATGGGCAAGCAGCCAGGGGTCATTGACTCTAATGATATAGCTAGGAAAAAGGAGGATTTCCCACAGAGTGAACTTCCAGGGTTGACCAGATACATAGTAGAATGTTGTGCGAAGCCAGGGAAGAAAACAACAGGGGTCCTGACAGAGAATTGTGGACAGGATATTGATCAACTGGGATGGTTGACTGAGGAACGGCAGATGAAGTTTAACCTTAAGTGCAAAATAAAGCATTTTCTAAGAGCAGGACATATTACAGTGATTGGCAGGGCCTGTTGTTGAACAGAAAGAGCTTTGGATACACATACACAGATCCATGAAAGCTGCTGCTCAGTTAAACAGATGCTGAATAAAGCATATGGCACACTTGCCTTTATCAGGCAAGATGGTGTGCATAAGAGCTGGGATATCACATTACTCTTGTACAAAACATTGATTGGACTGCAGTAGGAGAAGTGCGTGCAGTTTTGGATGCCATGTTATGAGAAGAATGTGATTAAACTGAAGATTGTGCAAAAAGATTCATAGGATTGTTGCTTGGCCTAGAACGATTGATAAGGGTAATTAGATAGGCTGGGATTGTTTTCTTTGGAGCAAAAGAGGTTGAGAAGTGACATTGTAAAATTATGAGGAGTACAATTAAAATTTTGTAACGATATTTGGATAGGTACATGGATAGAAAATGTTTAGTGCGATATGGGCCAAGCATAGGCAAAAGGGATTAGCTCATACAGGCACCTTGCAGCATGGATGGGATGGGCTTACGGCCAGTTTCTATGCAACATAATTTTATACATCTATGCCTAAACCACACAACCTCAACCTCAAGCATCTGACATGCACTTCAGTTGCTGCATTTGCCAAAGGAACCTTCCTCATTTAACATTGACAACACATAAACTAGGTGCTAGGTGATAAAACACAATTGCCTTTTATATATTTCTCTTTCTTTTTCAGTGCTCAGAAATCACATTTTGAGCAGCATTGACCTACTGCATACAATGAAGCTTTCCGAGTGACTGTAAACATGATCCAAGATTCCTCAGGATGGTAATCCCAATGCTCAGGAAAAGAAATCCTCACCACAGAAAGAACAATAGGTCCAGGTAATTGCATGCTGTGCAGCTTCAAGTCTACAGATGACCTGGAGTTTAAAGGAGCCATCTGTTGTCATTACTCACACTGATTGTACACAGCAACATTTACTGAGCTGCCAGTGAGGTAATCTGGGACAGTAAGGAAAGCTTACAGCCACGCTGATCTTTGGCAGCAAATGTAATGAGGCACACCAGGTGATGTCCTCACAGAGAGTGAACTCCTGGCAATGTGTTTATACACGAAAAAGAGAAAATCAGCTTGAAACATGAGGAAATCTGCAGATACTGGAAATTCAAGCAACACACACAAAATGCTGGTGGAACGCAACAGGCCAGGCAGCATCCATAAGGAGAAGCGCTGTCGACGTTTCGGGCTGAGACACTTCACCAGGACAAAAGGTCTCGGCCCGAAACGTCGACAGTGCTTCTTCCTATAGATGATGCCTGGCCTGCTGCGTTAAATCAGCTAGAATAGATTTGATGTATTTATTTTATTTGAATAAGGAGCTGGTAAAATTATCTGCTCATAGATATGCCTTTGCTTGAGATTTAAGCAATTCCAGATGCAGAAGAACTTCCCTTTTGTGTCATATTTGACATTGCAACTGATTTTCTCTACTTTTTGCTTGTGTCAAGAATGTAAACGTATTCTTTTAAATGCAATGAAATTTCACTGCAAAAAGTGAAGCAAGTTAACAAAACAAATTCACTTTTTCTCTCCCCCAGCAAATTTCCACAGATTTACACATTCTGCAGAAAGTAATTAAAGCAAACTTTCCCCTAAGGACCTTTTGCCTAGCATTTGGAAAATATCACATGACCACCTGGTTGAGACAATAAGGATGATTTGTTTGAGGTGGAAATCTAGTCAAATTATACATTTAAACATAATAATTTGTTCTTAAACAGTATGGTAAATGTCATTAAGATGTTGACCAGTATAAAATTATTTTACCTCAGCTTTAATAAAACTATCCACACAATACATTTGCATTTGAAATATTGCAGAATGTTGGTAGCCTGGTTGGCTATTAGGAAATTTGGCTGATTGTCAAACTTGGTAAACTATTTGCAGACGTTTTGGCTCCAATGGAGAAGGCATCATCAGTGAGCAGTTGAGGGTATTGTCTCCTCAGACTACCTACTTATATTCTCCTCCGGGGTCTGAATGGATATTGATTAGACCTCGTGATCTGGGTGGCTGGTTCAAAACACTGTGAACACTTTAGCAGTAGAAAATTCTGATTGACTAGCTTGGAGGGAGGTCCGTTTGAAGTTGTTTTATTCTCTAGATCCTGAGATTACTGGTGATTTGTTGATTATTGACGTCTAATCAATATCCATTCGGATCCCAGGGGAGAATATAAACTGGCATTCCGAGGAGACAATACCCTCAGCTGCACATTGATGATGGCTTCTCGATTGGAGCCAAAACATCTGCGAACATTTTACTAAGCTTGGTGATCAGCCAAACTTTCACATCTACATTTAGGAATTGAACTCTATGTCTTTAACAGGAATTAGAAACAATAAGGCAAACAGATAAATTAACATGGATTATGAAGTTTTCTTTAAATTGACAAGTTATTACTTATCATTATTACTTGGCATGAACACAAATAAAAATAGTTTTGCCTTTTCTTTTGCATTTCCAAATGGGTTTCAAAGATGCTCTGTGCACCTGCTCTTTAGATACAGGTTGAAATTATTGAGTAAAGCCATAGGACAGTAACTATAAAGGGACAACTGAAAGTTGTTTTTACCAAACTGGATAATTTCTGAAGCAACACACAGAAAATGCTGGAGTAATTCAGCAGATCAGACAGCATCTATGGAAATGAATAAACAGTTAATATTTTGGCTGAGACCGTTCTTTAGGATTGGAACAGAAAGGGGAAGACACCAGAATGAAAAGATGGGCAACAGGGGAAAGAAGATAGCTAGATAGGTGAATCCAGGTGGGTCGGAAAGGTAAAGGGCTAGAGAGGACGGAATCTGATATGAGTGCAGAGTGGACCATAGGAGAAAGGGAAGAAGGGGGGGGTGGGCACCAGAGGAAATGACAGGCAGTTGAGAGAAGAGGTAACAGGGCAGAGTGGGGAAAAGAAGAAGAGGGATGGGGGAAGGAAAAATTTTTACCAGAAGGAGAAATTGATATTGATGCCATCAGGTTGGAGGCTAACCAGACGGAATATGAGACGTTGCTTCTCCACCCTGAGAGTGGCCTCATTGTGACAAAAAAGGAGGCCATGGACCCATATGTTGGAATGGGATTGGGATTAGGTATTAAAATGGTTTACAACCGATAAATTCCACTTTTGGCGGAAGGAGTGAAAATTCTATGGATGTGACAGGTGCACAATGACATATATCAGTATTTTCACATTGATTCAGAAAACATTTGCTCTGAAATTCAGTTTTGCCATGGTATATTCAGCATTATTCAACTGAAGTACAATACTCTTCATGAGTAAAACACAATATTTCAAAGCTCTAAGTTCAAATTTCAAAGTACCTTTATTATTGAAGTACTGTATCTATATCATATACAACCCTGAGATTTGTCTCCTTACAGTCATAAAGAAAATAAAATTCAATGGAACCCATTAAAATGAAAACTGTCAAATAGGTAATGTGCAAAAAAAGGAAGAATCATGCAAACAATGAAAAGTCAGCATTCAGAACTAAAGTTCAAGAAAGTTAGTTCACAGCCACGAAGCCAGTCATCACTGCATTTGGTCCTGGAACTCATTAGTTGCAGGCCACAGTCTCACTTCAGTGCAGAGATGAGTAAAACTCACTGAGCAGCAAGCTGAACACCACCTGTACTTTTCAATCTAGCCCAGCTTTAAATTGGCCAAATAATGGCTCGTTCCTTGCTGGCCTGAGCCCTGCCACTTTGATGTACTCTCAGACCTGGGTTCTGCCACAGGGTTCTGACTGTATGTGACCTTTCCACTTTTACCCGGCACCTAAATCAGTAAAATATCAGCTCAATCCTTGTCCCCAGTCTCAGGCCCTTCTGCCTCAATTCAGCTTCCGCACGCCACACTGCCGCCGTCCTGCAGTAGCAGCCAATTATAGATTTCATCACACAGAAAAGAAAGGTTTAGAATTATTCTGGTTATAAAAGTACTTCCTTAAAATTGTGAATGAAGAAATATACATCCCAGATATCATGACAGCTTTATGCAGAGTAACATAGGATCGTATTGGGAAATATGTCACATTGTAGATATGAGTTTTTATTGTGCTGATGTATATATAACTGGAAAGTAGCATTACATAGAACATAGAAATTTACAGCACATTACAGGCCCTTTGGCCCACAATGATGTGCTAACCATGTAACCTACTCTAGAAACTGCCTAGAAATATCTGGCCACATAGCCCTCTAGCTTTCTAAGCTCCATGTACCTATCCAAGAGGCTCTTAAAAGACCCTATAGTATCCGCCTCCACCATTGCTGCCAGAAATGCATTTCACGCTCCCACCATTCTCTGCGTAAAAGACACCCCTGAAGCCTCTTCTGTACCTATTTCCAAGCACCTTAAAACTGTGCCCCTTGTGTTAGCCATTTCAGTCTTGGGAAAAAGCAGCTGGCTATCCCCATGATCAATGCCTCTCATCATCATATACACCTATATCAGGTCACCTCTCATCCTCCGTCGATCCAAGGAGAAAAGGCCAAGTTCACTCAACCTATACTCAGAAGGCACACTCTCTAATCCAGTCAACATCCTTGTAAATCGGCGACTCCTTTGCTCGCATCTTTGGAAACAGCTCTATTTCTACCTTTAATATCATTCAGGATTCTTTTGAAGACCCTGACCTGGAGTTACACGCAGGTTTCGGTTCTTTGTGGGAATGGGACCTGCTCTCAGGGTTCCATGACTGGCAGTTATTCGACATGCCAAGGGTTTGGCCTGAGAATCTCAATCGTGTTCAGAAGCCTAAGATCTCAGGGCTCTGAAGTTGGGCAGATCGAGGTTCGGTGTCATGGCAGGAGACTCGTGCGTTGTCAGAGAGGCTGGAAAATCTCTCGCTGTGGTCCAACGACCTGAGGTTTTTGTGATCTTCAGACACAGAGCTCAAAAAAGTGACGAAACAGACTTTTAACATTGTAAGGCAGCAGGCCGTTATCTCTCCTGCTTGCTGTGGAAATGGGGGACAGCTCCCTCTCCCTTGGCAGAGAGAGAGAGAACCTGTGGTTTGTCAAATGTTGGATGAAATGCAAAGCTTTTGGGGTAACTTTGATCTGTGTCTTTGCTATTGCTTAGCACACGCTTGGGCTTAGGGATGGTACTGATGCGTTTTTTTTGCTGGTGGGGTGAGGGGGGATCATTGCCACTTACGCGGGGGAGGGGCTAGCTGGTGGGGACTCTGGGGTTCTCACATTTAACTGTAGTTCATTCTTTGGAGCACTTCTCTGTTTTTGTGGATGTATGCGAAGAAAAAGCATTTCAGGATGTATATTGTATACATTTCTCTGACATTAAATTTGACCTTTGAACCTTTGATCTCCTCTGTACTCTTTCTATAGTATCCACATCCTTCCTGTAGTGAGGTGGCTAGAACTGAACACAGTACTCCAAGTGGGGTCTGACCAAGGTCTTGTATAGCTCTAACATTAGCTCTGAGCTCTTGAACTCAATTCCATCGTTGATGAATGCCAACACTCCACACATCTTCTTAACGATACTATGCCAGGTTTTTCTCCTATCAGCATGAATATAGTTTATAATAAATATACATAATAATATAACGATACATTATTTCTAAAATAGCGCATTACAGGCCCTTCAGCCCACAATGTTGTACTGACCATGCTCCGATGTGCAAGATTGCATTGTTATAGACTCATACAGTTCCATCAGGGGCACAACCCTTTTCTCCACCGAGGACATATTCAAGAGGTGGTTCCTGAAGAAGGCAGCAGCCATCGTTAAAGACATGCTATCCTCACATTACTCCTATTCATTTATTTTTGTTACGTAATAATCTTCTGTTTTTGCTGCTGTAAAACAACACATGAAATCGCTGCTTCATGTTTAGTCGAAACTTCTGTCTTCTTACATTTCATAACCCATAGGCAAAAAGTTTAATTGACAAAAGCCAGAAAAAAGTGAGAAAGAGCTGCTTATGCATAGCAGTTGTACCATAAGATTATCTTCTTAAAAGTGCAGAAAATGTAGCACACTAAGTATAGATTTATGGGATTGTCCAAGGCGATGCATCTAAAGAGTATTAGAAGAAATATTATGAGAATCTAGGGACTATTGTTTAGTTTCGTTCATTTTGACTTCATTCTAATTTTGTTTAGTTTAATTAGAACTTTCTTTCTGATTGCTACTACTGCCACGGAGAGATAATATTTAATAATAATGATAATATTTAACATCTGTTTGCAATCATTAATGTCACCCTCAGTTTTTTAGGCCAGACTCCTTTTGGCATGTACTGTAGCCATCTTCAGCGTAGGTCAGCTGAATGTCTGTTGATATATTCATCACACTCCCTCTTGGCCAAGAGCAGCAATAAAAGACAGCAACATAATTTTACTGAATCATAATCCTTCCAGGAATCAATTGGTTTCATGGTTATGTTACTATTAAAAGTAACGTTTACAAGGTTGTGTCTTATGGAAACAAAAATAAATACTCTTTATTCTGTGGTTATTTGTTATGTTAGTTCAAGCATTGTAGCGAATTATTCTTTCTTAAGAAACTTGCTTGATGATTCCATTTTAATGAACTAATTTATGCTATTTTTTAATTTGAAAGCAGGGAAAGACAAACAGTTGATAAAGCTCTGTTGATAAACTAGCTCATAAGCCTTTTTTCATTGATTCCATAGTTGCATAAGTTTAGAAAGCTGAAACTACATTAGCAAAGTAAAAAGTCAAAGACATGTCTTTTGTGTGCTGTGTCCTGCTAATACTACTCATTGTCATCCTAATCTGTGCTCTTAATTTATATCAATAGACAAATAAAATCTCAGCACAATATTGAAATCAAATGCCATTCTTCAATATCATTGTTTAGAGATTGAATAGTAAATTGGCACCAGTTCTTGTGCTTTGTTTCACTCATGTGACAGAAATACTGCCGCGCCTACAACGAGAACACACTGCTAACCTGCTGGCCATTTCTTTTCTTGACACTTCCTTGCTTTGTGAAGAACCTTAACCAGAGTCAATATGGAGCCGGAGTTATACAGCACAGGAACATGCCCTTTCGCGTGAATCATCCACGTCTTGCTGAGCCACTGTCTAAATAAAAAGCGTTAGTTTTTGAATATAAAGTGTAATGGTGGTTAATGAGAATGACAAATTAGTGATTCTATATTTTCTGTTTAAAACATAAGTGAACTTCAGCTGGGCCTGCCGGCAACACTAGGCAAAACAGAGCACGT
Source organism: Hypanus sabinus (assembly GCF_030144855.1). Classification (NCBI taxonomy): domain Eukaryota; kingdom Metazoa; phylum Chordata; class Chondrichthyes; order Myliobatiformes; family Dasyatidae; genus Hypanus; species Hypanus sabinus. The sequence continues at coordinate 167,506,859 of NC_082706.1, forward strand.
TGATGTTAATATTTAATATTAATATAGTTTATAATAAATACACATAATAATATAATGATATATTATTTCTAAAATAGCGCATTACAGGCCCTTTGGCCCACAATTTTGTACTGACCATGTAACCTATTCTAGAAACTGCAAAGAATTTCCCTAGCACGTAGCCCTGGGGAAATGAATTAATAGTAATTAAAGAACAATCATCTTCCATCAGAATAAGGCCTTTTGCAGGCTGTTTTCTGCCACTTTCTTATATCTGCTGAATGAGTTGCTCTTGTTATAGTATCCGGAGTCCTAAGATATTTGCTGGTCTCCTGGAATGTACGTAGTAGGGCCCCAATAAATGGATAGCAAGCTAGCTTGTTCTCCAGTCCTTGCTCCATAAGCAATTGCCATGAGTAACTTACTGCTGTTACCACTGCTTGAAATCTAACAATATTTTGTGGCAACATATAATATTGCTTTTGTTGAAGTGTTCACTCTGTTCTTTAACGGTTAATTCATTTTGACTACTTTCTGAAAGTTGGAAAATCACATATTAGACAGACTTTCTTTTCAGTTTCCAGAAATGTAAAGCAAACTCCGTTGCAGCTTTAATATCATACCAACAAAAATGCTAATCTACAGCAATTGATTAAAGGATATAAAAGTAATGAAAACAGAGTACAGTGATGAAAATGATAAGGATATGAGGAACAGGATTATGCGCTTTGATAACTTCAGAGAATCAATGAACTACTCTAAAATCATATATCTGCACTATCGCTATATATGATTGCCGAAGAGAAGATTTTCAGGATTACTCCTTAAATTTTTGGCTTGTTTTTTTTTAAGAACAAGTTCTATATTTCCGTAACTTTTTGCATGCAGAAGTTTCTGATATCACAGCCAGAGCTTGGAAAGTACAGGATTCGCTAAGACAATGAGATGTTGAGAACTCAGATACATAGGTTTACATTTATGGTATACAATGTGTATCCTTCAATTGGACTCAACAGTATACATGACAAAAAAAACTGGATAGCGAGCTTGTTACCTGAACGCTGATCTTTGAAACTGTGGCCTCGGCCTGCATGGAACAATGAAGGAGAAAGGTTGAGGATGTGAACAATTTTTGTATCAAACATAAATAAAAATGTTCTGTTTCTGACTGTTAATCTATTTCAAGTATATGAGCCGATTCAAAGATGTGCAGATTAATAAATGCTTCCTTTGCTCTTACTGTTGAAACGCATCCTTCATATTCTTTCAATTAGATTAGCATTTTTTTCATTTCTGAATACTCCTGCCTACAACCCAGAGTCAAATATTACTTGGAGATAACACAATAGTAGCACTTCCTGATTTGACTGTTCCTGTAAGCTTGGCAGTTCGGGCAAATGTTACATATTTCTAGATTTACTACATGATCTATTCCTTTACTCCAGTTACCTGAGTGCAATGAACATGTCACGTACAGTGGAAGCAACTGAACTAAAGTGGTACTGCCCTCATCCACATCTTTTTCATTTCCCAGGCATCTGTGCTCTCCATATCTTCTTGCCACCCTAACAGGGATAGAGTTCCTCTCGTCCTCACTTAACATTCCATGAATCTTTCATCCAACACATCATTCTCTGCAACTTCTACAATCCTCAATGGGATACTACCACCAAACACATCTTTTCTATTACCCACTCTCCACTGACTGCAAGGATCAATCCCCCTATGATTTCCTTGTCCATTTGCCCCTCCCTTCTAATCTCCCTCCGGGCTCTTATGCTTGCCAACACCAGAAGTACTACACCTGCCCATTCAACTCCTCCCTCACCTCCATTCAGGGCCCCAAGCCAACCTACCAGTTGAGGCAGATCTGTTGGTGTCTCCTACTGTATCTGGTTCTGCCAATGCAGTCTCCTCTACACAGATGTGCCCTTACGTAGACTCGGAGACTGCTTTGTTGAGCACCTCAGCTCCATCCACAAAATGTGGAATTTCATGGTGGCCAACCACTTCAATTTTTATCTCCACTCCCATTCTGACATATTGGCCCATGGCCTCCTGCCACACTCAAGCTGGATGAGCAACATGTCATTCCATTTAGGTAGCTTCCAACCTGACTTCTCCAACTTCCAGTATGATTCTCCTCCCCTTCCCTCTTCTTCATTCCCCACTCTGGCCTCTTAACTCTTCTCCTCACCTGCCTATCAGTTCACTCTGATGCTCCTCCTCATTCCCTTTCTTCCAAGATCCACTCGGCTCTCCTATCAGATTCCTTCTTCTCCCGCCCTTTGCCTTTTCCACATCACCTTCCAGCTTCTCACCTCAACCCTCTCCCCCACCACCTGGATTCACCTTCTAGCAAGTCCTCTTCCTCTTCCCACCCACCTTCTTACTCTGGCACATTCCTCCTTCCTTTCCAATCTTGATGAAGGGGCTTGGCCTGAAACATTGACAGCTTATTCATTTCCATAGATGCTGTCTGATCTGCTGAACTCCTCCTGATTTGTGTCTGCTCCTCTGAATTAAAACGGGGTTCAGTCAGAAGCTGTTGTGAAATGTTGGAACCTGTGACAATCTGCTGATTCAACCCGGTAATAAGTCAGTTTTATTCTGCCAATCCAAAAGCAATGAGCCACATAGGTCACATCCAACCTGACAGGAAACAGAATGCTACCATTGTGTTGGTATCAATTTTGCAATCATGATGCATTCGGATGGTGTACCAGAACTGTACTTAATGTTCTCATTTGGGGAGTTTAATGTAGAATTAACAATATTTCAGGTTTTAGTGACATTCTATGCACAGTGGACTTGAAATCAGGTGCATTTTGATTGTAAATTTATAAATAATAAGCCTTTTTTTGTCAATTGTGCTTCATTTGGTACTATACAAAGTGCTTCAAATCTTGGTGCATTTATTTTAAATGTTTTATTGAGATAAAGAAACATACATATTACTTTACAAAATAAATCTGTTGCTTTTTCAGTCGACATCATGCTAACTTTGTACTGGCTGCTTATCCACATGTTTGATGCAATGATAATTTTGCTGTTCAGAAGCTTATATTAGTTCAGTATGGGACCTGGTATTTTCTAACCACCATCACGTAAAGCTAAGATGCATTATTAAAAGGCCACCTTACCTTCCTGGTTGAGAGGGGGAGGGGAACACAGTGGTACAGGTGAATTCAACACGTGGTTACTATTGCAAAGTTAAAAACACAACAGTCAGTTTGTCTCAAGAAAGCTCCCACAGGCAGCTCTGATAGTGACCTAATGATCCACACGTTTGTTGTTTAGTGTGAAATATTAGTGCAAACACAAGGGATATCTCCCCTGCACTTCTTCAGAACTGTACTGCTGAGATCATCAGCATCAAGCTAAGAGATGGGGTCCAGATTTTAAAATAACCAATCCTAAAAATACTCATAGATGTCATTCAGCCTATTCTATTTGACATAAAATTCTTCTAATCAAATCCAGCATTTTGGTATATGATCCATGGCCATTCTGGTTATGATCCAGCAAATCTATATCCAGGAACATTCTAAATTAGCTGCAGATTTTTGGCTCTGTCATCCTCGAATTCCAGTTCCTTGACACCATCTGGGTGGAAACAAAATTCTTCATCTCCCCTCTCAATCTACTCTCTATTGCTGTAGATTATGATTTATCTTCTTAAAAAAATGTTCTAGTTGCTCAGAATCAGCTTTACAATCACTGGCATATCTCATAAAATTTGTTTTGCAGCAGCATGACAGTGCAAGGCATAATAATTACTAAATTGCAAAAATAAATAAATAGTGCAAAACATGAATGGTGAAGTAGTGTTCATGGATCCTTCAGAAATCAGATGGCAGAGAGGAGGTGGGGGGAGGGGAAGGAGGGAGGAAGAAGTTATTCTTAAAATGTTGAGTGTGGGTCTTCAGGCTCCTGCACTTCATACACCTCATTTTAGTTTCAGCTCTGCACTTTCTACTAACAATGCGCAATCCATCCATCTATTCCTCAGCCCTGCCATCTTCCTCATTCATCTCCTCTTCACCTCATCCAGAAGAATCATGTTTCCTGTAATACAGTGACTAGAACAGGATGCAATACTCATTTGTGGCATGACAATCACATGCATTTTCATAATATATTCCTTGCTCTTATATTCAGTGCTTTGGTTGATAATGTAAATAATTCCATATGCCTTTATAATCACCATAAGGGTCTGTGGATCTGCACTCCAAGATTTTTTGATATCTTCCAACATTTTAAATATTGAATTATTGCACCTCCTGAAATGCTGCTTAGAGTTCGCTATATTCCTGTTGACTCCTTGCTCATCAATTATTTATCTACTTCTACTTTGAGGAAGAGAGTTCCAAATACCCTCTGAGTGGGAAAAGTCATGCCATCTCTGCCTTAGAACCATATAACCATAGAACATCACAGCACAGAATCAGGCCTTTTGGCCTTGCATTCACTCTATCTATACCCATCATAGTTTTATACACCTCTATCAAATCACCCCTCATTTTCCTATGCTCCAGGGAATAAAGTCCTAACCTATTCAAACTTTTTCAGCAACTCAGTTTCTCAAGTCCCTTAAGAGGGCAAACCTTTGTTTTGAAACCTTTGCCAGATTTCCCCCGAGGAGAAAGCGTCCTCACCCTAGCCATCCTGTCAAGAATATTCAGGTTCTTACCCATTTCATTCAGAACCACCTTCTAAACTCCACTGGAAACAAGCCTGAATTATCCAAATCCTTCTCATATGACAGGTGACCCATTCCAGCTATTAATCCAGTAAATCTTTCATAAACTGCTTGCAGCACTTTAACAACCGTCCTTAAATAAGGAGGTCAATAATGCTCACTATAATTCGGATGTGATCTCACGGGCCTTTATATAACTGAAGCACAGACTCCCTGTTTTTGTCTGCCTACTTTTGTATTCAATGGACAATAGCATTCTGTTGGCATTCCTAATTATTTGCAGTACATGCATGCCAGCAGTATTCAAATCATGCACTAGGACACACAGTTTTATTTGCATTTCGGAGCTCTGCAGTCTCTCAAATGTTAGATGTTCCTTTTTAACCTTTCCTGCCAAAATGGACAATTTCCTATTTTTTCCACATTATTCACCATTTGCCCAGTGACTTAAATCATCAATGTACTTTTATGTCTCCATCAGTTTAGCAATTTATTCTTCTACCTTTGTCTGCACTATTGTCATTTCCTCAATCCCTTCTTCCCAGTTACTTCCACAAATTATAAAGCAGGGGTCCCCAAACTTTTTAGCACCGTGGACTGGTTTAATATTGACAATATTCTTGCGGACTGGCCGACCGGGGCCGGGGGGGGGGGGGGGGGCGGGGGGGAGTGTTAATCACGACCGGAATATAAGTGAAATTATAAGTCACTCAGAAGTGGCTAATTAATACACTCAATTTTGTTTCTAAAAGGGTTTATCAAATGAATTTAATATTAAACACACAGTACATATTTTCCTCGCATGAATATAGTGATAAGTCAATTATAGGTCACTTATAAGTTAATAGCATCATAATGTTTTAAGTAAAGCTTGGATAATAAACACACAGCGCATATTTTCCTTATATGAACATATAAAATCATTGCAACACACCAATATCAGTGAATCAGTGGGAGCCCTGTGCTTGTTTCCCTGCAACAAGACAATCCCATCCAGGGGTGATGGGAAGACAGCAATACTCGAAGGGGGTTCCTTATATCCAGTCCATTCCACAATTTAGTTTTCATTGCATTCATTGCAGAAACGATATTGAGATATAGAGATACAATATTGGAAATGGAAGCAACGTTTTCAGTGCTTTCATGGCTGTCTCAGGATATTCAGCTTTGAATTTGATCCAGAATGCCGGCAGAGATGTTGTGTCAAACATACTTTTCAGCCCACCGTCATTTGCAAGCTCGAGGAGTTGATCTTCTTCCCGTGCTGACATGGATGATTCACTGGGGACATTCACACATGGGTCACTGACCCATTCCTTTGCATGTCTCGGATCATTTGCGGTTGGAAAGTATCGCTCGAATTCTGTCGACAGCGAAATTAGGTGATCGCGCACCAGCTGTGAGAAGGACGGTGCAGCCTCAGTCTCTCCCAAAATCTCAGCTAATGTTGGGAACATGTCAAATATGCCCCTGTCCACTTGCCGTCCCCACAGTTCCAATTTGGCTTTGAAAGCAGACACTTTGTCTGTCAACTTGAAGACAGCTGTCATTATCCCGTTAAGTGACAAATTGATTTTACTGAGCAGGTTGAAGATGTTACATCAATAAGCGAGTTTTGCTATCCACTCCTGGTCACTGAAGTGTGCTGCCAGTGATGACTTTTTCCTGAGAGAAATCTTTGTAGCGGCTCTCTTAACTCAAAAACCCAGGCCAGGGCTCTCCCCCTCAATAGCCACCTGACGTCAGTGTGTAAGTGAAGGCGTTTGTGCTCTGCATCCATTTCCTCGCAAAGCTGCTCAAACAGACGTGAGTTAAGGGTTTTTGCTTTGATGTGACTGATACCTTCAACAATGTCACTCAATACGCTGTAAAATCAAGTGACATTTTTCGGCTAGCCCTCATTTCCCTGTGTATGACTCAGTATGTAGTCTGGCATTCAGGAGCAACCTCTTTGACTCGGGTAGTGAAACCAGACAGCCATCCAGTCATAGCTGCAGCCCCGTCTGTGCATATTCCAACACAGAATGTCTAGTCCAGTTTGCCTGACATGTAGTCATTCAAAGACTTGAATAGTTCTGCTCCAGTTATGTTAGTTGGCAGTGGCAGTGCACACAACATATTCTCGTGCACATCGTCTTGAAATATATATCGCACATAAACCAGCAGTATTGCCTTGTTGTCGACACCGGTAGACTCGTTGACCTGGATAGCATACCATGGTGACTCGTTAAGCCGTTCGAACAGCTGTGCTTCAATGACCTCCGCTATGTCATCGATTCTCCTTGAAACCATGGTAGCTGAAAGAGAAACCTGTGCTATCTTGTTAGCTGCAGCTTCTCCCAACAGTTCACGGCACATGTCCTTGGCAGCAGGCAGAATCAATTCTTCACCAATGGTGTAAGGCTCCTTAGTCTTAGCAGTATGGCTAGCCACTAAGTACGATGCTCTCAGAGCAGCAGCACTTGTGGAGGTGGTGGCTCTCAGCACTTGCTTCTGTCCCGCTTGCTCACGTTTTTTCCGCTCAAAAAACTCAACAGGTTTGTCTTTAAGTACAGGATGCCTGGACTCAAGGTGCCGAAGCAGTTTTGAGGGCTTCTTTGCCTCATTAGACAGCTTGTCTCCACATACCACACACAGGGGGGCTTAGAGTGTGCGAGTCACTGGTCGCATTAAAACCATATTTTATGTATGACTCATGGTGTTTTCTGTTGAAGGAAGCTTTCTTTTTTTTTGTAGTCTCAGCCTCAGCTGTCTCCGCGTTATCATCATCGTTAGGCCTTTTATGTCTCCTACCACCTCTTCCAAAGAAACTCTCAAGTGGCGTTTGTTTTTTACTCATACTGATTGATGACCTCGTGTGCATTCAAGTTCAACAGTGGGTGTGACAGGGAATAAGGAAAGGTGCAGCTGACTCATATCATTTCATATCGCCAAATCATATCGTTTCTTCGCGGCCCAGTACCGGTCCGTGGCCTGGTGGTTGGGGACCACTGGTACAAAGCACTGAAGCCATAGCATTGATCCTGAAGGCAACTCACGTATTATTTAGTTATGTGTTTAGGTATACAGCACAGTAATATGTCTTTCTGGCTTACTGAGTCCATGCCACCTAATGAAAACCTTGTGACCAATTGATTTACAAACCATAGCTTTGGAATGTGGGAGAAAACCAGAGTACCTGGGGAAAACCCACACAATATGGGGAGAACATACAAACTTTTTACAAACAATGGTGGAACTGGACCCAGGTCTTTGTCACTCTGATAGCATTACGCTAACTGCTACACTTCTGCGCCACTGCTAAACAGTAATGACCTCCCCCACTTTCACCATTTCCCATCCCCTTTTCCCTCTCTCACTTAGCTCTTTTCCTGCCCTTTTCCTCCCTCTAGTGCCCCTCTCCCCTTTTCTTTTTTCATGGCCTTCTGTCCTTTCCTATCAGACTCCCCCTTCTCCAGCCCTGTATCTCTTTCACCAATCAACTTCTCTGCATTTTACTTCATCCCTCCCCCCTTGGTTTCACCTATCACCTTGTGTTTCCCTCTCCCCTCCTCCCCAACTTTTAAATCTACTCCTCATCTTTTTTTCTCTAGTCCTACCAAAGGGTGTTGGCTCAAAACGTCAACTGTACTTCTTTCCGTAGATGCTGCCTAACGTGTTGTATTCCTCCAGTATTTTGTGTATGCTGTTTAGATTTGCAGCATCTGCAGATCTTCACTTCTTTGTGTCACTAGTTTCCCAAACAGAAAAATACTTATTCATGTCCACTCTGCTTTTCGTTAGCTAGCCAACATTCTGTCTCCATCAATATGTTAATTCCTTCAGAGTTTGCCTTTATTTTCTCCTTTGACCTTCAAAGTAGGACTTCCTCAAATTCCTTTTTGAAATCTCGGTATAGTACATCCATCAGTTTACTTTTATTCTGAGTACATGCTTCTTCAAAGAATTCCAGTATAATGTTCAAACAAAATATTCCTCTCTACTTGTAATGTTTTCATTATGACAGATTTTAAGCTAACTGGTCTTGCTTTCTGTTTCCATCCACTTCTGCAATAAAAGACTGTTATTTTCTAATATAATGAAATCATTTGCAAATAAAAATTATTTTGGGAAATTAAAAACAATCCCCCTCAGTCTAGGATGTTGTCATTCGTGTCAAGGCCAGTGCATAGATGCAACAATAAAAAGGCAATTACGTGGTTTACACAGTCAGGTCTTATATCATTGACAACCGCTCAAACATTTGGCTTTCATCAGTATGTGGAAGAAATAGATGAGGAAGTTGTCTCACAAGTGCCATTCATGGTTTAGCACCATCACTAGGATCAATGCAAATTACTCCCAGTGTTGAAAGGTTGTCAAGATCAAAGTAATTACTGAGCAAAAAGGTGCTAAATAACCTCAGGTGACAAGAGTTTGCACCTGCATGAAGAAGCAGGAAAATCCATTTGTTGTAAGGTTACTAACAGTAAAGAGGTTTGTGATTGTTTCAATCCAAGCTGACTTGAATTGTGACAATTTAAAGATTGATCCAACTTCTGAGGGAATATAATATTTGTAAAATATACTAAGTTATTTAAACAAGAACTATCCCCATTTCCATTACCAGTCAAGCTGTAAGATGCGAGTCCTGAGGCACATGTATCTTCTACCAGATGGCAGCAGCAAGAAAAGAGCATGGCCTGGGTGGTGAGGGTCTTTGATGATGGACGCTATTTCTATGGCAAGATTTCATGTAGATATGCTCAGTGGTTGGGAGGGATTTACGCATGATGAAGTGGGCCAAAGAAGTTTGCCAAGGTTTTCGATGACATACCGAACCTCCACAGACTGAGGTCCTGAGGAAGTAGAGGTGTTCAAAATTAAAGGATGTATCAAATGTCCGGCTTCTAATTTTCTCCAAGCTTAGACATGACATAATGGAGGAGAGCCAATAGAAAACAGTAGGTGGGTTAGATTCTTTCCAATGTAGCAAAATAGATCTCCTAGCCAGTAAAGTTGAAAAAGCTATCACATGTTGGGCGGAAGCAAACACTTTGCTTGCTTCCTCTGGAATAATCCCAAAAATTGCTGTAAGTGAATTAGGTTGAACATCCATATCTATAACTTTAGATAATATTCCAAACACATCCCTCCAAAAATTATTTAAACTTACACATGACCAAAACATATGAGTTAGAGTAGCCACTTCTGCATTACATCTGTCACAAATAGGGTTTATATTAGGAAAAATATCTTTGGCCCACAACCTTATCTACCTGTTACACCACTTTCAAGGAAGTATAGATCTGTATTCCAAGGTCTCTCTTCTTATACCATTCACTGTGTAAGTCTTGCAACACTTCACTCTTGCCTGCATTAAATTCCATCTGCCATTTTTCAGCCCATTTTTCCAGGTGGTCTAGATCTCACTGCAATTTTGATAGCCTTCCTTGCTGTCCGCTATGCTCCCAATCGGTGCCATCTGAAAATTTGCTGATCAAGCTTAAAGTTCAAAGTAGAGTAACTTTATTATCAAAGTACATATATGTCACTATATACAACCCTGAGATTTATTATTGAAGTCATACTCAGTAAATCCAATAACCATAACAGATTCAATGAAATATCACACCAACAGGGTGGACGACCAGTGTTGAAAAGACAACAAACAGTGCAAATACAAAAGGAAGGAAAAAAAGAAATAACCATATAACCATATAACAATCACAGCACGGAAACAGGCCATCTTGGGCCTCCTAGTCCGTGCCGAACCCTTAATCTCACCTAGTCCCACCTACCCGCACTCAGCCCATAACCCTCCACTCCTTTCCTGTCCATATACCTATCCAATTTTACCTTAAATGACACAACTGAACTGGCCTCTACTACTTCTACAGGAAGCTCATTCCACACAGCTATCACTCTTTGAGTAAAGAAATACCCCCTCGTGTTTCCCTTAAACTTCTGCCCCTTATCTCTCAAACTGTTCAGTGATGGGGCTACTGAAGTTGAATGAAGTTATCCCCACTGGTTCAGGAGCTTGACAGTTGAGGGGTAATAACTGATCCTGAACCTGGTGGCATGAGTCCTGAGGCTCCTGTACCTTCCTGATGGTAGCAGTGAGAAGAGAGCATGTCCTGGGTGTCAGGGGGCCTCTGATGATGGATGCTGCTTTACTCAGTGTAGATGTGCACAATGCTGGGGAGGACTGTATTTTTTGCAGGATTTGCTGTTTAAAGGCATTGGTGTTGCCATAACAGGCTGTGATGCAGCCAGTCAATATACTCCCTGCCACACATCTATAGAAGTTTGTTGAAGTTTTAGATATCATGCTGAACCTTCGCAAACTTCTAAGTAAGTATGTGCACGGCTGTGCTTTTGTGTAATTGCACTCACATGTTGGGCTCAGAGAGGTCCTCTGAAATGATAACACTAAGAAATGTAAAGCTGATCCTCTCCACCTCTGATCCCCTGATAAGGACTATCTCAATGACCTTAGGTTTCCTCCCCTTGAAGTCAACAATCAGATCCTTGCTTTGGCTGACATTGAGTAAGAGAGTTTTTGTTGTGGCACCACTCAGCCAGATTTTCACTTTCCTTCCTATATGTTGATTCATCACAACCTTTGATTTGGCCTACGGCAGTGGGAGTGTCAGCAAACTTAAATATGGCATCGGAGTTGTTCTTCGCCACACAGTCATATGTGTGAAGTGAGTAGAGCAGGGGGCTAAGCACACAGACTTGTGGTGTACCTGTGCTGATGGAGAGTGCGGAGGAGATATTGTTGCCAATTTGAACTGACTGGGGTCAGCTCTGCAAGTTAGGAAACCCAGGATCCAATAGCACAAGGAAGTATTGAGGTGAAGGTCATGGAGCTTATTGATTAGTTTTGAGGGGAGAATAGTATCGAATGCCGAGCTGTGGTGGATGTATGCATCTTTGCTGTCCAGATGTTCCAGGGTTGAGTGAACAGCCAGTGAAATGACATCCGCTTTGGACTGGTTGTATTGGTAGACAAACTGTAGCAGATCCAAGTTACTCCTCAGGCATACTATATTATCATTCAGATCATTGATATAGATGGCAGACACCAATGAACCCAACACCAATCACTGCAGCACACCGCTTAACAGAGGCTTCCAGTCCGAGAGACAACCATCTACTACTATTATCTGTCATATTATGTGAAGTGAATGCCTCATGCAATTTACTACCTCATCCTGAATGTCAAATGATTGAGCCCCTTGATCAACTTCCCACATGAGTCCTTGTCAAAGGCCATTATCCACAACATCCACTGCCTTGCCTTCATCAACTTTCCTGGTAGCTTCCTTGAAAACCATATAAACCCTAATAAAAATTACAGCACAGAAATTACATCTCAGTCCTTCTAGTCCATGCCGACGCTTACACTCACCTAGTCCCACTGCCCCGCACTCAGCCCATAACCCTCGATTCCTTTCCTATCCATATACCTATCCAATTTTACTTTAAATGACAATACCGAACCTGCCTCTACCACTTCTACAGGAAGCTCATTCCACACAGCTACCACTCTCTGAGTAAAGAAATTCCCCCTCGTGTTACCATTAAACATTTGCCCCCTAACTCTCAACTCATGTCCTCTTGTTTGAATCTCCCCTACTCTCAATGGAAAAAGCCTATCAATGTCAACTCGATCTATCCCCCTCATTATTTTAAATACCTCTATTATGTCCACCCTCAACCTTCTACGCTCCAAAGAATAAAGACCTAACTTGTTCAACCTTTCCCTGTAACTTAGGTGCTGAAACCCAGGTAACATTCTTGTAAATCTTCTCTGTACTCTCTCTATTTTGTTGACATCTTTCCTATAATTCGGTGACCAGACTGTACACAATACTCCAAATTCAGCCTTACCAACGCCTTGTACAATTTTAACATTACATTCCAACTCCTATACTCAATGCTCTGATTTATAAAGGCCAACATACCAAAAGCTTTCTTCACCACCCTATCTACATGAGATTCCACCTTCAGGGAACTATACACCATTATTCCTAGATCACTACTGCATTCTTCAATGCCCTACCATTTACCATGTATGTCCTATTTGTCTATTCCTACCAAAATGTAGCACCTCACACTTATCAGCATTAAACTCCATCTGCCATCATTCAGTCCACTCTTCTAACTAAATTTCTCTGCATTCTTCAATGCCCTACCATTTACCATGTATGTCCTATTTGTCTATTCCTACCAAAATGTAGCACCTCACACTTATCAGCATTAAACTCCATCTGCCATCATTCAGTCCACTCTTCTAACTAAATTTCTCTGCAAGCTTTGAAAACCTACTTCATTATCCACAACGCCTCCTACCTTAGTATCATCTGCATACTTACTAATCCAATTTACCACCCCATCATCCAGATTATTAATGTATATGACAAACAACATTGGACCTGATACAGATCCGTGAGGCACACAACTAGTAAAATACTGTAAGATTAGTTAGACATGATCTACCATACTCAAAGTCATTTTAACTATCCATTATCAGTCCCTGTCTATCCAAATACATATACATCCAGTCCCATAGAATACCTTGCAATAACTTACCTGCTGCTGATGTCAGGCTCATATTCTTAGAAAATTTCTTAAACAACAGAACAGCATTTGCTATTGTCCAATCATCTGGCACCTTACCTGTTGCTAAGAGCATTTTAAATATCTTCACTCGGGCTCCTGCAATCTCTACACCAGCCTCCCACAAGGTCTGAGGGAACAATTTGTCAGGCCTTGGGCATTTCTCCAATGTAATTTGCCTCAAGACAGTAAACAACTTAAATGGGGGAACTTAGATGTTTGGTCAAATCTTTTATGTTTCTAAATAAATGATTAATATGCAAGTTTGTAATCAGTGTCTTCTGTCTCACTCATCAAACCTGTGAACAACCTTCTACTTTACAGATCTCCCCCCCCCCCCCATCTCTTTTGGCTCCATGCATAGATTACCACTCTGATCTTCAAGCGGACCAGTTTTGTCCCTTGATATCTGTGTGCTAGGAATGATTCCCACCAGCTGACAGCTTTCCCCCTGACTCTTATTGAATCTTGTTTAGCTAGGGCTTCTAGATGCCATACTCAATCAATTATGGCCTTGATGTCAAGGGCAAGTTGCTCTCACTTCACCTCTGGAGTTCAGTTCTCTTGTTTGTGGAGCTGGTGTAAAAGATAGGAAAGTTTCAGTTGTTGGAGTTGATGGGGGTCAGGGTATCTTTTAATGTGAGGAAGGAAAAATTGTATTTGTTGAATTCTTGCACTCTGATAATGACCTGGGGGCATCTTGTAGTTGATTCACACTACAGAAGTGTTCTATAATTTATCATTATTTTGTTTCACGTTCAATTTCAAATAATTGATAACATGTTTAGATGATAACATGTTTAGATATTTAAAGTTCATGGATTGAAAGCTAAAATTGAGCACATTCTTGAGAACTGTTTCTAAATTTAATTCCATTTGAACCATTGCACAAAATGTAATGGTAGACAAGGGTTAAACTAAATAGTCCTGGGAAATGTGCACAGAGACTGTGATGCATAATTGCTGCCTGTTTAATTGCTGAAGGGCACAGACAGAATCTGTTCTTCAACTTTGTCATGACTGTATTGTTCAGTGTGCACAAACAACATTGTTTAATGCGTTAGTGCACATCCAGAATGTGAGAGGCTGATAACTAGAACCAGTTAAAGAGGAGTGCTCAGTGCCAGCAACTGTGTCAGAAGTTGGATCTGCTGCCAGCCACAGCTGATGAGGGCTGAGATGGAGGGGAAGAGAGAGGCCTTCTTTGTAGACAATCAGGAACATGAAATTCATGCCAGGGGATAGCGTGAAGGACACTACTGTGTTGAAAAGGATGGTCTCCAGGCTGCACACAATGCCCTGGGCAACCTATGCAACATGGTCTGCTTGGAGCAAAAATCATGTGTGACCTCACAGTTGAGGAGCTGGCATCTGAGATGAACCTACTCTCAGCCTTGGCTGTAGCTAAATCATCAGCTTGAATATCTAAATTGTCCTCTACAATAGATTGACAACCAGAATCTCAGCTGCTGAAAATCAAAAAACTGCAGAGACTGAAATCTAAAATCAAACCAATAGACTGGAATGTGGAATGACAGTTAGACCAGTGATGAATTTGTTGGATCACAAGGGGCTGAGTGGCATGTTTCTGCTCCAAATTGGTGTGTTTTATTTCTATCTGAAAGGCAAGACTTTACAGAGCTATGGGGAGAAGTTGGAGCGAAGGAGCAAGCATGTATGGTCTCTAATGGCTGAATGGCTCCTTTCACCTAAATCGATCTACACTTTTGTGATTCTGGGTAGGGTTCCAATAGGGACATAAGAACATTTTTTTTTAATGCTCACCTTATCTTCATGTTATAAACCATTGAAAGGCTGTAGGGTGATGGCTGGCTTGCTTATGGGATTCCACATTAGTAATAAGCGAAACATATTTTCAATTGTCACTAGGCAACTTGTGGAACAAGAGAAACATCCCTGTGTTTGTTTATGGATTAAACAAAAACATATTTATTGGATCACTCTTTCACCTCAAGGAGGGAAAGAGAGGCTCTTTCACCTTATAATTTCTCTCCAATTGTACACGGAACTGAAAATAATTTTCTCCAAGAGATATCACTACATCAGTAACCCAAGATGAAATGATGCATGATTATTTATTCTTGACATCCCACCATGTTGAACATTTATTTCCCTCCATAGTTGCTGCCTAACTTGTTGAGTTCCTTCAACAGTGTGTTTTGTTTTTGTTCCAGATTCCAGGATCAATAGTCCTTTGTATCTCTGTTATGTTTGTAGTCCACTGACCTTGTAGCTTCATGCCTGAATTATTCTTTTGTTCAGTTAAGATGTTGGTTACCATAGTGCAGCACACACAAAATGTCTGACTTGCTCAGTTCCTCCAGAATTTTGTGTGTTTTGCTCAAGATTTCCAGCATCTGTCAGGGGGTGCACAGTCACAATACATTGAATACAGTTAGATTCCATCCTTCCTTGTCATCATCACTAGAACCCTAAAAGTTTCATTGAGAAGACAGCATACCATCATCCTCCAAGTCCATTTTCATTCCTGAAGTCTCTATACTTGAGTGCCAGCAGCTGCAGTCCTGCTCTGGTCCTGCTTGTGGACTTCTTCAATGTAATATGTTCTCACATCTACTGGCCCCTACTGGAAAGTCATAATGATTATTGAGATCATCATCAGTAGAAATGAAGTATTTGTCTGCTTCTCACTGACCTACAAAAGAATATGAGAGACTGAGGGATTCCTTGGAGGAAATCTGTGAACTTATTGGTGACCAGTTCTTTGATGCTTTATTTCTATCAAGGTCTTACATTTCCACTCCTGTCCAATCGCCACTGGCTGTCCCATTTCTTGTCCTAACATAAGGAGATTGGCTTCAGTCCTATTAGAATCATTGGGATTACTTTTGCCCACAACTTGCCTGTTTCTTGGATTGCTTTTAAAATCTAGTTCTTTCTTTCCAACATTCCTGAATTTGACGTGGTAGGGAATGTGGAATTTCTGCTTAACTGCACTGATTTATACAAAGTTTTACTGATTTTACCTGTAGACGGAATCCCTTGGACCAAGTCTGTCTGGCTCAGGACTCCCCCTTGGAGTGTCACTTTCACAGCTTATACATTAATTCTCATATCACTGATATCAAATATCATATCATATATCATATCAAATCCCCTTTGTTACTTCAGCACGGAGTGGAATCAGATTCAAGTTTTCTGGTTCATATGTTGACTTCTTTAATTTTTAAATTATGTACTATAAACAATACGTGGCAGAAATTGATATTAATACAGCATATGCGTTTTATGCTCACTTTGAAAGGAAGAATAAAACTACAGCTGTGAAGATGCCTGCAGCATCCGATGATCCTGTGGTCTCAGTCTCAGAGACTGACTTCAGAGCATCTTTTGAATGGATGAACTCTCCTTGCAAGGCAAATGGCCTCAGTGGTGTAACCTGGTAGGTTTCTGAAAATCTGTGCCAAACAACTGGCGGGTGTGTTCAAAGACATTTTCAATCTCTTATTGTTACAGTAAGAAGATCCTACCTGCTTCAAGAGGACAACAATCACACCAGTGCCAAGAAGGGCAGGGTGAGCTGCCTTAATAACTATTGTCCATTAGCACTCACACCCACAGTGATTAAATGCTTTGAGATGGTAGCTATGGTTAGAATTAACTCCTATCTCAGTAAGGATTGCAATTTGTCTATCGCCACAATAGGTCTACAGCGGACACAATCTCTTTGGCCCTTCACCTGGCCTTGCATCACCTGGACAATACTAATATGTCAGGCTGCTGACATGGCTTGGTTTGTGCAGACCGAGGCCAAATTCATGCAGTGAGAAGTCACCGCCAACACCACCAATTTTTCTATGTGGTAGCATCGCCCACCAATTCGACGGCTGTAAGATTGGTGATTCTACCAGAACATTCACCTGAACACGTTAAAGGCCGTTCGCCGAAAACTCACCTTTTACAGACTTCTGGACTATTAGAGTCTGAGCACACCGCAGAACTGCTCTCTTTGCCCAGATATGGCGATGCTAAGTTGTCGGAGCTAATGGCCTCTCCTGGGAAATCACTATCCTTATTTTATTTTTACAGAATTCATCATAGAGTAAGTACCCGATCAAGTTCGCATAGCCCTTGCTAATGTTCCCATGATGGATCATAGGGAGCTTGCTAAAATGGCTGCTAGTCTGCACTCAGCCAGGCAGCTGTGCATCATTCCTCCTTCATTCAATAAGCCTTGTTAGCAAGGCCCCTAACATAAGGATGCCCATGCTGCAAAACAGATGATGCCAAACCCGTGTTTTTACCACAGTTGCTTTGGTACCAACACTAGGAAGTGCTGACCACCTTGCAGCTTTGACAGTGCCAGAACATTGGGACATCAGAGGTCTGTAAACATTATGGGTTCCAGCTGCCGTGGTTGTCTACTGTACATTATGGACACCCTTTCAGGGCGATACTTCCTGTGTGACACAGGTGCTGCCAGCATTGTCTATTGATGAGATGACAAAGAGTGACAAAACCTTGCTGGAGGTTGCCAACAAGAGCAGATCTAGAGTTATGAGACAGAACAGGTGATGCTCTGCTTCAGTGGGTCATGTTACACTTGGGACTTTGTGCTGGCTAAAGTGGCCTGACCTCAGCTCGTTGTAGATTTCCTGTGTGCCCAAGGACTGTTAGTTGATCTTAAGAACTGCCGACTTGAGTATGTCAAGGGTCGTTACCCTGCTCCCCCCAGTATGTTTCCCAAAATGACTCTGTCAAGTGCATGCACCACTGCACGTGAGTTTACTCAACTGCTGGGCGAATTCCCAAACCTCACCGAGCACATATTTGCCTCTACAGTCACAAAACATGGAATCAAGCACCACATTCCCACAACTGGCCCGCCAGTCCATGCCCCTGCAGGTTGACTGGACCCAGAAAAGCTAGCAATTGTGAAGGCTGAGTTTCTCAACATGGAGAGATTTGGCATTGTACACCGGTTGAAAAACCCCTGGGCTTTGCCTCTCCATGTGGTCCTTAAGTCTGATGGTGGTTGCTGCTCATGTGGCAATTACCGACACCTCAACGAGGTCACCACACCGACCACCACCACGCATTCACGATTTCTGGCAATTCTGGCATTTAGCCGGAAAGTTAATTTTTTCCAAAGTCGACTTAGGGGCTACCATCAGGTGCCTGTGTGCTCAGAGAACATCCCCAAAATAGCTCTGATAAGCCCATTTGACCTCTTTGAGTTTCTGCGCATGCCATTAGGGCTGAAAAATGCAGATGAGACATTCCAGTGACTAATGGACTCTGAATTAGAAGACATAGACTTCCTTTTTCTTTACCTGGATGACACGCTTATTGCCAGTGCATCCAAATCCAAACACTTATCTCATCTTTGCTGATTTTCGAGCATTTAAGCCAACGCGGGTTGATTATTAACCCTGCTAAATGCCACCATTGACTTTCTCAGCCATCGCATCTCTGCAGAAGGTGTGAAAACCTTCCTACTATTATGGATTTTCCACTGCCCCACGCTACTAAAAAATCACAGGAGTTTTTAGATATGGTGAATATCTATCTCCGCTTCAGTCCGTGAGCTGCTGTAATCTGCTCCATCTGTATACTGCACTTAAAGGTTATATCCCTACTCAGGTGCTTGACTGGTCAGTGGACATGACCAGGGCATTGATAATACCAAACAAGCTCTTTCTAATGCAACCCTACTGGTGCACCCGCTCCCCACTGCACCCAAAGCCATTACTACTGACGCTTTGGACTATGCTGTGGGTGCTGCACATGAACAGATGGTAGGAGACGTATGGCAGCCACTCACCTTCTGCAGCCAACAGGTTTGGCCCCCAGAAAGGAAGTATAGCATGCTTGACCATGAACTTCTCGGTCTCTCTCTGGATGTCAGCTATTTTTGTTTCCTTCTAGAGGGTTGCCATTTCTCAGCGTTTGTTGACCACAAACCCCTCATGCACGGAACGGCCAAAATTTTGGAATCTTGGTCTGCACAGCAGCCACATTACCTAGCCCACATATCTGAGTTCACAGCTGATATACAACATACCAAGGGGAACAATAATGCCGTGGGTGATTGCCTGTCCTTGCCAGCCATTGCGGTCATACACATAGGGGTTGACTACGATGGCATGGCAGCCGACCAAGTTACTGATCCAGACGTCCTGGCTTACTGAACAGCTGTCATGGGCCTATGGTTGGCTGACATTAAGTTTGGGGAACCTGGGATTTCTTTCCTATGCGATGTCACAACTGGTTGTCCTCGCCCCTTAGTGCCTGCAAACTGGAGGCAGACTGTTTTTGACTCTATACGTGACCTCTTGCACCCAGACCAGAAGACCTCACAAAACTGGTTGTACTAAAGTTTGTGTGGCATAGCCTTAGAAATGATGTGTGTTTTTGGACTGCAGCCTGTGTGGAGTGCCTGTGGGCAAAAATTAACCCTCATGTTCAGGTACCATTGGCACCTTTTGAGGTCGCTGAGTGATGATTTGACCATGTCAAGCTGGACCTTGACAGTCCCCTGCCCCATCCCTTAGTTTCATGCACCTCCTTACCATTGTGGACCAAGTAGCCAGAGATTAACCGTCTAGCACTGAATACGGCCACAGACATGGCTCGGGTGTTCATCAGCACCTGGTTTTCTTGGTTTGGCACCCCATCTGATATTTCCTCAGACTGCCGTCCCCAATTCATATCAGACCTCTGGACTGTGATGATGCAGAACCTCAGCATTAGGCTACATCGCACTGTTGCGTATTATCCGCAGTCCAATGGCCTACGCAAGCGGTTTCACCACTCCTTAAAGGCTGCATTGAGGTCTTCCCTGATGGACAAGTGTTGGCATCATCATCTCTCGTGGGCCCTGCTTGGACTCAGAACAGCACCGAAAGAGGACCTGCAGTCGTCCGAGGCTGAGTTGATATACGGGCAGCTGTTCTAATTTCCAGGTGATTTCATTCCTGACGCCACGACTGCCTGGTCAGCCTCACAAAAGTATTCCACCCTCCTCAGTAAATTCCTTTGCACCATTCCTACCTCCCGTCACAGAGAACAACACTCTTGGGTTCCTGTTGATCTACATTCCACCTTGTTTGTTTTCGTCTGCCATAATGCACAACATACCCTTCGTTCCCCCTTACGATGGCCCATTCTGCATTTTAGAACAGAAAGAAAGACTTTTGTCATAGATAAGAGGGGTTACCCTAAACGTATTTTGGTAGATCGCCTTTAGCTGGCCCAACAAGATTTGGAGGGTTCCACTGCCATGTCCTTGCCATCACTACATGTCCATGAACATGTCAGCACACCTCCAGATGAGACAGATGCACCCGCTGCTCCTCCACCCTTAAGACGCCAGCTGAGTGGCTTATCTGAGTCCTGACAGGCTCACAATGCCGGTTTTAATTAATTCTGGGGAGGCCTGTGTAGGGTCATGTAATTGGTAAAAAAGTATATACCGGTACAGTAGTTCACAACCACCGACAGTGAACTGGGGTTCACTTTAAGAGGATGGCCTGACGTACGATGCATTACCTGAAGTTCGGTTACCATGCTTTTTGTGTTCAGTGTTAGGAGTACAATAAATGAGTTGTTTCGATTTTTCTTAAACACAAAACACCTCTGCCATTTTATTTGCGAAAACCTACAGTGGGCACTGCACTAGATTGAAATAATCTACAGAAAGTTGTAAACTCAGTCAGCTCCAACATGGGCACAAGGCTCCCCAGCACCCAGGACATCTTCAAGGAGCCATGCCTCAAAAAAGTGACATCAATCATTAAGGACCCCCCATCACCCTGGACATGCCCTCTTCTCTTTGCTAACATCCAGAAGGAGGTACAGATGCCCTAAGGCACACACTCAGTGATACAGGAATAGCTTCTTCACTACTGCCATCAGATTCCTGAATGGACGTTGAACCCATGAACACTACCTCTCTTACTTTTTTCCTCTCTTTTTGCTCTCCTTATTTAATTTAGTTCAAAAAATATATATATATGCATATACATATTTCTTTCTGTAATTTACATTTTTATTGTTATGTATTGCAATGTACTGCTGCCACAGAACAACAAATTTCACAAATATGCCACGGATATTAAACCTGATTCTGATTCTGAATAGACCCCATGCCTTGTTTTAAACTCTACTAGCTCAAAGGTGTAAAAAATTAACTTTTCTCAGTTTTCTACTGTTCACACTGAAATACTTATATTTATGCAGATCTGCAGGTCTCAGCTCATTTGCCCCATTTGCAATCATCACATCAGCACACCACTGTGACACGGCCGCACCATTCAGGGCAAGACAAACTTAGGTTTTATGGTCTAATGTCTATTGAGGCAATTCATCCCAGAAGCATCCCAATTTATCATCAAGTATTTTGAATTTGTTCTATCACCTTTTTGGAACTAAAAATAAACCCTATCATGTGACTGGCTGGTTTTGTCAAAGTTCATCCCTGTTTCTCAATTAAACTGTTGGGGTTAACTTCCTGAACACATGCACACTCCCAAGCAATGGAATGTGAGTCTATGACAATACTTTCATTCTTTTACATTATTTTTGACTTTTTCAAGCTCACAGAGGATGTATTTAAAAGTTTCCTCTCCCAGGCAATGATCTGGGTCTGCCATGTGTTCATTTAATGTTCCTGTCAATAAACCATACATTGTGGAGCAGGAGAATTTGTTCTTAGATCTTAGAGAATGTATTTGTTTGATCAATATTTCACCTGAAGAGGGGCAAAGAGACCCATTCAGCTTGGGATTCACAAAAACTCTCTTAAACTGGATAAAACATATTTATCAATAGAGTACAGGATCCTTACCAATGTGTAAGACCATAAGATCACAAACTATAGGAGCAGAATTAGGCCATTTGGCTCAACAAGTCTGCTCCGCCATTTCATCATGGCTGATCCATTTTCCCTCTCGGCCCCAGTCCCCTGCCTTCTCCCCGTATCCCTTCATGCCCTGACACATCAAGAATCTATCAACCACGGCCTTAAATATACCCAATAACGGCCTCCACAGCCACCTGAGGCACTGACTTCCACAGATTCACCACTCTCTGGAGAAAGATATATAAATCTTCAGTTATCTCTTCTGGATTAATGCTAAATGAGGAAGCAAATCAGTAGTTACTTCTGACTTCATGCTCCCTGCAGATTTTTATGTGTTTTGCAGACTTACTTTGATCAGAGATCCAGTGCCTCATGCATGGAATATACTTTAGTTTGGTTAAAGTCTTGGTACTCGGAGCAGGCATGTTTCCTCCAACTGATGAGCCCCTGTATAAGACTCCCATATTCATTCTGGGGCAATCTGTTAACCATTGCCCACATTTCCTTTCCATCATATTGTTCCTATTTACAGCCTAGGTGCCCCTGGTATAATGAAGAAAGTATTGAGTGCTACTCTGGAGTTAATCCACCATCTCTAAACATCTTATTCAAAGCCGAGAAATTGAGCCGTCTCTGAGAGGACGCTTCAGTGGGCTGTTTGCTTTGGAGGTGGTTAGTTCACATACAATGACTAGCTCTGATTTATTTGGTGGCATAGACTATGCTTTATTAAATAAAGTGCATGTTATGCTTAAGGGTTAAGTCTTCTTGCTTTATGTAACATTTCAACCTCAAGTCATGTTGCTACATTCACAAAGCTCCTTCATGTAGTTACATGCATATGTTCATTTTCATTGTGTACCTTAAGCTCGCAAGTTCACAGTTGAACTATGTGTTTGAAGAATGATCTTGTTTTTTATATATCTTGCACCTTGGTTACACATTTTCAACCTTTTCTGGGCACTGCTGTGGATCAACCTTTTTGTTTAATCATTAAACTTTAATGTACCATGGTCTTGGTGAAAAAGCAGGAACTCCTTTCTATTTTAGGGGACTGTTTCTTGGTAGCAGAAGGAGAGGGAAAATGAAGAAGTCACCGAGACTATAGTGGATAAATCAATGTCTCAAAAATAGTTAGTACATAAAATGAATTATACTTGCCTCGTACAGGAGGATATAGCTCCACAGAAACAAACACTGATAAAGCAGCATACACAAAATGCCAGATCAGGCAGCCGCTATGGAAATAAATTAACAGTCAATGTTTCGGGCCAAGACCCTTCTTCAGGACCGGAAAGGAAGGGGGAAGATGCCAGAATAAAAAGGTGTTGGGGGGGAGAAGGATAGATAGAAAGTGATAGGTGAAGCTAGGTGGGTAGGAAAAGTAAAAAGCTGGAGATGAAAGAATCTTACAGGAGAAGAGAGTGGATCATAGGAAAAAGGAAAGGAGGAGGGAACATTGGGGAAGTGATAGGTAGGTGAGAAGAACTAAGAAGAAGAGTGGGGAATAGAAGAAGCAGGGAGGAGGAGGTAAAATGTATCTCTTTTTAACAAAAGGAGAAACTGATGTTCATACCATCAGGTTGGAGGCTATCCAGACAAAATATAAGATGTTGCTCCTTCACTCTGAGGGTGGCCTCATTGTGGCACAAGTGGAGGCTATGGACCGACATGTTGGAATGGGAATTAAAATGTTGGACGACCGGAAAGTTCTCCTTTCCTGGGGACAAGTATATTCTTCTCAATAAAAGAGCTCTGAAGTGACATCATACTTTTAATATGATACCAGTTTGCACATGACCAGCTCCCACAAACAGTCAAGGCACAATACTTGTAAGTAAAATACAAGTCAGAACACTGTTGAGACCTCCCCATTTCTGGTTCTGAGATAATTATAGCATATGTAATGTTGGGTGTGAGCAATAATTGTTGCTTGGTTGTGTCATATAACTAACTGCAATAATACCTTTGGTAAAGTTGACAGATAAGTTGGTTGGAAAGTTTCCATGACATTTAAAGACATTGGCAGAACACCTGTAGAACAGGAATTTGGAATCCACCATATTTGATCAGCCAAAATGTAAAATCACTTGGGAAAGTTTGTGCCTCTTTTTTACCTTTTCAGGGTGTGGGGGGTTCTTTTAAAGACCTGATCTGGAGTTACACCCTGACTTAATTTCTTTGTGGGAATGAGACCCGCTCTCGGGGCCTTCTGACCAGCCACTTTTTGATATCCTAAGGACACGGCTTGGAAGACGAGCAGGCCTTGAGGGTTCTGGATTTTCATGGCTCTGGGGATGTGCTGATTCTAGGCCGGTGCCCCTGACTGAAGCGTTGCAGGAGAACATGGAACACCGGAAGCAGCGGGTTAGCCGCTGGGGGTTGCGTGTCCAGACAGCCTCACCCTTCTGGTGCCGGCTCTCTGGGTGCGAAGCTTGGTAAAAGTAGCGCAATGGACTTGTAGCATTGTAAATCAGCAAGTTGTTTGTTATGTCTCCCCTCTCCCTGTGAAACGGGGACGCCTCTTTTTCCCTTAGTAGGGAGAGGGAGAGCCTGTAGTGTGTCGAATACCGGATGAACGAGTAGTCTTTGGGGTACTTCAAGTCTGTGTCTTTATTGATGATTTGCTGCACACTTGAGTGCTCGGTGGAGGGTGCTGATGCTTTTTTTGCTGGTGGGGGTGGGGTCATTGCCTTGTTGCTGCTTGTGCATGGGTGGGGAGGGCTGTGGGGAGCTCTGGGGCTCTAACATCTTGTCTTTCATTCTTTGGAGCACTCCTCTGTTTTTGTGGAAGTCTGTGAAGAAAAAGAATTTTGGGATGTATATTCTATACATTTCTCTGATATTAAACATACCTATTGAAACCTATTGAAGAAATGGTAAATTCAGTCTATGAGGAGGCCCCAAATAAAGAAGGCACACGATGAATTTCATAAGGAAGTATCATCAGTGGTCATGAACAAGTAAACCAAAGTCAGACTACTCTTTAGTATTTGAGTATCATTTAAGTGAGACCAAAGGGTCCGCATCAGGGTTTGGCAGGTGTAACTGTCAGCAAATGCTGGAAACCCAAGGAACTCAGCAGGCCTGATGAAGGGTCTTGGCCCGATTCATCGGCTGTTAACTCTATTCTATAGATACTGCCTGGCCTGCTGAGTTCTTCCAGCATTTTCTGTGTGTTGCTGAGATTTTGTGATGTTGAATTAGATATATTTTCCTGAACATCATTGCTCAAATGCAGATGTAAAAAGAAAATGTGATAAGTATGATTAATTTTATTAAATGTATCAACATATATTCATTAATTATAATTCAATTTGATTTGATTTAATTCTATGCAGTTGCAGTTTCCCTACAAATATGCACACTTCAGGTGTTAAAATATTATAACAATCTAACCAGCTAGACCAGCTGTTTTGATATCCATTTTACAAATTAACCATTTTCTAGGCCCATGTGTCGAGGGTACTGAGTGATCAATGGCTCATTGATATTCACTAATTAGAATTAGAATTGCCCAGTTATTGCTGTGTGAAACACAATCACTCTGTACAATGTTGTTTCCAAATCCACTAAGCTCATTCAAGTCCTTCAGAATTTTATTGAACCAACTACTATAGTTTTCAAGGCTCATTTTAAAAGCAATTGCAAGGGTAGTTATTGAAATACATATTGATAAGACTGTGTCAAGAAAATTATTAATTGGGATTCTTAGCTTGAAAATAATGGGCAGGGAAAAGCCAACTGCTTTATCAAGCCTGTGCTACATGCAGTTTTTGGGAATATTGAAAAGACTTGAATAAAAGGCTAAATCTGAAACAAAAAATTTAGAAACAATATTTATTCCAAAGCAGTTTCAGGAATTAACTTTTGATGGTGGCAATAAAATCTAAAAATTTCAGACTGATTTTCTGCTTTGATTACAGTAACTATAATTGTTTAATATAAAGTTGTCCTCATGTGGTTAGGAGAAAACAATAATTATTGTTGCAAAATTTACTTTAAACCTCTTTTCACCAGTAGCATGTTTGATGCTGAAGTTTCAGCTTCTTAATTGTTTTAATTCATGAATGCCTCATTCTGTTCATCAGTCTTATTATATTACCACACGTTAACTGTTGTATTCAATCACTTAAACCCTTGTTGTGCAATATTAAGCACTCAAATAAACTGGCTTGCAAAATTCACATCAGGCCGGAGAGCAAACAAGTGTTGTGCAATTGTTCTAATAGGACTAAAACAATAATGTTGCAGTTATCTTAAGGTCATTTGAAGAGATTTGATTATATGGTTCTTTTGATCATATGGTAGAACCCACCTAGTTATGCTTATAAATTAAATTGATAAATACAAGGCAGTATGATTACAATAATATTAAATTCATTTGCACAAAAGTGATTTGCCTTTGGATTATTAAACAGACATTCATGGATATTTCATTGTATACTATAGATATCAATGAGTTAAATAATTCTGAAGTAGAAAAATACAAAAAGGAGATAGACAACAGATCTAGAACCTATGATAATTATGTGTGAAATTCAGTAGGATGTTAACAAAATTTAACTCTTAATGTATACCCAATGTCCAAGTACAGATGGCCCTGTAATAGGTACTTTTGAGATTCAAACAATCTGGCATGAAGAGGTGTTCATTCTGAAACAACATTGTCTATTGATCTCTTCAAAAAAACTGTTACCGAATCAACACAAAGAGGGTCATAGAACTAAAAATGAAACCAAATATCAGCGAGAAGATAAATCAGGACTGTAAGACTTTTCTAAAATAGCCAAAAAATGTGTAAAAAGTAAAAGATTTAGGAATAAACAGAACGAAGCTGTGACCTAGAGTGATCATAAGTGAATCACAATCCATATCAATCATCGGAGGAAGGGATCAAATATCTTCTTTCCTAGTTTGTTCATGACATTAAACCAGGCAGAATTTTAAGTATGGAAGATAATGTGAAGAGATTTCAGAGGACGGATGTGCAAGTTGAATGTGTGAGCACATGGCAGGATGGCATTTAATGTACAGTAATGCTCAAGTTCTAGTTTCAGGTTCAACTTTATTGTTGTCATATGCATACATTCACAGTGCATAAATGCGATGAATACTAGCTTTTTTGCAGTAGCAGTAAAATATTCATTCAAAATATTATTAAAAAAATGATACACCCGGGATAATATTGATGTTCGAAGTGTCATTTTACACAAGCCACTTAAAGCAAACATGTAGATGCAACAACACAAATGATATGCAGCACACAGCATCTATAGAAAAAGAGTACAATCAGTCTGAGACCTTTCATCAGAATGCATTTCCATAGATGCTATCTGGCCTGCTGAGTTCCTCCAGCATTTTGCATGCGTTGCTTGGATTTCGAGCTTCGGCAGATGTTCTCTTCTTTATGAAGGCAAATGATATGTTAATCTTTAAGTTCAAAGTTCAAAGTAAATATATTATCGAAGTGCATATGTCACCATATACTACTCTGGGATTCATTTTCTTGTGGATATTCACAATAAATACAAAAAGACACAATGGCATCAATGAAAACCTGCAACCAAAGATGGATAAACACCCAATGTCCAAAAGACAAAAAGAAAAAAATAACTAATCATAATAAATAAATCAATAATGAATACCTACTGAGCACATGAGTTGTAGAGTCCTCGAAAGTGAGTCCATAGGCTATGGAATTAGTTCAGTGTTGGGGTGAGAGAAGGTAGCAACTCTGTTTCAGGAACCTGATGGTTGAGGGGTTGTTAACATTTGTTAATGTTTCTGAAACATTTGGTGTGAGTCCTGTGGCTCCTGGAGGTCCAAGATAAGAGCATGGCCTGGATGGCAGGGTCCTTGATGAATGCTGCTTTCCTACAATGCTGCTCCTTGTCAATGTGCTCGATGGTGGGGAGGGCTTTTTCCTGTGATGGACTGGGCTGTATCCACTATGTAAGTTTTAGATGGCATGCTGAATTTTCATAAACTTCTAATAAAGTAGAGGCACTGCTGTGCTTTCTTTGTAATGCCGCTTAAGTGCTGCACTCAGGACAGATCCTCTGAAATGATAAAGCTGAGGAATCTGAAGATCTTCCTGGTCAATAATCAGCTCCAATGGTCTTGATGAATTTGAGGGAGAGGTCATCACCTTCGACTCAGCCAATAACAGTGATGTCATCAACAAATTTAAGTATGGCATTGGAGCTGTACTTAGACTCAGAGTCATAAATATAAAACAAGTAGAGCAGGGGGCAAGTGGTTTTGTGCTGATGGTTGTTGTAGGGGAGATACTGTTGCTAATCTGAACTGAAAAAGGTTTGATGGTGAGGAAACCGAGGATCATGTTGCACAAGGAGGCATTGAGGCCTTGCCTTGGTGCTTATTGATTAGTTCTGAGGGGATGAAGGTGTTGAATGCAGAGCTGTAGTTAATGAAGAACATTCTGTTGTATGCATCTTCATAGTATGGATGTTTCAGGGTTGACTGAAGATCCAATGAAATGGCATCTGCTGTTGATGGTAGGTAAATTGGCAGGAGTTGATATATTTCATGACCAACTTCTCAAATTACTTCATTATAGTAGATGTAAGTAGTACGGGTGTCTTAATGCAATGGCATAAGGCCTTAGCAAAACTGCAACTGATGTACTGTGTAGAGTTTTGGTTTCTTTATGCAAAATCAAGGATGTAGGGAGTGTAGTGATGACTCACTACACTAATTCAAGGTATGATAGGCTTGCTGTAAGTACACTAGGCCTTTACTTAAAGATCTCATTGAAACATTTTCACAGGATTTGACAGAGTGGGTGCAGGGAGAAGGTTTCCTCTGGCACCAAGGATGACAATGTCAGAATAATGAGCTGTGTGTTAATGAGCTGTGAATAATGAAAAAAGCATATTCACTTAGAGTGTAGTAAATTGGTGAATTCTCTACACTGGAGCTCAGATAGTGAGTTCATTGAAAATAAAAATTGATAGATTTGCTGGTCAGAGAAGGTTCAAGAGAAATAGCGATAATGCAGTGGAATGGCATTGATGGAGCAGGCATCAAAAGCTTGTACGGGTTACACTTCCAAGTTCTTGGATTCCTTTCTTATTACATCAATATTGTGATAACATTAAGATTTAACAACTTCAGGATTTGAATGTGTTGCACAATCATATTGTAGGAGTGGTTTCAAGTTATGAATGATTTGACAGTTGTAACTCACTTGTCCTTAGTTTGCATTAAGCACCGCCATGAAGTGATGAACTAAAATTCTTACAGAAGTTAGGAATTCTGAAAAGTCTCAAATTACCATTAACATAATTTGGAATGTGGATAACCTAAGCCAGTGCTGAGGAGTCCACAGCAGTTAAAGAGAAACCAGAAGTGGGCTTTTATGATGTCTAGAACTTTCAATCCTCAGTTTATATAGTTCATTTACTTATAGATGCCTTTAAACCAATCAATGGGTGCATCAAACATATACATTTCACAAGGATCATTATTTGGGTTGCACAGTTACAAAGCTTTGGAGGCTACTGGATTTAAGAATCTATTATTATGGGGCTTATCGTTTTCTTTTTATTTAGCGTGGTGTTACATTGTTTATTCTTCAGATGCCTGGCATGTGTCCCTCATCTAAAGAGTGCGGAACAATAATGACTTACTTTGTTATCTGACATAAGCCATCAGAACTCAGTGACTTTTCCACTTGTAGGGCTATTAGTTATCACATATTCTCTACAATTGTCCATCACACCCACAGTCTTACCTCCATCTATGTTTATAAATGTTGATGGAAAATATCACTGACTATTTACAGCTACTTTAACCATCATCAGAGCACTACTTCATTGGTAAACACTCCTACTTGTTTTTTCATTATGCTACCAAAGCTAATTGACACATCCAAGACACTGGAATCAGTCTGCAGATCAGACAGAGGAACATAGCTAATGATTCAAGGTGAAGAACTTTCATCAGTATAGTGATGAAGAGAGATCATTAATGTTAACCCTTGTCTCCTCAATGATGCCTCCAGACTTGCTGAGATTTTCCACATTTTTCTGTATGCAGTTTAAATTTCTGTATCAGAGGCATTTCATTTTTGCTTTGTTAAATAGTCTATCTCCTTTTGCATTTAATAGTTAATTTTCCAGCTTAGTCCAACAAAAGCTTTTCCTTTACTGTCCTGGTAGATTTATATACATTAAAACAGCAACTAAAATTCAAAAATGTATTGGAAAAATCAATTGGCCCAATCTGTGGTCTTAAAGGTCCTCTATAAAAGTAAGGTTTTCTTTGAGGACCATTTTTCACTTCGGCACATATAATTAATTTGTGTCAACTTCTCCAGTCTGCTTTATACTGCTTGCCGTTTGTTTTATTTATTGAATGAGAGTACGGAGTAGGCCCTTCCAGCCTTCGAGTCGTGCCACCCAGCAACCCCAGATGTAACGCTATCCTAATCACAGGACAATTTACAATGACCAATTAACCTACTAGCTGGTGCATCTTTGGACTGTGGGAGGAAACCTGAGTACCTGGATTAAACCCACGTGGTCACGGGAAGAATGTACAAACTCCTTACAGGCAACGGCAGGAAGCAAATAGGGACCTGAACGAAAATATCATAGCAATTTCCCGAAGTAACCGAAATTTAAGCTCCTGGTGAGCTACAGATTTTATTCATACTGCTGTAGTGTCCTCTCCAGGACGCAATTTTGAGGAGGAAGATTTGAAGAATTGACTGTTGCCCATGCATCGGGTTCCCCCTCTCCATGTCACTGATGTAGTCCAAGGGAAGGGCAAGTGCTGATACAGCTTGGCAACAGTGTCGTCGCAGAGGTTGCCAGAGTGAAGTTGTAAACAACGTCAAACTACCTCAGGGACCCCGGCTCCAGATTTCTTCCTCAGGATTTACTTCTGAAGCCTTTCCCATGGGGGGGGGGGGGGGTGAGGGGGGGGGGTGGTATGGCCGTAAGGCAGCGGAGATTTAAAATCAGAGTTTTCCCTTCTCCTAGGCAGGCTGTCGACAAAGGCTGACAGTCCCCACCTGCCTGAAGCAGCTGATATTGAGGCACCAGTGATCCGCCTTTGCCTGTTTCTCTTCTCAGTAGAAACAGTTCTGCCAGGCCTAGTAGCTAAGCCACACATGAAGGCCAAGAGTTGGACGGTTGTCAGAGGCTGTTAGAGACGAATGCATTTTGGAGCACTTTATAGGTAATGGGAGCTTATCCCCTGGCTGTGATAACCTTAGGAACCTACTATACCTGTAAAATGATAAAAATAAGAATGGGTAAGATGGCGATTGTTTAGTTGCTCCGAACTTTTGCTCCGTTATTCTCCTTATCTTTGCACTATATGTCTCCCTTAGTTAGGTATTTTATTAGTTCTCTTTTACCTGCCTGCGAACACATCTATCTTTTAGTACCAAAAGTACTAAAACTGGGAAAAAGGAAACTTCTACAGCTTTGCTGGCTGAGATTCTCGCTGTTTTGGAACAACATCGACAAGATACTTTAATGGATTTTAGAAATGAATTTAGAACTTCTTTCAACCAGCTGGATTCCAAATTGGATCAGATTAATGCTAGAGTGGATGAACATGCTGAACATTTATCTCGCATTGACTTAACTTCTGAAGATTTAAAACGCCGTGTTCAACATCTTGAAACTTTCTGCTCCAACCTAGAGGAGAAGAACAGTAAACTTTCTTCCAAAATGGTGGATCTTGAAAATCGGAGCAGACGTTGCAATCTACGAATTCTTGGTTTGCCAGAGGCCACCGAAAAGGGCTCTAGCATTGATTTTTTTTCTGATTTTCTCTGTGAGATTTTCGGGAAAGAATTTCTTCCGACTCCACCTGAGCTTGAAAGGGCTCACAGGGCTTATGTTCCTCATGCAACTCTGGGTTCCGGTCCATGGCCGGTTATTTTATGCTTTCATCAATACCAGGTGAAAAACCGTTTGATTATGGAGACACACCACAGAGGTACTTTTGCTTTTCAAAATACAATCATTCGTTTCGTGGAGGATTATGTCCCCCAGGTTCTGAAGATGTGTGCTGAGTTTAAAGGTGTAACGAAAGTGCTTTTTGATCGCGGATTCTCTCCGAAATCCAGCCGATCTTCTAATTACTACTGGAGATTATAAGTGGTTTAAATCAGTGAAGGAGGCTGAGGCATTTGTTGGAAGTCTTTCGCCCACCCCTTCTTCTTCAGAACCGGCCTGACCTTCTAAAATGATTGATAAGTACTTCTCGAAGTGAAACTATTTTTTCTGAACTCAGACTTTACTTGGATAATTCAGACATTAACTATGGAAACTCTAAGGGCTGTAGTCAATCTCTCCCTGGACTTGGAGCGTTTTTTCTAAATAGATAATTTAAGGTTAATGTTTCCCTGTGGACTTTTAGATTTTACTTGTGTAATCTATTTCATTTTTGTATAACTTTATCTATAGAGAACTACAATTGACTTTAACTTGTTTTGGAGGTTTGGAGTTTTTGTTGAAGGCTTCCCTGTTGGTTGATTTATAGTTTAAATTTTGATTTTTTTCTGTAAATGGTTGATAAGTACTCTCTTTGAATTTATAATTTCCCCTTTCCCCCCCTTTTTTTCTTTTAATCTTTTATAATTTTTTGCGGGTAGGTTAGTTTTAGTTTTCTTCTGATTTTTTTTGTATTAAGTTTTATACTTCTGTTGAAGTTGTTCCTATTTGTAATTCTGTTTTCTAGTGCATAAATTAGTTATTATTTGCTATATTATTTACACAAAACTTTTGTTAATGATACGGAACTGGAAGTCATATTTGGGTTAATTTTTTTTGGTAGAGTTAGCTGCTTTTTTAGGTAGCCGTCTAGTTTTGGGTTGCAAGGGTGGGGTGAGTTCTCCAGTTCCAACACTACTCACTGTTTCTTTTGTTTTCCTTTGTTATTCAGGACATGTCTCTGTTTTGATTCTATGGATCTATGTTTACATTTTTGCTCCCAGACTGTTATTGTACTGCTTGATTTTTTATATGCCTGCTACTTTCTATGCACTAACAATTGATAATGGTTAATACACTTAAATTTGTGAGCTGGAATGTAAAGGGATTGAATCATCCTGTTAAAAGAAGGAAGGTTTTCTCACATATTAAACAATGCAAAGCTGACATTGCTTTCTTTCAAGAAACTCATATTCGTCGTTTTGGTAATTTTCGGCTTTTGTCCAAGTGGGTGGGTCAGCATTTTCATTCATCCTTTGCCGCCAAAGCTAAGGGGGTCTCCATCCTTATTAATTCAAATATTCCTTTTGAACTCCATAATAAGATATCTGATACAAATGGCTGTTTTATTATTTTTTCTGGTAAATTATATAATACTAAAGTTGTACTAGCAAACCTGTATGCTCCCAATTTTGATGATGTTAATTTTTTTGAACGTTTTTTCTCCTCACTACCAGATTTAAACTCATACTGTCTTGTACTGGGTGGCGATTTTAATTGTTGGTTAGGTCCTAATTTGGATCGATCTTCCTCTGTTACTAGATTACCTACTAAATCTGCCTTAGCTATTCACTCTTTTCTCTCTAATTATGTTATCTCTGATATATGGTGTTTCCTTCATCCTACTGAGAGAGATTATTCATTTTTTCACATGTTCACCATACCTTTACTAGAATTGACTACTTTTTACTTGATAATCAACTTATTCCATTTGTCTGTTCTTGTGATTATCAGAGTATACTGCTTTCTGACCATGCCCCAATTACTTTGTCTTTAAATTTTCCTGGTCTCCCTCAGAGGAATAAACACTGGCGTTTTGACTTGACTTTATTATTGGATGATGATTTTCTAAAATTTATTAAGGATCAGATAACTTTTTATTTTAACACCAATACGTCATCTGAAATGTCATCCCAGACTGTCTGGGATGCCATGAAAGCGTATTTGAGGGGTCAAATAATCTCCTATACAGCATATCTTAATAGAAAGTCCTGTGCAGATCGATTAGACCTCATTAATCAGATTAAAGAATTGGATCAACTTTTTGCTCAAACTAAGAATCCTGAATTATACAAGAAGCATGTAGAACTTCAAACTAAATTTAATCTTCTGTCTACTCAACCTGTTGAACGCCAACTTCTTGAAAGTATGTTCATGGTGACAAATCTGGTAAATTTCTAGCCAATCAGCTGAGACGTTCCAAAGCCAAACAACATATTACAAAGATCCAGAAGGAGAACGGAGACTTTACATCGGATCACTTAGAAATCAATGACGCATTTAAAAATTTTTATTCTCGACTTTATTCCTCTGAATCTCTGAATGAGAATATCTCTGTTGATCATTTTTGAAATAATCTGAATATTCCTTCGCTTTCATTTGATTTTAAAGCCAAACTTAATGTGCCTATATCATCAGAAGAAATATCTTTTGCAATTTCTGCTTTGTCTTCAGGGAAATCTCCTGGACCTGATGGGTTCCCCGTAGAATTTTATAAATCATTCTCTTCACTTCTTTCTCCTCAGTTATTCTCAGTATTATCTGACTCATTTAATTATGGTAAATTGCCACCCGCTTTTAATGAGGCATCTATTATTCTTTTATTAAAAAAGAGTAAAGACCCAACAGAGTGTTCCTCGTATAGGCCGATCTCTTTGCTTAATGTTGATGTTAAAATCTTGGCCAAAGTTTTGGCTTATAGATTAGAAACTGTTATTCCCTCTATTATTTCTGATGATCAAACTGGTTTTATTAAAAACCGTCTTCCTTTTTTAAATATTCGGCATTTATTTAACATTTCATATTCACCTCCAACTGGGATTCCTGAATGCGTTATTTCCCTCGATGCAGAGAAAGCATTTGATCATATAGAGTGGAACTACATTTTGCAGTTTTAGAAAAATTTGACTTCAGTCAAAGTTTTATCTCTTGGATCAAATTGCTGTATCTGTGTCCTACTACCTCTGTTTTGACTAATTTTCAGAAATCCCAGTTATTTAACCTCAAACGTGGCACCCGTCAGGGATACCCTTTATGTCCCTTTCTCTTTGATTTGGCTATAGAACCTTCGGCGATAGCATTTCGAAACTGTCCTGAATTGACCGGGATTTGGGGGGGGGGGGTGTTGAGCATAAAGTTTCTCTTTATGCTGATGACTTATTACTTTTTCTTTCAAATCCGTCTACATCCTTACCTCCAATGGTTTCACTTCTTGATCAGTTTAGCCAGTTCTCTGGCTATAAACTTAATTTACATAAGAGTGAACTTTTACCAATTAATAAAGAAGCACAAGAATTAACATTCCATGATCTCCCTTTTAAAGTAGTTCATAATCAATTTACTTATCTTGGGATTACAGTCACAAGGAAGTTTGAAGATCTTTTTCGTGAAAATTTTGCCAATCTTTCATATACTATAAAACAGAGTCTGTTACAATGGTCACCTCTATCTATGTCTTTGGTAGGTCGTATTAATGTTGTTAAAATGTATGTTCTCCCTAAACTTTTATATTTATTTTAATCAATCCCAATTTTTATTCCTAAATCTTTTTTTGATTCCTTAGACTCTATTATTTTGTCATATCTTTGGAAGAATAAGCGCTCTAGAATTAATAAAGTTTATCTCCAAAAATCTAAAAAAGAGGGTGGCATGGCTTTACCTAACATTCGTTTATATTATTGGGCAGCCAATATATGTTGTGCTACCTTTTGGTCTTTTTTCCATGGCCAACCTGAGTGCCCTAATTGGGTGGCAATGGAGTTGAGTTCCACTAAAGATTTATCTATTTCTGCACTTCTTGGCTCTATACTCCTTAGTAGTTTGTCCAGATTAATTGTTAAACCTCTTGTTAGACACACTTTGTGTATATGGGCTCAGTTTAAGAAATTTTATGGTTTCTATGCTTTTTCCTTTTCTAGCCCTATCTTATATAATCACCTTTTTTTTACCTGCTACATACGATTCAGCATTCCATGATTGGTATAGGAAGGGCATTAGACATTTTGAAGATCTTTTTATTGATAATCGCTTTGCATCTTTTCAACAGCTCTCTGCTAAGTTCAATCTGCCCAATGCTCATTTTTTTAAGATATCTCCAAATTATTATTTATTAATCCTTTAATTCCCAACTTCCCTGAAATGTCTGAGAAAAATGTTATGGATTTATTTCTTTCTATTAATCCACTGGGTAAAAGTTTAATATCATTTATTCGTGATAAATTATCATCCTTACGACATGCCCCTGCAGATAAAATTAGAATGGCTTGGGAGCATGATTTAAATACCTCCTTATCTGATGAGACTTGGGACTCTATTCTCAAATTGGTTAATTCAACCTCTCTTTGTGCTCGCCATTGCCTTTTACAGTTTAAGATTGTTCATAGAGCCCATATGTCTAAATCTAAACTATCTCGATTTTACCCTAATATTAGTCCTCTTTGTGATAAATGCAAAAGGGGAGAGGCCTCTCTTATTCATATGTACTGGTTTTGTCCTAGCTTGAAGAAATTTTGGAAAGATGACTTCATAACTTTATCTTATTATCTGAATCACCACCTAGAACCAACCCTTTAATTGCTTTGTTCGGTTTTTTGGGTGAGACAGATTTACGTTTGAGTTCGACTAAGTGTCGAATTTTATCTTTTGCCTCTCTCCTGGCTAGACGTTTAATCCTCCTTAGATGGAGAGATGTTGCCCCGCCCACGCATGCTCAATGGCTTAATGATATTATGTCCTGTTTAGACCTTGAAAAAATTCATTATTCAGTTCTTAACTCAGATATAAAGTTCCATAAGGTCTGGGGACCTTTTATTGAGTACTTTCATAACCTTCCTCTTAACTAAGGTTTTTTTTTCGGTCCCTTGCTTTCAGTTCCTTTTTTTTTGGTAGTAGGCATTAATATCTTCTGTTTCTATGTGTATTTACAGTTTTGGGGGTTTGAATGTCCTGATTTATACTCTCTATATTGTGTTGTGGTTGGTCTGGAGTTTTTTTTTGTTGCGGGGCTTGGGGAGGATACTAATTTTACATGTCTTCAATTTGGGTGCTTTCTCAATGATCTTTTTTTGTATTATATTATTATTGTATGTTTATTTTTGCACTGTATTAATGTTCTTCATTTTGATTTGGTTTTTTTATCTGTAGCGATGTAGAAAATGCATAAAAAACTAATTTAAAAAAACAATAAGAACAATAGTGATAATCAATTCTGGTAGCCTCGTGGTTAGTGTGACGCTTTTACAGTGCCAGCAGTTGGATGATTGGGGTTCAGTTCTCTCTGCTGTTTGTATGTTCTCCCCATGCCTGTGTGAATTTTCTCTGGGAGCTCTGGTTCCCTCCCACATTCTAAAAGGATGCATGGGTTAGGGGTTAAAACATTGTGGATGTCCTTTGGCTGAAGTTTGCAGGCTGCCTAGAACATCCTCGCTGATTTGATTTGATGGAAGCTACGAATTTGATGTACATGTGACAAATAAAAGTCATTTTTATCTTTGAAATGATTGCATTGAAATTGGCATAAAAGTAACTTTAAATCTGTCCTATTGTTGTGCACGTTAGGGATCACATGTACTGTTCAAAGAATAGGGAAGGATATTTTTCTCAGGACTGGAAAGGAAGCGGGAAAATGCCAGAATAAAAAGTGGGAGGAAGGGAAGGAAGTAGAGCTAGAGCAGGCATGGGCAAACTACGGCCCGCGGGCCATATGCGGCCCGTTAAGCTTTTTAATCCGGCCCGCAGAACTTGATGAAATTATATTAATAAACCTTGTTAACGTTTTTTCCCCGCAATTCTGGCGTTTTCCCAATAGATGACGCACTCTATATACATTGACCTTTGTTGAGGTGCAGCGTATTTCTCCACATTTGCGCTTTAATTTGTAACCTTGTGGTGACCCATTTCCTGGCACATCCGAACCGGCTCACAATTAGCCAGCGTTCCGGCTAAGGGAAATAGCCTGTGGGGATTTGCGAGCACAGAGCTTTGGAGCCTCTGCGCCATGGGGGGCAGGTTGAGGGATGCTTAAAAGTGAGGCTGGGGATTTCGAATGAAGTTTTTTCCTTCGACTGCAGTTACCGACTCCGTGTCATAATTTTAGCGCTGTGTGTAGCACACCGCTACAACCTCTCACCCCTTCTGTAAAGATGAGTGGAGCTAAGAAAAGAAAAGTGGATAGAGAATGTCGGGTGTTTAATAAGGAGTGGACAACTAAATATCTTTTTACTGAACACAGATCAACTGCTGTATGCCTGATATGCCAAGAGACTGTGGCGGTTTTTAAAGAATATAATATCAGCCGTCACTTTGCCACAAAACATGCCAACTATGCTAGCGACCAGTCAATGAAAGAACGGGAAGCTAATACTCAGAGGTTGGCAGCTAATTTACAGGCTCAACAAAATTTTTTTCACCGTCAAACTGCCATTCATGAATCAAGTACCAAGGCGAGTTTTATGCTGTCATTCAAATTAGCAAAGGCCAGCAAGCCTCTGTCTGAAGGCGAGTTTTTAAAAGAATGTATGGTGGAGACAGCAGGTGTATTGTGTCCGGAGAGCAAAGACAAATTTGAAAAAATCAGTTTATCACGCAGGACAGTGACTCGCCGTGTGGAACTGATAGATGAAGATATAACCAGCGACTTAAATAAAAAGGCAGAGTCGTTCCCGTTATATTCATTAGCACTGGATGAAAGCAACGATGTAAAAGACACTGCTCAGCTCCTCATTTTTATCCAAGGAATTAACAATACTTTTGAAATAACGGAGGAGTTTTTGACAATGGAGTCTCTGAAAGGAAAAACACGGGGAGAGGACTTGTATGACCAGGTGTCTGCTGTCATCGAAAATATGAAGCTCCCTTGGAGTAAACTTATCAACGTCACCACAGATGGATCTCCTAATTTGACGGGGAAAAATGTCGGCCTGCTGAGGAGAATACAGAATAAAGTGAAAGATGAAAATCCTGACCAGGATGTTATTTTCCTTCACTGCATCATCCACCAGGAATCTCTATGTAAATCGGTATTACAGCTGAATCATGTTGTGAATCCTGTCGTAAAACTTGTCAACTTTATACGTGCAAGGGGACTTCAGCACCGTCAGTTCATCACGTTCCTGGAGGAAACTGATGCGGATCACTAGGACCTACTTTATCACTCCCGTGTCCGCTGGTTAAGTTTGGGCAAAGTGTTTCAACGAGTATGGGAGCTCAAAGAGGAGATCGGTGCATTTTTGGAGTTACTGAGGAAGGCTGGCGAATTTCCTGAGCTGAGCAACAAGAGCTGGCTTTGTGACTTTGCGTTTGCTGTGGATATATTTTCACACATGAATGAACTGAACGTGAAGCTACAGGGGAAGGATCAAACGTGAAAGCCTTTAAATCCAAGCTGGCTTTTTTCTCCAGGCAAATTTCGAATAAGTTATTCACTCATTTTCCCACACTAGCCACGCTGGAAGAGGCCGGCGCAAATGTGAAAAAATACAGCGAGTCACTGGATGCGCTGCACAGAGAATTCTGCCGTTTCTTTTCTGATTTTGAAAAAATTGACAAGTCACTTCAGTTGGTGGCCTGTCCCCTGTCATAAGATCCTGAAACAGCACCAGAGGAGCTACAGCTGGAACTGATCGACCTTCAGTCTGACCCCATCTTAAAAGAGAAGTTCAACTCTCTTAAACTGAATGACTTTTATGCTTCACTTGGTAAAGATGTGTTTCCAAACCTCCGGAGGACGGCATAGAAAATGCTGGCGTTGTTCGGCTCGACCTATTTGTGTGAACAGGCATTCAGCGTCATGAACATCAACAAAGCCAGCCACAGATCCAAGTTAATTGACCAACACCTCAGATCCATCCTGAGAATCGCCACAACAAAACTAAATCCAGACTTTGATGCGCTGGCTAAAAAGGGAGACCAACAACACTGTTCCCACTGAAATTAAAAATAAGTTTCTTTGTTGCGGTATTTAAAAAATGCATTTGAAAATATTTTTTTCAATAAGCCTTACATGTTACATGTCATTTCTGTTAAGTGATGGACATGAGTAGCGCGCAGGTGCACGTACGTTCTCAAAATAAAAAACGCGCTCCGCATTCTGGCGCGCTCTCATTGTTCTGTCATTGTGCGGGTCGTTGTTGAGTTTTGGCACAGGGGACAATTGAATAAGAAGGAGCAGGACAAGAAGACCTGCATCTCCTACCATTTTTGAAATAAAGACAGTCAGGAGGAGAGTGATGATGATAATATCTTGAAGGATAACAGAATTTTCAGTGCTTTAAAATAATAACTGTTACTATTTAAAAAAGCTGTATTTTATTCATTTAATTTTCAGTGTTTTAAAAGTCATTTCAATAAATAGCTAAATACCATGGGACTTCAAAGACAGATATTTTGTTGTAATGCATTTGTTCATTTTCAATTGAAATTAAAGCACATGTTTTCTACATATCCCATGATATTTTATTTTCTCTTATGAGGTGTATTACCAAAACACTCCGTCCATCTGCTCCTGGTCCAGCCCCCCTGTCAAATTTTAGAACACTTTGTGGCCCTCAAGTCAAAAAGTTTGCTCACCCCTGAGCTAGAAGGTGATAGGTGAAGCCAGGTGGGTGGGAAAGATAAAGGGCTGGAGAAGAAGGCATCTGATAGCAGAGGAGAGCGGACCATGGGAGAAAGGGAAGAAGGAGGGTCACCAGCAGGAGGTGACAGATAGGTGATGAGAAGAGTTAAGAGGCCAGAGTGGGGAATAGGAGAGCAGGGGGAGGGAAATCTTTTTTACCGGAGAATGAAATCGATCTTTATGCCATCAGGTTGGAGGCTACCTAAATGGAATATGAGGTGTTGGGCCTCCACCCTGAGAGTGGCCTTATCCTGTAATGATCGTCAGACAAGCAAACCCAGGTGTGGCACAAACTCGGGACTCAACAATAGAAATTAATGACATAACTAAAAGCTCATTTACTTAGAACTTGAGCACAAAGAACTCGAATCCAGGACTCAGCTATGAGCACCGGTCCAGAATTCCCATATGTAGAACATAAAACACAGGAAACCTGTGCTGGTTGAAATCAATAACTAATCTCTTAAGAACAAGAAGCACAAGAAGACACATAATGAGTGTCACAAAAAAACAGTGACAGCTATCTGATAAAAGTTGTCATTAAACAACTCTAATAAACTCAAATAAATGGCCTTCAAATGTGTGTGGACTTGCTGCTACCCAGCGACCCTCACTAGTCTGAAGAGTTCATGAGTATAATTTCTCAACATAAAGTGGTACACAAGGGGTATTTGTATTGTTTGTTATTAGAAGCAGAGAATCTCACAGGCACATCTGACTTGCTGAAATGGCCAGGGCATTGTCTTCCTCAGGAATCTAGTGCCCCAATCTTCACGGAAAATAGGCAAGTGATTGTGCAGCTTGAGTCACAAATAATGATCCCTTTGTAAGCGATTAGAACAGCAGCTGGTGAGTGCTGCAAATGTCTCCACTGTTTTAATTGAATTACGTTAACTGAAACAGCACTTCAACATTCTTTGTTTATGAAGAGGCCCTGTTTATGTGTTGTAGAGAGTTGTAACTTTATTTTGTACTTACAGAAATTTAGACATTCAGAAAAAATTGAATATGGAGATTCTAGGGTGGTTCGTACAACTGCTTTGAAAATAAAAGAGCAAAAAATGGAATAGTAGAAGAGCAGTAACTTCAAGGATCCTTCACTGACTAATGATACCAGACGTCAACATACCAATGAAAAATTCTCATTCATTGAGTAGTTTCCTCATCACTGCAACCAATGCTCCATATTCTCTGCCCAAGAGAAATGTTTATTTCTTTAAAGTATTACAATTCAAAGCATTGATGTAAATCATTAAAATTGCATGATTTGAGGAAAAATATGGTTAATAGATCTTTGATTTAAAAGAGTAAAATTGCTGCTAGATAGATTGTAACAATGAGGTCTTTCCATCCCACATCAATGAGTGTGACAGAACAAATCCCTGTGAGAATTTACTGAGCATGGCTTTGGAATATAAACACATTAATTCATATGGTTGAACACATTCTTACATTTTTGGTTTCATGAGGCCGTATGAACATAGGTTTAGGAGCACGATTAGGCCGCTGAGCCCATCGTGTATGCCCCGCTATTCCACCATGGCTGATCTATTACCTCTCACAATCCCATTGTCCCAATATCTCCATGTAACCTTTGATGCCCTCAAATGATGCTATGCAAATGCAGATATAAAGAAATAGCAATAAATAATGAGCATGAAATATAACCATATAACAATTACAGCATGGAAACAGGCCATCTTGGCCCTTCTAGTCCGTGCCGAACGCTTACTCTCACCTAGTCTCACCTACCTGCACTCAGCCCATAACCCTCCATTCCTTTCCTGCCCACATACCTATCCAATTTTTTTTTAATGACAAAATCGAACCTGCCTCTACCAATTCTACTGGAAGCTCGTTCCACACAGCTACCACTCTCTGAGAAAAGAAGTTCCCCCTCATGTTACCCCTAACACAATAATAACAAGATAAATAACAAGACAAAAGAGTCCTTAAATAAATGTAGTTATCTCTTGTTCAAGAGCCTAATCACTGAGGGGTAATAATTGTTCTGGAACCTAGTGGTGCGAGTCCTGAGGTGTGTGTACCTTCTACCTAGTGGCAACGGTGAGAAAAGAGTATGGCCTAGGTGGTGAGGATCTTTGATGATGGATGCTACTTTTCTATGACAATGTTTCATGTAGATGGGCTCAGTGGTTGGGAGGGTTTTACCCCAATGTACTGGGCCAAATCCATTACCTTTTGTAGGATTTTCTGCTCAAAGGCAGTGATGTACCCATACCAGGCCACCATGCAGCTAGTCCCCACATTTCCTATAGAAGATTGCCAAGGTTTTTATTGACAAGCTGAACTCCACAGACTCCTGAGGAAGTAAATGTGCTGTTTTGTTTTCCATCACAGGTCCTCTGAGACTGTGACAGCCAGGAATTTAAAGCTACTGATCCTCTCCACCTCTGATCCTACGATGATTACTGGCTCATGGACCTCAGGTTTCCCTCTCCTGAAGTCTACAATCAGTTCCTTGGTCTTATTGACGTTGAGTGAGAGATTGTTGTTATTACAATACTCAGACAAGTTTTCAATCTCCCTCCTGTATACTGATTCATCACAACATTTGTTGCAGCCCACAACAGTGGTGTCATCAGCAAACTCGTATATGGTTTTGGAGCTGTACTTAGCCACACAGTCATAGATGTAAAGCAAGCAGATCAGGGGGGTAAGTACAGGTGCCTGCGGTGCTCCTGTGCTGATTGAAATTGTGGAGGAGATGGTTTTTGCCAATACAAACTGACTGGGGTCTGCAAGTGAGGAAATCCACCATCCAATTGCACAAGGGGGTACTGAGGCCTGGGTCTTGGAGTTTACTGATTAGCTTAGAGGGGATGATGGTGTTAAATGCCGAGCTGTAATTGATAAAGAGCATCCTGATGTATGCATCTTTGCTGTCCAGGTGTCTTAGAGTTGTGTGGAGCCAATGAAATAACATCTGCTATTGACCTGTTGCTTCGGTAGGTGAATTGCAGCGGATCCAAGTCACCATTCAGATAGGAGCTGATATGCTTCACAGCCTCTCAAAGCACTTCATCACAGTGAATGTAAGTGCCACTGGGCGACAGTCATTTAGACAGGTAGTCACGCTCTTCTTGGGCACAGGTAGGGTTGAAGCTTGCTTGAAGCAAGTGGGTCCCACACATTGCGGGAGCGAGAGGTTGAAGATATCTGTGAATACACTAGCCAATTGGTTGACACAGGTCTTCAGTGCTCAATGAGGTACTCTGTTCAGACTGGAGGCTTTCCTCAGATTGACTGTCTTGAACACAGCCTGAACGTCATTTTTAGAAACTGAGGCCAATGGATCATCGGGTGGTATGGGGTTGCACAATGGTTCCTCCCTGTTGTGCTGATCAAAGCCAGCATAGTTGTCATTGAGCTTATTGGAAGCAAAGCTCTGCTGTCTCCTGTGTCACCAGATTTAACTTTGTAGGAGGTTATGGCTTTCAAATCCTGACATAGCTGTTGGGCATCCCTCATTGATTCCAATCTCCACTTCACTTGAAAAATGGCTTTCTGTATGAACAATGAAATCTTGAATTTGGGGAGAGTCTGATAAGGGGTGTTCAAATCTGGAGATCAAGAATGCCTCTGATCAGACTCTCCTCAAATTCCAAATGTCATTGTTCATCCAGGGCTACTGATTGGGAAAAACCCGGAACAAATTAATAGGGACACACTCATCCACAGCTGTTTTAATAGAGTCAACCTAATTGGCCCACCCTTCTTAAAGAGTGGAATGACATTTGCAATTTGCCAGTCCTCTGGAAACATCCCAGAAACTAGTGATTCTTGAATGATCACTACTAATGTCTCCACAATCTTTACAGCTACCTTTTTCAGAATCCTGTGGTGTAGTCCATCTGGTCCAGGTGACTTATCTAACTTTAGACCGTTCAGCTTCCCAAGCACCTCCTCTTCAGTAATAGCAACTACACTCACTTCTGCTCCCTGACACTTGAATTACTGGCCTACTGCTAGTGAACTCCACTTTGAAG
Organism: Hypanus sabinus; assembly: GCF_030144855.1. Taxonomy (NCBI): domain Eukaryota; kingdom Metazoa; phylum Chordata; class Chondrichthyes; order Myliobatiformes; family Dasyatidae; genus Hypanus; species Hypanus sabinus. The sequence goes on from NC_082706.1 coordinate 167,551,593, forward strand.
ACTGACATAAAATATTTATTAATTTTGTCTGCCATTTCTTTGACCCCATTACTATCTCTCCAGTGTCATTTTCCAGTGGTCTCATATCCAGCCCTTCCTCTCTTTTTTCTCTTTATATATTTGAAAAACTTTTTGTATCCTCTTTTATATTATTAGCTATCTTACATTCATATTTCATCTTTTGTATCCTTATGGCTTTTTAGTTGCCTTCTGTTGGTTTTTAAAAACTTTGTGATGCTCTAATTTCCCACTATTTTTTGCTATAGTCCATGCCTTCCTTTTTGCTTTTGCTCCGTCTTTGACTTCCCTTATCAGCCATGGTTGCTGCATCCTTTCTTTCGAATACTTCTTCCTTGGGACGTTTCTCTCCTACACATTCCGTCTTGCTCCATGAAACTCTGGCCATCGCTGTTCTGCCACCATCTCTGTTAGTATCTCCTTCCAATCAACCTTAGCCAGCTCCTCTCTCATGCATCCGTAATTCTCTTTACTGCACTGTAGTACTGCAGACTAGCTTCTTTAACTGCAGGGTGAATTCTGTCATATTATGATCACTCCCCCTTAAGGACTCCTTTATCTGAAGTTTGCTTATCAAATTTGGTTCATTGCACAACACCTAATCCAGAATTGCACTTCCCTTAGTGGGAATTAATTTTCCAAATTTCTCCACCTCTGTCCTATCTATTCTGTCTATAGGAAATTCTGAGATGTCTTCCACTTTGTTGAACAGTGACTCACTTTCCACTATAGTTGATGAGGCACCCGAGATGTTTTTTCAGCCCTCTGTTCACCCGCTGTGTTATTGCAGCTTTTACATTTAGCGGTATTGCCAATTTGATATAGTACACATAAAAAGCACACTAGTCAAATATACTTCTGTATTAATCACGATAAGTGCAGGCAAATGAAAGATTGACTATTTAGTTTTAATCAATTAACTAATGCGAGAAAACTCTATCAACTTCACAACTTTGAAAATCTACTTCAGCTAATTCTGATATTACTCACTCTTGATGGTTGGTGTTCATCTCTGTGAGTCCTGCTATGAGTTGCTAACTGAGTATCAACTGCATGTGTTGATCTCTGGAGTTACTGCTGCCCATCATCTCATGGGGAACCTTTTAACACATTTCATTGCTTATCTCCCAGACATTGCATAGTTCTTAATTGCCTTAAAACATCCTTAATTCTGATGCTTATCCATGTGAGTATGTTTCCTTAACTTCTTTAAGTTGCCGTAGATTCTATTCTACTCTTAGAGTCATAGAGTTATAGACAAGTGCAGCACAGAAATAGGCCCTTTGGCCCATCTAGTTCATGCCACACCATTTAAACTGCCTACTCCCATCAACATGTACTGGGACCATAGCTCCCCATACCCCTGACCCCCATCTGCCTATTGAACCTTCTCTTAGATGTTGAAATCGAGAGTGCATGCATCAATTGCACTGGAACCTCATTCAAAACTCTCTGCAACCCTCTGAATGAAGAAGATTCCCCTAATATTCCACTTGAACTTTGCACCTTTCACCCTTAACCAATGACCGTTGTAGTCCCACCCAACCTCAGTGGAAAAAGCCTATTTGCATTTACCCTAACTATACCCATTATAGTGCTGTATAGCTCTATCAAATCTCTTCTCAATCTTCTACATTCAAATAAAGTCTTCACCGATTCAATCTTTCCATATAATTCAGGTCCTCCAGACTTGGCAATATCCTTGTAAATTTTGTTTGTACTCTTTTAAACTTATTTACATTTTTCCTGTAGGTAAGTAACCAAAACTGCACCCAATATTCCAAATTAAGTCTCACCAATGTCTTATACAACTTATCATAACATTCCATCTGTTGTACTCAATTTGTTAAGTTATCAGAATGCTTATATGACACTTTGTGATTTGTCAAAGATTCTTTTCCAGAGGTTGTCACGTCTCAAATGCCTTGACCCACATGCCCTGACAATGGCAAGTTTATGCCGAGGTTGTGCACAGGACTGTAAAACTGGCCCATCCTTATTCTCAACTGGCACTGACCAGGCATTGATTACACAACCTCATTTCACTCTTTACTTTTAAGTTTCCAACACTTCTTCCTAAGCAAGAGTGTCATCGCAAACCTACTGAGATACTTGACATCCTTCTGGCTGCTACAATGGATCACCTGCAATTTTCACCAGATATAGTAGGATTCCACCAGCAGACTCACCTTCCTCTGTCCTCCACTTTCTGCATTTCAAAGGGACATTTTCCTTGTCCCACTCTTTTGCCTCTACCAACAATTTTGCTTCTTATGTTAATTCATGTTCACTTCAGTTTATGTTAACTATGTCTTTTCTCATCTTGAAATGTACTGTGCTCCTGCTGAACAAAGCTAATTTTCACAACATTTGTACCTTGTGCATGTACGCATATGACAACCATAAATTTGAATTTAAACCTATTGCACTTTCCCATGAAACTGCAGGAAATACGAAACCCGCCCTTTTATCTCGTTCAGCTATCCAGGAACTTATACAATCTTTTGAGGTAAAATTTGATTTCCATCTAATGAAATGCACTACATTTGATGGTCTAATGTGATTTCCTGCGCAATGGAGAAATCAATTGTAGATTATCCAAAACAGCCGAGTTCACTCTGCAAAGGTGACAGGGCTCCCTATTGCCTGCCACTTTAATTCTCCATCTCACTTCCATTCTAACCTATTTGTCTGTGGCCACATGCAGTGTTATTATGACACCCAATGTGAACATGAACATCTGCACCAGTAACCACCTCATCTACTTCAGGGCATTTTACAGGCTTTCAGACTTAGCACTGAATCTTTGGCTGTGTTAGATGTGGCATTTCTGATATAAGTTATCCGTCTCCAGCCTTGGCTCAGTTTGTTATCTATTAACACCGTCTGATCTGATTGAATTGAAATCTGAAGTCTGCAATTTTCAAAGTAATTTATTTTTGTCTCACCCTGTTACTATCCTCGCCTCATAGCTTTTGTTCATTCTCTCTCTCTCTACAATTGCTCCAATTAGCCCTTCAACTGGCTGACCCTTGACCCTACAACTGTACCCTGTCAGAGATTATCCACATATCCGTCCTTTTGCCATCCTACTTATCCTATCTTAAAACTAACCTGCCTCTACAGATTTGTCAGAAGATCCTGTTCTGACAAAGAATCTTGGATTGGAACAATTAGTTCCTCATTTCTTAGATTCTGTCTGACTCTTGACTGTTTCCAGCATTTTATTTCTTTTTTTAATTATTATATTAAAGATTACTGACAGCTTATTATTCAATTCAGATTAATTCAGGATTAAGTTTTGGATGGGCAACCGACTGACCTAGAAGTACAGATTAAAAATTAAAGAGAAACCTGCTGGCAGCTCCCTGTACTTCACTGCTTCTTTTGGATTCATTCTGCACGAGTACACCTCAACCAAGGGTTATAAACATTCGCCACACTGCAAAGTGTGCTGATCAAGACGTTTATAGGGCCTGCTGCAAACAACAAGTTCCCTAAAGAAACTTCTATCACTTAAATTATGTCTGCTCAAGATTTCTGGAATGTTTTACCCGTGAGTTCTATTTCCCGACTAGGAGCACCTGGTTACAACATCACCTCATCTATCCCTCAGCACCTCTAGCCATCATCCAACTCTCTAATGTTATTGTAAGTTAAACAAATTTAGTCTATTGCACCATCATGTGGTAAAGGATATGTATGCACTCTCATTTCTAACACAACATTTTGAATTATAAGAATGTTAAGAAAAAGGATTAATGATGAGTTTGCACTTAACAATAGAAAAACAATACTTAGAGCACTTTGTGTAGATTTAATTCTGTTAAAGCTGGTAAAAATGTAAAACAGTGATTCTCCTGGAATTTGATAGAATAATGAAGGCCATGCATTCTGGAATAAAAATGCGACAAAATTAACTTAACGTATTTGGAAGTACCTACCAACAGACATGGCAATAATGCCAAAGTGTTTTGATTTGCTTTTTTTTGCGCGAAGGAGGGATCTTGATTTTTTTTTGAATGGGTTCCATTGTTTTCTTTGTTTCATGGCTGTCTGTGGAGAAGATGAATCTCAGGGTTGTATACTTTGAAGTGGAAGTATGAGTATCAGAAGACAGCAGAAACCAGTTTGAAGAATGGTTAGCATGAAACTGTGCAGTTCAGTTCTGGCTGTGAGTATGTTCTCACTGAGACCACGTAATTTTCATCCAGGTGCTCTGGTTTCCTCCCACATTCCATTGACATATGGTTAGGGTAAGTTGCAGGCATTTTACATTAGAGCCAGGAGCATGGTGACACTTGTGGGCTACCCCAGCACAATCCTCAGACTAAGCTGTTCATTGACACAAAGAATGCTATTTTCTGTATGGTTCGATGTACATATGACAAATAACTCTGAAGCAAATTATGCAAAATGCTGGAGGAACTTAGGGGGTAAGGCAGGATCTATGGAAAAGAGTAAACAGTCAACATTTCGGGCTGTGACCCTTCATTGGGACTGAGAGGGAAGGGGGATGATGCCTGAATTAAAAGTTTGTTGAGGAGGAAAAGCAAATCTTTATCTTTAAATGGATAGACAATGAAAGATTATCTCTAGCATATGAAGTACACAAGCCAGGCCTGAGGTTCTTTGATCTACTTTGGAGAGTAGTGTATCAGCTGCTAACGCTTTGACAACTAGTTTAAAATAGACCTCTGCAAACTCTTGCAATGCAGTCTGTTTATTCAAAAACCAGGAGGTCTGCCTTGCCAGTCTGGAAATCTGACCACATTGGATTATTTTGGTTTGAAACAGAAAGCTTCACCATCTCTTGTGGTGTGCTGTTCACCAAAAGCTCTCAGAAATTTCAACAGATGTACTGTGGAGAGCATTCTAATTGGCTGCATCACCTCATGATATGGAGGCAGGATCAAAAAAAAGCTGCAGGAAGATTTAAATTCAGCCAACTCCATCATGGCCACTAGCCTCTCCAGCATCCAGGACATCTTCAAAAGGTGATGTCTCAAAAAGGCAAAGTCCATCATTAAGGACACACATCACCCAGGACATGCCCTCTTATCATTGCTAGCATCAAGGAGGAGGTGCAGGAGCCTGAGGACACACACTCAACATTTCAGGAACAGCTTCTTCCCCTTTGCCATCAGGTTTCTGAATGGGCAATGAACCCATGAACACTACCTCACTATTTTTTTTACTTTCTTCTCTTTTTTTACTGTGTACTTATTTAATTTTATTTTCCATTTAATATATGCTTATTATTGTAATTTGTAGTTTATTATTATTATGTTTTGCAATGTAATGCTGTTGCAAAGCAAATTTCGCACATATGCTAGTGACATTAAAACTAATTCTGATTATTCTGCTTCTGATTTGGAGGATGAGAGGTGACTTGATAGAGGTGTACAAGATGATGAGAGCCATTGATTGTGTGGATTGTCAGAGGCTTTTTCCTAGGGCTGAAATGGCTAACATGAGAGGGCACAGTTTTAAGGTGCTTGAAAGTAGCTACAGTACAGAGGTCAGGGATAAGTTTTTTACTCAAAGAGTGGTGAGTGCATGGAATGGGCTGACGGCAACGGTGGTGGAGGCGGATACGAGAGGGTCTTTTAAGAGTCTCCTGGATAGGAAAATGGAGCTTAGAAAAATAGAGGGCTATGGGTAACCCTAGGTAATTTCTAAGGTAAGGACATGTTCGGCACAGCTTTGTGGGCTGCAGGGCCCGTATTGTGCTATAGGTTTTCTACGTTTCTATTCTAAACATAAAAAGCAGAGTGTTAATGTTTTTCTTGTCAGCATCATGTCATTTGCTACCTTCTGCCCTGACCTGCTACAAGAAAGAACTCAAAGTTTTTCTGGTAGTAGTTGAATACAAGATGTCATATAATTAGCTTTACACACTATTAGGGAAAGGGAGCATTGAAAAAAGGAAGCCTGATCAACAGAAACAAAGTGTTTGCTTACTGAAGTAACATCCAGAAAATGCATATAAACTACCAAGGGTTCTACCACTACTAACCTCACTCTTCAAAACCACGGCAAAGGAGATGGAAGATATCACTTAGTAACCCCACCAAGTCTGCATGGAACAGTTATGAGTTATACAATGCTGCTGCTGGGATCCTTAGAGTGATGTTTGGGCTGTAATTTCCTCCTCTTGCTGTGTTGCTGTTTGTTCCATATTGAACTTCACCAGATTTTAGTCACAGCAGTAGCAGTAATCAACAGATGAATAAGGTTTTGTATAAGAAGTAAAATGAGGGATGACACACCAGGGCCTTGTAGCAAGATATCAAGAAGCAATTGGTGATTCTGCTGTCCCATCCTGAAAATTTACAAACTTATAAATTCCTAATGTATTCATCATTACTTCCTTTATCCTCCACTGGAAAACATTCAAATGCAAAATCAAAGATGATTTTTAAGTTGCTGAAACATGTGCACCTAACTTCAGCTCCTGACCGACAAGGTCAAGGAACTGGAGCTGGAGCTGGATGCACTCAAGATCATCTGGGAGACTGAAAACCTTATAGATGATACTTATTCTGAGGTGCAGACTTCAGATAGTAAATGTGTGAGGTCCAGGAGAAGTAACTGGAGTAAGCAGTCAGTGCAGGTTCCCCTGTGGCCATTTCCCTCAGCATCAGGTTAGTGCGGGAGGGGGTGTGCTGACCCGCATAGCAGTAGCAGCCAGGCTGGTGGTACTGTCGCTTAACAGGGAAGGGGGAAGTCCGACATTGTGATAGTGATAGGAGTCTCGATAGCTAGAGGGATGGGCAGTAGGTTCTGTGGCTGGGAAAGAGAAGGTAGGATAATGTGTTGCCTCCCAGGTGCAAGGGCCCAGGATGTCTCAGAGCAGCTGCAGAAGACTCTCAAGAGGGAGGGTGAGTGTCCAGAGGTTGTGGTGCATGTTGGCACCGATAACATGAGTGTAAAGAGGGAAGGGGTACTGCGCAGTGAGTGCAGGGAGTTAGGAAAGATGTTGAAGAGCAGGACCTCCAAGATAGTAATCTCTTGATTACTCCCAGTACTATGTCCTTGTCAGGAAAGAAACAGGATGATAGCAAAGATGAATAAGTGGCTGAGGGTATGGTGCAGGGGAGCAGAGTTTCAGATTTCTGGATCATTGAGATCTCCACTGTGGAATGTGTGACCTGTATGAAAAGGACGGGTCATACCTGAACCCAAGGATGTCCAATATCCTTGTGGGCAGGTTTGCCAGAGCTGTTCAGAAGGGTTTAAACTAAGATGGCAGGGGAATGGGAACCAGAGTAATAGGGCTGAAGTTGGGGCAGTTGTTTATCAAGTGGATGCAGTGTGTAGTGAAACTATCAGGAAGGACAGGCAGATGATGGAGCAAAACTGCAGTCAGTGGGATGAGTTGAAGTTTAAAGTGGAGGCAAACTCGAAGAGGGTGCTGAATACAGGACTGAATATTTTGCATTTTAATACACACAGTATATGGAATAATGCTGATGATCTTGTAATGCAGTTAGAGATTGGCAGGTATGACGTTGGCATCACTGAGTCGTGGCTGAAAGAAAATAAAAATTGGGAGTTTAACATCTAAAGATACACATCGTAATAAAAGGACAGGCAGATTGGTAGAGAAGGTGGGATGGCTTGTTGGTTAAAAAAAAAATGAAATCAAATCCTTTGAAAGTGGTGACAGAGGATCAGAAGATGTAGAAACCTTGAGGGTAGAAGTAAGGAACTACAAGGTTAAAAAGCCCCTGATTGGAGTTACACACAGGGCTCCAAACAATAACCAGGGCGTGGGCTACAAATTATAACAGAAGACAGAAAATGCATGCAAAAAAAGGCAATGTTATGTTAGTCCTGGGGTATTTCAATATGCAGATAGATTGGGAATATAAGGTTGGTGCTGGATATTAAGAGATGGAATTTGTAGAATGCCGATAGGAAGGCTTTTTAGAGTAGCTTTTGTTTGACCCCACTGGGGAAAGGCAATTCTGGATTCTAGACAGGAGGAGGAGGAGATTATAGTGGAATCTTGATCATTTAGGGAAGTGGGTCAAGGAGTGACAAATGGATTTCAATACAGATGAGTGTGAAGAGTCATGAACTGTTCAGATGCCTCTTTGATGTTGTTATGGTTCATGCCTCCATCACCTATGTTGGTAGTTCATTCCAATACCAAAAACACTGTGTGACAAATGTAACCCTCATATTCTCCTCCCTCTCATCTTAAACCTCGCCCATCTAGTTTTAGACACCACAACTACAGGAAACGGATTCTGTTTATTCACTGTATCTCTGTCTCTCATCGTTTTCTATAACTCCATTATGCTTCCTCTTATTCACCTTTGTTCCAGGAAAACCAGATCTAGGGTATCCAACTACTTTTTATGACTCAAACACCCTAACCATCCTTGCAAATCATTGTTTATACCTATTCTACTTCATTCCATCTTGTTAGCCTCCAACCTGAAGACATGGATTTCTTACTTCCAGCAATCACTTCCATCCGTTTCATACCACTAGTACCTGTAATTTATTTATTTTATATTTTTATTTTTATTTAGCTGCACTGTCCAGCAACCCACTGATTTTACCCTAGTTTAATCACAGGACAACTTATATTGACCGATTAACCTACTAAGTGGTACATCTTTTGATTGTGGAAGGAAACTGGAGCACCTGGAGGAAACCCACATGCACGCGGGAAGGGGCATACAAACTTGCTTACAGCGGATGCCAGAAGTGAACTCTGAACTCCAGCACCCTGAGCTGTACAAGCGTTACGCAAGCTGTAATGCTACTGTGGTGCTCCGAGGCTATTTAGAACTGAGAGGGGAATTAATTTCTCCACCCAGAGGATAAATTCTCCACCCTGGAGGAATGTTGGCTTTCAATCACTGAGTTCATTTGAACCAGGGAATATTGGATTTCTGGATGTTGAGCAAATAAAGGGATACAGTTACTGTGCAGGAATATGGAACTAGGTAAATGATCGGTAATGAACATGCTGAACTTCATCTCTCCCCACCAGTACCTACATAATGCTCTGCCTGAAGAAGATTCCCGTCGTCCAGGCCATGCCATTTCCTTGCAGCTGCCATCAATAAGGAGATACAGAAGTCTGAATTTCTACACCATCCGGTTCAAAACCACCTGCTTCAGCTGTTCAGTTCTTGAACAGACCTGCTCAGCCCTAATTGCTACTTCAGTATAGCAACACTATGAATATTTTGTACTACTATGGAATTTTTGTTTGTTGTGATTAGGTTCTTTCGTGTAAACAGTGTGGATAATTAATTTATGGTTTTCTTGTGACTGCTGCTTATCTGAAGCTACATACTTGGGATGCTACTGCTCGTCACCTCTGCTTCCATGTATTTGTGCATTTGACAATGAACTCGACTTTGACTTTGACTTTGCATGGTAGACCGGGCTCAAAGAACCAGTTGGCCTGCTCCTGCTCCTACTTGTTATGTTCTCAAAGCCACTTTTTATTATCCTCTCCGTGTTTAGGAGAATGCAAAGTGAAACCCGTTACACAATTTAAGGTAGCTAGTAATTTTGATTTCAGTAACTTGACAATGCTGAGTCATAGAGAAGTACAGCACAGATACAGGCCCTTTGGCTCACTGAGTCCACACTGATCATCAACCAGTAATTGACACGGATCTTACATTAATCCCACTTTCTCATAGATTTCACCCGCTGCCAGGTTGCACCGTCTACCTGTGCACTAGAGGCAATTTACTGAGGCCATTTAATCCACTTTGCAGACATCTGTGGCAGGTGGAGGAAAGAGGAATTTACCCTGCTGTCATATTCAATACGTCAATCACAGAGTCATCCTATTTTCTGAGTAATTTAGCGTGTAGCCCATTCTCACCACATTTCCACCAGCTCCCCTGGGGCTCTATCACTAACTTGACACAGAGAAATTCTGAGTGAACTTGTCAAGTCACACCTCTTTGGAACATCAATGGGAACTGGAGCTTCTAGAAGGAAAGTATGCAAAATCTACACATGCAGTATCTGAAGTCAGGATTGAACCCAGCTCTTTGGTGCTGTTGAGCAGTGTCTCTACTAGCTGCACCATTCTTCTGCCCAGTGATGTTACTAGATATCTTGGAAAATCCCATCATAGTTTCATCATTCCGTTTTCAGTCAGAGCTAGCGTTCCTCTTGAGGAAGTTCATTCTTCTTCCTCATGAATCAAACAGTACTAACCTCAGGTTATAAAACCAGTAACTGGAGGGAATATTTATGAATGATCTTTTTCATACAAATTACCCTGTGATAGTACTGATGACCAGATAGAAAATGATGGATGCATTCAGCAGGAAAGACAGAATCTGTGGAACGAAGACCAATTGATACTTCTCTTTCCACAGGTGCTGTTGACGTGCAGGGTGTTCTTAGGATTTTCTGGTTTTATTTCAGATTTCTAGCATCTGAAATTTAAAACAAAACCACAATACTATTGGTATCTGGCAGTGAGAACAAATAACATCTCAAATCAAAATTTTCCATGATCATAATAGACTATAAAATTGAGAGGCCTGAACCATTAGATCTCCCTCTTTTCTCTGCTGATGCTATTTGACTTGTGGAGTATTTTCAGCATTTTCTGCTTTGTTTTGTTAGAAATCATCATGGCCTGGCACTTACCTGGTAAAATGCCACAAGAAATGAAGGCTCTCCTTCCTGCCACATCTTCCAATGGCCCATTCATCTGCACTTCTCTGGTTTTGGTTGTTCACTACATCTTTCTCTGCTCTTAAAAATCAATATCTAAAACCACATCAATCCTGCTACAAGTATGGACCACAATCTCTGTTGTTCACCTTCTAATCCCTGCGCTCCTTTCTTGAAAACCCCTGGAAGTGCTGTGATATTTGTGGTCTTGGCAGCAGGTAGACAAACTCTGCGCCATTGAAAAATCTCTCTCTTCCCTTAATGATTAAAGTCATTGTTGCATAGAATCTGCACATAGTTTCCTCATTTGAGTTGCTATTAATGCAGAAAGTGTAGTGAAGGCAGCCATTGTTGTGCATGTACCTATGACCTACAGATTCACTTTGAAGGACTCTTTACAACTTATGTTTTCAGTATCCTGTTGAAGGTGGCAGAGGTTGCGGAGGATAATGTGCTGGACCCAGAGGCTGATGGGGTGGTAGGTGAGGACAAGGGGATATTGGTCCCTGTTGTGGTGACGGGAGGATGGGGTGAGGACCGAAGTGCGGGAAATGGAGGAGATTTGGGTGAGGGCATCATTGATGACGGCAGAAGAGAAACCACGATCCTTAAAGAAAGAGGACAATTGAGATGTCCTGGAACGGAAAGCCTGGACTATACCTCTTCCCACTCTTCCACATGCAAAAATGCTATTCCCTCTTCCCAGTTCCTCTGTCTCCACCGCATCTGCTACCAGGATGAGGCTTTCCGTTCTAGGACATCTCAAATGTCCTCTTTCTTTAAGGATCGTGGTTTCCCTTCTGCCCTCATCTCCTCCATTTCCCGCACTTCAGCCCTCACCCCATCCTCCCATCACCACAACAGGGACCGAGTTCCCCTTGTCTTCACCTACCATCCCACCAGCCTCCGGACCGAGCATATTATCCTCTGCAACCTCTGCCAACTTCAGCAGGACCCCACCACTAAGCACATCTTTCCCTCTCTACTCCTCCCCACTTCCTGCAGGGACCGTTCCCTCTGCGGCTCCCTGGTCCACATGTCACTCCCCACAGATTTCCCACCTGGCATTTATCCCTGCAAGCATAAGTGCTACACCTGTCCCTACACCGCCTCTCTTACCATCATTCAGGGCCCCAAACAGTCCTTCCAGGTGAGGCAACACTTCACTTGTGAGTCTGTTGGGGTAATCTATTGCATCCGGTGCTCCCGGTGTGGCCTCCTCTACATCGGCGAGACCCGACGCATATTGGGGGACCGCTTCGTCGAGTACCTCCGCTCCGTCCGCCACAACAGACAGGATCTCCCGGTTGCCACCCACTTCAACTCTGCTTCACATTCCCATTCGGATATGTCCATACATGGCCTCCTCTACTGCCATGATGAGGCCAAACTCAGGTTGGAGGAGCAACACCTCATATACCGTCTGGATAGTCTCCAGCCCCTTGGCATGAACATTATCCTAACTTCCAGTTAATTCTAACTTCCAGTAATTCCCTACCCCTATCCCAGTTTCACTCTGCCTCCTCCTCCAGCTGCCTATCACCTCTCTCATGGTTCTGCCTTCTTCTACTACCCATAGTGGTTTCTCCTTACATTCCTTCTTCACCTTTCCCGCCTATTCGCTCCCTGCTTCCCCTTCATCTTTCCCCTTACTGGTTTTTCACCTGGCAACTACCAGCCTTCTCCTTCCCACCCTCCTCCCCACCTTCTTTATAGAGCCCCTGCCTCCCTCTTCAGTCCTGATGAAGGGACTCGGCCCGAAATGTTGACTGTTTGTTTCCACGGATGCTACCCGACCTGCTGAGTTCCTCCAGTGTGTTGTGCGTGCTGCTTTGACCCCAGCAGCTGCAATATACTTTGTGTTTACGATACTCATACAGTATATATGGAGACTAGCCGGCTGGCAGAGTAGTGACATCAGTGCCGGACTTCGGAGTGAAGGCTCCTGAGTTCGAATCCAGCTGGCTGCCTTGCATGCTTTCCATCCGTGCTAGGTTGTGTGTCGAGCTAGCAACTCGGCCTCATAAAAACAAGAAAGCCTGCTAAAAAAACATCATCATGGCGTCTTGATGACTGCACTTTGAGGTAAGGGCTTTCTTCTTCTTCTTGGAGACTGCTCAGCATTTGCTGTATTATTGCACAATGTGCAAAGCTGGTTTTGAAGTCTCTAACACAAAGTTATACCACAGATAAAACCACACATGATGTTGTCTTCATCCACAGAAATACATAATACTTGAAGGGTCAAGTTATTTAACTGCCTGATCTTACTTGTCTGCAGTTGGAGTTCACAAGGTATTGATTTTCTGTCTTATTTTCCAAGCTGTACAAAATTTCTCTGTCTCATTGATCAAAATAACTCAGCCTAGCTATTGTAATTTAAAACAAAATCACGAGGAAAAGGTATAGAATTTATATGGTAGATTTTCTGTGAAGGTTAACACTATCACATTACCAATATCTTCTACAAGTACCCCATCTCTCACCTTAACTGTCTTTGTCAATCCTACCATAGATTTACACAACCAACCCACTTCATAACCCTCCCCTACCTTGTCTCCATAAGTGAATTTCCCTCCCCACACCACACATCTCCCATGACCCTCTCTTCCTTCAGTCTTCCCTCTATTATCTTGAAAGGCTTATTCTATTCACACATTACCTTGGGCCTCATGTATGACAGGATTTTGTTTCTGATTCACACACTATTCTAAAGTATAAATATATTGCTCTTCTTCCATCTTCTTTCCGTCTGAAGTCTGCATTCCCTCCTCAATTGTATTGTCGGTGCATCTTTACCAGAAGGACTGTGATGGTTCAAGAAGGTGGTTTATCACCTCAGGGCCTCCCCCCACTCCCAGTCCACCTCCAGCTATGTAATTTACCCCTCCTCCAGACACGCTCCCATTGTCTTCCCAATCACACTATTGTCTGCTTGGTCCTACTCTGGACCCACATCTCATTGTCTCCATAGTGAATTTCCCACTCCAGTCCCAGAATAACTGCAGCTATCGCCATCCATGCTATTCTCTCCTTTCTCAGTATCCCCTCTAAAATATTGCCTTACTAGTAATTCTTTCATCCTCAGTATCTCCTAAACCCCTTACTGCAGCTATCTTTATTTACATAAACATCTGCACTGCATGCAAGTTAAGACTGCAGGTACTTTGACTTCTCCCTGATATATCAAAATGCTTTTATTCTTTTTGCTATGAATTATCCTTAAGATCAATAGCCAGAGGGAAGTCAAGAATTTAAGAAGAGTATAGGTCCATTCAGGGTTCCGTCATTGAGGAAAATTGTGTGGATAGTTCCTATTGAAGCCAAAGCTTGTGGAGTTTATGACTGCTTATTCCCTATCTTTGCAACGATGACACAGACGGTACTTAGACACTGCACCGAAGAAGCTACTGTTGTTTACATGAGCCACTTTTCTGTCTCCCATTATTGCCCATGCTAAATACTGACTTTACTCCACCCTTTCCCTGCAGATGTTGAATATCTATTAATGGCAATAGGTTGCAAGATGACTCAGTGGTTTCAGAAACAGTCCAATAATTAAGAGCATATTTTTGAACTTTTATTCTTTGGTGGAAATCTCTTGTAGAATCCTTTAAAATAGTAGAGAAAATAGCCCATCAACACTTACTGTCTAGTCTTTTGAGCAAGGTTAAGAAGTGTTCTGTGGAATCATACTCAGTAAATTTATCTACCTTCATAAGAGATTTTTCAAAGAAATAGACACAAAGTTAATGAATTATTAATGTCCTTTTATACAACAATGATAACATTTTTAATATTTCTCCAACTTGTCTTTTTCTGTTATCTAGGCTGTCCTTTAGGATCATTTTGCATGATCTTTACCTCGTTGCAGTCACTAAAGCCCTGAATTATTAAGGCTATATAATGAATACAATAAGAATATTTGGTTGTCATTTTTATTTGCTACCATACAAAAAAAACTGTATAGTATTCAATACACGTGTCTGTCTTCTTGTGTAAGAAATAGCAATTACATGAAGAACCATCAATGTACAACCCTCACAAACATAAAAAATGTACATTTCATCAGGGCTGAGAAATGCAAATTTTACAATAAAGTCTAGTATTATTAATGCAGTTTGACACAAACAACAATTCAGTGCACATTACAAAACACATCAAGTATGAACCAGTTGGAAACAATAAATATTAATATTTATACTACACAGAAATACCTGAGCCAAGACATTGAACAGCACATTCAAATTAGCTTCAAGCAATTACAAATAATTGTCATGAATGAGTACACAAAAGTCTGGACAATTACAAAATAATTATATTTTATATATAAAGCTGAACTTAAAAGATTTCTTTAAAAGCAATGCTTTGCTTTAAGTTTCAGTATATTACCACAATATTATGTCTATAAAACTGTAATATTTTCATGTGTGGTAGCATTTTTTTCTTTGATTCTCACTCTATTCAGCAAATACAGTATGACAGCAGTTACAATCTAATAGTAGGTATTTTGGGCTCTGTGCTTTTTAAACGGGGCTCTGTGCTAGTCTATTTTTTGGGGGAATTTAAAAAATGACAGACAAATCTCACCAGGACCAACCTATCCAAATATTAAGGCAAGATCATAGGAAAACTATGTGTTGTATTATATACATTATCCAACAGAAACAATCCAATGCATGACACATCTTCCCATCATTTATAGATTTGCCTTGAAGTTCCATATGAATTGAGACTTTTTTGCTTCAAGCTGTACTTTTTGTGAGTTGCTTTATTTTAATGGTCACAGCAGGAATGACTTGAGTAACTTGAAAAGATGCAGTGGTGGTTACTTGCATGTTAGCACAAATACCAAAAGCAACTGCAAGCGGAAATGTGCAGGAAGTGGGAATCAGCTACTCTGCATTGTAACGGCAGCACTAATTACAACTCGCTTTCAAAGTAGAATGAACATTTTTAAACTTGTGAAACTGAAATTTAGAGATTCGGTTATTGATTTAAAAATCCAAAAAACAACAGAATAAAACCTAATAGGACAAATAAACAAAAAGTTTTAAGAACCAGCAAGAATTCTACTGGTGAAAGCTCATGAAAGTATATTAATATCTGTATTGCTGAAATAGGTTTAGAAGTAGTTTATGTACTAGGCAAAGTTCCCCCTTTTAATAATCTATCCTACAAAGAACAAGTTTATGATAACTGTCTTCAAATCATATATTTGTTTCAATTCAAATGTGCTTGCTTTAATTACCTACCAATTGAAATTATGCCAAAAACATTTTGTTCATTGAAATATATTGAAAGTCATTGGCTCATTCCAGTTTTAGCTTCCATTCACATCGACCTTCTCTGGTTTTATCTGCTGATCCATTTGGATACACCCAGATTCACACAATAAAGAACAATCAGGTGTTCTGTAATGCTGGATCACAACTTATTGAGAAAAGCAAATTAACTTGCTTAAGAATTTGGAACTTACTCCCTTACTGTGAATTGACTAGAAAAATATCCCATCACCTAATTAAATCCAGGTTCTTACCTAAGGTCTGAAAACAACTGCTCCCAATGAAAACAGCCAGAATGGAACACAGGATTAACAATTTAGGAAATAGTAAGCCAGTGCTAGCCCTACAACACTCTATGGGTGAGTTATGGGTAGTTTTGCAACCAGCTCCCAGGCAGACTATGAAGGTAAAGCAACATAAGGTTTTCTGTCTGGGAAAAAAAAGCCAAGCAGGAAATGGCTGCAGTGAGCTCTTCACAAATGTCACAAGGTGAAAAGAAATAGGCTGGGGAGAAGGGAAAAGAGCAAACTACAAGTGACTGGGAATTGCATCTCCCAGCACATCACTTTATTTCTTCCACTGTACACACGTTAACAGGGTCATGTGACAAAAAGATTGGACAGATCAACTCCACTGTTAAAAAATGAATAAACTGGGCTCGATACTTTAGAAGAGTGACTGAAAACATGTATCTAAAAGCAGAATCCTTTGCAGCTACTTCTGGGTCTGTAAATCCATTCCACCTGCAGCTGTCCTTGACCGGTTTAGGATCTCTTGCTTTCACCATTTGCTTTTTAGCTCCCAGGTTCTCTAGGATCACTGCCAGCAGATGTGAGGTTTGAAAGGGGGGCAAGGTCTTTTGCATGCTACCTGAGAAGGAAGAGCTGACCTGTATGAGAGCACACAGCTATTACTGGTAAAAACACGTTGAGAGCCAAAATGAAAACAAAGCACTAAACAGATCGAGGTAGAGCTACCAGTATCCCCCAGACTTTCTGCGCCACTCACAGGTAGAGGATTTATACATAAACTGAGAGTCCTGATGCCATTTTTATCTCTGTGCAAAAGACTTTGTGGATTAACTTGCTGTTGACAGGAAGCCAAACCTCAGTCTTGAGTATTTTGCAAAAGTGAGTGAGCTTTGCAGTTTGCACAGAGCTCAGGTTTACATTGCATATGTGTCAACGGTTAGTTTGTGACACCAACAAGTTATATCACAAAGGGCCATGTAAACTACTTTGCCAAGGTTTCTACTGATCTACTGATTAATCAGTTGATGGAGATCGGGAGAATTCAGACTGAATATGGGACCATGATATGTTGCTTCTTTAAAATTGTTAAATTTTTTAGATCTTTTGCTGGGTAGAAATTGATTTAGGTCAATGTTTAACTCTATAACTACCTGTGGTGTACTGTACACAACCAAGTATTGCTGAGTGACCTGAAGCCGACTTAACATTAGGACTGATGCCTTACTTAAAACTAAGCTACTGAGCCCCTTGTGGCTCATAAGGAAGAATGCTCATTTTAACAAGCTCAGATTGTTGAAACATTTTCTATTAGCAGTAACCCTTGTGTAATTCCCTGGATGACAGTGGATAATCTGGAATCCGTATGAAGACACTTGAGATAATTTACTGCCTGGAAAATGGCTCATTGTTAGATATTATGCTCAATTTGGGTCAGCCCAATTTGGCTCCTACTGTCAAAGGTTAGACCACACATTTACACATGCAAAGTGGTTGATTTAGGAAACCACCTTGGGCTCCTCTGAAATCATCTCTTTTGATGCTTCTTTAACTGTTAAGCTGATGCAGCAAATTGCCCCCAGAAAAGGGCTTTCCCTCTTCAGTTTTCCACTCAATAAAGAAATACAACAAAAACTGATTTCTACCCTGAGCCTTTTTTATTTATCAAATTGTAACTTTGAATTAGTAGGCTGTATTTTATATTTTACAAGACCTCAAACCAAACCCCATCCTGTTATGAAAAATTACCTGCCAAATCTTTTATGCCCAGTGTATTATGAGTAATTTCACCACTTCTGGCAGATAGAACTGATGGTGAGTGCACACCGCGTTACTGCTGCATGAAACTAAATACATGAAGAAATGTTTTATCAAAGCTATTTTTATGGAAGTGGTCAATTTTTCAGTAACACTTCCTAAATGCAAATATATCATCAAGAACAGCTGGCAGGAAATAATTTGAGCTGTGAATTATTAAATTCAGCAGGCAAAACAGCCACAAAATTAATTATCCAGAAGCAATTTGGACAATCTGCCTGAATTCCCCCCCGGTATAAAATACAAACAGCTCTGAACATGGAGAGGTAGCAGCAGAAAGAATGGTTTCACCGCGACTGCCTTCATGGTGAAATGAGTGTGCTAGATTGGACCTGTCACTCTGCTGAAAGGAACATCACTGGAGATTTCCCAAGGGTAGGCTATGTTACAGCTTTAAGGCAGGCTCCGAGTGAGATTCTTGTCTGTATGAATATGGGCCGCTCAGGAGAAAAGACATTTGAAGTCAGGATCAACAGAATGATTCCTATGCTTGATGAGGCAGGAAAAGGTAGCCTGAAGATTTTAGGTACAAATTCAGCAAACTATGTTGTGTAATGGAAACAAATATATTTTCTTGATCATGTAGTCATGTGATTACTATTAAGACTCCTGTAACAGCTTGCTGCTTGAGTTCCCTTTCTGCATTTTCATGGGATACTTGCATTAATACAGGGGCAAGAGATTATGGTGCACCTGGTCAGGCCTCAGCTGAGGTGGTGAGTGCAGTTCTGGTAGCCGCACTATAAGAAGGCAGTGGAGAAAGTAGTGGGGAGATTCACTAGGATTTTACCTGAGGTGGAGATTTCGGACTGGATTGGATGGGGTTTGTTTTATTTGGAGTGGAAAAGATTAACGGAGGACCTGATTGCAGAAGACAAAGTTATGAGGGGCACAGACTGGGTGGGTAGTAGGAAACGTATTCCCTCAGTAAAGTTGTTTTTACTAAGGGGCATAAGGAGTCCGACAGTTCAGACAGGATCGGAAGAGGAATTTTTTAGCAAGCAAGTAGTTGGAATTTGAAGCACGTTCCCTGAGGAGTAGTGGAGGCAGGTATCACAACATTTAATTAATATCCAGTTAAGCACTCAAATATCGAACACACTGAAAGCTACAGACCATGTGCAAGTAAATGAGATAAGCATAGATGGTTATCTGATAGAGAGCATGCACATGTTAATCCAGAGGGCCTGTTTGCTTGCTGAATGAGTATGTCTCTATGATACTGTATGTGGTATAAATTACAGAACATGATTAAGATGGAATTCACAAGTGCTCCGTGAATCCCTTTAATTTCTTGCAGCATACTCTTCCCTTCCAACGCTGACAACCACTTAAAGAGACTTGTGAAATTGCTCTGCCTACAAATATATTGTGCTTCTGGCATTTGATAACTTGACCTTTCCACATAACCGCAATACAGATACAAACATAAGATGGAGACAAACATCCACCAGAATTACAGATTGCTAAGGGTTCACCAGAATTCATAAGAATGCGGGGATTTTTTTTGAATCAATTCTTTGAAACCCATTGAATGTTGAACAGACTCCATAGAGTGGATGTGGAGAAGATGTTTCCAATGGTCTAGGACCAGAGGACACAGCCTCAGAATAGAGGGGCATCCTTTTAGGATAGATATGAGGAGGAACTCCATTAGCCGGACAGAGGTGAATCTGTGGAATTCATTGCCACAGGCAGCTGTGGCGACCAACTTCTTGGCTAAATTTAAGGCAAAAGTTGATAGATTCTTGATTGGTCAGGGCATGAAGGGATACAGGAGAAGGCAAAAGTCTGGGCATGAGACAGAAGGTGGATCAGCCATGGTGAAATAGCAGGCAGAGCAGAATGGATAAGCCAGAAGGCCACATTCTGCTCCTATAACTTATGGTGTGATAAACTGTGTACCATCTTGCTGAATAAGTATTATTTCATTTTTAATGCAATTTCAATAATTTTGTATGATAACATCAAAAATATAGAAAATAATAATAGCTCTCGTATCTATGAACTAACTACTTTCACATCCGTTATCCATAGATGAACTTTATATCTATGTATCCACATTAATACAAGTTTCCTAGTCTAAGGGGAGAGTTTACAGTTGTCTGTAACTTTAATTATTCATCCCACTCCTACTCTGACTTCTCTGTGTTCCAAAGTGGCCTAAAGTAAAACTGAGGAACCGCACTTCATCTTTTGTCTTGGTGAATTCTGTTACAATTGTTACATATCTCTTTGTTTGTTTTCTCTGTTTGACTACCCTCAATAATCCATCAATGCATTGGTTCATAAACAACCTTTCACCATGCCAACCCTCGTTTCACCCCATCAGAAATACTCCTTTGTGCTATGCAAATGCTCCATTCTCACGGCAACTTAAAATAACTTTGTTTTTTTTACTTTTCTGGTTTTAACAAAGTGACTTCAACCTTCAATTTTGCTTCTACTTCAAAGGAGGCTACCTGACCTGCAGAGTATTTCCAGCATTTTCTTTTTTCATTTCAGATTTCCAGCAACTGTAGATCTTTTGATTTTTGAGTTTCGGTGGAGATTTCTCAGGATGGTTGCAGAGAGAATATTTTTGCTCGTAAGGTATTCAGAATTACAGGACATTGTTTAGGAATAAAGAAATATCCATTTAAAACACAGGTGAGGAGGAATGTCTTCTACAGAAGGTTGTGAATCTTTGGAATTCACAACCCAAAGGGAAAAGAGAGAGGATGATTTACATTGTAAAGGTAAAGACTGACAGCGTTTGAACTTTTTAAGAATTAAAGGATATTGAGAGAGAGTGTCACACCGAGGAGCTGGTTGACCTGCTCCTCTATTCTTATGCTAATCATTCCCAGTGCGCTGACAGCATTTTACAAAATACTCCTGGTGTTCCTCTGCCTTCCAATCATTACCACCCATTGATAGATACTTATGAAAATCTTAAAGTGGGGTTTTAGTGAGGAAGCCAATCTGATGAAGTGGATCAGAGCCTTCCCCAGGCACAGCAAAAGGGAAGTTTGATTTTTATGCATCAGTTGAAAGTTTGAGACCACTGCTAACCCATCCAATTAACCTAAAACTTACTTATATTTCTCACTGTTCTATGTTCTGTATTCTCAAAAATTTTGAATCCATTAAATCAACAAAATTAGTATATTTTTCATAAATTGAGACATCTATAGGTCATAGTCCCTTTAGTCTTTACGATAAAAAATGTGAATAGAATATTGTGCTGCTTGGTCTTTGCTTTGCAACCACGTCAATGTGACAATTTTCCCCACTATATATTGCTGAGAAATTGTTAAGAATTGTAAGAATACAATTATTCATTTATACATCCACGTAAAAAACATTGTTTAGGCAATTTTGTTGAAGAAGTTGTCACAACGTTAATGCAAAGTATCAAGCAGTGGCATTTCAATCATTTTTAAAAATTTCAAAACGCTAATCCCAAAAATAGGGTAAAAAAAAGAACTAAAGTTTTGCTGTTTAAACAAGGAGTGCTTTGGCCCTTCACTTCTTCGAGCTTGTTCCAGTAGCACTCCTCGTCCCTTCACATGGCCCCATGTAAGATTTTTGTTGCCTCAAATTGACATGTCATGAATATGTATTTCAATTCCAACTTATGTCCATAAAATCATAAAAACCTATTTTTAATTTCAGATACTTTAAATTTTTAAGTTTTCTAAAATGAAAAATATAATGCCAACAGTACTGTTTAATATGGTTATTAACCATATAACCATATAACAATTACAGCACAGAAACAGGCCATCTCGGCCCGTCTGGTCCGTGCCGAACGCTTACTCTCACTTAGTCCCACCGACCTGCCCTCAGCCCATGACTCTCCATTCCTTTCCTGTCCATATACCTATCCAATTTTTTAAAATGACTTTTTATTAAGTGCCTTTCTCTAAAAAATAATCTATTTGTTTTAACCATGCTTATATTTGCTGTTGTGAAGTGTTGTTAGCTAACTTTAGAAGGAAACTCTGAAATATATTGTGGCATATATTTTATTCTCTATTTTTACTTTTTTTGTGCTTATATAGTGCAGACAGTCTTCTAAACTTAATGTGAAACCTAATAGTACACCTACCCAACAACATTTACTTTGTCAGGAAAAGCACTAAGTGGCATAAAATATTCAATGATCAAACAAAAACAATAACCTGAACGACAGTGACCTCTACATTTTGACTTGAACTTCCATCAATACATGTCATAGTGTATTGTCGTGCAGAAGTCCTAGCTTCCCAGTAAATGGGCTGGACATTGAGGCAGCAATGGAGCTTGCACTCTGTCTGTCTGTACCTCTACCAGCGTGCATTGATGCTCAAAAGAACATAATTCCCACTCTCCTACATATCTTATCCTTCATCAAGGGTTCTAGCAGCACAGGGCAATGGGACTGTAAAATAAATGCCTTTATTGGCGGTTTCCAGTGGACCTTCACTCCTATGTGGACACTGGCCTATTTCTCAAAAAATCGCAGGCTGTGGTTTTCTGCCCTGGTTTCTCACACATTTCATGGTTTATCTATCATCTCTCCAGGATGTGGGAGAAAATATATAAATGAGGCCATAAGAAGGCCTGTATCTGTGGCCTTGACACACTTCCAGCAGGCCTTCATCATCTGTGCAACTTTTCCATTCCTCTTAAATATTGGTGCTTTCTTCTCAAAACATAGGGGCTTAATTCTACTTGTTGATATTTAGATGGTGATCGTGTTCTAGTCTTAAATTGTACATAATTCAATAGAAATCAACTATCCCAAAGCAGCATTCATCTAAATATTGGATGGCAACAATTACATTTAAAAAAAGCTTATTTATAGGGATAATTTTAACCAGACCATTCCTTTGAGAGACTGAGCAGATCAGGGCAATTCTGACTGACACCCTCCCTGGATGAATAATTGGTTGCAGTCAATAAAAACAACACCAATCACCAACTTCACTAGCATTTCTCTCCATCTTTTGGCTTTCTTGCTTACCTGGTTAAACTGAACTTACTCTTATACTAAGCACGGGTGGTAGAGAAGTGAAACTGGTTCATATTGATGCAAACTGTGGATGTATTTTGTTTATTTTCAATGCTTACAGGTGACTATTTAATTCCTGTAGTCAACATCTGATCCACTACTGAGAAACTATTTTGGTACAAAAGACATAAAGGAACGTCTTGAACAATATCATAAGGATATGGTATACAGTTAAATGTTTCAAAATAGCATTGATATAGAATAGATCAGGAACAAGGCAAATATTGGGATTTCTTTTGACAAACTTTACAGAAGACTTGCTTTCAATGCCTAAGATTGAGGAGGTGTTTGCAATGCCAACAGTGCTACAGACAAATGGTATGCTAATAAACATACCCTATTGCCACTGGCAGGGAGATGTTTGTTATTGCTGCTGGCAAGCTAATAATATTAAATTATAATAAATTTAATATCATTTATTGCAAAGTTGTTAAATTGGTATTGCCATTATAAGATAATACACAAGAGGCTATTTCTGAAGAATTTCTAGAACTTTCATTTCATTCTGAATTGTCACTTGTAAATAATGCTAAAAGAATCTCGACAAAAGAACTGAAGTTCTACACTAGTAAAAATGGAATAACTTTGATCTGAATTAGGTTCTGCAGCTTGTATGATAACCTTTAAGTGATGCCTCAAATGACATTCACGTTGAATTATGAAGTAATACAGAGTCAAATGAGACAACCTATGAATAGAACATGTGGGAGTATCCTAATCAACAGTTCATGGGAAATAAATCACAGGAGCCCTTTGATTAATAAATTTAGAAAACAAATATACCACAGGACATATTCTAACTCACAAAGAACAAACATTATACCTAACACCACTGAGTGTTTAAAATTTGTTTTACAAAATGTGTTTCATCAACTGAAATAAATATGCAAAATTAACAGGCAAGTATTTCTAGTCACTTTTAACCATCAGCTACTGTCCTGTCACAAGCACAAATATATGTGCACATTTAGACCTATTCAAGCATATGCATGCATGAGGACATATGCAGGCATAGATGCACATGTGATACATATGGGTATGTACACAAGCCATTCACACACAAAGGCAGATTGTAGCAAATTTATGATCTAATATAGTGTACAAGAATTTTGAGATTTTACAGTTTAAAAAAATCCATAAAAACATTTTCATACAAGTGATTTTTTGTGATTCTTCTTGTCCATAGCTTCTCTGTTACTGTACAGTGGTCCCTGATATATAGCCTGTACCTGAACTGTAGCCAGGGTGAGCAATTTTTGCAAAACAGATGTACCAAATTCATGTTACCACAAGAGGGCAGTGTTTTACATTACACTTCTATTTGCATGATTCTTATAATTGATTGCTTTGTTGGTCATAAAAAATGCAATATAAAAAGTAAAGAATATATATATCCACAAAACACAGTAATAAGAAAATAAATTTATCGGAACACAAGAGACTAGAACAAAATAAAATCTGCTTGGAAATTCAGAAGGAAAACATAAATAATTTCTGTCTGTTATTTGCATTTAGAGCCCAAAGGGAATTGTCATTTATTAAAAGAAAATGTATATTTCTTTTGTTCCATAATCCAGATAAGCAGAATAATTTTACATTTTTCCCCAGAAAACCATTTCATTAAATAGCATTGTTTGCATAATTAAAATCAACAAATTATTAAATTAAAAATAATAAATAATAATGTATTATAAAAATAACCTAATCACTCACTTTTACAACAAATTATATAAAAAACTGAAAATTGGTGCAAACATAAAATTTCTTAAGTAAGTGCAGTGTTTTCAATGCTGTCATCCCTTCCAATTTCTGTTTAAAAAGTCAATGCCCTATTATAGACCTACATGAACTGGCTATGAAAACTATTAAAAATTAGCACTACACAACATTCTTCCTTACTTATTGCACATGGTGCATGTGGTTGAAGATATTTTAAATAAGCAGCCCTGAAATCATGCAATTGGATCTTAAGGTATATACATTTAGTGTGTCTGCAATTTGTCCCTCTGCTATTTTAGCAAGGGTGTAAAACCATTTATCTAAATAGGTTATCATCTCTGCTGAAGTTGCAGTGAAGGCCATTTTAGGTGAATATATTGTGCTTCAAATGCAAACACTACATAATTCCAAGGCTGTTTCTTTTTGTAAGTAGCGTGATGGTTGTACTTCCAAACTCTGCTTCTGAGTTGATTTCATACGGGGCTGTAACTCTGTGACATCATCTCAGAGTATTGACAAACTGCAATGTTTTCTGATGCTTCAATGAATGTTACTTGGTTTTATTTATGATTACATCAAGTTACAGCCCATTAGGGTTATTATTCTGTCTTGCTAGGTGGCTGTTGTAAATATGGAGTTTGCATTTTCTAAGACATGCCACTATTACATGTGCGACAAACACTTGAAGCTGAAGTGTACTGCCTATAAGTAAAAAATGTCATTAGCATTTACAGAAGCAGCACCAGTAAACTGGCAGGGACAAGTTTCACACCTGGATACCCTTCACTGCTTGTTTTATGCTCTCCAGAAGGGCTTTGCTTTCAGGAGTGTAATTCCTTTCCAAGCTGCTGTACATGTCAGTCAGAGTGTTCACATACAAATCAAAATTCTGTTCGCTGATTGGTTCCTAAGTGAAAAATTCACATTTAGCACAATGAATATAAATATAGTTCAAATTCAATGCAACAAGATTTTTCACAACATAAAGCAACACTTGAAGGGAGCATTTGATTCTTGCTTCACTGAATGAGGATTTCTCACTGTTACCTCGGTGCTAATAACTGCAGTACAGCCACTGAGTACTGACCAGCAAACCCATAGTAGCCCCACTTTATGTCCCAACATCAGTCAGCTATATGGAGCAACAAACAAGATGCTGGTGGAACTCAGGAGTTCAGGCAGCATCTGTGGATGAACCATTAGCAGTTGATGGCTTGGGTCCAGACCCTTCATCTGAACTGAAAGATAGAGGGTAGACAGCCAGCAGAAGAAGGCGATAGGAAGTTGTGTAACAAGAGCTGGCAAGAGGTAGGTAGATCGGCCAATGGAGAAGAGAGTGGAAATAATGGCAAAGACTGGGAGGTCAGCGACAGAGGCAACAAACAATATAAACAATGAAAACAGCGCAGGAGCAGGCCTTGTGGCCCATAATGTTGTGCCCAACCAATTAATCTAATGATGCCTAATTAAACTAACACCTTCTGCATGCACATGATTCACTTCCCTCATATCATGTGTTAACTGAGAGCCTTTTAAACACTATTATCACATTTGTCATCACTGCAATTCCATTCTCTGTGTATAAAAGAATCCCTCACACATCACCTTTGAAATTTCAACCATGAATTTTCAAACTCCCCTTCAATGCATACCCTTGGCTATTAAATGTATTGACCCTAGATAAAGATATGTGCTCTCTACTCTCTATATACATCTGTTAATTTTATAAATTACTATCTGGTTGCCCCTCAGCCTTCACTGATCTAGAAACAAAGTAGTTGATACAGTCTAGTCCATTATAGATAGCCCCCCACTTCAACCATTGAGCACGTTTACAAGGTAGCATCCATCATCAAGGACCTCCATGCAATGCTCTCTTCTCACTGCTGCTATCAGGAAGGATGTACACGATCTTCAAGTTTCACACCACCAGGTTCAGGAATAGTTATTACTGTAGGCTATTTAATATTTCAGTAATATTGTGACTATATTGTTTGATTAAGCATTCTTTGTTTGTTCACATAATACCTTACGGTTTAAATGCAAAAGTATGTGAATGGTATATTTAATTTCACCACCATGTCACATCTGAGTGCCTCACAAAAGAAAAGGAACAAAGTACACAAGTATTCAGTGCTCCTGCGTGTTCCTTTCAAGGAGTTTTGGAGTCACAAAACATAACAGTGGCAATGATGAAGTTAAAAAATGAACCTGAGGCTACTGCCTACCTGTTGAAGTGCAGCACATTTTTTCTTTGGAAGGAGAGAAGGAGAGAGAGATGGTTGAGTTAAAAATGGCACAAAATGGAAAAAAATCATAAATAAGTTGTACCAAGTGATAATAATAAATTAACAAAAAAGAAGAAATGGCTGGCTGCATCAAAAAGATAACAGTTAACTGGATGTGTAGTGAATGAACTTGGCAGTATTTTGAAGTAAGTGAAATAGTCAATGAGAAATGACTGCCAGTGTTGTGAAGTGCAATAGATGGAAAAGCATACAGTTTGCTTAGAAGTTTAACAGCTACAACCAAACCAGCCGAAATGAACTTTGCTGATATCGTGAACTTGATGCAGGAACATGTAGAACTGAGACCATTGATGATTGTAGAATGCTTTAGGTTTCATAATTGCAATCAAAAGGAGGGGAAGTCCATTTCAGCTTATGTGGCTGACTGGAAGAAATTGTCCAAGCATTGTCGGTTCAGAGATGGGCTTAATGATGCACTGAGAAATCGTATAGTTTGTGGAATCTTGCAAGAAACAATTCAAAAACAGCTCCTGACTAAAGCAGAGCTCACATTTAAATGATCAATTGAAAATAGCTATATCAATGGAAACAGCAGCCAGGGGTGCAATTGAGATGCAGTTAGGAATGAAGAAGAGCATGAATGAAATTGCAATATCTAAGCAGAGTCCTGCCTGGCTGAACAAATTGTGTCAATATTGTGACAGGGGCCCACACACACGAGACCAATACTGACTTAAAGCTGAAATTTACAGAAAATGCAACAAATAGGATACATAGTAAGAGCATGTTGGGCATAAAAAATAAATGGACTGCACAGGGAATAGAAAAAGATAACAAGTCAAGTTGCAGTTTTAACAAGAGCACTAATCAGAATGCTGTTGATGAAAATCTGATAATGATGAGAGTGACACAGAACTGAGTAGTCTTGAGATTTATGATGTGAAAACTAACAAGGGATAAGCAATATGGCTTACTCTAGAAGTGAACAACAAATTAAAATGGAATTTGACACAACCTCGGCTGTTTCAGTCATTACACAAAATAAGTTTGAACAGCATTTCAAATACCTCACAGTGCTTAAATCTTTAGGCCTGAATGAGACTATTTAAAATTTACAATGCTGTGGATGTCTTTATAGCTGTTGCATACATTACTATGCAAAAGTCTTATCCACCCTGTACCTTTTCTTTTAAATGTTTACTTTTTGTGTTCTGCATTTTGTCAGTAGGTAAAAAGCAAAATTTAGCTTTCCAAATATTTATTTTCCAAAATATTAAATGTTTCAGAGACATTTTAGTTTTTCATTAAATAAAGTAACATATAAAGTAAAAGTCCAATCACAAACAAGGGAAAATCTGCAGATGCTGGAAATCCAAACAACTCACACAAAATGCAGGAAGAACTCAGCAGGCCAGGCAGTATCTATGGAAAAGAGTACAGTCGATGTTTTAGCCTGAGACCATTCAGCAGGTCCACTTTGCAAATAAAAATTTGATTACTTTGTAAGCATATGGCCCAATGCACGATTAAACAAAGACAACAGACAGGTGATAATGATCAAGGACCAAATGAACTAAACTGATTAACTGAAACAGAAATGATGTAGAAGGAATCAAACTGGGCAAGGGACAACCAAACTAAAAGATGAGGGTGTGGCAGATGTGACATTTTAACCTTCAAATGATCAATTATTACACCAAGGCAAGAGTGAGCACAGCAACAAGACTCAAGGTGGTCATCCTGCATCAGCAATGTTGCTCCCAAGTAGAAATTTTGTGGCAGACAGAAGTCTCAAGATTTGCTGTCCAAGCTCTTCTGAAGGAATAAAAAGAAATTGAGGACCAGAAGCACAGTGGCTGGCCATGGAAGCAGATGAGAGATACATCAAACTGATGCCCCTTCTAAATCGGAAGAAGTCCATCACTCTGTTCAGCTCTGAACTCACAGATATCACTGGAACCCAAGTATACCCTTCAACAGTCCAGAGAAGTCTTGACAGCAGAGGATTTCATGGAAGAGTTGCTGCCAAAAAGGCTTTCACCCAAGTGAAAACAAAGTTACCTATGCACAAATATACAAGGACTGGGGCACTGAGTAATGGCAATGAATGTTCTGAACTGACAAGACACAAAATTTGAAATTATTGCTGTTTATTCGTAGAAGAGCTAGAGAAGCTACCTGAATGAGAATTTGCAGCCAACATTGAAGCATGGCAGAGGTTCCCTGTAGGCTAGGGACTTATTTCCACAATTGGAGTTGGTGATCTGGTCAGAATTAATGGAATCCTCAATGCTGAGAAGTACAAGCAGATTCTCATCCATCACGCAATACTTCAGGGAGGTGTCTGATTGGTCCCAAGTTCATTTGGCAGCAGGACAATGACCCTAAACACATGACCAAGGTCATAAAGAACTACCTTCAGTGAAGAGAGGGACAAGGAGTTCTGCAATAGATGTATGGCATCCACAGAGCCCTGATCTCAAAATATCGAGGCTGTCTGGGATCACCTGGAGAGACAGGAGCAAGTAAGGCAGTGAAACTCTATAGAAGAACTGTGGCAAATTCTCCAAGATTATTGGAATAACATATCAGCCAATGACAGTTTTACCTAAGAGTTTTAAACGCAAAGTGCGGTCATAATAAATATTGATTTGATTTTATTTTTTTTTACTGTTTATTGGTCTTCATAGTAATTTTTTTTGTTAGAAACTTTTCATTTCATTATTTTTGAAAGCATCTTCACTTTACAGAATTTTTAACACTGAGACACCAACACTAAACTGATTCCACAACCTATGGATTCACTTTGAAGGACTCTACAGTTCTTTTCTTTTTGTATTCAGATGGTTTGTTTCTCAGTAGTATCCTGATAATCCACTTCTGCACCCTCCACATCCTTTCACAGAGTCATAGAGTCAAAGAAAAGAACAGAGCAGAAACAGGCTCTTTGGCCTATTTAGTCAGTGCTGAACTATTTAAATTGCCTAGTCCCATTGACCTGTGCCCTTGACCATAGCCATCCATACTCCTATCCTTGTACCTGTCTAAACTTCTCTTAAATGCTGAAACCAAGCTTGCACGCATCACTTGTGCTGGCAGCTCATGCCACACTCTCATGGCCCTCTGAATGAAGAAGTTTCCCCTCATGTTCCCTTAAATTTTTCATCTTTCAACCTTAACCCATGACCTCTGGTTGTATTTCCACCCAACCTCAGTGGAGAAAGCCTGCTTGCATTTACCCTATCTATGCCCCTCATAATTCTATGATCTTCCTTCAATCTTCTACGTTCTAAGAAATGAAGTCCTAACCTATTCCATCTTTCCTCATGACTCAGGTCTTTGAGTTGCAGCAACATCCTTGTAAATTTTCTCTGTACTCGTTCAATCTTTCCTGTAGGTAACTGACCAAAACTGCACACACACAACACTTCAAATTAGTCCTCACCAAATTTGTCTTATACGATTTCAACATATATCCCATCTCCTGTACTCAATTATGAATGCCAATGTGCCAAAAGCTTTTTTTTAAGACTCTAGCTACCTGTGCTGCCACTTTTGTTAAATTATTGAGTTGTATTCCAAGATCCCTTTGTTCTACCACACTTTTCAGTACCCTATTGTTCACCGTGTGAGATCTAACCTAATTTGTCGTACTGAAGTGCAACACTTCGCACTTGTCTGTGTTAAATCCCATCTGTCATTTCTCAGCACATTTTTCCAGTTGGTCCAGATCCCACTGCAAGCTCTGATAGTCTTACTCGCTCTTCACTGCACTCTTAATCTTGACGTCAAGTGCAAATTTGCTGATCCAGTTAACCAAGTTATCATTCAGATCATTGATACAGATGAAAACAACCCAATACTGATCCTTTTAACACTCCACTTGTCTCAGGCCTCCAGTCAGAGAGGCAACCATCTCCTACCATTCTGTGGCTTCTCACACAAAGCCAATATCTAATCCAATTACTATCTTGTCTTGAATGCCAAGCGACTGAATCTTCCTGACCAACCTCCCACACAGGACCTTGTCAAATGCCTTCTATGTGGACAATATCCACTGCCTTGCCTTCATCAAATTTCCTGGTAACTTCCTCTAAAGAATTGTATAAAATTGATTAGACATGATCTATCATGCACAGCCCTGTTAACTATCCCTAAATAGTCTCTGTCTATCCAAATATTTATATGTCCGATCCCTTAGAATACCTTCCAATAACTTTTCCATTTATGATGTCAGGCTCACCAGCCTATAATTTCCTGCTTTATTTTTACAGCCTTTCTTAAACAGTGGAACAAAATTGGCTATTTCCAACCCTCCCTGATCCTTGTTGCAAGGATGATTTACATTTTTCTGATAGGACCCCTGTGACTTCTGCACTTGCCTCCCACAGGGTCCAAGTGAACACCTTGTTAAGCCCAGAGGATTTAGCCACCCTAATTTGCCCCAAGGCAACAAAACTCCTCATCTTCTGTAATCTGTAAAGGGTTCTTGACTTTGCCACTGAACTACCTCTCTTCCATCAACTCTGTGTCTGTCTCCTGAGTAACTAAAGAGGCAAAAAATCCATTTAAGATCCCCCCCCCCCTCCAATCTCTTTTGACTCCACACACAGCTTAACATTTTATTTTCCAGAGGAACAATTTTGAACCCTTGCAATCTTTTTGCTCTTAACATATCTGTAATGTCCCTTAGGATTCTCCTTCATCTTGTCTGCTAGGGCAACCTCATGCTTTCTTCTAGCACTCCTGATTTCTTTCTCAAGTGTTCTCTTGCATTTCTTATACTCCATTAGTATCTCATTTGTTCCTACCTGCCTATACCTGCTATGCACCAGCTTTTTATTCTTAACCAAGGCTTCAATATCTCTTTAAAACCAAGGTACTCTATTTCCATAATGGGATGACCAAAAGTGAGTGCAATATTCCAGATACAGCCTAACCAGAGTTTTATAAATTGGCAACATAACTTCCTGATTTGTGAAACCATTGCCTCAACCAAGAAGGTTAAGCAGGCTACACACCGTATTTATCAGTCTGTTAACTTCCGTGGCGTCTTTCAGTGAGTATAGACCTGTATCTGATGATCCCTGTTTGCATCAAACACTGCAGATGATGGAATTTCATCAGAGGAAAGTGGAGCATGTGAGCAAATCAGGGAAATGTGGAGGACTGATAGGACTGATGTGGAGGAAGAGAACCAGTGGGTGATGGACAGATGGAATGGATGGAAGAGGGATGGACAAGGCTACCTTTTTGCTGAGAATCTGAACTCTGTAAAAAACTGGCCTTCTAGAACACCTAGTAGTAAGCATCTGAATTCTCCTTTTTATTCCCTCATGTCTGACCTCAGAGTCCTCCATTGCCAGGGTGAGGCTAAATGCAGCCAAGGAATATAACCTCATACTCAGCCTGGGCCTAAACATTAAATTCTCCAATCTCATGTTTTCCCCCTTTCTCTCTCTTCCTGATCTACCCAGTTCATCCCACACCCATCCTATGCACCCCTTCACCTTTTCTTCCACTCTCATCTACCCACTTCATCCATCTATCACCCACACTGAGTCTCCTCCCCATCACTGTTCCCATCTCCCTGATCTGATTCAATGCTTCTTTCCCCCTGCAATCAGATTCCATCACTGCTGCCTTCACCTATGGAAGTTCAAAGTTCAAAGTAAATTCATTATTATAAGTGCACATATGTCACCATACACATCCCTAAGATTAATTTTCTTGTAGAACAAAGAAATACAATAGAATCAAGGAAAAACAAGCAAAAAGACTGACAAAGGAAGACAAACTGTGCAAATATAATAATAATAATAATAATAATAATAATAATAATAAAAAAATAGGAACTAAATGATACAAGAACACAAGTTGTGGAGTCCTTGAAAGTGAGTCAGTAGGTTGTGGAATCAGTTCACTGTTGTGGTGAGTAAGATTATCCAGCTTAATGACTGAACTTTTCCTAAACCTGTTGGTGTGGGACATCCCGGCCCTGTTATTATTCCCGCTCTTCCCTCCTCTGCCTGTTTCTCACTGCCTCCTCATCCAGATTCGACTATCACCTATCAGGTCTTGCCCAAACCTTTCTTTCCTCCTTTTTATCCTGGCTCCCTTGCCTCTATCTTTCAGTCTCAATCTGATACCACCTTCCACAGCTGTGTCCTGACCCGCTGAGTTCCTCTACCATGATGGTTGTTGCTCCAGATTCCAGTATCTGTAGCCACAGCAATCTATCCACCTGGGAAATCCTCATTGTAGGAGGTTGAATATAAAACCCATGCACATTAACAAAACCACCCTGAATGGCATATACCTCTTATTCCTGTATTTCAACCTATTAAGGCCATGTTATCATTTTCCTTATTATTAGGGAATGTAGGCATACAAGTAACTCACTGTGACTTCTACCATTATAGACCAGTTTATAGCCTAGAGTGTCTTAAAGAAAAGAATATTAATGAATTGTAAAGAAAAGCATTCTACTTTAGAAACATAGGAGCATAGAAAACCAACAATACAGGCCCTTCGGCCCACAATGCTGTGCCGAACATGTACTTACTTTAGAAATTACCTAGGGTTACCCATAGGCCTCTGTTTTTCTGAGCTCCATGTAGTCTGTCCAGGAGACTTAAAATACCCTATCGTATCCGCCTTTACCACCGTCACCTGTACCCAACTTTCCAATCTGACCCGGCACTAAAATCAGTAAAACATAAGCTCAATCCGCCCAGACTCTACTGCCTCAATTCTGCTTGTACACACCACACTGCAGCCGTCCTGCAATTATAGACTGCATCACACAGAAAATAAAGATAAAGAATTATTCTGAAGTTGTAATAACACTTCCTTAAAATTGTGAAGGAAGAAATATACATCCCAGATCTATTATCATGACAGTTTTATGTAGTGTAACATAGGATTGTATTGTGACAGATGCCACATTTTAGATATGACTTTTTATTGTGCTAATGTATCTATAACTGGAAAGTAGCATTACATAGATCATAGAACATAGACATTTACAGCACATTACAGGTCCTTTGACCCACAATGTTGTGCTGAATATGTAACCTACTTTAGAAACTGCCTAAAATTATTCTGCCACATGGCCCTCTAGTTTTCTAAGCTTCATGTACCTATCTAAGAGTCTCTTAAAAGACCCTATTGTATCCTGTTTCACAACTGCCACTGGCAGTGCATTCCACGCACCCACCACTCTCTGTGTAAAAAAACTTACCCCTGACATCTCTTCTGTACCTATTTCCAAGCACACCAAAACTGTGCCCCTCATGTTAGCCATTTTAGCCTTGGGAAAAAGCCTCTAGCTATCTCCATGATCAATGTCTCTCATCACCTTATGCACTTCTATCAGGTCACATTTCATCTTCTGTCGATCCAAGGAGAGAAGGCTGAGTTCACTCAACCTATTCTCATAAGGCACGTTCCCCAACCCAGGCAACATCCTTATAAATCTCCTCTGCACTCTTTCTATAGTATCCACATCCTTCCTGTAGAGAGGTGACCAGAACTGAGCACAGAACTCCAAGTTGGGTCTGACTAGAGTCCTATATAACTGTAATATTATCTCTCAGCTCTTAAACTCATTCCCATGATTGATGAAGGCCAATGCACCCTATGCCTTCTTAACCACAGAGTCAACCTGTGCAACAGCTTTGAGTGTCCGATGGACTCGGACCCCAAGATCCCTCTGATCCTCTGCACTGCCAAGATTCTTACCATTAATATTATATACTGCCATCATCCTTGACCTACTTTATTAAATTCTATAGCTTATTTTGACCATATTTAATGCCTCAACTGTAACCAAATCCTTTGTTGTTGAGACATAAATACAGTTTTGTTTCAACATATGTTTCAACAGCTGTTTCTGTTTCGATAATAACATTGATCTATTTGATCCTTCATGGGAATCAATGATCCGATTCTTGTCCAGGCACAATTATATACATGTAAGTGTATCATTGTTAGATCTGCAGTTCCTAAAATCATTGTCCAACAAACAAAAGCAAAGCCCTTTTGCTGGTGAGATCAGGCAGAGGACAAACATAAGCAAGAACGAGACCTCTCCTTCTCCATAATTATGTTGAAACTAATGGCATAATGATCATTAGATGCAAAGCGTTCCACTATACAAAATTCAGCCACCTGCCTGTTTCATTTCTTAACAGGTGACCTAGTACCACACTTTATGTACTGATTAAGGAAAATTTCTTGAACCCATTTGACAAACTCTTTCCGATCCAGCCCTTTTACAGTATGGGAGTCCCAGTCAATATGTGGAAAGTTCAAAACAACTACTATCACAACCTTTTGATTCTGGCAACAGTCTGCGATATCTTTACAAATTTACTCCTCTAAATCCCACGGGCTGTTGGGTGATATATAATCTCATTAACATTGTCATCCCCGTTTTATTCCTCAGTACCATTCATATGGACTCAGAAGACGAGCTCTCCATTCTGTCCTGTCTGAATATTACCATGACATTTTCCCTGCCACCCCTCCTCCTTTAATCTCTCCCACTCTATCACATCTAAAACAATGGAACCCTGGAACATTGAACTACCAGCTCTATCCCTCCTGAAACTAAGTTTCCCTAATGGCTACGTTAACATAGTTCCATGTGCTGATCCATACCCTGAGCTCATCCACCTTTCTTACAATACTCCTTGTACTGAAATACACACAACTCAGAACATTAGTTCCACTTTGCTCAATCTTCCGATTCCTAACTTGGCATGTAGCCTTAACATCTTTCCTCTCAACTACTCCACCATCTACTCTGGCACTCTGGTTCCCATCCACCTGCAACTCTAGTTTAAACATTCCCCCCCACCCCAACCCCCATGCTGCAGTAGCAAACCTTTGGCAAGGATATTAGTTCCCCCTCTAATTCAGAAGCAAATTTCCCTTCTGTACAGGTCCCACATTCTCTGGAAGAGAGCCCAATGATCCACAACATCTGAAGACCTCTTTCTGGCACCACCTTCTTAGTCACATGCTAAACTGTATGCTCTTCCAGCTTCTGGCCTCGCAAACAAGTGGCATGGGTAGCAATCCTGTGATCACATCCCTGTCCTTTAACATAGCACCTAACTCCCTGAACTCCGTTTGCACCCAGCAGGATGGACGAACAACCAATGTGCAAAAGACAACAAACTATGCAAACACAAAAGAAAAAAATAAGTAACAATAATAAATTGAATAAGCAATACCTATCAAGAACATGAGATGAAGAATCCTTGAAAGTGAGCCCACAGGTTGTGGGAACAGTTCGGTGATGGACTGAGTGAGTTGAGTGAAGTTATTCCCTCTGTTTCAAGAGCCTGATAGTTGACGGGTAATAACCTGTCCGTGTGAGTCTAGAGGTTCCCATGTCACTTTCCTGATTGCAGCAGTGAGAGGAGAGCATGACCTGGGTGGTGGGAGTCCTTGATGGTGGATGCTGCTTTCCTGTGACAACATTCCATGTAGATGTCCTCAGTGGTCAGGAGGGCTTTATTCTTGATGGAATGGGTCATACCTAGGGGAAAGGCCCCACAGTACTCTGCATTGGCTGCATATCCTTTTTCACCCTCCTAACAGGTACCCAGTAACTTGAGTTCTGCACCTTAGATGTAACTACCTCTCTGTAAATTCTGCCAATCAACCCCTCAGCCTCCAAATGAGTTCATTCAGTTCCAGCTCCAATGCTTTATCATGGACAGAAAGAAGCTGCACCTGGATGCACTTCTTGCAGGTGTAGTTGTCAGGGACACTGGACGTCTCCCTGCCTTCACACGTTCTGCAAGAGGAGCATATGGATTTCCTGCCTGGCATCCCCAATGCTCTATAAGAAAGAAAGAAAAATTACTTGAAAAAATCTACCTGCAGACTCCACCTCTCCTTGCCAAAGCCTCTAAGAGCCACAACCTGAATCTCCCCACTCTAACTCTGGCCTGCTCCCACAATGGCTGCTCCGCTTAAACCTAACTTCATTTTTTTGAACCCTGCCAAGTACCTAATTATATATAATCAATGTCACCTTGAGAACTGTGGCACACAGAATATCCTGACTGCCCCTGCTCCCTTCTTTGCTAGTCTCTGACCCACTGCACAATCCAATAGCTCATCAGGAACTTCGGTGCATGGAATTCACTATCTGCAATCTACACCTGCAATCCTCCAAGGCTGTTCTTTTCAGGATCCTTGAGCTTTCCTGTGTGGCATAAAACATTTTCCACAAATTATCAAAGACAATGCCTTCGCCTTTTCCTCCCTAGTATCAAATGCACTTGAAGGTAGATAGGAAATTAGTAAGCAGCCTCCTGAATGCACACTGGCCACTGCATTAATCCATAACAGTTGTTCTCATGGGAATGTAGTTCAGAACCAGCTACAGCCCTCACAGCAAAGTCTTTCCATAATGTGGGCAACAGCTGAAAGAGAAGGTGGGATAAAGTGGCAGGAAAAGTCGAACCCACTAGATTGATGGAAGACACTTTGACAGTCCAATAAACCCCAAAGTTCTGTACTGCCTAATTTATGAAATACTTAGAAACACTTTGCAAGTTTTTGAATGCTCTAGATTTTCAGAAAATTCAGAAATACTGTTTAAATAATTTGTAAAATAAGTCACTTTATGAAATCTGAAAACATTTAAAAAATCTA
This sequence comes from Hypanus sabinus, assembly GCF_030144855.1. Taxonomy (NCBI): domain Eukaryota; kingdom Metazoa; phylum Chordata; class Chondrichthyes; order Myliobatiformes; family Dasyatidae; genus Hypanus; species Hypanus sabinus. Next base: position 167,589,319 of record NC_082706.1, read on the forward strand.
AAACATTTTAATCACATGTAAAGCAATTATAAATATTTAAATTTGTTCAAAGCAACTAAAAATAAATGCATTTACCTAATATTTACCTTTGCTTCTGGGAGTCATTTCCCCTCCATTGAATTGAACAGTAGTGCACTACTGCTTATGGTCTAGCCGAATGAAAGGTGTTAGATTCCCCACTGTATGTATTGGAAATTGCCTCACCTTCTCACTCTCATGTTGAATTCTATGGAAGTCCTGTATCCAAGTGTACTCAGGGAAAAAAGGCAATGAAGCTAGAAAGTTTGAATCTTTGAAACCTAGAAAAATCTGGGGAGACCTTATTCAAACACTTAAGCTTCTAAGGAGGCCTGATGTTGAGATGTTTTCACTAGTTGGAGCCACTAACAAAGAGACATAGCTTCCAAAAAAAAAAAGTGCAAGTCATTTTAAACCAATGTACATAGAAGTTTCTTTCTTAGGAAGTAGTGAACCTGGAATTCTTTGTCTCCAAGGATGTGGGAGATCAGAATATGAGATATATTAGTTAGAATTTTAGATATATTGGAATATTAGATACATGTACAGAACTGTACAAAAGTCTTGGGCACATGTTAGGTGAAGATTGTTTCAAAAATATTGAAATGAAAAGTTTCTAAATTTCAAAAAATATATACTATAAAGGGCAGTGAACAGTAAAAATCTAAATCAAATCAAGAATTGGTGTGACTACCCTTTGCCTTTAAAATTGCACCAATTCTCTTAGGTACAATGTCATGCAGTTTTACAACAAAATCAGGAGGAAGGTTTTTCCAAGCACCTTGGAGAACTTGCCACAGTTCTTCTGCAGACTTTGACCACTTCACTTGTTTCTGTCTCTCCAGGTAATCCCAGACAGCCTCGATGATGTTGAGATCAAGGACCTGTGGTGGCCATACCATCTGAAACCATATAAAAAAATCTAGGGCGCCTAAGACTTTTGTACAATACTGTAGATAAGAAGTGAGAAAAAAGATTATATTTAAAAGGCTGAGGAACTGGAAGTTTGAATCTGAAGGGGAACAGTCACCGGAGAAGAACTGAGGCCAGTATAAATCAACCACAATCATGTTGCCCAGCAGGACAAGGCCAAGGGGTCTGGTGACCTTTCCTTCTCCTATTTTGTTGCATTGTTTTCTTGTGCTCTTGAGTGGCTGTCTGCAACTTTGGTTTTTCCACATATACATTGAAATCCTAAAGTTGATGACATTTACTTAAAAGCAATGTTATTCTTCAAAATGATAAATGCTATTAGTTTGCAGAATATCTTGATCATCTACCTTCGTAGCAATATTGCTAGTCATGTAAAATGGCAGTTGATACATGCCATCTACCGTCAAAAGTTAAAGTAAGATTTATGGTTCATGTGTTTTTAAGCAATCAAAAATGATGCATGAAATAACTAATGTTGCACAGCACTTACATACTTTAATACTTAATTATGGGAGAAACTGCAAGTATGCTGTAATAAAATATTAATATCAAATAGGCTTTTTAATTGCTTTAAATATGTAGTGATTATTTTTGTAAATTTAGTTATTTGCTTCATTTCCAGTTGGTTACCAGTAGTTAAAACTGACAATAAAACATCACTCAAACAGATTATCTATTCTAAATTAATTGCATTTATGCAATATGATCCTGTACATTATTTGCACCCATTGATTTGCCAAACAATTGGTTACTATAACCAGCCAATATTGTGACCTGGATTTTGTGGTTACAATAGTTGCAGCATTCACTATTACCACATGTGAAATCGATTGCAACTTGGGGAGTGCATTTTACATAAAAATCCTAAAAAATGTCTCACAGTTTCTTCACGTGCTACAGAGTTTTGCAGTTTTCTCCAAAGTAATCAAGGTTGCAAATCGATTTGACAAAAAAAGGTCTTTTTAAGCTATCCTCATGGTAAAAATCCTTGAAAGTGCTTGAAAGTTGTTTCATAAAGTGCACTGAAACTTTCAGTACTGTAGTGAGCCATAATTAATAATTAAGCAAATCTCTAGCACTAGGAAACTAATCATTATTTTTTTAACAAACAACTTTTCTCATGATAATTCAGCTTCTATTTATATCATTTGCACAAATTGAAGCTTTATTTTGTGCTTTCCAAAACTTTTTTGTAATATGGCTAAACAGTTGTTTTCTTCCTGTCCCATGAGTGATATTTAATGAGACAGGCTGCTCAGCCTGATTGATAGCCTATCTGTCCCACAAAATCTCTTGAAGTGAAGCTTGATAGCAAGCAACATATAAAAAAGGGTAAGTCTGCCCTGTGTGGAGATAGCTGAATCTTTGTGACAGCTCTTTTAATACTAGTGCCTATTTAATGATAACCCTTTTAAATGTGAGAAAAGAAGTAAAAAAATATTAGGAATAGAAGGAAGTTTCCACAAATGTTCGTCACCATCATCATTATGTGTCGTGTTGCATGACATTGGTAATCACGGTCCTATGACCATGATTGTTCCTGGCAAATTTTTCTACAGAATTTCTTTGCCATTGCCTTCTTCTGGGCAGTGCTTTTACTAGACGGGTGACCCCAGCCACTATCAATAGTCTTCAGAGATTATCCATCTGGCATCCGTGGTCACATAACCAGGACTTGTGATATGCATGAATTGCTCATTTGACCAGCCACCACTCGTTCCCATGGCTTCACGTGTCCCTGTTCAGGGGACACCTTGCCCAAGAGTGACCTGGAGTCTTGTGGAGGGAAGGTGCACTTCGCACCTCCTTTGGTAGAAACTTATCTCCACCCTGCCACCCAGCCACAAATGCTATGCCACAAATTTGTTCTGTTCTGCATGGACTTCAAACTTGAGATAATGTTCACTGATTGAATTTCCTGGGGCTTATTGAAACTCCTGCTTAACAGTATAGCTGTATCTTAGTGTTTTTGATGGTTAAGTGGGGACGGTAGTGGAGGGCAGTGGTGGGTGGAACAATGAAATAAATGTTTCTTTACCCACGATTTTACTAGGGATACCAGGTGAACCTAAAGTGTCATTCACTTCCCACTTGGGGCATAGAAGGAATTCCACCAGAATGAGTAAATATGCCTTTGTTCTTCATTCATTAGTGGTACCAGATATGCCTTTCCATTCTGAAAATTCTCCATATAACTAAAGCCTTAAAATAGCAAGTTACATACATTGTTGCTTAATTCTATTCTATCAATACCATTCACCAGTCATAAGTATAGGAGAGAACTGTCATTTATTTTAGTTTAACTTGTGTACTTTTTAAAAATCACTGCAGGGAAATATAAATGGGGGATGTGTACTCTAAAATGTTTGAATTGCTTCAAAGACATTACAAAGTGTATCCATTAGAAAATTGATTTAAGGGGTCAGAAATACTCACATATTCATAATAATTTTGCTGTGCAGAAATGTTTTAGTTTCAGTTACTTGTTTGATAGCTTACCATTTGTGGGAGTTGGATGTCAGCGAGGCTGTTAATAAGGGCCTGACTCAGACCAGCTAATTCCTTTAACAAACTCTCATTGTGCTGCTCAATTAGTTTATTCTCCTCCTCAATTGTTTTCAAATTGCTCTCCATGGAAGTAATCTAAAATTTAGAAATAATTTTTCTTTAATTACATAATGGGCGCTTTACAAATTTCACAGAAATACAGCTTTGATTTATTATTGACAATGTAGCACTAAGAATTTTGCAGTTGGTAAACTACAGAACTAGACGTTGACTATGTTAATGTGAGTATCAGCTAAACTATAAAGCTGTATTATTTAGTCAACACTGTGGAAACATAACTGGAAAAATAAAAGTCAGCCATTATAAGAAGACAATCAATGTCAAAGCACTGCATAAGGTGGCTGAAAATGTAGTGAAGTATAGCATATCCATGTCTTCAGATGAAATACTTCCATTGTTCCTGCAAAATGCAGCTCATGTACTGGCTGATGTTTACCTGTGTCTGAAGTTTTATCATATCTGCTTCCATTTTTAAATTTGATTCATTCAGCTCCTTAATTTCATCATCCAAATGATTGATCTCCTCATTGTTTTCAGCTCCTACAGAAAATAAAGGCAGTACATTTATCTATATGGTTGGTGCCTGTAGATGGCGTACAATTTTTATGGCAAATGTTTAGAAATTCATCCCTGTTCAGTCGCATTAAACACATTATATAAAGCAACAGCTGTGCGACCTCCTCAGCTTCTGAATGCACACTTATTACCATATAATGTGTTTATATGATGAGTACTCTTGACCAAGGATGAATTGTTATTGGTAAAGCAACTTATAGATTTTACTGTGTGGAAATCTCTGAATGTGCATGGTAGTCTGAAGGTCCTTTAATCTGCATGTGTATTCCACCAGGTGAAGTGATTGCCTTCAGTGATTAAGCTGCTTATATTTTGACCTAATGAAGACATACATACTAAACATATGACTCTTTTGACTCTATTTTCTTAATGTATTTTGATGGAACACAATTCAGGGAATGGCCAGCTCCAGCTGAATCCTTCAAGTAGTGATTAAATTCAGGTTGCAGTGAAAGATGATTTCTGAGTGACCCAGGCAATAGAAGAATAACTCAGGCTGTTTGAAAATAGCAATAGTCTACTCAATGACACTGTGAAAGGCAGCATAACCTTTTATTCTTATATGGCAATTATCATGACCATTCTCTCGGATTTTATTACTGTTCACTTCTTGAGTGACAGCTTCAGGCGGTTTTGAAAAAAGAATATTGTGTAATTTGTTCTCAACACTGACTTGTTCGCTGAAAGAAGTTAAAGCATACAGAATGGACCATTCTTTTATGGCAATCATCATGAACGCTCTCTGGGTTTTTAGGTGTTGGTCATCATTATGTTCTGCCCATGAGGGAGTCACTGAGGGAGTCAAATCCTGTTCCGTTCTCAAGTACCTCGGGATTTCTTAAGGGTTTTTAGTTTTTTAGTTAAGGCCAATAGTTCCTTGTTTCTGGGAATACTCATTTCTTAGAAAGTGCTTTTCCCTGCTGCTTTCTCCTTGAGTCTGGAACTTCCGTGATTTTCCTCATGCATGGTGGACTATAATCTGCGTGATGCAACTTGTGGGTCCAGCACCAACCTGGAGAAAGCTAGAGGCACAGAAATTTATTGCAACTCTTATTACTTCAGGTTGTTACGAACAATGGAGCATTAGCCTACTGAAGGTGTGATTAAAGATCTCCCTGGAGAAGAAAGAAGCCCACAACTGTTGCTCTTCTATCTTTGATGTGGAGAAAATGTTTCTAGAGAACCTGTACGCTAAGGTCTTCTTCTCTCCCTTACTTTCTCTCTCCTTCTTTCATTGTGCCACTGTGGCCCATAGTTCCTTTCCTTCTCTACTCTCTTATTCTGCAGGTCCAGAACTCTAAGATCCAAATTCCTCTCTTTTGATGGGGCAACCATAGCTCTAGTGAAACTTTATATTGTTCACTGCATCCTCTTACTACTTTGGAATATTAAAAGTTTCCAGCAATAGAAGTGAAAAATATGTGCAGTACCAGCTCTCCTCAGCACACACAAGTGGACAAGTCAACAAAGGTCCTCTTTCGAAAACACAATGAGATTGGCAGGGGTAATATTCTTGCTGTTGCTGAATGCTTGACTCCCTGTGAGTGACTAACATATTGTGTTAGCAGGTCTGTCACAGAACATCTTGACTGATGTAAAATCAATGTTGCATGAGGAGTGATGTCATGAAATGTCTAATCTGAATATATTCAACGTGTTCAACCACTTCATGTGTCACTGCATAATCAATTTGCTGGATGGTGCAATTTACACTTGGCAATAATTTCAATTAAGGCACACGTGCCTTTCTTGGACAGAGTTATTGATGTCAATAAGAACATGATTGTGCATTTCAAAATCTGGAGGGAAACTAAAAACCATGAGATGAAACAAAAAGCAAAGCAATGCAGCTCTAGCATTGACCTGTCTTCTTCATTCAGAAACTGCACTGAAGTCCGTCCGTTAGCTCCTATCTTTGTTGACAGGCAACTTAGGTCTTTGATGACACTCGAGCTCAAATTGCTTTCCAAATACATTTCAAAAAATTCCTTTAAAGATCTTCATGAATAAATCTGTTGTTGCATTTATTGATTTCCCTCATTAATACTTTTTGATTAGACAGGAGCACAGATGCAGTAGAAGTGTTCCTGCACTGGTCCAGAGTGGAGCGAGAGAAATCTGCCAGTTTTAGCCAAGTCTTTGACTAGACCACAGCACAGGTAGAGTAGAAGCATTCCCACACAGGTCTGGAGTGAAGCTTCAAAAACCCAGTCTCCGTAAAAGAGATGTACCATCCAGCAGAGTAGTCATTGTTGGAGTGATCTGAATCAAAGTATTAAGGCTTTCATTCAACAGACTTCAGCAACATGCCGTGTGGCAGTGAGGGTAGGAATAGAATGAGGTGGCAGATAAATGCACAGCTGAAGAATTGGAGCAGGGGTCAGGGATTCAGATTTCTGGATCATTGGGACCTCTTCTGGGGCAGGTGTAATCTGTACAAAGGCTGCACTTGAATCTGAGGGCAATAAATATCCTTGCAAGCAGGTTTGCTAGAGCTGTTAGCAGTGGTTTAAACCGGTATGGCAGAGGAATGGGAACCAGTATGATACAGCTGAGGATGAGCCTCAGCTCAAGTAGTGATGGGTACAATATGAATATGAGGAAGGACAAGCCAATGATTGGGTACAAATGATGGCAGTGCAAAGAGTTAAATTGTACCACAGAGGCAAAATTCAGAAGGGGGAAGAATGCAGGACTGAAGGTGCTGAGTTTGAATGTGCCTAGCATTTGGAATAAGGTAGATGAACTCATGGTGCAAATAGAGATTGTCTGATATGGTGTTCTGGGCATCACTGTGACGTGGCTAAAAGAAGGTCATAGTTGGGAGCTTAAAAGGGATACACTTTGAATTGAAAAGACAGGTAGGAAGACATAGGTGGAAGTGTGGCTTCATTGGTAGGAGATGGAATTGCATCTTTAGAAGAAGATGACATAGGGTCAAATCTTTGTGGGTGGAGTTAAGAAACTGCAAGAGCTTAAAAAACTATTATGGGAGTTATAGCCTAGATGTGGGGTTGAGATTGTAAAGAGAGCAGGAAAGGGAATGTAGTAAGAATAGTGTCACAATGGTAATTGGGGACATCAATTTTCAAGGAGATTGAGAAAATCAGGTTAGTGTTGGATCACAAGAGGGAATTTTTTGAATGACTACAAGATGGCTTTTTAGAGCAGCTTGTGCTTGAGCCTACTTGAGGAAAGGCTCATCTTAGATTGCATGTTGTGTAATAACCAAGATCTTATTAGGGAGCTTAATGTAAAGGAGCCTTTAGGAGACAGTGATCATAATACAATTGAATTCATACAGCAATTTGAGTGGAAGAAGCATAAGTTAGCAGTATTAGTATCACAATGGAATAAAGGGAATTACAGAGGTATGAGAGAGGAGCTTGTCCAGATGGATTGGAGGGAGATACTGGCGGGAATGACAGCAGAGCAGAAGTTTCTGGGAATAGTTCACAAGGCGCAGAATAGACATCTCTCACTGAAGAAGAAGTTCTCAAATGACCAGGATAGGCAACTGTAGCTGACAAGGGAGGTAACAGACAGCATAAAAGCCAAGGAAAGAGCATATAACGTAGCAAAAATGAGTGGGAACTTGGATGATTAGGAAGTTTTTAAGATCTAACAAAAAACAACTGAAAAGGTGATAAGAAGGGAAAAGATGAAATATGAGGGCAATAATATAAAGCAGGATACTAATTTTTTTTTAGTTAAATAAAGAGTGAAAAGGGGGTGAGAATTGATATTGGACCACTGGAAAATCATGCTGGTGACATGGTAATAGAGGACAATGAAATGGCAGATGAACTTAATCAGTACTCTGCATCTATCTTCACTGTGTAAGACACTAGCGGTGTGCTAGAGGTCTGTGAACATCAGGGAGCAGGAGTGAGTGCCATTGCTATTACAGAGGAAAAAGTGCGAGGTAAACTGAAAGGCCTTAAACTGAATACGTCACCTGGACCAGATGGACTACATCCTAGAGACCTGAGCGAGGTTGCTGAAAAGATAGCAGCTGAATTGGTTATGATCTTTCAGTTATCACTTGATTCTGGCATGGTTCCTTAGGACTGGAAAATTGCAAATTTCACTCCACTCTTTATGAAGGGAGGAGTGGAAAAGAAAAATAATTATAGGCCAGTTAGCCAACCCTCTGTAGCTGGGAACGTGTTGGAGTCCATTATTAAGGATGAGGTTTCGGGATACTGGACATTAATGATAAAATCAGTCAAATTCAGTTTGGTTTCTATAAAGGAAAATCTTGCCTGAAAAATCTGTTAGAGTTCTTTGAGGAAGTAACAAGCAGGGTGGACAAAGGAGGGGCAGTGAATGGCTGTTACTTGGATTTTCAGAAGGCATTTGATAAGGTGCCACACATGAGGCTGCTTAACAAGATAAAATACCATGGCATTACAGGAAAGATACTGGCATGGCTAGAGGAATGGCTTGCAGGCAGGAGGCAGTGAGTGGGAATAAAGGGGGCCCTTTCTGGTTGGCTGCCAGTGACTAGTGATTTTCCTCAGGGACCACTACTTTTCACATTGTTTGTCAATGATTTGGCAAATGGAATTGACGGCTTTGAGGCAAAGTTTGCAGATGATACAAAGCCAGTTGGAGTGGTAGGTAGTGCCGAAGAAACAATGCGATTGCAGAAGAATGGGCAAAAATTGGCAGGTGGGAAAGGTGCAAAAATGCAGACTATTATCTAAATGGAGAAAATTCAAACATCAGAGGTTCAAAAGGACTTGGGAGTCCTTGTGCAAAACTCCCAGAAGGTTTGAGACTGTGGTAAAGAAGGCAAATGCAATGTTGGCATTCATCTTGAGGGGAATAGAATATAAAAACAAGAAAATAATGCTGAGGCTTTTTAAGATACTAGTCAGGCCATACTTGGAATATTGTCAACAGTTTTGGGTGGCATATTTCAGAAAGAATGCATTGTCTTTGGAGAGGGTCCGGAGGAAGTTCACGAGGATGACTCTAGGAATTAAGGGGTTAACATATGAGGAATGTTTGGCAGCTTTGGTCCTGTACTCACTGTAGTTTAGAAGAATGCATGGGGATCTCATTGAACCTAACCAAGTGTTGAAAGGACTAAATAGGGTGGATGTGGAGAGGATGCTTCCACTGGTGGGGGCATCCAGAACTAGAGGGCACAGCCTTAAAACTGTAGGGTGACACTTTAGAACAGAGGTCAGGAGAAGAGTAGTGAATCTATGGAATGCTCTGCCATATACAGCTGTGGAGGCCAAGACTGTGGGTATACTTAAAGCGTAAATTGATAGTTTCCTGATTGGTCAGGGCATCAAAGGTTATGGTGAGAAGACAGGTGTATGGGGTTGAGTAGGATGCAGTATCAGCCATGATGGAATGGCAGAGCAGACTTGATGGACTGAATGGCCTAAATCTACTCCCATGTCTTATGGTCTTATTACCCAACACTCTATTATGGGGGAGGAACACAACATAAGGAATCTCGGATGATACAATTGCTCATAGAGCACCTGTCCCACAGTTCTAGTGATTGTGCTTGATAATGGCTTCTGCTAGTGTTTGTGTGGAATTTGCATGTTCTACTTGTGACCATGTGGGCTTCACCAGCTGTTCCAGTTTTCTTCCACATCCCAGAATATGTACAGGGCAGTTAGGTAATTCCTGTGAATATGTGGCAAAAAGTGGAATTTCAGGTAAGTTTGTAGATTGGACTCCGTAGTTCATGTTATGATGTGTTTCTGGTTTCCGGTCACTCCTTTTTTGTTTTTGTTATTTTGGGCGACTTTGATCAGGGCAGCTTGGAGGTAATGAACTGAATATGCCTGATTGTTTTTATCTTGGGTTTTACATTCAGTGTTTTTTGCTCAGTTTTATTTTGTTGCCATTTGAGCGATTTGTTTTTTATTGAGTGGTAAGGGTCTGATGATTTTCTTTGCTTCATGGCTGTCTGTGGGGAAGATAAATCTCCACAGATGTACACTGCAAGCATCCTTTGATAGTAAATACACTTTGAATCTTTGAAGTTGATGGAATGTGGGGAGATTGAAATGGGAAAAATATACGATTAGGGATGCTTGATGATTGACATGGACGTGGTAGGTCAAAAGGGTTATTTCCATGCTACATGACTCCATATGACTCAAAGCCAATTGAGGCAATAATGAATAATCATTTTCAATAATATATGAAAGTGCAGCAAAATTTAATAACCAAATTTTATCCCACAGAATGAACCCACAGGAAGTTGGAAGCCAAATAATTTATTTATTAAAGTTCTAGATTGCAATAGGACCCAATGTATGTAAACAGTACGAAGAAGGAATTAATCTAGTATAAACAAACTGATTTGAATTGTATTATTGTATGTCATTTGATTGTGTTCTTACCGCTACTTGCCCTGAGCTTGATGGTCATCATTTCATCACACGAGAGTTTGCTTCTCTTTAGTGCTAGGGAAGCTCGGGGGCAACCTGACAAACTGGAAATACAAAAATATGAGAAGAATCAGCATTTTCTATTCACATTTCATGAAGCAAATTTAGTTTGGGGTAGCAACTTAAAGAAAGTGTGTAAATGTATGTTGAAGTGTGTCTGTACCCTGAGGCACAGACACACAGGTAACTTTGAATCAAGCAGGGGTTTCAACAAAACACACTTGCTTTTTAATCAGAAGGTGCCAATGATGCCAAATATAAATCTATTGAAAGTCACTTCAAGCTAGAAATTACCATTCAGATAAACAAATTGGCTGATGCAACTGTATGATATTCTGTTTTATTCTGGTTTGATGGATTGAAATAACTGACCTACAGTAAGAAAGTCAAAGAAATACATTAAGGATTCATCTACCATTATCAGCATCGGTGATTTTTATTCTGTTACTGTAGAATGAAGAGAAAGTAAGGAAAATGTATAAACAAGAGATTCTGCAGATGATGGAAAATCAGAGCAATGCACAAAAAATGCTGGAGTAACTCAGTAAATGAGGCAGCATCTGTGGAGGTGTTTGTGTTGAGCCCTCTCAACAGGACTAAAAAAAAGTATATTTTAGTTACTCTAAAATGGACCATGTTTTGGCTAATTTATTTATGCAAACAGGTTAAAATAAATATTTAAAAAGGTAAATGAAGGATTTAACATGTCAAGAAAATAATATTAGTCATAAAACATATCTCCTTTTGGATTACAATAGTTTACCTCTTGTTATCATTGCCCCTTTCCTTTTGATCTGTATTTTAACACATATCTTAGATGCTAAACAAATAAAATGTGTTAATTAAAAATGTGGTCATTAGTAACAATATTATAAATAATCAATTTTTGAAAGTTAGATGAGCTGGGCTCAGTTGGTTTAGATGATAGTGTACAGCATAGTAAAGTGCAGGACAAGTCCTTCATTCCGGGTTCTTTCATCACTAATATGGTTATAATGTTAGAAAATTTGTATTACAGTGGTAAGAAGAAGGATGCCCCTATACTAACCTTCTGTGGGTGACAAAACTGCCATTAATGTGACCGGATCCATCACAGCCAGGTGTGGGGCACGTTGTACCTTCCGCTTTGCCAGATTTCCATGGAAACTGGGGTCCATTCAATGAAGCCTCCTTTTGTCTTTTTGCAGCTAAGGGGCACCCTGATGCACTCCGATGTGATGAGTATTTGCCAGATATGTGACCCTGCCCATCACAACCTATCACTGGACACCTTAGAAAGACAAAAACACAGTGTTGTAAACCATGTTATCAATGAAGAGTTCAATAACATAGTCAGGTTACATGCAGAAACTCGTTCTCCTTTTTGTGATAGATATGGTTTAAATAACATTGTACTAAATGTTAAGTTGCCATGGAACGCTTTGTATGTATTGCTAATAGGTGCAAGAGAAATAATCACTTATAATTGAATTTTAGTCTGCCAAGAACACATGGCACATTCATTTCATTCATTGCCAAATCTGTCTCAAACACAGCTCGACTTACCATGCCATACTCTCACAGCCAAAACCGTCTGCTGCTTCAGAATCATACAGGAGCATAAAGCCACCTTGGCCTCCGTTTCTACACAAGGTACAACTCCTCATTCCCTATCTTCATTTTCAATAGCAACTCTGAAGGGACTATAGAATTCCTTGGTGATGAAATTGCACTTTGCTGTTTGTACTCTCAGATTGGGATGTAAGGAGGTTTAAAGGCTGCCCTCTCACAGCTGAGTCCATCAGTACAGGTGTTGGAGGCAACCCTCTAAGGTGGAAATTGAATCCACAACATGTGGAATTTTCCTCCCTATAGTCAATGTTGTTTTCCCCTTAGTGTTCCAATTTCCTCTCAAATCTCAAACATGTGCTGTTTGTTAGATTAATTAGCTGCTGTAAATTAGCCCTAATGGATGTGAAAGTTAAGGTGGGATGATCAGAGGGTCAGTAAAAGCTATGTGTGAAAGGAAAGCACGGGGGAATATTTCAGGAATTGGAAGGGGGTGGGGGTTGATCTGAAGGCTATATTCCAGGCTTGATTAGTCTAATAGCCTCTTTTTATGCTGTAAGACTATATGAACATTCAAAACCTACAGACACAAATGCAAGAACATCCACTGAATTAATACAAACTAGCAAGATCATTAATGCAATGCCTAAAGTTTATAGACTTTACATCACTATATACTGTATAAAAAAGTCATTACCTAGTGGAAGAATTTTTAAATAACAGTATGTAGCTTTTCATCCTACCTCACTAACTCTGAGTCTTCCTTGTCATCATTGCTGGGTGTTAGCTTAATTCCACCTTTCTTAGCTCTTGGGCATCCGGAAAGGCTAGAAGATAAAATTGATCATCCACTCAGAATGAAGTAACAGGCCTTTAAATTACTGCCCTGATTTCTTTCAGCTTATTACCAAACTCACCTTCTGTGTGAAGCATAGTTTCCAGTCACATGCCCAGAGCCATCACAACCAGGCGTTGGACACCTCATGTAATAAAGGAAAAATATGTTGAGAAAACTGTACTGTACAATAAACTTAATCAGATTTTTAGTGTATTTGTTGATGGCCATCTAACAACAAACCATTTTCCAGTGAACTACTAAAATCCTAGCAAACCATCAACAATAGTGGGCAAATCACATTTCATAAAAATCATATAGACCTCTCCTCAACAAAGAGAAGCCAAATTAGAAACACGTACAAAATGTTGGTGGAATGCAGCAGGCCAAGCAGCATCTATAGGGAGAAGTACTGTTGACGTTTCGGGCCGAGACCCTTCGTCAGGACTAACTGAAAGGAAAGATAGTAAAAGATTTGAAGGTAGGAGGGTGAGGGGAAATGTGAAATGTAGAGGGAAATATAGAACAGACAGAGTGATGGGCAGAAAGAGAGAAAAAAAAGGAGGGGGAAAAAGACTAAGTATATCAGGGACAGGGTAAGAAGGGGAGGATGAAGGAGATGTCTTCCTTTTTTAAACAAAGGGGCTTCCCTTCTTCCACCATCAACTCTGCTCTCAAACGCATCTCTCCCATTTCCCGCACATCTGCCCTCACCCCGTCTGCCCACCACCCCACTCAGGATAGGGTTCCCCTTGTCCTCACCTACCACCCCACCAGCCTCCTGGTCCATCGTATAATTCTCCTTAACTTCTGCCATCTCCAACAGGATCCCACTACCAAGCACATCTTTCCCTCTTTCTGCTTTTCGCAGGGATCGCTCCCTACGCAACTCCCTTGTCCACTCGTTCCCCCCCCCCCCCCATCCCTTTCCACTGATCTCCCTCCTGGCACTTATCCTTGCAAGCGGAACAAGTGCTACACCTGCCCTTACACCTCCTCCCTCACCACCATTCAGGGCCCCATACAGTCCTTCCAGGTGAGGCAACACTTCACCTGTGAGACGGCTGGTGTGGTATACTGCGTCCGGTGCTCCCGGTGTGGCCTTTTATGTATTGGTGAGACCTGAGGCAGACTGGGAGACCGTTTCGTTGAACACCTACGCTCTGTCCACCAGAGAAAGCAGGATCTCCCAGTGGCCACACATTTTAATTCCACGTCCCATTCCCATTCTGATATGTCTATCCATAGCCTCCTCTACTGTCAAGATGAAGCCACACTCAGGTTGGAGGAACAAGACCTTATATACCGGCTGAGTAGCCACCAACCTAATGGCATGAACATTGACTTCTCTAACTTTAGTTAATGCCCCTCCTCCCCTTCTTACCCCATCCTGATTTATTTAGCTTTTCTCCCCTCCTTTTTTTTTCTCTCTCTCTCTCTCTGCCAATCACTCTGCCTGTTCTCCATCTCCCTCTGGTGCTCCCCTCCCCCTTTCTTTCTCCCTAGGCCTCCCGGCCCATGATCCTTTCCCTTCTCTAGCTCTGTATCCCTTTTGCCAATCACCTTTCTGGCTCTCAGCTTCACCGCACCTCCTCCGGTCTTCTCCTATCATTTCTCATTTTCCCCTCACCCTCCTACTTTCAAATCTCTTGCTATCTTTCCTTTCAGTTAGTCCTGACGAAGGGTCTTGGGCCCAAACGTTGATAGCGCTTCTCCCTATAGATGCTGCCTGACCTGCTGCGTTCCAACAGCATTTTGTGTGTGTTGCTTGAATTTCCAGCATCTGCAGATTTCCTCGTGTTTGCCAAATTAGAAATTAGTGTAAATTGTTGCATAGCCTGGTTTCAGCTGGTCTTGAAGAAACCTGCAGCTCTGGTACATTTTGCACAGCTGTCAGCTCAATGCTAAACTCTAAAGTTGGCAATCTTGCTGAATTGTCCTGGAGACTCCAGGAATTCGAGATTAATTTTCTAGGGATTGCTGCAAGCATTGTGGGAGAAAATGTATGAGGAAGTTTCAAGGAATTGTGTTTACTTAATTTCATTATGATATTTTGGCAATTAGGAACAGCAATACTAGACATGAAAATTAAGGCTATTTTACAGGATGGAGGAATTGCAAATGGCAATTATAGTAAGAACAGCCGGCCAACACAAAAATATTATTCATATCTTGACAACATACCTCCTTAGATTTTCAATAAAGGTTTTACAGTAGAGAGAACTGTCTAGGCAGAGTCTGAAAGATATTTCCTTCGTTGCTAATTGTTAACTAAATTATATCTTAATGTAATGTAAAGCTTTTTTTCTATTTATGTGAAAAATTCATACCACTGCACCTATGAATGCATTTGATTGGTGTCTGATGCATCCACCTGTTGAGTTATGATAGGTTGTAAGCTGATATATCACATCCTGAACCAACAAAGCAAGCAGCGTCCGTAATGAGACATGTTTCTGGTGACAGGTTTTCAACCAAAAGCATTACTCCTACAGTCTATGTTTCACTGATGTCATCTAATCTGATGGATACTTTGAACAATTTCTCCTCCTACTCTTGTTTACTGTTATAAAAAAAAGCACATTCTGATCTTAGGTTAATTGTCACCCATTTGTCTTCTTCCACTGTGATTGTACTATAACTCCCCAGAATTCTTGTCAAGGTTACGAACATAAAATGTACAGAAATGTAGACAACCAGGCACTTGCGGATTCTCAATGTAACATGTTTTTAGACCATTGATGTGGATAACAAAATACATGCTCAATAGATCAGTTTATTTCTTCAACAGTTCCCCTGAAGTGAGTAACCTGTAGTGGGATATACTGTTCTAAGCTCACAAGTCCATATTGTGTGCAACTCCAGGCAAATTGATAATGAAGATTCTGAAACTGAATCTGATCCTGTTATCTTTCCAGACGTAGCACATGGAACAAAAACATCACTCGCAAGTAACCAGGTGCAAACCTGGCCAACATTCTCCCTCCATAGAGCATGGGAACAAAACCAATGATTTGTTGTCCCATCTAAGGCTAAATGGCTCAACTCCTGGTGAAGTCCAGAGCAGAGGAATTATTCTTCAAACACTCTTGGTTGCAAATGATTGAAGAATGCTGCCTTCCAATCATTCAAGACTGCCATTGAAAATAGTAATGGAAAAATACCAGAGATTTATACAAATGAGCATACTTCAGTTCCTGGGAGCTTGCTGCCATTAAACTCTTGAGACTTTTGTCTGCCAAAGGACAACCAGATACACTGCAAAAGAAAGAAAATATTAATTTATTCTAGTTCTCTAATACTACTACAAATTTATAAACAAGAAAAAATATATGATAGGGAAACACAATACTTTTACCTGCCACAAATGAACCATGCTTTCAGATTCTCACTATCTAATTAGATAACTGGATATTAGGTTTCCTTATTTCATTGGGTATATACATTTTATACAGTAAATTCAATCAAAAAGTGGCCACAGAGTGCATATCATGACAATATACAGCATTATTTAACTTTCCCTGAATACTTTAAGTTTAAATTTTAAAAGAAAGTAAAATTAAAATATTAAATCAAAGGCAAAAGATATGTTTGGAAATTTCTGAGTGTAATGTAATTTTGTGCTGTGGGGAAGGGCAACTTTGCAATATTAAAACGCTCAGTGGCTACTTTATTAAGTATCTCTGTACCTAATAAATTGGCAACTAAGTGTACGTTCATGGTCTTCTTCTGCTTAGTCCATCCACCTCAACATTCAATATGTTGTGCATTTAGAGATGCTTTGCTGCTCATCACAACTGGAACATGTAGTTAGTTGAGTGTCTGTTGCCCTCCTGTCAGCTTGAGCCAGTCTGGCCATTCTCCTCTGGCCTCTCTCATTGACAGGGTGTTTTTGCCCACAGAGCCAGTCTGGCCATTCTCCTCTGGCCTCTCTCATTGACAGGGTGTTTTTGCCCACAGAACCAGTCTGGCCATTCTCCTCTGACCTCTCTCATTGACAGGGTGTTTTTGCCCACAGAGCCAGTCTGGCCATTCTCCTCTGACCTCTCTCATTGACAGGGTGTTTTTGCCCACAGAGCCAGTCTGGCCATTCTCCTCTGACCTCTCTCATTGACAGGGTGTTTTTGCCCACAGAACTGCAGCTCACTGGATGTTTCTTTGCTCCATCCACAGTAAACTCTGGAGAGCATGCATGAAAATCCAGGAGATCAGCAGGTTCTGAATGACACACATCACCCCATCTGGCACCAACAATCATTCCACCGAGTGGCATAAAAGCATGCAGACATAGTCAAGTGGCTTAGATCATATTTCTTCCCCATCCTGGCGTTTGTTCTAAACAACATCTAAACCTCTTGAACATGTCTGCATACTTCTATGCATTGAGTTGCTGCCACATAATTGGCTGACTAGATATTTGTATTAAAACCAGGTGTACAGGTGTTATCGAGAAAAGTAGCTACTGAGTGTGTACTGGAAGTTAGGCAGTTCCAGTTTCACCAGTCAATCCTACATAAATTTTACTTTTCCCATGACCAAATATATATGTAAAGAAATCACATAATAAGTAATCAGTCCTGATGAAGGGTCTCGGCGCGAAACATCGACAATGCTTCTCCTTATAGGTGCTGCTGGCCTGTTGTGTTCCACCAGCATTTTGTGTGTGTAATCAGAATATCGTCTGCTTTTCTTGTTAATTAGTGGGGCAGTAAGATCAAGAACCCTGGATTTCTTCAGACTTTTGCCCTGTTTGCTTAGAAGTAGCCCAGTCTTAATGCCTTTGCCTTAGAGTCATCATTATGAGACTTCGAAGAGAGATATTTGTCTTCAGTTCTTTGGCTAGACCAGCATGAATTGTAGCAGCAATGAGCTGTATTCTGCTATTTTAAAACCCATTGATTTCTATATTAAATATGCACATTTGATGTAAGAAAAAGCAGATTTATGCCCTTGCCTTTTGTTTTGATAATCATGGAGTCATATGATCATGTGAGGGGATAAAAATAGAACACTGTCTGTCTTTTCCCTTCAGACTAAAACTGAAGATCACAAATATGCTACATAGAGTCATACTGTCAATGAACATCACAGCTCAGAAATGGGACATTTGGCCCATCTAGTCCATGCAGACCTATTAATTTGCCTCACCCCCTTGACCTGCACCCAGACCATAGTCATCCATACCTCTCCCATCCATGTACCTATTCACATTTCTCTCCATTACTGAAATTGACCCACATCCACCACTTCTATTGGTAGCTCATTCCACACACTCACCACCCTCCGAGTGAAAAAGTTTCTCCTTAAACATTTCACCTTTCACCTTTTAACCCAGAACTTCCAGTTCTAGTCTCAAAGAACCTCAGTGGTAAAAGCCAGCTCCTTCCTGCCTACACCTGCTATGTGCCTCCTTCTTCTCAATATCTCTTGAAAACCCAAGTTCCCTATATCTTTTACCCTTGCATTTTATTCTGACAGGAACACACAAACTCTATAATCTCAAAATTTCACTTTTGAAGGCCCCCCACTTACCAAATGCACCTTTGTTAGAAAGCAAATTGCCCCAATCCACACTTGCCAAATCCTTTCTGATACCGTTAAAGTTAGCCTTTCTACAATTTAAAATCTCATACCAAGGACTAGACCTAGCCTTCCCCATAATTATATTAAAATTAATGGCAGTATGATCACTAGATGCAAACTGTCACTTGCACTGTCTTATTCCCTAAAAGGAGATCTCATATCACAGCTCCGTAGTTGGGACATCCATATATTCATTAAGGAAACTTTCCAGATCATATGGGAGTCCCAGTTAATATGTGTAAAGTTAAATTCACATATTATAACAACATATGTTTTCTTCCAACAATTTCTTGCAACAATCTGTGATCTTTCTGCAGATTTGCTCCTCAAACCCACAAACTGTTTGTGGTTTATAATATAATCGCATTAACATCGTCACACTTTTTTTATTCGTCGGTTCCACCCATATAGCCCGAGTAGATGAGCTTTCCAGCCTTGTGCACTGCTGACATTCTCCCTGACTGGTAATGCCACCACTCCCCCTTTAATCCCTCTTGCTGTATCACATCTAAAATAAGGGAACCCCAGTACATTGAGCAGCCAGCCCTGCTCCTCCTGCAGTCAAGTTTCACTAATGGCTGCAGTGTCATAAATCTACATGCTGATCCATGCCCTAAGCTTATCTGCCTTTCCTATAATACTTACATTGAAATATACAGTATACATCTCAGAATATTAGTTCCACTGTGCTCAACCTTTTGACTCCTGTCTTTGTGTGTAGGCTTAACAATACCTTTCCCCACAACCACTCCAGTATTTGCTCTGGAACTCTGGTTCCCAAATATCTTCATAGTGTGTTCAGTTAAATGAGCACAGCAAACGGTTTAGTTATTTTAAGGACGAATACACAGCTACAAGGGAGAGGTGTTTAATTTAGCTACCAACTGCAAGCTACTTCTCTGATTTTAAATTATACTGTTGCCCGCAGATTGCATAATGAGAAATTATGCTTATTTGTGTAATATTTCTGCAAAGTAATTCAGGCTGTAGTTAACCACATTACTGACTGAGCGCAGTAGCAGCAGAAACCAAGAGAAAGCAAGTTGTAAACTTGCACTTTGTTCATCAGTACCACAGCTTAGAACCACACAATCCGTATACATACCTGAACTGCACTCCTGCCCAATAAATATGAACATGTTCACTTCCTTAAGACAATAGACAGAAGGTGCAGGAGTAGGCCATTCAGCCCTTCTAGCCAGCACCACCATTCTCTGTGATCATGGCTGATCATACACAATCAGTACCCCGTTTCCGCCCTCTCCCCATATCCCTTGACCCCACTATCTATAAGAGCTCTATCTAACTCTCTCTTGAATGCATCCAGAGACTTGGCCTCCACTGCCTTCTGGGGCAGAGCATTCCACATATCCACCACTCTCTGGGTGAAAAAGTTTTTCCGCATCTCTGTTCTAAATGGCCTACCCCTTATTCTTAAACTGTGGCCTTGAGTTCTGGACTCACTCATCAGCGAGAACATGCTTCCTGCCTCCAGTGTGTCCAATCCCTTAATAATCTTATATGTTTCAATCAGATCCCCTCTCATCCTTCCAAATTGAAACAAAAATATGCAGTATCTTTACACAAGTTCTAGGAAATACAAATGAACTTGCAGACATTTGCAGGAGTTTAAGACTCAACACTGCAAGTATGAGACTATTTTTGCTTCTTTGCAGATGGGGAACTCCATTTGCAACTTGAGCACAGTAAACCGATCACCAAACCTAACACATTTACATAGGTGAAAGGATTACAGTGCAAATTAGCCACTCCTTTCATTTTTAATAAACAAAATACAGGAGGAAAGTCAACATATAACAATGTCATTATGATAAAACCTGCTTAAGTATCGGGGATATTAACTCATCATCTTTCATGGGCGGTGAATATGAAGATGAGTCTTTTTACGTACCTGCGATGTGATGCATAATTTCCAGTTACGTGGCCACTACCATCACATCCTGGTGTAGGGCAACTACGGAACATAAGCATGAACATAATGTCAGATCAGCAATTCTTGCACGGTAAGATGGGCTTTAACATGGCATTTACAGTTTCAGAACACTGCAAACCCCACTTAACTGAAGAAATAGGTGCCAATTTGTTAATGAAATGGTGAACATAAATTTGTTCCAGAATTGAAGTGGAATTTAAGTTAAATGATCGGTATATTAAACATATGTTGCTTCCAGAATTCTCTTCAATTTCTCCCTGTGAAACTGCAACCAAAGTCCTGATTTAACTGGATTGCAATGACATCATATTGAAACTGTAGCATTGTAGATCTGAGTTAGAAATAATTACAACACCTTTCTGCCAGTCGTTTGGTGTGTATACATGCTCACGACATAATTCAAATTACTTAAGCATTCTTTTGGAAGTTTCTTCCAAATTCTCCCAATTAACTCCCAGGACATATGGACAAAATAGGATTTTTTAGAATGTTATGGGTGGTTGAAGTGAAAAGGGAAATTGACATATTGTATATGTATGTTATTTTCCTTGAGATGGCTAGAGACTTTGTGATGTCATATTAACTTTGAGGTTATAAATGAAGAATTAACAGAACAAAAGTTCGAATGGTAGATGGATAAAAATGAAGAACTGATGGTCTTTAAATTCAGCTTTATGAAAATGTTTTATGTATTCTGAGACTGAATTGGGTTGGAGGATTAACAAACTCCGTAGGTTGAGCAGGATCTGTGGGAAGAAAGAAATTGTCAAAGTTTTGGGTGAAAATCCTGTATTAAGACCTGATGCAAGATTTTGACCTAAAGCGCTGTTCAATTTGTTGAATTTCCCCAGCAGATTGTTACTGCAGGTTCCAACACCTGCAGTCTCTTGTGCCTCCGCTGTTTGTAGGATGGATTGGTGAATGCTGTTGAGTACGTCAGCCATGAAATATATCTATGGATCACAAGCACCCATCAAACATTTGAAGCCCATCACGAATGCATTGGTAATGGCAATCATAGTACAAAACACACTTGATATTACGACTGCAACAACAGACAGCAAATAAGGGACAAGCAGGCATCAACCATTAATTCAAGTGCAGATTCAAAAAGGAGAGGTATGTGCTGGTGCATTTATAAAATGGGAAGGTTTTACCAGTGTACTGTAATTGTCAGGGAATCCATGACAAAAGACACTAACAGTTTCACCTCCAATGTATCAAATAGGTCAAATTTCAGTTCATTATTCAGATGAGATAATCTACTTATTTTCTGAGAGAGTTGTTTGGGATTCAAGAGCTTTGATTATCTTTCTGGTTGTCTTGTTCTGACTCCATGAATTCCAGTGCAATATCAGAATTGCTAGACCTCTGCTCACTTCCTAGTAATGCTCATGACAGCACTTCCGAAGCATCACACTTCCAGATGAGGTGAAGCAACTCAGATTGGATACTGTGCAGGCTTGGCATAACAGTAGATCAGACATAACTGAAGGCAACATGTGTGTCAACGTGTACAACAGTGCAATAATGCTTATGTGCATTATGCTCACTTGTATTAAACTCACTCTTCAACAAGCCTGGACAAAACTCTCAAGGAACCTTCTCTGTGTATTTCAGTGGAAGGTAGAAGTTAAAGGATAATATTATCATTAAAACTATAAGCTTAAAGGTTTAGCTAATGTCTAGATTCAAATTTTAGAGATTTACAAAAATTATTCCAGTAATGAGGGATTATACCTACTTGGAAAAACTGGAAAAAGCTGATGATGTTCTCTTTGGAACAACAGAGGTTGATAGCATTTTTAAGATCATGAAGAGTGTAGACAGAGTAGAATCAGGTATAATATCACTGACATATGTTGTGAAAATTGTTTTCAGGCAGCAGTAGAGTGCAATGCATAAAATATACTATTAATTGTAATAAGCTATATATATATATATGTAGTGTAAAAGGAGAGCAAAATTATGATGAGGTAGATTTCCTATCTGGTCAGAAATCTGATGGCAGAGAGAATGAAGCTGTTCCTACAATATTAAGCATGTGTCTCAGGCTCGCTGAACCTCCTCTTTGATGAGAAGAGTATATGTCCTGGGTGATGAGGGCTCCTATTGATGGATGCCACATTTTTGACTCATCACCTTTTAAAGATATCCTCAATGGGAGCTAGACTAATGCCCGTGATGGAGCTAGCTGAGTTTACAACCCTCTGCAGATTTTTCTGATCCTGTGCAGTTGCCCCTCCATACCAGGCAGTGATGCAACCAATTAGAATGCCATTAGATAGAGAGAAGCTGCTTCTACTGAGGGTGAGTTAAGAGCCAGGGGCATAGAGTAAGGCAGCAGACAAATGAAGCAAAAAATCACATAAGGCAAAATGTTTTTACACAATGAGTGATAGAGACTGAAATTTATTAGCAAGGCAATAATAGAGGCAGACTCATAATGTTGAGTTGGATAATTGTTAGTCAGAAGAAGAGGCCACTGAGGCCAGGGGAGAAAAAAACCAGAGGTCATGGGTAAAGGGTGAAGAGGGAAAAGTTTAAAGGGAACATTAGGGGAGGGGGCTTCTTCACGCAGAGAGTGGTGGGAGTGTGGAATGAGCTGCCAGATGAAGTAGTAAATGCGGGCTCACTTTTGACATTTAAGAAAAACTTAGACAGGTATATGGATGAGAGGGGTTTGGAGGGATATGGCCCAGGTGCAGGTCAGTGGGACTAGGCAGAAAAATGGTTCAGCGCAGCCAAGAAGGGCCAAAAGGCCTGTTTCTGTGCTGTAATGTTCTATGGTTCTAAGAAGAACTTGTGGGAGAGAGAAGGGATATGGAGCTAGCTGGATTGCACTTTCAGAACAGCAAGCCTCAGGGCTACCTTCCATGCTGTAAACGTCCTGAGTGTTTGTGATTTTATTTGCTTAGTGCTACATCATACACATAGAGAATAAATGGTGCACTGCAACTCACGTAATTAGCTCCTTCTTTGAGTCTTTGTTTGGAACTTTGGACTGAGGACTAGGGATCGTGACCTCCCCAGGATATCTCCTCTCTTCCTCTGGACCAATGTCTTCTTTCTGTAAGTACAATAAATGAGACAACAAGGTGGTGAAGTGTCTGGGTGTTGTCAGCCATTCCAGCACTCAAAATAGCATTCCTTTCAGGGAAAACACTGCTGTATGTGCTATTAATTCACACACAAATCTATATACTTGATTGCAAAATCTGACAAAGAACAGCACTTTTGGACCTCAATTTAAAATATAAAATTAATAAATATAATTTCTTCAATGAAAACTTCTCAATTGGTGACAGCAATTATTTGCTTTTATCTGTCCATAATGTAATAACTTATCCCACGTTACAGGAGCTTCATGAATTAAAAGTCAACGCTGATCTGTGAGACCATGGGGTGGTGGGGGGGTTGAGAATTTAAAAAGTGCAGCTTTGTTAAACTGTTGCCAAATGTCAGTGGCCATAAATGTAATGATAAACAGGGAATTCTGTCCATTAAAGGACAGCATCAATCACATCATTGAAACACGGCATTAATTCACCCCTATGACTAACTCTCTAACAATGAGCTTTCATTTATAAAAGGTACAGAATTATTTTCTAATTCAGTTCTGGTCAGTCAAATGTTCAAAAATAGCTACCAATTATTCTTGCTTAAAAGATCCAGTTTTATCATTGTGGTGTCATTGAAAGACTAAAAAAAAATCCAATGCCACCCAAATGAAATTAGCAAGAAGCCCTAGTCATGGTTTATCTCCCCAGGGCCATTGCTAGGTTTGTGGGTGGAATCTGCATTTGGTATAAAGTTTTTAATACTAGCGGAGAAGATTACTAAACCTCCAGTTGAAGCAACTGTAATTTGCAGTTCAAATTCGACAATGTTTTGTGTAATGTCAGGGAAATTGTGCCAAGGAAAGTGCAAGCAGTTGAAAACTGCAGGCCAACATAACACTATGTGTTATGTCTTAACACTATGTCTTGACACTATGCAGTCATGAATAGTACATGCTTCAAAGTGGGCAGATGATGGAAGAATGATACATCTCAGACTGCAACTAGATTGTCATGTTTATGTATGCTTGCTAATGCTACGAGTCAGCTTGTGTAAAATAATAGTGAATGCCAGTAGCCTTACTATTATTCTTACAATAAATTACGACCCCCATAGACCACAACTTAATCTGTAATGTAAAGGTTTAAATCATGTATTTTAATGTAAAATTCAAGTGGAAGGTTGTGGTTGTAGAGAAATAATGATAATGAATACATTGGAAGTAATGGATTGCAGCTGTGCTTTCCAGACTTGGACTTCTGTAGCTTCTGCTCCGATGGAAATAATGGATAACAAAATCCCCACAAGAGCTTGCTTTCACAAATGAAATAAAATTAACATTGAATCTACACCAGAGCGCCTGGCAACAGCAACTTGCAAGTCTACGCAGACTTCATGAATTATCAGAAAGAAAGCCCTTTGAGTTACCTCTTTATCCTCATCCTTTTGTATTTGTGCTTTAGTGTAGTTAACAGGTGCATCCCATCCTTCTTGTTCGCACAGTGCTTGGTAGTACTGAGGAGTTATCAAGATACTGTTTAGGTACGGTGGGGGAGATTCTGGTGTGGTTACTGCAGAGCTGCAAGTGGTGACCTTGTCCCGGTTTCTATTTTTGTTCAGGCTTAGGTCGAGAGTTCCATTTTCATCCACTTCTATGTCTGTGTTCTGTATTAAGAAATTCCCATAACTATTATTATTTGCCATTGTATGTGATCAACAGTACTCTATTAAAGGGGGATCTACTGTGCTATATTAGAGAGGTTACATTACTTTGATGATACATTTCAGAAGATCAATCAGCAATGTGGTTATACAGTTTTCACGTTTCTTTAAATGGAAATTTAATCCAGTGATTCAATAAGAAATTTCATCATCTGTCAGAACTCAAAGTTTGCAACAAAAAACTCTGATCCTTCAACAGGGATTTAACAGTAACTATTTTTTGTAGAAATTTGTGGCATTAAGGCCCTTCTTGACCTAATGACTAAGATGTATAACTAATACTAAGAAAAAGATTTGCTTTTGGTTTTCAAAGCATGATTTGAGAAGACAGTTATTATGCTTTACAATTAGCTTTATTTTAGTTGGATGGCATCTAAACTGTTTGCAATGTTACCATGTGAGACACTTAACAGACCTCTAGCAAAATTCAGTCTGCTGTCCATAAGCGTTAATTCATTTAAAATGACATAATTCCCAGATTCTATTCAATGTTCTAATAAAACAATTATAAAAAAATAAAATGGAATTATCGATCTGCATCTTGTTAAGAATTTAAAGTGCTTCACTAATGCAACAGTCTCCTAGTGGTGGCAAGAACATAGTGCAAACAAAGGCTCTTTGACCATGACAACTATCAAGTACCCATTTATCCTAACCAATCTTCCACCACAATGGCCTTCAAATACATTGGCAACTTCAGTGCTCGTCGGATACCTAAGTGCTTTGAAAGTATCTGATTTCCTCACTTCTTCAGGCAGTACATTCCAGATTCTAACCACCTTCTTACTGAAAAATATTTTCTTGCATCCTCTCTAGACTTACCCCACCTCCAGCCCAACCACCATCCCCCACCCATCTTAAACCTATGGTGTTCAGTTTTAGAAGCTTCCATTACACGAAAAACCTTTTCTAAAAACTACCCAATTCATGCCCCTCCAATGCTTTCTGGCATTGAGGGTCTTGGTGAACTTCCATTGTCCTGTTCTCACAGATTTGATGCAGGTTATACTGTAAATGTATTTTCAAATATTGATAAAAAGATTTGTTTTCACTTTTCAAAGCATGAAAACAGAAACTTGGTAATTATGGTTTACGGTTAGATTCATTACTGAATTCTATACTTGTAAATTACTGTGGCATCTTCATCACGGGTCTCCTCTGATCCAAGGAAAGAAAACCCACTCCTCATGAGTGAAATGCTCCAGCTCATGTCACATGCCGGTGAATCTTTTCTGCACCCTCTTTGATGCAATTATATTCTTCCTGTAGTGTGCTGACCAGAACCCATAATAGAGGTATTACCAATGATTTAGAATGCTTTTTCACAACCCTCTGGTCTTAAATTCTTTGCCTTGGGCTGGCATCTTCAGGGATCATTGGACCTTTACAAAAAGGTCTTTCTGTTTCCCTGTATTCCCTAAGGCCCCATGATGTGGTTGTTTTTCCTGGAAACTATTCATATTGTGATTTCCTGTAACACAAACCTCCTGTTCCCATCACACCACACGATACAAACAGGGGTGAGTGTCTATAGGATGTTTTTTCTCTCACATTAAGCCATTTTGTCAGTGATAGCAAAGTGACCCACTGCTGTTATTTAACAGCTGATGGAAATATTAGACTTGGGGGATGATCATGGCTCCCTCAAAGGAAACATAAAATATTGCCAATTTTGATTTTTAGTCAGAGAATATGGTGGGCAATGAGAGTTGGATAATATGGCACTATATCAATTGGGATGGCATTCACAGCCGAGTCCTTCCTTTGTCAAACTATCTCCTGTCCAAGGACCAGTGAACAGATATCTCAGAGTGCAGCATAGGCACGTTCTTCATCTGTGAGGCATTTTTTCTGTTGTACATGGCTTATAGAATAGTTGATGGTATAGGAAGTTGGATGCAGCAGGTCAATTAACAATTAACAATTAACCATACTAACTGTTTAATACGGCTATAGAGGTGCCAACCCAACCATAATCCTGGAAGCCTTCCATTTTCATAGGTCACATATAGTAATCCAGATTTATAACTTCTATCAAGAAAGACAGAATTATAACTATGAAAATGAGTGAGAATACTACATATATACTAATCCTATTTGATTTGCCCTTCTTGATCCTAACACTCACCTACAGACTAACCAAAAGTTCAGAATATGGGAGGAAATCAGGAAACCCTGTAGTCACAGGGAGAATGTGCAGACTCCACACAGACAGCTCTAGTGATCAAGATCAGACCTGGGTTTGCAGAGCTGTGGGGAAGCACCTGCCTCAACAATGCCATTGTACGTCAGACATCATGTTGAACATAAGCTTTATTCAAACTTAAGGAAAATGGAATTAATCTCAATAGCTGAAAGGTGAATGTTGGCATAATTAGAAATTAATATGTCAACATTCAAATGCCATTTTTATTGTATGCTATTAAAGGAATTAGGCACATACATGTTGTTGCTGTCAGAAGAATTAAGCCATTCATTAAAATAAAAAATTGTGAGAATAACATGCTGTATAAATGTGTCAAGGATTCTTCTTTTAAGACAATCAAAAGAAATATCCATTTTGAGAAATTCCAGCCTTCCATGCAGTCTTTTCCTTGCCTGGATGAACCATTATGTCTTAAAACCTTTTCAACTTTTTGCATGGAAAAATTCATGGCTGATGAGCCAAATACAACCCATGAGATTTATAAGCCATTTTATAAGAATGTTTCATAAATGTAGTTCCAGTAAGGTTGTAGTTTCAGATTCTAATATTTTTTTCAAACTCCGACTTGAACTTCAGAATTCAAAGTTCAAAGTAAATTTATTATTGACCTTGAGATTAATATTTTATGGCTATACTCAATAAATCAAATAACCATTATAGAATCAATGAAAGATCACACCAACAGGATGGACAACCAGTGTACAAAAGACAACAAACTGTGCAAATATAAAAAGAAAGGAAAAAAGGAAATAATAATAATGATAATAATAAATAAATAGCAATAAATATTAAGAGTGAGAGATGAGGAGTTCTTGAAAATGAGTCCATAGGTTATGGGAACAGATCAGTGATTGGCAAGGGAGGTTGTGTGAAGTTATCCCCTCTGGTTCAAGAGCCTAATGGTTGAGGAGCAAAATCTTTTCCTGAACCTGGTGGTTTTAGTCCTTAGGCTCCTGTACCTTCTTCATGATGGCAACAGTGAAAAGAGAGAATGACCTGAGTGGTTGGGATCCTTGACGATGGACATTGACTTCTTACGACAATAGTCCATGTGGATGGGCTCAATGGTGGGGAGGGCTTTACTTGGGATGGACTCCCACCACACAGTGCTCTCTTCTCAGTGCTGCCATCAGGAAGAATTTAAGTTCAATATGTATAAATGAAGAAATTGGTATGAGAATTGCTATAACATTTGGAGTTCATTGCCTCCTTCAACCATTTTCTCTGCTTACATGTTTCATTGTTTGAACCCATGGTTTAAGATGAATTGTCTCACCTTAGCCGACAAATCCTGAGGCTTTGTGGAGAGGTTCTGCGGCATTTCTCTGCAGCGAGTGGATAGGTTGAGGATAGCTGCAGCTGCTATATGAGTGGCTTCAGTATCGTGAGTATAAGTGTAGATACTGGAATGGCATGGACTTTGAACAGAGGCTCTAGGCAGTCGGCTGGAAGAAGTCACTGGACTTGTAAACTGTTTAGCTGGCAGTAGATACAGGTGAAATTTATGTTAACATTTATGCAGTAACTTGACTGCGTTATACAATTCAATCTATTATTCAACTTTTAAACTATTTTCTTCTCCGATTGAATTAACAGGTACAAAGATAAAAGTAAAACTAGAATAGTTAAAATAGACAGGGAAAGATGAGAAGAAACAGGAGATTATATGATTAGAAGTGTCTATACTTCAAATTTCAGTTTAAAATGCAGATTTCTTAACTGTATTTGTGACAAAAAAGTCTTGGGATTATATCTTAATCCCATTCAATGTGTAAGATACATATTAGTCTTCAGCAGAATGGCCATTTTCTCCCTGACAGTGAGAAGCCAATGAATCTATTAGCCCATAAATACAAGATAT
Source organism: Hypanus sabinus (assembly GCF_030144855.1). NCBI lineage: Eukaryota > Metazoa > Chordata > Chondrichthyes > Myliobatiformes > Dasyatidae > Hypanus > Hypanus sabinus. The sequence continues at coordinate 167,618,611 of NC_082706.1, forward strand.
TTTGCAGACGCTAGAAACCCAGAGCAACACACAAAATGTTGAGAGAATTCAGCAGGTCAGGTTGCATCTATGGAGAGGAATAAACAGTTGATATTTAAGGCTGAGATGCTTCATCAGGACCAGAAAGGAAGGGGGGTTGATGAGAGGGGAAGGAGTATAAGCTAGAAGGTTGTAGGAGAAGCAAGATGGGGGGGAGGTGGGGGTGGGGGGTCATGGATAAAGTGAGAAGCTGGGAGGTGATACGTAGATTCCATTTCCTAGTGTTCACCTGGTTGGTGGATGGGTGAGAGGGGAATTCGTTGGAAGATCAACACTTACAAGGAATTGAGAAATCTCCCGGAAAAATAACATGAGACTGCTACGAATTTCCTGGAATTTTAATGCAGGACAGAGTAATTCTGGGAGATAAGGGGAAATAAACCGCTCTATTATCCATTAATGATTTCTAGCATTCCATTATTATTCTTTACTGGCTTCAATTTGTTCTTCAATACTTACCTTCACAAAATTGAACAGCTTCCCATTCTTGCACTTTTGATGTTACAGTGTGTTTTCCAAATACTTGTGCATCGAAGCTGGCATAATCAAACGGAGCCTTGGTGTATTTGTCTAGCTCTTTAGATATGTTGGTATGGCATGTGCTGATTGGCTGAGAGGATGCATAGCTCAATTGTGTAATCTCCATTTGTTTCACCAGACACATAGGCCTATGCAAAGGACAGAAACACCATAAACGAAGTTTGTTTGTTTATTTCCTTTCCTGCCAATGTAAGCTGCATGTTTTTCAGTGAGGCACTCCGGCCCTTCTCAGCTGTTGTCACTCCTTACATGTCCCAGCAGGTGGCACACTGGAGCAACAAAAACTGGTTATATTTTGCCTGTGATAAGCCAACATTTGAATATTCAAAACAGGAATTTTATTCCAAGCTTGTATGAAATTTTGGGAAGTACATGTGTAACACATCAGTCCACATTGACTGACAGCCAAACATGACGGAGGAGAATATGGTAACAGAAGTGCCTTTGCCAGTAACAGCTTAACCAATCAACATGAATAGTCAGAATATGCAAAGGATGAACCATCACTTTGCAGAACACAATAGCCTTAAATGGGGTAAAAACTAAAAGCAGTATTGATACCTTAATCAACTGATGATGGGCAACCCTTCAGAATACAAGAATGTTCCTCTGGAACAGAGATGAGAAATTTTTTTCTTTAGCCAGAGGGTGTTGAATTTGCCAAATTCATAGCCACAACGGCTGTGGAGGTCAAATCATTGGGTATATCTGAAGCAGAGGCTGAGAGGTTCTTGATTACTAGGGGCGTCAAAGGTTATAGGGAGAAGTCAGGAGAAGGGAGCTGAGAGAGATAGTATAGTAGTGGAATAGTAGAGCAGACTCGATCAGCTGAGTGGCTTAATTATGCTGCTATGTCTTTTATGGTCTGATGGTCTTAGTATTGATCATTTGTTTTGAGACTAATATGAAATCTAGGACAGCACACAGGAGTAGAATCTGCTGCAGGTGACAGTGTCACGGTCTCAACTGCAACTGGATTCCTACCCAAAAAAGAGCAGAATTTCTGTGGTTTGCAGTGCTGCTGACTCACTTCCTTCTCTCTTTCTGAACTTGTTAGCACCACAATTATCCTCTGTTTTGCATCTATTTCCTGATGTTCAGCCCAGAGAAAGAAATAAGTAAGGTTTCATTTTTGGCCCTTGTCTCCTTTACACTTCATGTGATTTTCTGGGGCTTCACCGAGGTGGGCTGGGTTGTTCTGCTCAGGAGACAGAGTTGGCGGTAGGACCCTTTTGGTTCCTCGAGTACCAATCTGACAGAATCCAAACTGCAAATGTGTCAATTGCAAGTGGACGTTCCAGAATGGAATCTAAGAAGATGTTTGATGCACAAGTTGTAAAATTGACCCAAAATATGTGCAAATAAACTTTCTGGTTATATCAATAAATCATCTAATTTTCCTTGACACATTGAACACTATCTGACTCAAGTTCTATTTTTTGAATTATATGACAGTCTTTTAAATGTTCTAAATAATAAAGCTTCCATAGTAAATATCCAAAAATATAAAACATTATATATTAAATGGTTCTGTGTCTTTTTTAATATCAATGTTGTCATAATCAGGTAAAACAAATTGAGATTTTCTTTTATGAAATGTTATCCAGGCAGTGCAGTTGATATTATCCACCATGCTTTTAAAATTGACCGGATCATATGAGCAGCATTGATGACTCCAAGGAAATGGTGAAAAATGTGACTACCTGAACATTTGGTCTGAGATTTCTCCAATCCTTGTAAGATCATTCTGTTTGTCCTGTGATTTGGCCAGTTTCTCTGCTGCAGCAATAGGGCAACCTGAGAGACTATGAAACAAATAAAATACTTAAGTGTAAATTAGTTAAGGAGTCACAAAGATCAACAAGATGAATGCAACTTACAAGCAGCAAAGGATCACGTAACATTACAGAACAGAAACAGGTTCATTGTCCCATCTAGTCTGTGCCAAACTATTTATCCATCTCGTCATATTGACCTGCATGACAGCATGTCTACATATTTAGAAGTTTGAGAAGATTCAGCATGACCTCTAAAATTTTGACGAACTGCTATATCTGTGCAGCAGACAGTACATTGACTGTTGCATCACGGAATGGAATGTTGCATCACATCGTATGGAAACATCAATGCCCTTGAACAGAAAGTCCTATAAAATGTAATGGAGCAGACCAGTCCATCATGGGTCAAGCCTTTTCCACCACTGAGCACACCTACACGGTGCGCTGTCACAGGGAGAAGTATTCAACATCATGAACTCCCACCACCCAGGGCTTGCTCTCTTCTCACTGCTGCCATCAGAAGCCACAGTACCCTCATCATGAGGTTCAGGAACAGATAGTACCCCTCAACCATCAGACTCTTGAACCACTGGAGATAACTTCCCTCAACCTCACTCGTCCCACCTCTAGGGTGTTACCACAACCTATAGACTCACTTTCAAGTACTCTTCAACTCACGTTATTGATATTTATTTATCTATCTATCTATTTATTTATTTATTATTACTTCTTTGTTCCTGTTTGTATATTTTGTTGTCTTTTGCACGTTGGTTGTGGTCTTTCATTGACTCAATTATGTTTCTTGGATTTACTGAGCACATCCACAAGAAAATGAATTCCAACATTGTATATTGTGACATATGTGTACATTGAAAATGAATTTGCTTTGAACTTTGAATAAACAGTCACTGTTTTGGGCCAAGACCCTTTTTCAGGACTGGAAAAGAAGGGGGAAGATTCCAGAATAAAAAGATGGGGGCAGTGGAAGGAGGATTAGCTGGAAGAGTAAACAGTTGATGTTTCAGGCCAAAATCCTTCCAGGGTTTCGGCCCGAAACGTTGACTCTTTACTGTTTTCCAGAGGTGCTGCCTGACCTGCTGAGTTCCTCCAGCATTTTGTGTGTTGCTTTGGATTTCCAGCATCTGCAGATGTTTGTGTTATCTAGCTAGAAGATGATTGGTGAACCCAGGTGGGTGGAAAAGGTATAGGGAAGAGTGGGGAATAGAAGAAAAGAGAAGTGGAGGGAAATTTTTAGTAGAAGAAGGAATTGATGTTCATGTCATCATGCCGGAGGCTAAATAGATGGAATATGACGTGTTGTCCCTTTACCCTGAAAGTGTTCTCATCTTAGCAAAAGAGTAGGCCATGGACTAGCATGTTGAAAGGAAATGGGGATAGAATTGAAATGGTTGGGCACCAGAAAATTCTGCAGTTAGCTAATGGAGTGGAGGTGCTCAACAAAGGTGGCCCCCCCCAGTGAATGATTTTGCCAATGTAGAGGACCCCAACATAATTGCTGGTGAAGTATTGCCATCTGAAAAGACTGGAGCCTGAATGAAGGTAAGGAAGGTAAAGGAGGAAGTAAATGGGCAGGTGTAGCGTTTTGTTTGCTTGCAGGGAAATGTGCCAAGCGATAAACCTTTTTACAGATCCATGCTGGATTTGCTAAAGTCCATGTAGACAACATCTATTGCCTTGCCTTCATCAACTTTCCTGGCAATTTTCTTGATGTTTTTTTAAGATTGTTTAGACACAACCTCCTACACAAAAAGCCATGTTGACTATCCCTAATTATTCCCTGTCTATCCAAATACTAATACATCCGGTCCTTTAGAATACCTTCAAATAATTTACCCACCACTTATTTCAGGATCACAAGTCTATAATTTCCTGATGCATTCTTAGAGCCTCTCCTAAACAAAGGAACAACATTATCTATCCTTCAATCCCCTGGCACCTCACCAGAGGCTAAGAACATTTTAAGTGTCTCTGCTAGGGCCCCTGAACTTTCTGCACTTGCCTCCCACTGAGTCTAAGAGATCATCTGATCAGGTCCTGATTTATCCACACTGATTTCCCTTAAGACTGCAAATAACCCCAGCTCTTTGATCTGTATGTTTCATGACTTCACTGCTGTCTTGCCTCACTTCTAAAGATTCTGTGTCTGTATCATAGTAAATACGTATTCAAAAAATCCATTTAAGATTTCCCCAATCTCTTTTCGGTCAATGCATAGATGAGCACTCTGATCTTCCAGAGGACCAATTATGACCCTTAGTTTGCTTTTGCCCTTAATATATCTGTAAAAGCCCTTGGAATTCTCCTTCACCTTGTCTACTAGAGCAACATCATGCCTTTATTTAGCCTACCTGATTTCCCTTGGTTCCCTTGGAGATGTTCAATTGTGCGTAACTAGGTATTTGGTCAAGGGCCAATAAAAAGACATTAAGTTTAAGTGGAGCAGCCATTGTGTGAGTGGAGCAGTGTTAGAGTGGGAAGTTGAGGTGTGGCTCACAGAGGCTTTGGTAAGGAGAAGCAGAGGCTGTAGAAAGACTTTTTCACAATTTTCTTTCTTTCTTATTGCAGAGTTAGAGCCATGGGGATGCCAGGCAGGATAATGGAATGCTCCTCTTGTGAGATGTGAGAAGTTAGGGAGACCTCCAGTGTCTCTGATAACTACACTTGTAAGAAGAGGATCTAGCTGCAACTTCTTTTAGACCATGTTAAAGAATTGGATGAACTCTGAATCAGACAGGAGGCCGAGTGTTTGATAGACAGGCGATGCAGGGATACTCAAGGTGCAGGATACAGGTGATGTGCGGAGGGGGCAAGGGGATAGGCAGCCAGTGCAGAGTACCACTCTGGCTCTTTCTCACTATAGTAGATACACTGCTTTGGGTGCTGTTGTGGAGAATAACCTAGACGAGGAAGGAAGCAGTGGTCAGGTCTCTGGCACTGAGTCTGCCTCTGCGGCTCAGGAGGGAAAAGAAAGGAGAGATGAGCTGTAGTGATAAGGAATTCATTTGTTAGGAGAACAAACAGTTCTGTAGACAAGGACAAAGGGTGATAAAGTTCTGCAAATATCCATTCAGGGCTCCAAACAGTCCTTCCAGGTGAGGCAACACTTCACCCGTAAATCTACTGACTATTCTATCTAATGCCCAAGATGTGGCTTTGTTGCCACAACTATTCTACTTCATCCACAAAAATCAGATCTTCCTGGTGGCCCAATGTTCCCATTCCCATTTTGACATGTCAGTCCATGGCCTCCTCTCGTGCCATGATGAGACCACCCTCTGGGCAGAGGGGCAACATCTCATTTCCATCTGGGTAGCCTCCAACCAGGTGCCATGAAAGTTGATTTCTCCTTCCGATAGACAAAATTTCACTCCCCCTCTCTTCTTCTTATATTCCTCTAATGCTCTGGCCTCTCACTTCTTTTCACCTGCCTATCACCGCCCCCTGGTGTCCCTGCTCCTTCCCTTTCTGCTATGACCCACTCTCCTCTCCTATCAATTCCTTCATCTCCAACCATTTACCTTTCCCACCCACCTGGCTTCATCCACCACTTTCTAGCTATCCTTCTTACCCTCCCCCATCCTTGTATTCTGGCATCTTCCCCTTCCCTTCCAGACAGTTTGTACATGAATGCAGCCTGACCTGCTGAGTTCCTCCAGCATTTTGTGTATGTGGCCTGCAGTATTTCTTGTGTTAAAGATAGTGGAGCGGTTCTGGGGAAAGATGTTGTTAAAGCTACATATTAAGTCAGGAATCAAAAAATCGAGCATGGTGGGACTAATTTTCTGAGTTGTGTATATTTCAATGCAAGGAGTGTTGTAGGAAAGGCAGATGAGTTTAGGGCATGGACCAGCACATGGAATTATGACATTGTAGCCATTAGTGATATTTGATTGCAGGAGGGGCAGGACCACCAGCTCAATGTTCTGGAGTTGTTGTTTTAGATGTGGTAGAGTGGGGGAGGGGATTAAAGGGGGAAGGGTGGCATTACTAGTCAGGGAAAATGTCACTGCTTTGCTCAGAATAGACTGACTGGAGAGATCATCTACTGAGGCTAAATGGACAGAACTGAGAAATAAAGGGATGAAAATGTGAATGGTATTATATTATGCAACATCCAACAGTCAATGAGATTTAACAAACTTATTAGCAAAGGGAAAATCTTCTGAATAGATTGGAAGTTGATTGTGAGATAAGAGATATGGCATCTTGCTGACCAAGTCATCCTGTCCCCCAACTTACAACAGTGTCTAAGTAATGCACAAACCTCAGCAATTCATTGTGTTTTCCATTTTGTCCCAGTAGTAGTGTTTAATCACAGTAACATCCAAAATGAACTTTCCAATGTAACCTGTCACTGATTAAGATTCCCTAAATCTGTGTAAAAGAAAGGTTCCCTGAACCTGTTGTCTGATAATAGGAGATCTGGTATTACACTCTCTCTAGTTGCAACCTCCGTATATTGATTAAAGAAACTTTTCATGAACACTTTTGATAAACTATCTTATCCAACCTTTTACAGTTTGGGAGTCCTAGTCAAGACACAGAAAGGAAAAATCACCTCTTACCACAACATTATGTTTCTTGCAACTGTCTTCACCTCAAGTACTCTCCCTGTCACAAGGGGACATGAAACTGGACCCAAATGCAGGACACAGGCACTGAAGTACTAGGGGCAGGACAGGAACAACTAAAGGATAGAACAAGGTGGGGAGACCATGGCATGCATGATGGACATGGCATTCAAAGGTGATCCTGGGGTTCAGAGATAGTTTATAGCAAGGCAGGACCCTGGCTAGGCTAGAGGATGCATCTATGGGACAAGGAATACTAGGAGGATAGCCCCCTGGACAGGCCACATAACTTCTGGGCAGGGCCCAGCCTCCCAGGCAGGAACACAAGGGCCTGGGCAAGTCACAGGGCACCTGGGCAGGTACAGGGCACAACCCATCAGGAGAGAGGGGTAGGAAAGTGTCAGAGTCCCCCACTAGGCAACAGCAGTCCAGCTTGCATACCCAACAGAGGCAAGGGATCAGAAGGGAGCTCAGTCCAGGGTGACTACAAGAACAGACTTACAGAACTAGGTGATTAACAGTGGGTACTCCAAGCCAGGGCAAGCATGCTGAACAGGGTAAGCAGGGCAACCCACACAAACAGGACAACCAGGTCAAAATAGAATAGACAAACAAAACAATCCCCCCAACTAAACTCAGTCCCAGAGCCCCTTATATACACCTCCCAGCCGATAGGCATCAGGTGTGCCTCATTAAGCCAAAATGATCCTATTTGGGTTTAAGGATGAAAGGAGGGATGGCTACAAGACCTGGAGTCCGGAGCCCACGGACCAGATCAAGACCTGGAATGCGGGTTCTGGACCGGACCATAACACTCCCATTTTGAATCTGTAGACAATTTAACAAAAAATATGAAAAAAGACCTGGCTTGTGTTTTAGGTTGACTGGTGTTCCCTTTGTTGTAATAATAAAAAAATAATGAAGATGAAAGCTTAGTGGATCCACCTAATTGAAGTTCAAGCCTCCCTTCCATCCTGTCCTATGAAGACTTTGGTCTAAAATTTCATTGCAGGTGCTTTGACTGGAAATTATTTACATCTCAAAATCAGGGTTTTGCATTACAGTCTTAAGAGTATTCAGCCTAAACATCACGGTTTGCTGATCAATGAATCAGTACGAATTCTACCAGCAAATTTGACTGAGCTGCATCTCATTCTGCAGAATGTCTTGTGTTTATGATTGACAGAGCTGTACGATCTTTCCAACAAAGAGGCTCGGGGGTCTGATGAACAATAGTTATACATCCAAAGTGATGTGGGAGAAAATTATATTGCAATATTGTAAGAGTGGGCATCTTATGTTTAGTTGCCCTATCTTAAAATGACATCTTTCTATACTTTACAATTAATATCAAGCCTACCACTTTTAGCTGTTTCTTTATCTTATCCAACAGATAACTTGCTTTTCTGCTTGAACTCAGTCAAGAATGCTAATTGTGTGCCACACAAAGCAAGACATTATATGGGTGAAGCTGAGTGGACCACTGCCTGCCTTTAAATGTCCATATGTGTAAGTGTATAATTTTACAATTGGGGTATTTAAATATTTTAAATATCCTATTATTGCTCTCAGATACAGATTGAAAATGTTATGCAATAAGGGCACAGTATTTGTGGCAGCTGGGTCAACTAGCCAAGAATTTGTAAAGTCAAATAGTTGATATATTTGTTTTCAAAATGACTTATTGTATGAAATGTTTGGTGTTGCTGGATGAATAGACATATTATTCACCAAGCAAAACATTTAGTGGAGCTAATTTCACTCCTATTGTCAGGAGCAGAATCTACAAACAACTCTACATAAAATTCCATGCACACAGACAGCTTCTGTCGCCTGGCATAGAGAACACACCCTTATTTTTATTGTGTTAACTATATTGATGTTGTAGGCATCCAATAATTACTCATCACCAACTGCAAAATCCAGGTTCTCATGGAAGGGATCTTGCCAGTGATGCCTGCCCACTGTGAGTCTGTTTCCCTCTCCAGGGTGCTGAACAACACATTTGTGTAGGCTGCAGTCCTTTTACAATTTGCTCCTTTTTATCACAAATTCTTCCCACAGCTTGGCCATGGACTTTGCAGTTTGGCAAAGGGAATGCTCTCTGTTGCATTTTAAAATGCTCAATGTCTTGAATCAAATTTATTTGGACATAAATTTCATAAAACATAAGCTTAACCTGCATCCGAAATTCACTTGTAATGACAAATGCAGCATGCTTTGTCTGAAGCACATATTGGAGATTCACAGTAGCATATAAAGTGGGATTTACAGGTGAACCACTAAATTCAACTGTTAAAGAACAAATGCTAAAGGGAGTGTGAAAATATTTTTGCATCTGAATAACAGCGTTAAACTGATCAGCATAGTCACCCATTGATGGGATGCAGAAATTAATAGTGAAACCATTATTTATTGCCTGTCTTTAATTACCCTTGACAAATTATATGGTGATGGTAGTGAACTGCTCTAATTCTTGTGGTAAAGGAGTTTCCACAGTGTTGTTGGTTAAGGATTTCCAATATTTAGATTCAGTAACAACGGAGGGACAATATATTTCCACTATATTATTGTATTGTAAAAAGCAACAGAGAGGCATGGTTCCTGAATATTCTTTCAGGAAGGTGATGAGTGGTGTTTTCTTTGGACCAGAGAAGCAGAACCTCATCTAAAGCCAATAAATTAAACACTGGGTGGTCCTAAACAAGTGAAGAGTGAAAGGATATTCCGAGTAATGGAAGGGCCAAAGATGACTTGATTACTGGAATAAAAGAAGAAGAGAATTAACAATGAAATTGGAGAAATAAAGTAATTTTCTTTTTACATGACATATGCTTGGAATCTGCAGTGCTCTGCCCGCAGATATGGTGGATATAGGATACTCTGTGGCTTCAAGAATGAATTATGTAAGACATATATGGGGAAAAATTTTACAATGCTAAGAAGAAGGGGTTGTAAATGGTAAAGCCCTCCCCACCATTGAGCACATCTACAAAGAGTGTTGTTGCAGGAATGCAGCATCTGTCATAAAGGACCCCCATCATCCAGGCCTTTTCACTGGTGCCATCAGGAAGGAGGTACAGGAGCCTCAGGTCCCACTCCAACAGGTTCAGGTACAGTTATTACACATCAACCATCAGGCCGTTGAAACAGAGGAGATAACTTCACTCAACGTCCCTCACTACAACACTGAACTGATTCCATAACCTATGGATACACTTTCAAGGACTCCACAACTCATGTTCTCGATATTTATTGTTTATTTATTTATTATCTGTACTTTTTGTATTCTCAGTTTGTTGTCTTTTGTACATTGCTTGTTTGTCTGTCTTTGCATGCCTGACTCTTCATTGATTTTATAGTGTTTCTTTGTATTCACCCTGAATGCCCACAAAAGATGAATCTCAGGATAGGACCTGGTGGCATTAATGTACTTTGGTAATAAATTTGCTTTGAACTTTGTACTTTGCTTTGAACTGTTGGATGGAAATAATCAGTTGCTCTGGCTGAGAACAGGCATGGACAGGATGAGCAGAATGGCTTTTTTTCTGTGCTGTAATCATTCTATAAATCTATAATATCTTTATTAGTATTATTAACTAATTTGCTTTCTATTGTTTTGAAAGTTGTATCTCAAATACCAATAACATTTAAATTCCATATCTGAACTCACTTACACAATTACTCATAAAGCCGAGTATAAACTTAGATTGCTCTAAAGCTATGTATTTTTAAAGAATTAAAGTGCACTATGACATGGAGATTACTATTCAAGAAGGTCTAGGAAAGCTTTAAGCAAGACTTCAGCTCATTGTTTGTGTTACTAGAACTGAAAGGGTGGGGGAATTACATGTGGAAGGCCAAGAAGAAAGGAATGAGCTTGACAAGTTGCAAGCTTGATCTATTCCATGTCTTCTCTGAGGTGGTTGACCAAGTTGCTACATTCTTTATCAATTCTTAGCAAGTTCCCACATTGTCCTATACCTAGACTAAAGTGGAATCAATTTTCAGACAGCATCTAATCATTTACACAATAGATTCTGAAGATGTTAGAAATCTTGTGCAACACACATATTGTGCTGTAGGAAATCAACAAGTCAGGCAATAACTACGGAGAGAAATTTAGTTTTGTAGATGCACCATTGTATATGGGAATAGGATTCACAGTTCATTCTTCAGAGATTCTCCTTCTTGGCCAAGACAACTTTAATAAATACATTGGTGGAGATGCATGTAATGCATTTGGATACATTATGTAATGTGCGATTCTGACAACATTCATCTTATAGTGGTCAATTTGGAACTTCCCTAAGAAATTTGCTGTGATTGTCATTTTAGCACATGTTAATGACTTAACATTTCACTTTCTGCCCACCTTTAGAATCATTCAGAAAAGATCTGTTTCAATGGTTATTCCCAAAGGTTATTGATACCTAGCAGAATTGGTTTGGCTTGTCATAAGAAAAACTCCGTTACTTCACTGGATATTTAATTTCATAACATGGTACTCGAAGGATATAAAGAAAACAAAAAGTACTTACATTTTACAAAAGATTACCATTTGCACTTATTTTCCCAATGGCTTTTGAGATATGTTACAAATCACCTCTATATTCCCCCGATAACTGACCCAAGTTTAAGAAGGATTATTGCTGTTATCCCTGGATGAAAACCTAATCCTATGAATTTAGATTGAAATCAACACATATTCATCAAGGTTTAGAAGAATGACAAGTGATATCATTTAAAATGTAAAATTCTTAACAGGTCTGGAACTGGAGGTGCCAGTCTCTGAGGATGAAATCAATTATTTAACATTGGCATTGTATTTCATCACATATAGGGCTTTAAGAAGGTGGAGCACTCAATCCCAGAGGGCATTGGATGTTCAATTGTTGTGTATCTTCAAGAGAAAAAATCAACAGGGTCAGAAATTAACTGATAAAAATGGGATCAGCTGCAAAGTGGATGATGTAGAACCATCCTACAATTTACCTACTGACACAACTGATCAGCAGATGATACCATAGTCACAGCACTACACACCGTCCTCACTCAAATCCAGAAGAGGGATGCTTAAGTTAGAATGCTGTTTTTGGACTACAGTTCAGCATTCAACACCACAATTCCCCGCAGGCTCAACAAGAAGCTCAGGAACCTGGGCCTGCAAACCACCTTGTGCAGCTGGATCCTGGACTTCCTGTCGAATCGCCGGTAGGTGGTAAGGATAGGCTCCTTTACCTCTACCCCTCTGACCCTCAACACTGGAGCCTCTCCAGGGCAGTGTCCTGAGACCCCTCCTCTACTTCCTATACACTCAGTACTGTGTTGCCACACACAGCTCCAATCTACGGATCAAATTTTCAGATGACGCAACATTGATCAGCCTTATTTCCAACAACGATGAGATAGCCTACAGAGGAGAAGTCAAGGCACTGACATAGAGGTGGCAAGAAAACAACCTCTCCTTAATGTCAAAAAATGAGGGAGTTGAAAGATCGTGGATTACAGGAGAGACAGAGACCGGCTAGCCCCTGCTGACATCAATGAGACTGTAGCTGAGAGGGTGAGTAGTTTCAAGTTCCTCGGTATACACATTACCGAGGATCTCGCCTCGAGTGCACATACCAGCTGTGTGATGAAGAAAGCACAACAGCACCTTTTTCAATTCAGACAGCTGATAAAGCTCGGCATGAGTCCTTAAATCCTCAGGACTTTCTATGAGACATCATCAACATCACCCTGACGGGCTGCATCACTGCCTGGTATGGGGACTGTACTACCCTCAATCGCAGGGCACTTCAGTGGGTGCGGACAGCCCAACACACATGTAGATGTGGACCTCCCACTATTTGGGACATTTACAGCAGGAGGTGTGTAAAATGGGCCCGCAGGATCATCAGGGACTCCAGCCACCCCAACCATACACTATTTCAGCTTCTTCCATCTAGTAAATGGTACCTCAGTATTATGGCCTGGACCAACAGGCTCCAGCACAGCTTCTTTCACCAAGCCATCAGATTTATCAATACACATTGATCTAATTGTGTATTTGACTGTACATACATGCATACAAAACAGTAACATAAACAATATTGGTGTTTGGGCATTATCCTCCCACATTTCCCTTCTTTATTGCTTGAACATAATGACGGAGACGCAACATAAAGATTTTTACTCCCTTGGATGTAATAAATAAATAATAAAATAAGTAAATAGATAATCAGCATGATCTTATAAAAATTGTGCAGCAGGCATCAGAGGTAAAATGACCTACTCCAATGTTCATTTCTTATCTAAGCTGTATAATCACAAAAGCTATACTATTCTTTTACTATGATTTTTCCTTTTATCACTTTTCTTCATAGCCTTTCTGGAATCCAAAGAGAATAAATCAATTGAAACGATACTGAGAAGAACTTTGTGTGCCCAAAACAACTTGGTCAAAAATAATACAGCTTTAAATTCTATCTCACTCAGATCGATAGAACTCTGAAATGAAAGAAGTGGTAAAACACATTAGTTTAGGCAAATTATTGATTGCCTAACTTTAGCAGTGTAAAATATATACTGTAATTAATGCAGCTTACCTTCGGTGTGAATTGCGGTTGCTGTTCACATGGCCTCTTCCTGTGCAGCCTGGGGTTGGGCACCTGAGAACATTCTCATGCATGGCAAGAACTGAAAAGATGCAATAAAATATATCCGGTCATTAATGAAACTGGATTAATATACACATTCCTTACTTATCCTTCAGTGTAGAGTCTGTCTGTCTATCTGTACATCCAAACATGTTTGCATATTAAGTATAAGAACAGGTTGTTCATATAAATTTATTAAATGTATAAGAATAAGTAAATATAAGAAGTCATCATTTTCAACAAAGCTGTCAACTTTTGTTGTATTAGTGTAACTTCATACTGAATTTGTTAACTACTACTGTATGCTGAAGATCTGATCAATTTGCCATGAACAGCAAAATAAAGTGGACTAGTTGACAAAGTGCATTTGGATACATTTTGCCAACATAAAAGGTTACTCTGTAAGATCAGAGGGCATGAGGTTGGGGATAATATATTAGTAGGATAGAGAAGTGGCCATCTAGCAACAACAGGGACTCAAAATTGTGGATCAGTTTCAGGTTGGCAGTTAGTAACTAATGGGGTACTTCAATGCAGGAGAGAGGGAAGGGAATACCTGGAGATTGGCTTGGTCTTTGACCTGGATGATAAATGCATTAAGGTAAATATGGCTTGAAAAATAAAGGGGAATGGAACATTGGCAGAAAGTAGCTGCCTGATTGACTTCAATTCTAATAATGTGGGATCCTAACACATTGATGATATGATGAAGTGGGGGAGAAGAATTAAAGGTATTAAGTAGAATTATCATTACTCTCATGGATTATGCTTGAGCATGGTATGCTTTGGTAAAGGAGAGAAAGCCTGAATATGCTTTATAGTACAGACAATTCTGGTGGTGGATGGCTAATACTGTATTTTAAACTTGTTCTCTCTAGATTGAGGGAATGCGGGTGGGGCTATTCTGGTATAATCAAGACTTCAGAAAATAAAGTTTTGATATAAGATTAATTGTGCTGACCAATGGGTGCAGAAAAGTCATGGCAAAGTAGGACAAAGGTAGATAGTTTTCACTTTGAAAAGTGAATGATTGAAAATTTATAATCGGTTTGGATATTACAGGAAGAATAGATTGTAAGGAAAAGGGCTGGAGAAGCATGCAGGAAGATGATCAGAAATAGTCTTCATTGGTGTACATTGGTGATCATGAGTTTAAGAGGAACAGAGCATAGCTTCAACAGGTAACTGAAATGAAGATTAATATTACTGAGGATGGAGAGCAGCTCAGCCTAAAGGCTTGGCAGTGGGGTTGGATTGACAAGACTGGAGGCTACCTTAGTGGCTAATGGAAGCTGCTTAATGTTAAAAGGAAAGCAAGAAAGGTACAACAACAGGAGGTGCTTGACAGAGAATATGGGGGGTGGAAGATGATTTGTTATTTGCTGAGTGGCACCAAATAACAAATCATGTTAGTGAGGGACAGGCATAGATCCACTTTAAGTCAAAGCCTGGACAGCAAAACAATCACCCAGTATTAGAATAAGTGATGTTGATTGCTGATGAATGAGCATTTTGATGAGAAAATACAAAGGGGCTGTTGGCTCAGCGGCAATGTCTGAGGTTCGGGTCTTGGGTTAGGTGAACAAAATTGGAAGATAAATAAAATCAATTAATGCCAGTGGATGGTGGATGAAAAGTGCAGTGAGAGATGAAGATGAAGCAGTCATTTTTGGTATTTATAAAGAGGCCCGGGAGAGTGTTTTCTTATTCCTGAAGAAAACACAACCTTGTTCTGCTGCTCATAAAACCTTTTTATCTCCATACCACTTGATTAGAGAGCCCAGTGAGGATGAAATACCTCACATACCTCAACTCTAATGCTTTGATTTTCTGGTGTGTTAGTTAGTTAGTTAGGTATTTCATAAAACTGGTTAGTTTTTCCCTGACAGGTTAAATTGAATGTTGAGGATTGTCTGAGTTTTCATCTGATCACTACCCTAGGCATATGATCTGTAAAACATCAGGGAAATGGCTTTAAACTTCTAGATGTCTTGGGAAAATACATTTATTTGCATTGGACTTTTGTAAGATTGTCCCATCCAAGATGATCTGGGATTTTAATAGATTGCAATATAGTCCTTAAAATTGAAAAGTATTTTAAGAAATTTACCAGCATTATTAAAAGTGACAAATTCATTTTAATGAAGAATGAATCAGAATGGTAAAAGAGTAATTACAAATATGAAGTATTACTGATGATTCAAAGAGCTTGTCTTTTGAAAAGGTGAGCTATGTGAGTCAGTAATCCCTCAGACTCTAGAGGTCTTTTCTACGTTAGTTGATCTCTTCCAGGCTGGTGCTTTATTGGCTTCTCTTCCTGAGATGAAAGTCATCCAAAGTCAGATTTTCAGGTTTTACCTCAGTTATATGATGTTGGATGTATTTATTACTGCAAGATTAATTATTTGTAATTTTAAAACCTGTGAGTAATATCTTTTGATAACAATAAAACTTACTGGGAAAGAGCAGGGACCGTTTGGCAACTTCATTCAGAAAACCACAACAAAATAAAATGGATCAACTTGTGAGCCTTCAATGCTATGTTCTTTAATCATGATTTAAAAAGCATTATTTAATTATAAATTAATGATTTTTCTTTCTTTTTTTTGCCTTTCTGTTCAATTAGGTATTCTTGTTTACGCTTTTCTCTGCGGTTCTGGTTGGGTCTGAGGAGTAGCAGATCTGGGAGTAATTCCAATCGGAGTACGGGGTAGGGGGGTGAATTATTTTAAATTGGGCTTTGTATTCCCTGCAAGTGCTACTACTTCCTTTGCCAGTTCAATGAAACAGATGCCCACATATTGTTGTTGCTATTGTGATTATATAATGATCTTTATTAATCTTATTGTTCAACAAAATCATCTGATATAAACTCCATTATTTATTATAAACAGTTATAAACAGTTAGCATGGCTTAAGTGTAATCTACTAAAAATTCTCCTATTTCACATTAAATTCATTTTAAACCATAATAAAAATAAATGTAGGAAAGGATGAGCCCATGAAATGATCTGTCACCATGTTTGAAGCAAGCAGGTAAGAGCAAGCGTCCGCTTTTCACTTTTACCATGTGCTGACCTTGGAATCATTAGGTAACTGGGTGGAGCTTTGAGCTATAATCAAATCAATATATGGGAATTGCCAAGCAGAACATTTGGTCTGTTTAAACCCCATATGCTCAGCTGAAGAGCAGCCAGATCTCAGATCCAGATTGTTTTATTCTTTGAATCTAAATATTGCGTGTACACTTTTTTTTTATATCAAGACATTTCAAATGCTTGTAATATGCCATAGGAGCTTTAGAATTATAGACAGCACTTGTATGTAAAGTTTGTGTTATGGAACAAGTTTGTCACTGTTGAATACTCACTGTCTGGGGGCACCCTCATTTTATGTGGGCATCCTGAGAAGCTGCGGTGGTGTGGATACAGTCCTGTGATGTGACCACTGCCATCACACCCTGGAGTTGGACATTTGGACTCTTTTTTGTCAGATCTTATAGAATCTGTAAAAATCAGTAGAATATTAGCAACAAGATAACTCAAATACAGCCATGTGATTTATCATTTCTCACAAAAGCAGACATCAACTTAAAGCTGATTAATATCCAACAAAAACTA
This sequence comes from Hypanus sabinus, assembly GCF_030144855.1. Taxonomy (NCBI): domain Eukaryota; kingdom Metazoa; phylum Chordata; class Chondrichthyes; order Myliobatiformes; family Dasyatidae; genus Hypanus; species Hypanus sabinus. The sequence goes on from NC_082706.1 coordinate 167,635,821, forward strand.
ATGTAGGCACAAAAATACCAGCTCCTCTCTCATGCCTCTGTAATTCCCACTGCTCCACTGTAATACTGATACATCTGATTTTACCTTCTCCCTCTCAAAATGCAGGGTGAATTTGATCATATTATGATCACTGCCTCCTAACGATTCCTTTACCTTAAGCTCTTAAACTCTCTAATTAAATCTGTTTCATTATAAAACTCCAAATCTAGAATCGCCTTTTCTTTAGTGGGCACAACAACAACCTTCTCTAAAATGTCATCTTCTAGGCATTCTACAAATTCCTTTTCTTGGGATCCTGCAGCAACCTAATCTTCCTAATCCAGATGCATATTGAAATCCCCCATTATTATCATAGCATTACCCTTTTTACTTTGTTTGGCTGTCTCCATTCTAATTTGTAGGCCACATCCTGGTTACTATTTGGAGTCCTGTATATAATCCCATCGGAGTCTGTTTAGCCATTCAGTTTGCTAATTCTACCCACAAGGATTCTCCATCTTCTGATCCAATGTCACCTCTATCTAAGGATGTGATTTGTTATTTTACCAACAAATTCATCCTAGTTCTTTTGCCTACCTGCCTATTCTTTTAATACAAGATGTATCCTTGGACATTAAGTTTCCAACTATATTCTCCTTTCAGCCATGACTCAGTGATGTCTACAACATCATATCTGCCAATCTCTAAATCTGCTACAAGGTCATCTTCCTTAGTTTGGAATCTGCATGCATGCAAGTATAATACTTACAGTTCTGCATCCATCACTCTTTCCAATTTTTCCCCCATGTAACATTTCCACTCATCCCCCTACTGCAATTTTGCTCTATATTCTGTCTGTCCTTTCTCACAGTCTCACTACACACTGCTTCTACCTGTATACCAACTGCCCCATTCTTAGCCCTATCCTTCTGGTTCCCATTCCACTGCCAAATTTGTTTAAACTCTCCCCAACAGCTCTAGATTACTACACTGGAGATCCTCCTTGTCAGCTTCCTACCTAACTCCTTGTACTTTCTCTTCAGGACCTCCTCCCATTTTCTATCTAAGTTGTTTCTAACTACAAGTTCTGGCTGCTTCCCCTCCCCCTTTAGAATAGTGTGGACCCAACCTGAGACACCCCTGATCCCAGCACCAGGGAGGCAAAATATCATACGGGTTCTTTTTCACGTCCACATATTCTCCTGCCTGCTTCGATAACTATGGAATCCCGTATCACTACTGCAACCCTCTTCTCCCCCCTTTACCTCTGAGCCACAGAGCCAGACTCAGTGCCATCTGAGTGTCTTACATTTAAATATGAAGATAGTATTCCTGTTGTACATTCCATTTAAGCTTATTTCCGATATCACAATCTAAAATAATTGAGAACCCAGCAAAAACACGTGGTGTTTCAAAATGGCATTTCCTTTCTTGCAATAAAAACAATTCTTTAACGTATTTTCACATGATTAATAGTTTGGCATGGACCAGACTAGATGGGCTGAATTGCCTGTTTCTCTCCTGTGGTTCTCCATGACTCTGTGACTCTGGCAGCTGAAAACTGAGTATCCACAAAAAATATTTGTAATACTTAAAGTGAAGCAGTATAGCATTCTGTTTTTAGATAACTTAAGGGGATCAGAACTACTTGCCAGCTTAATTGATGTACTAGAGTCAATTTCTTAATAAATTTCTAGCAAAAATGCTTTTAGAGATTGTATATTAATGTCCCTGTCTCTCATGTAGGTTAATTTTTACCAGGTTTTTTAAAGCATGATATATAGATATAATTCACTTGGTGATTAAGTCCATTGCGGGCATATGATTATATTGTTGCGACCTTTCAGAAACGATACCCTAGATATTCATGTGGTGAGTTTATACGTTAACCTATTATATCTATACTAACTCCTTGTCTATAATCTCAAGCTTCCCCTCTAAAAATGATAATTGTGCTTCAATTATTTTATTTTATTTGTTTAGAGATACAGCATGGAATAGGTTCTTACATCCCTTCGAGCTGCACCTGCCAGCAATTCCAGATTTAACCCTAGCCTAATCACGGGACAATTTACAATGATCTATTAACCTACAATTGTTATGTCTTTGGACTGTGGACAGAAACCAAAGCACCCAGAGAAAACCCATGCATACACGGGAAGGAATGTACAAACAATCCTACAGAGGATGCCAGAACAGAATTCTGAACGCCAATGCCATGAGTTGCAATAGAGTCCCCTAGCCACTACGCTCCTCCCTTTTTGAATATTCCATTATTACTTTATATGGAATATTTTCCAATGAGTTAAGCATGCACCCAACATGTATTTATATTTTATTTAAATCATTCAAAATTGATGCACAAAAGAATCTTAATATAAAAAATTAAAAAGTTCTTGGTAATAATATGGTAAAGAAACATTTTGGTCATAAATATCGCAACAGCTATGTTTGCAAAACTGTTCCAAAGCAGAGCAAAGTGGTTTTATTTTTAACTGGGATTGTGATAGCACTGCATCTACTAACGCTGCCATTGTCGTGGCTATCCCTCGAGTTCGAGGATGATTGTCTTTATTTCATTGATCACTTGAAGATGTGGCCCACAGAGTGAAGATGCCTGTACATGTATTTATTTAACATGTACTTGATGTTGCACTCCAAGAAGCACACGATACTTCACAAATCAACCAACTGATTCCAATGGCATGGAAACCATGATGATTGGAGCTGATGGATTTGTTGCAGCCTTCATCCGCTTTCACAGTCATTGAGTGTGAAGTTACTTCATCCGCCTGTTCCACTACTGGGGTGTCTAACCTCTAAACTCAAACAAGACCTTTATCCCTATCAGATATAAATATCCACGAGTACTCTCACTAACAGGAAATTATACTGTAACTACCCAAAATTCAAAGACTAATTCAATTCTCTAATTTATTCCAGCACTGGGTCCCCTCTCCTTACCAAGGAGAAGATACTTCCAGCTAACAAAGTAGTTTAAAACACAGCTAATTTATTTTCAATGATACATGTTTAAATCCAAGCTATTTCAAGTCCAAAGTATAAACTGTTTCTAAAGCACAAAATATTTCCAAAGCACAAAGGACAAAAGATTTCAAAATAGTTACAATTATAAGTACAAAATACAATTTGCAAGTACAATAGATTAAAAAGATATACAAACTAACAATACAGATGAACGAATAATCAATTGCAGAAATTGAAGCCACAGGAATGGATTCTAGTTCAATCCATGTTTCTTTCATAGCTTCTTGATGTTCTTTATCCCATTCCTAATAAGCCTGAACTGCTCTCTGCATGTATACCCTTGTCTTTCAGTTGGGTGACTTCAAACACATATTTTTCCTCGGAAACTCTTTTTACACAAAGGGTCTAAAAGCTTTTTGAAATACAAGTTACCAGTTATCCCCAATTAATGCTGCAATACTAAGTTCACTGAGTACATAAAACTTCCAACGTTAATAGATCAGTTATTTGATATACTAAATTTTATTATCAATCTGGTCTGCAAGTTTCCCTGAAATAAAACAATGTAGTCAGTGTCACCTGTTTTGAAACAAACCAAATAAATAATCCATTGTTTTATACTGCACACTTGAACAGCAATAAATCAGGTGTAGTGAACTACACCTTACTTCCCATAGAGAGAGCATCTGCTATATACTGATATTGTTTGTAAAGCTCTTCTATTGAGAGTGCTTTTTTTAACTTCAAGCTGATTACTGCTTGTCATCCATTTACATTTTAAGGAATGAAGACTAACTCTTATTTATGACCGGAGCTAAACAAAGCAACTTGTTTCTTGGTCTCCAGAGATACTGCCTGACCTGTTGAGTTCCTCCAGCACTTTGTGTATGTTGTATAAAGGTAGATAGTCGTAGTCTGAGCAAAGGATGGATTACTAGATATTCACAGTTCAAATGCATGCATTGTGTTTCCTCCATAGATTTCCTAATTTTTTTATATATATATATAATGAGATAAATACATAGATGACTTCTATAGATGTGTGGTAGAGAGAATATTGACCAGCTGAATCATAGCCTAGTATGGCAACACCGAAGTCATTGAATGGAGAATCTTACAAAGAGTAGTGGATATGGCCCAGTCCATCATAGGTAAAGCCTCCCTACCACTGAGCACATCTTCATAGAACAGTGTTAAGGAAAGCACCATCTATCAGTGAGACCCACCACCCAGGCCAGGCTCTCTTTTCACTGCTGCCATCAGGAAGAAAGTACAGGAGCCTCAGGACTCACACCAGCAGATTCAAGAACAGGTATTACCCCTCAACCATCAGCCTCTTGACCAAAAGGGATAATCTCACTCAACTTCACTTGCCCCATCACTGAAATGTTCCCAAAATCTATGGACTCACTTTCAAAGTCTCTTCATCTTAATTCTTCAATATTGATTGCTTATTTATTCACATATTATTTAATTATTTTTGTACTTGCACTGTTTGTTGTCTTTTGCGCAATGGTTGAAAGCTCAGTTTGGTGTAGTCTTTCATTGGTGATATTATGATCATTATTCTATTATGGATTTATTGAGTATGCCTGCAAGGAAATGAATCTCAAGTTTGTATATGGTGACATATATGTACTTTGAAAATAGATTTACTTTGAACTTTAATATAATTTCCCAGTTTTATGATAAGAGAGATGTATTTCCACCATTGTCCCATGGCAACTCTGCCTCAGACCTTCATTTCCAGGAGGGCTGATAAACTTTCATCAGTATTTTTCTGTCAATAACATTTGAATTGTTTTTAAATTTCTCCAATAATTAGAAAGAATACAAGTAGGTTTGAATAATGAAATGAAACAATTGACAAAGTTATGAAATGTTACAACTATATGGTAATGTTACAGCTAAATGAGACCATAGTTAGACCTTTCTTGGAGTACTGTGTTTAGTTCTGGTCATCTCATTACAGGAAGGATGTGGATACTATAGAGTGAGTGCAGAGGAGATTCACAAGAATATTGCCTCGATTGGAGAGCATGCCTTTTGAGAATAGTTTGAGTGAACTTGGCCTTTTCCACCTGGATTGACAGAGGATCAGAGATGACTTGACAGAAGTGTAAAAGGCATTGAGTGCGCAGATAGCCAGAGGCTTTTTCCTAGGGCTGAAATTGCTAACTCGAGGGGTCATAGTTTTAAAGTGCTTGGAAGTAGGTACAAGGGGGATGTCAGAGGTAAGTTCTTTACACAGAGTGTGGTGGATGTATGGAATGCACTGCCAATGAACGTGGTAGAGGCAGATACAACAGGATCTTTTAAGAGACTCTTAGATAAGTACATGGAGCTTAGAAAAATAGAGGGCTATGCGGTAGGAAAATTCTAGGCAGTTTGTAGAGTGGGTTGCATAGTTGGTGCAGCATTGTGGGTCAAAGGGTCTGTAATGTGCTGTAGAATTCTATGTTTTTATGTATTTGTATGTTCAATATTGTCTTAAGTTTCTTCAGAAACTCACACTCTTAGCCACTGACTCTATCACTCGCCACCAATATAGATGTTTGCATATATATTGCATCTTTCAGATGAAGTTCTGTCCTTGCAGAGTTGTCATAACTAAGATTTTCTTTTTCCACTTCTGCAACATCATAGGACACCACCTACAAGAATGCTCTAGGAAAGTTTTTCCTGCCCTAGTCATCCTCCAAATCTGTTATTCCTGATAACCTCTTGACCTGATTCCACTCCTCCATCCTCCATAATGGAGGTAGGTAAGGGTAGGGCAGTGAATATTGTCTACACGGAGTAGAACAAAGCCTCTAACAATGTCCCACATGGCAGGTTGATCTGGAAGGTAAGGTCACATGGGATTCAGAAGGAGCCAGTGAGGTGGATTCAGTATTGGTTCAATCGCAGGAAGCAAAAGATGACGGTTTGATGTTGATTTTTCAGCTGTAGGCCTGTGACCAGTGGAGTGCCCCGGTGTCATTGTTGGGATCTCTGTTATCCATTATTTATGTAAATGATATGACTGTGAATGTACATTGCACGATTAGCCAGTTGTTGATGATACTAAATAGGGGCTCCCATTTTTAAGGAAGTGGGTTACAATGCATTGCAAAGAGATCTTGCTCGGTCAGAGTGTCAAGCTGCGGAATGGCAAATGAATTTCAACTTAGAGAAGTGACACACTTTAGACAGACAAACCAGGGCAGGGCTTATACAGTAAGTGGAAAGGCACTGACTAGTGTTGTGGAACAGACGGTTCTAGGAGTACAAGTGCACCGTTCACTGCCACTGGCTGTGCAAAGAGAGAGGGTGGCAAAGAAGACATTTAGCATGCTGGCCGTCATCAGCCAGAGTATCAAGTTTAGAAGTAAAGACATTATGTTGCAATTATACAAGTTGGCAAGGCTGCACTTGAAGTATTGTGCACTGCTTTGGGCATCCTGTTATAGGAAACAGATCGTTAAACTGGAGAGGGTGCAGCATAGGTTTATGCAGATGTTGTCTGGACTAGAGAGCCAGGTTATAGGGAGAGGCTGGCTATGATGGATCTTTATTACCTGGAGCACAGGAGAAGTTGAAGAGACCTGAGAGGTAACTTCTTTATACAGAGGATAGTAAGTACCGTACCTGGAATGAGTTGTCAGAGGAACTGGTTGGGGTGGCTACATTTGCAATATTTGAGGCATTTGGATAAGTACGTGGAGAGGACAGATTTGTAGGCTGAACCTGGGCAACTGGGACTAGCAGGGAGGATGCTGTAGTTGGCATGGATCAGTTAGGCTTCAGGGCCTGTGTCCATGCTATATTATTTTAAGACTCTATGACTATTGGCAGCCTTGTATTATGTTGCCAAGGCCCTAAACTCTGGAGATATAAGAGAATACAAATACTGAGATCTGGATTAAACACTCAAGCTGCTCGAGAAACTTAAGGGATCAGGTACCATCTGTGGATGGTAAGGGGATAGACAACATTTTGAATTGAAACCCTTCATTGATCCTGAGTTCCTTCAGTAGGTTGTTTTTTTTATTGCCCATAAGATCTAGGATTTGATTTTCTTTTACTTTTCTAATTTTCTTAACTCTGAAAATTACTTCTTAAGACCTCTATCTATGACTAAATTGTTGGTCATGTACCTTAATATCTCTTTATATAACTTAGTGTCAAAATTATTTTGATTACACTTCCAATATCTTGAGGTGTTTTACTACAGTGAAGGTACCACTTGAATCCACTAATTTTGTTGTTAATTGGATTGTGCTATGAAGAAAGAAAAATTACCTGGATGCATTGCATATACTGTGATTGATTTTCTGTTTCTCTGAACTAAATATTCAAGTTTTGCTAGTTTAAGGATACAAAACCTTCCATATAAATTCCAGGTTTCCATTTTTTACATTTCTATTCATTAGTTTAATTCCCCCTCCTTCCTTACGGCCTTTAAAAAAATAGGCCCCGAGCATTAAATCACTTATATAAACTCAGTGGACAATGATGTAGCTGCCATCACCACTTCACTATTTCTTATTTGAACCCAGTAGTGAACAGATTTAATAATAAACCAGGTATGCAAGCAAGGGATAGAGTAATTGAAATTTTGCCTGCTAGATTGAAATGAGGTAGGGCAGTGGAGATTACTTGAGGCTGAAGCATCAACGTGGCTTTAGATTGGATGGACTGTTTCTGTGCAATAAGTTTCATACCTTGTTCACCCTAAAATTTTCCATATGGGAATTGAACGAACTGGCTGAACAGAATGAATAATACACCACAATTTTTATGTCCTTTGATGAAGCTAGTAACATCTGTTGACAAAGATTTTTAAAATATCCACAGCAGTTCAAATGGCTGAAAAACCTGTAGTGGGTTTTCCCTATTGTTCAGTGTAACCCTGGCAAAGGAGCTGCAGAAAACCAGAGAAAATAGCATATGGCTGGTGTATCTTTGGTTCTTTTACTAAGAAGCTGATGGACAATTGGGAGAACTGCAGAAAGAATTCACTTTCCTCACCAGATGCATGGCAGCACATGCAAAGTTTTTCTGGAAGCATTCAGTAACTGAACTGCAGATTTAAACCATGGTCACCTCAAGCGTTAAAACTCATCTGACCTGACTTGGGAATTTTCATCAAATACAAGCTCCTAAGTGGAGCACTACATGGTGTTGAGTTGCTGTCATTTATGAGATCGAAGTCCAGAACAGAATCACGCTCAGACTCAGTCACATCCAGGTCATGGATATGCCATTATGAATGGGGGAACAGCTCTAGAGGACAAAATATTATTTTTATAGGCGATATTAAAATTGCTTCTGGAATAATTAAAAAGGCACTTTACCTCTGCTGGAGAAACTTTTCCGGAAGCCAATGTCAATAGTCTTGCAAAGTTGCCTTCCTGCTGTTAACTTCTCCAGTAAAATCTTTTCATTTTCCTTGTGTGTTTCCTTTATGATGTAACCCCGCTCTGCCTGTAGAGCTATAGCCTGTTCCAGGAGACTTAGGTTCCCCTTTGCAGTGCTAAAGTCTTCTGAATCCTCTGTAGTTGTGGATAGCTGAGAAGTACAGTCATCATCAGTCATTGGAGACTGCATGTCACCTACAGGAAGGCCTGGCTTTGAATCTGGTGCTTCACCAATATTGTTCACTCTGCTCTGATAGGTTGGCTCCTGTGAAACAATTTCTGTTATCTCAGATTCCTTGCATTTTGCCCTTAAAATGTCTTTAGGTTTACTGCCCAGGCCATACACCTGAACTGCGAGGGGCTTTAATTCATTCTTGTTAGATGGTTTGGATAAATCTTGGGGTTGGTCACAGTTGTCGTAAATATTCTCGGAAGGAACTTGAGTATTTTCTGCATAGGAATAGTGTGGTACTATTTCTTTCTCACATACACTTGCCTTATCTTTAGTTGGGATTTCAGAAGTATTTCTTTCATCTCCATCACTTTCTCCCTCCAAAGATTGTACCCCACTGTCATTTAAATTGTTTTCAATACACCTCTGTATTCCCGCATCTTCAGCTATTTTTCCCAGATCTTGAAGTGATTTAGCTACCAGCTCCTGATAGCTGTTGAAATCATCACTATTATTGTTAGTGTCTTTCGCTGGTAGGTCCATTTGAGAGTCTTCGTGTGTTGAATACAGAATTCTGTTTTCTAGGCAACAAACAAATCATTAAAGCACATGAGGTTTCTCTTTTCATTTTGTTATTTCATCTCCTAAAGACACTAATTCTTGATGGGGAATAGCTCTTCAGGCTCCTGGCACCATTCATATCCTTCATAAATTGGTCTTGGCAGTGAGTGTCATCCTGCAATCTTACCACTGGGGAGACCACGGCCAAATCCCAATCTATCTTTGCCCAAAATGCGTACACATGGTTAGTTATCAAGAATAAGGTCCAGGGTTGATCTTTTTCTAACCTTAGGCAGAGGGCTTTGAGAAAAATTTTAGCACTGCAGCTGCCATTGTGGCTGTGATAAAGGCAACTCAGATTCTGGGGAGGGTGCTACGTAATAAGTTCATTGGAAAATCATTTTCAAATGATTGGTGATTCAATAGGAAAAAAATGAAAAGGGACACTTATTGGAGCTGTAAAAATTTTGATGTTCGGGTAAATCTTGAATGATCGGTTTCTACTGGCCATTACATTGATTGGAACACAGATGCCACAGGCAAAGAGAATATCTTTATACAAGGGGTCATTGCTGCATTTTGAAGCAAGAACGCAACTGACTTTTACAATTAAATGTTAAAGTATTTACTAAAAATAAGGTCAAACTCCCGCAGCATTGCAAATTGGAAGTGAACACTAAAAGGGAGAAACACATCTGTACTTGCTGCCACTTAAAGTGTGCACAAGATCTGCCTTATCCATATATTGTCCCATTCCTTTCCATTCAGCTGAATATGTGGTAATGAGGACAGCCAATGTCCAATAATCATGGAGAGATACCAAAGATAGAATTTTCTCTTAATTTATCAGTTTCAGGTGAAGAAACATCTGATATTTTAGGAGTAGTTCAATGAAACATGTTTGGGAAGTAATGTTGGTGAGAACTTGACATCTCTCCTTAGTGGGGCAGCTGAGTGATGTGCAACTAAAGTATGAAAGCAGTTCTCCTGCTGGAGTGGTGCAATGAGAGCCTAATAAATTAACATAGGCACAGTTGTTTAGGAACTGACAGTGCTTTAGAGCCATATTAAGCAGTTAGTTTACCAGAGACAGTATTTTTTTCAGGGACCCCACACTCCCACAAAGGACAACTTTGCTGCACAGGAAGTTCAAAATGTGATAGAGGAGAAAGGTCAGGGAGTAGGAAGAGGATCGGTGAAATAGAGCTGAGACAGATAGTAGATACATATTATACAGTACAGGAACAGGCCATTCAGCCTTCAATGTCTGTACCAACCATGATGCAAGTCCTACCCATCTGCACACGGTTTGTGTTGCTCCGTGCTTTGCCTATTTATGTCCCTGTCTAACTTATTCCTAAGTTTTGTTATGGTACCAGCATTCATCATCTCCCCTGACAGTAGGTTCTTGGCACTACATCCTCTGTGTAAAAGCCTTGTTGCCTCAAAAATCTCCTTTAAACTTTCCCTCTCTCATCTTAAATCTACGTGCACTGGTATTTGACAACCTCCCCTTTCCTTCTAGGAAAAAGACTCTGTCTACCCTATACGTTTACATACATTTACATACTATTATCATATCACTCCTCAGCCTTCAACACACCAGAGAAAGCAATCCGAGTTTGACCAATCTCTTCTTATAACTAATATTCTCCAATTCAGGCGACATCTTGGTGAATCTCTTCTGCACCTTTTCCAAAGCTTTCACTTTCTTCCTGTAATGTGGCAGCTAAGACTTCACACAAGTGTGGTCTAACCAGTGCTTCATTCAAATGCAACGTGACTTCCCAACTTTTGTAATGAACAGCTTGACTAACGAAGGCAAGTGTGCTGTATAACCTCTTTACCTCTACTTGTGTTTCTGCTTTTGGGGAGCTTTGAACCTGGACCCCAAGATCCCCAGTACATGTTGACAGTTGCTGTATATTTTCCTCTTGCATTTAATCACCTAAATTATAACCTCTCACACTTGTGTGGATTTATCTCCATCCGCCATTTCTTTGCCCACATTTCCAACTGGTCTGTATTCCGTTGAATCCTTCTTCAATATCTACAATCCTGCCAATTTTTACATTATCTGAAACTTATGAATAAAACCATCAAAATGTTTGTTTGTGTAGCTTATATATATCACAAACAACAAAATCCCACTACTAATCTTTGTAGATGACCAATAGAAACAGACCTGCAGTAAGAATAATAGCCTTCCACCACCAGAACTACCCTCTGCCTTCTTTGACCAAACCTATTTCGTATCTACCAGATCTCCATTCATCTCATGTGCTTTGATCTTTTGGACCAGCCTTCTAGGAAAGTGATTTTGATTGTGGTTGTAAGTAAACAATGATAATTTTTTGTGTTATAACACATTATAGGAATTTAAAGTCCAAATAGCAGGTAATTATTATTGATTTATCTTAAAAAAAGCTTTAGTGTTTTTAAATATTGGCATTAAGGACAAAATGCAACTGTAATTATGTGGAATCAGGCAAACACTGCAAAAATATCAGTGTAACCAAAAAATCAGCACAAAAATGTAACGGTACAATAATGAAAAAAACAGAATTATGCTTGGTGGTGTATGATTTGTTGAATTGTTTCTCAATCCACTACTTTGGCCACTTCTGTTCATTACTAATGGAATGATTGTACCTAATAAAAGCACTAGAAAGCAACAATGACTACTGTTGCTAAGTTACACAGTTCTGATATATCCCAATTAGCCACATGGTGATTACTGGACATGGTGAAAATGCACGGTTACCTAACAATGTCTTTTTTATGCCATGCTGAAAAACATCATTGAAAGGAGTATACGTCATTGGAATATTGTTATAATTATAATGATGTACTGAACCGCCTATTTGGACTTTCTAACTATTTAAAGAATAGTTCCAAAAAAGCTACTGGACTTCAATCTGACATGGATTATCTTTTTAGCATTACCTAACAAATGCCGGTGGTTTTCCATATTATCTGCCTTTGCCATAATCTCATCACAGTCTTTACCATCTTTACTTTCTTCTTCACAGTCCTTGCTGGGACTGTAGTGACGTGGTTTCATCAGAAGGGATTTTCTTTTGTTCACTGATGCTCCCAGTTCCATTTCTTGTATCTTTCTCCTCTTTGCCAGAGAACAGCTATGGAACATTTAAGGGAGGGAAAACAGAACAATTACATAAATTTTATTTTTGGAAGCAACACAAACTTTGAATATTACTGCCAGAATGGATTTGATTCCAGCCAATAAAGACCAATGCATGATAGCAGAACCATAAATAACATGAAGTTTGGGAGCAACAGTACAAAGGCAGTAGATGTCACCGTATTAAAATTCTACTTGTTCAAATTGTGCATCATTGTAGGTGGTTGCATGTGACTGTTGACATGTACACTATTGCTAAGGCATGGTGAATATATTGTACCTGGAATGTATTCACTTGATACTTCAATATGATTGCCTGCTTTGAAAATGGGTAGGTGTTCATGTTCCTATTTCCTTATAACATAGAACAAGCCCATTTGACACATCAAAAATTTTCTAGCTAACAGAACAATCATCAATCTAATTTCCCCACTTATTTACCTTTTACTTTTCTCTTACACAAGGCCATTGAGAATCCTGATTCTTTCACCAATCACCTACTGTACATTATCAGCAATTCACAGTGGCCAATAACCTGACAAGTAGCATATCCTCCTTAGGAAACTGGGGCATCTGGGGTAAACATTCATGGGCACAGGAAAGTGTGCAAGCTGCACTCAATTAAACCAAAGCTACAGGAAAGATGTTGTTAAACTGGAAATAGTGCAGAAAAGATTTACAAGGATGTTGCCAGTGGTCAGAATAGAACCCAGTTCACTGGAGCTTTGAGGCAGCAGCACTACCTGCAGTGCCACTGTGTCAAGTTTAAAGGTTTTATTGTAGGAATCAGCACATTAAAATTTCACATAATCTCTGCCATGTACAATCCCACGGCCGGCTGTGAAAGGAGGAGAGTTGGGTATGGGACTAGCAACCCCATTCTGTAAAAACCCAGAGCTACAGAAATGCCAGCATAGGCTTCAAGGACCTCATCCCTGGGACAGGAAGGTTCTTTATCTAGAAGACATATGTGGTTATGTGGTAAATGCAGAAGCCACAGGGCCAATCAGTCTTGCTTCGGCTCAGGACAGAGGACTCTATGCTGTTGGCAGCCTATACTCCGGTAGGGGTGATGGGTTTAACAAGATGAAAAATTCACATATTTCAAGAAGTTAATTACAATTTGCAAAACTATATAAATTCTTCTTTCCAGATTATATTTGGAAATATATGGACCACTACAAAGTGATCTTAAGAAGCTGAATATGTGGACTGAGAAATAGTAACTAGAGTTTAATTTAGATGGGTGCAAGGAGTAGCACTTTGGATAATCAAGTCAATGAAGGGCTTTCACAATGAATGACAAAGTGCTATAGAACAAAGGTCCCTTGGAGCTCGGGTATGTGCTCCCTGATAATGGAGTCACAGATAATCAGGGTGGTTAAGAAGACTTTTGGCATGCTGGCCTTCATCATTCAGGGCACTGAGTAAAGAAGTTAAGAGGTAATGGTGTGGGTTACAAGATACTGGTAAGCACTGGTCATAATGCTACAGGAAAGATGTCATTTAACTGGCAAGAGTGCCAAAATTATTTACAAGAATGTTGCCAGGACTTGATAATTGAAGAACTCAGAAAAATATTGCAGTACCAGAGAGACATTAGGGACTGCTGTGTACTTTGCTTCTTGGAAATATGGCTATCATTTTGGAGGCTGCACTTCAGCACAATGGCTTCACCATTCTCCTCAAAGACAGGACAACTGAGTCGTTTAAAGGTGGAGGAGCTGTATGAGAACTCACTGTGGTGCACAGATATGGCAGCTCTGTCACAATCCTTCTCACCTGACCTGGAACATCTAATGGTCAAGTATTTGCCATTTTATCTGCCTAGGGAGTTTTTCACCATCAACCTGCTAGCAGTGTGCGTTCATACTCTGACTAACATCAGGCAAGCAGAGCACCGTGATCAGCAGTCACAAAACCGCTTCTTCCTCTCCACCTTCAGATTTCTGAATGGAAAATAAACCCATGTGCACTAGCTCACTGTTTTGTCATTTTTTTGCACTGATTTCATTATATATATATATATATTTCTTATTGTACTTGATAAGTTTTTATTCAATTTTTATTATTATGTATTGCAGTACTGTGGCTGCAAAACAACAAACTTCATGACATAAGCCAGTAATATTAAATCTGATTCTGTTTCTGAGACTGCGTTATAGGATGAGGTTGGACGGGCAAGCACTTTTTTCTTGAAACAAAGGGAACTGAACTGTGATCTTAAAAGGCAGTTGGACTGGTGCAAGCATAGGAATGGTTTAGAAGATTGTGGGCCAAACACAGACAATTGGAATGAGCTTAGATGGGCATTTTGGTCAGCCTGGATCAGTTGTGCTGCAGGGCCTGTTTCCGTGCTGAATGACTTTACACAAATTTTGTTTTATTTATTCTTTATGAGGGATCTGTACATCAGTAACAATGCCAGCATTATTGCCTATTCCGTAGTTTTTGGAAACTAAATTAATTAAACTGGGGTATACTGAATATTACCTTTTAGTCATATTTCCCAACTGACAAATTAAAGCTTACTTTGTCCAGTCTCATGTTCCCATTAACTGAAAACATCATGACTGTGGAAATCTGTGGAGAATTTTTAAGAAATTCTTCAAACATTTTACTTAATTATGAGAACCACAAAGGTATTCAATGGAATTTAAGAAAAAAAATTTCAAATATCTGTACTGTGATAATTTTTCTCAGAAATAAAACTTGAATAGTAATAAAAATTGCAGGCAAAAGCAGTATAGCATTGAATTAGGCATTAATTTAATGTTCAAGCAAACTTCCTGTTAACCTTGCATATCGCAACACAACTAGTAACTAATACATGTAAGTTGATGTTTTGATGTTTGCAGTTTATAGACCTGCATCTTTATTTGCGCTTTAATTAGATTACAGCTTATTGAAGTACTGTAGTTGTTCAGATGCTAATGTCTGCCATATTGAAAGTAGCAGCTGACATGTGGGTGTCATTTGCTGAACTGTACCCTTCACAAGTGGTGTCACAGATACAGGTGAAACACTATTGCTTAACTGAAGATCCACATGGAAATTGGAATGCTCACACAACCAGCGGGAAGGAGAGAAAGCATTCATTAGAAAATGACTCCTCTTTTGGGCAAAATGTCATCATTTATCATTTTAACAGAATAATTAGCAGGAATACAATTTGTTGAGTTTCTCAGCAGTTTAACATATCCATTTTCACATTTGATAGTGACAAATAATGTGAAGTCTTGAAGGGCTCCATATCCTGCGCGATCATCACCATAGCAGAATTCTCAGCTGTTATAAGCAAAATTGCCTCCTTGTCGCTACTTGATTTTGATCTTTCTAAACGTGTGTGTTTGCGGGTGTATTGGCAGGGCCAGTATTTCTCAGCCATTTGTCAACACCCTTGTGAAATAGAAGGAGAACTGATATCTTGACCCATTGTAGTCCTTGTGGTGAAGTTGCATGCACTGTATCAGTTCTGAAACACTCGGTATATACCAGTTTTTAACAATGGACATAATAATCATCAATAATCCATTTGTTACCATTAGTTTGAGACTGTACTTTCTGAGAACACTTTCTTGATGCTTGTTCTCAATTAAAGTGCTTTAACACATTTAGTTTAACTATTAGATAATTGATTCAAACTGGGCTATATAATTAGTTCCTGAATTCACTCACTTAATAAATTAATATTGCTGACAAGACCAAAGTAATACTCAGAGGGCAAAGGACTTTGTAAGTACTTCTTACAAGTGCCAATTTAGTCTTTAGTTTAATCCTTATCACTCTATATAGATTCAGTGGTCACTTTATTAGGTACACCTGTGCACCTGTTCATGAATGCAAATATCTAATCAGCCAATCATGAGATAGCAACTCAATGCATAAAAGCATGCAGACATGGTCAAGAGTTTGAGTTGTTGAACAGATCAAACATCAGAATGGGCAAGATATGTGACTGTGACTGTATTGTTGATGCCAGACAGGGTGGGTTGGGTATCTCAGAAACTGCACATGGTACCCATCGCAAGTGGTGTAACAGATACAGGCGAAACACTGATTTTCACACACAACAGACTCTACAGGTTACCAAAAATAATCCAGTGAACAGCAGTTCTGTGGGCCAAGACACCTTGTTAATGAGAGAGGTCAAGGGGGAATGGCCAGACTGGTTCAAGTTGACAGGAAAGTGACAGTAACCCAAATAACCATGCATTACAACAGTGGTGTGCAGAGAGGCATCTCTGATCTCGCAACGTTTAAGAACTTTGAAGCGGATGGGCAACAGTAGCAGGAGGGACGTAGCTAATAAACTGGCTACTGAGTACACACTATTTTGTCACACCCTTCATTCCACGTGCACTGAGAAGGTAAGTGTGACCAACATGAATTGTGTGACGTCGTGGGACAGATGACAGATTTCCTTCCTCCCTGTTACAGTTATCATTCCTAAACATGAACTGTACCACAGGGTAATATTGGGTGGCCAAAACCCCCCATACTGTTTCAGTATCTGCACCTGATTGAATTTGAAGGGATTGTTGGAATTTAAATTACATGCAAATTAATGTGCATCAGCAGATTGCACATATTTCCTCTAATAGAATTTGATGCAGATCTTGGCCAGTCTCCTGACACTTCCTAAATTATCATTTAGGTTTGTCTAAGCTTGAAGTAACAGCTATTATTAAGAAGGGTGTTTAAGTTTTACTAGATAAATGAAGATTTTATTGGAATTTGCAGATGAACACTGTTGGGCCCATTCATTCTGTGACATACTGTTGCTACACCCCCATTCTTCAATTCCCAGCCTAATTTTAAGATTGATGCTAAGTCTATGATTTCTGATCTGAGTCCCTCTGCACCCTCACGTGTGCCTGATACTTATCAGGGGAAGAAAAAATCTGGGCTGCATTGACTAAAGTCTGTTTCCTTGATCACAAGAGTTAGGTGGTACTGGAGATGCAGCCCATATCCATCACAATGAAAATTAGGCTATTCCTGCATATCCCAGCACAACTAGTAATGGAAGTCGCTGCTCAGCACGTCTGCTTTGATATCTGTGGTTTCTCACAGTCACAGACCATCAGAAAACTTCAGGAGACCTATGGAGGAAGGTGTAGCAATATGGCTGCTTTTGAATCCATGCCAACAAGCTAAACTTTAAGACCATTAGAGGTAGGCTATTCAGCCCCTCAATCCTGGTCTGTCATTCAAAGGGATCATGGGTGATCTGACATTCCTATATCCATTAGAGCATTTCAGTTGTTCACTACTCTCTGTGAGAAGAAATTCCCAGACACCTCAGTTTAAAATACCTCCCTATTTTATAACTATGTCCTATTGTTTGAGGCTCAGTTATGAAAACATCTCAACATCTACCCCATCATGTCATTATAAGGATCTTATATGTTTCAATAAAATCATCACTCATCCTATAACTATAACTTTTTTAGCCATTCATTCTGTCACAACGTTCTCATCCAAGAAATTAGCCCGGTGGATCTGCTGGACAATCAGCAGTGCTAGTACATCCTTCTTTAAAGAAGTGAAAATATAACTTTTCATAGCAGTTCAGGTACAGCCTCAGCTATACCTCGCAGAGCAGTAACAAAATGTTATATTTCTGAACACGTACCCTTTGTAAGAGAACAACTTGCTATTTGCTTTGCTAACTATTTTGTTTTTCACCTGCATGCTAATATTTTTCTATCCATTAGAATGCCTTGATCCCTCTCTACTCTTTATTTTTAGATAATAGTGTGTCTTTAGATTCCTTCCATTGAAGTGTGGTTTCCTGCATTACACTGCACTTGCCAAGTTTTTTTTTCTCTTACTCAACAAATACTTTCTTGTTGCAATGTCTAACTATCCACGCTGCAGCATGCTCTCCCATCTACCTGTGTGTCATCAGTAAACCTGGACTTTACCTTCTGTCCCCTCCATCAAGTTATTACCCAGTTAAAGGCAAACAAGAAATCTTTGCGACAAATTAGGTTGAACACCTATGCTTGGTCCGCCAGAGAAAGCAGGATCTCCCGGTGGCCACACATTTTAATTCCACATCCCATTCCCATTCTGATATGTCTATCCATGGCCTCCTCTACTGTCAAGATGAAGCCACATTCAGTTTGGAGGAACAACACCTTATATACCAGCTGGGTAGCCTCCAACCTGATGACATGAACATTGACTTCTCTAACTTCCGTTAATGAACCACTCCCCTTTTTACCCCATCCCTGACATATTTAGTTGTTTATTTTTTTTTCTCTCTTCCCATCACTCTGCCTGTTCTCCATCTCCCTCTGGTTCTCCCCCCCTCCCCCTTCCTTTCTCCCGAGGCCTCCCGTCCCATGATCCTTTCCCTTCTCCAGCTCTGTATCACTTTTGCCGATGACCTTTCCAGCTCTTAGTTTCATCTCACCCCCTCCGGTCTTCTCCTAGTTAAATCTCACTCAAGATTTGTACTACTGGATATTTGGTCTTTCTCATATTATTGTCTATGGTATTTTGCTTTGCTCAAATTGCCATCATAATTGAATATTACAACCTTAGCTGCAGTTCAGAAGTGCATCTTTGACTGGATATTTCTGATAAGGCTATGAGAGGTGCTACATAAATATATAAGTGGAAGGTTTTTATTAGATAATTGTGCCAAATGTTGGATGAGAGATAAGTATTGGCCAAAATACCACTGCACTCTTCTTAGAACAGTATCACAGGATCACAGGATCTCTCTGGCCAATCTTAGAAGGTAGAAGGAAGTAGATTTAATTTCTAATCAAAACTTCACACTGCTATCAGTGTAACACCCCCTGAGATTGTACTGATTTTGTATTTTGTCAGTAAGGCATCCTCCTTCCACACAAGACCTGTTTTACTTGCAATGCTGTGACTGTCATAGAAACATAGAGAAATAGAAAACCTACAGCCCAATACAGGCCCTTCGGCCCACAATGCTGTACCAAACATGTATTTACTTTAGAAATTACCTAGGGTTACGCATAACCCTCTATTTTTCTAAGTTCCATGTACCTATTCAGGAGTCTCTTAAAAGATCCCATCATATCTGCCTTCACCAATGTGGCCGGCAGGCCATTCCACGCATACACCATTCTCTGCATAAAAATACTTACCCCTGACATCTCCTCCGTACCTACTTCCAAGCACCTTAAAACTGTGCCCTCTCATGTTAGCCACTTAAGCCTTGGGAAAAAAGCTGACTATCCACATGATCAATGCCTCTCATTGTCTTATATATCTCTATCAGGTCAATTCTCATCCTCCGTCGCTCCAAGGAGAAAAGACCAAGTCCCCAATCCAGGCAACATCCTTGTAAAACTCCTCTGAACCTTTTCTATAATTTCCACATCCTTCCTGCAGTGAGGTGACCAGAATTGAGCACAGTACTCCAAGTCAGGTCTGACCAGGGTCCTATATAGCTGTAACATTATCTGTCGGTTCTTGAACTCAATCCCATGGTTGATGAAGGCCAATACACCGTATGCTTTCTTTTCACACAGTCAATCTGTGCAGCAGCTTTGAGCGTCCTATGGACTTGGACCTCAAGATCCCTCTGATTTTCCACACTACCAAGAGTGATACCATTAATACTATACTCTATCGTCATATCTGACCTACCAAAATGAACCACCTCACACTTATCTGGGTTGAACTCCATCTGCCACTTTTCTGCCCGGTTTTACATCCTATTGATGTCCCGCTGCAACCTCTGACAGCCCTCCACACTATTCACAACACCCCCAACCTTTGTGTCATCAGTAATTTTACCAACCCATCCCTCCACTTCCTCATCCAGGTTATTTTATAAAAATCACAAAGAGAAGGGGTCCCAGAACGGATCCCTGAGGCATCCCACTGGTCACCAACCAGTGACCATAGACAAACACTCTTTGCCTTCTGTGGGCAGGCCAGTTCTGGATCCACAAAGCAAGATCCCCTTGCATCCCATGCCTCCTTACTTTCTCAATAAGCCTTGCATGGGGTCCCTTATCAAATGCTTTGCTGGAATCCATATACACTACATCTACTCCTCTACCTTCATCAATGTGCTTAGACACATCCTCAAAAAATTCAATCAGGCTCATAAGGCAAGAGCTGCCTTCGACTAAGCCATGTTGTTTATTACTAATCATTTTATGCCTCTCCAAATGTTCATAATCCTGCCTCTTAGGATCTTCCCCATCAAATTACCAATCACTGAAGTAAGTCTCTGAGTATAATGTTCCTTTATATAAAAATGCAGATGGAATATAATACTAATAATATAGCTAAGAAATTGTCTTTTGGTAATATGTTTGGCATGTTTGAAAAACATTGCTTATTACATTTTAATGGTGACCTATTTAGTTCTTTTGGATTGCATTGTTATAAACAACTTTTTTTTTAACTGGATCCCTCAGAGTCTATACAACCCTTAAAAATCCTGGAAGAATTTATTCAAACTAATTGATTAGTTTGGTTTTGTGGCTGTTTGTGGCTTGGTAGCTTTAAAGAAAGCTAATAAATATGTTGGTGGTTTTTTGGCAAATTATTAATAATTTCAAATGACCTATATTTAAACAGGACTGCAATTATTTATGATAATTAAGTAAGTCCATACTTGTAATGTTTTATCAATGTGATAATGAATTTAAATTGTTGATGATGTGGAAATTGTTGCTTACAAGTGCAATGAACACTATGAAATGTAATATGCTCTTCCTAATTTGGTAATGCAAAGAGGCATAATGGACATAATTAAATAAATTGATTTTACTTTCATATCAATATAAGTTATTGCAGTTTATTAATCATGTATCTTTATTTCTTATACAATTACAATTTATAATTTCTAAGATATTCTGGTTGAGTTTGTACTTAAGAGACAAAACAAAAGATACATCTTTAATTGTATACAAAATTTAAGGTGGCACAGTCGTACAACTAATAGAACTGCTGCTTTATGAAACTGCAGATCTGGGTTCAATCCCGATCACAGATGGCATCTGTGTGGAGTTTGCACTTTCTCCTGTGACTGTGCAACATTTTTCTGGGTGCTCTGTTTCCTCCAACATCCTAACAAGATTGACCAGGTTGATACGTTAATTGGCCACCGCAAATTTCCACTAGAGTACATGTTCATGGTAGAATTAGGGGAGGGGTGACTGATGAGCATGAGGAGAAAATTAAAAGAACAGGATTAGTGTAGATGGGTGGTTGATAATCAGCGCAAATTCAATGAACTGATTCATAGTTTTTGTACTGTATGGCTCTGATAAAATTAACCTATTTTTGAACATGTTTCTGTTCAAATCAGTTGTCTGTTGCTAAACAGAAATTTCAAAATAACCCAACACAATTAGGCAATGTTATATTAAAAAAAGTATTTTGAAATATTCCATTGTGTATTTTAGTGGTATAGTGATAAAAGTTTATTAATGGAGCCGGAAATATAATAACCCCAAATATTAATTTTAAACCTTAGTGTCAACCCTTTAATTTTACAATACTGACAATGACATTTATATATGCAAAATTATTTTATAGAGTAAATTTAAAGACAGTGTAAAACTTTCCTATTGTATATACTATTGTACTTCCCCCACCCCCAAAATGTAGTTTAACCTATAGAATCTGAATAACTGCCTATGATCAAACAGCTTATACAGTACCAAAAACAATTTTCAATATCTTCCACTTCCAATGACCAATGACCTGGTGACCCTTATAGAAAAATATTAAAGTACAAGAATAAGGAAGTTTTCTTACAATTACAAAGGATGTTAGTAGGGTCACACCTTGGGTAATGTGTACAATGTGTACTAACACCCTTATTTATTTAAGGATGTCCTAGCATTGATGACAATTCAACAAAGCTTCACTAGATTGACTTCGGGGATGAAGTGAAAACTCTGTTTCAAGGTAACTACTGCATAAATTCCCTGCAGCACTAATGACTGAAAGGTAGTCTTATCGAAACTTAATACCTTTGAAAAAGCTATACAGGGTCAATTCTGAAAGTTTGTGCCCCTTGGTTGGAGAGTCGAAAAGAAATGTTTCAGGATAAGAAATTAGAAGACATTTCTTCACTAAGAGGATGGTGAACTTTTGTTAGTCACTTCCTCAGAATGCTTTTTCATTGAGATAATCAAGCTGATACAGACACATCTTTTTGCAGAAACCATGAGGAAAAGATGTGGTTGAGAAATTGAAGTGAGGTTAGTCAATGATAATTTAATGGAACGCTGATGCAAGCGCGCTACACCTGCTATTTTTTGTTATATTCTTAATGACCAACTCTGTTGCTAGGTTGTGATGCAATCAGTTCAGTAACTGCAGAAATTCAATATGTATTATTCAGAATTTCCACATCAAATTTCATTACCTTTTCAGCTGTTTTGTTATCAAGGTAAATGTTGAAAGAATACAATTTAATCGTTATCTATAAGTTTAAATACAAATTTTATAATTTTCTGTACAACAGCATTATTGAATTTTTATTATATTGTTTACTGAACAGTAAGTAAGAATAAATCGAGATATTTGTATAAAAGCAAATAAAACATCAATATTGCTGAATGAGATGGCATAAATGTTCTATTATATCGAGATTGCTCTTAAAACATCAGTTTCAATTTTATGGACTATTTTTAAAAGAACAAGAATTTTGTTTTCGTAATGAAAACACAGAAATACGAGTCTGTAGCTTGCTGTTGGCAGGTGGAATTGATAATGGGAATCACTGCCAGTTAGTCATGCAACTAGATCCTGGACTAAATGCCAGAATCCTGGAAAAACTGACCTCCTGTTACATCATGGCCTATCTAGTGACAGAAGCCACCAGATTTGTCAGACTGCTTCATTAGTAGGCTCCATATAGAAGCCAAAGAAGAGGTCAGTCTTACTAGAATTCCCTAGCATTATATTTGAGAATCTATCTCACTGAATATACAGTATTCAGTCAGATTTGGTGAGGGCAAAAGGCCCATTCATTTCAGTTGCTGCATTTTACTTTATTTTAAAGTTTCTGCTCTTATTGATTTACAAATTTACATATTTTAACTCTTTAAATTATTTTATTTATTTTATTCAATTAATAGTTCCTTAATGTCTTATTTCTGGGGATATTTCAAAACTATTGAATTAAGCCTCACATGCTTTGACCAAGGCAACAATTTGAGGATTAATCACTGCTATGGGCTTGCTGCACCTAGCAGTCCAACCGATGGGCAGAGAAGGTTCACTGAGATTGGCCCCCTGTACCCTGGGTGGGAATCCCAGCATTAGGCTGGGTTCAGCATGATTCAGCCATTCAAACCACATCAGCTGGAACATAAACCATAGAATGTAGTACCGACCAGGAACAGGCCCCTTAGCCCATGAGGTTGTGCCAAACTAATTAAACTATTAAAGCCTAAATATACCAAACCCTTCTGCCTGCACATGGTCGATATCCTTCTATTCTGTACTTATTCACATGCTTATCTAAAGTGCCACTATCATATCTATCTCCACCACCACAGTTCAAACACACATCACACTCTGTCTTGAGAAACTTGCCTCACACACCTCCTTTAAACTTCCACCCTCTTCTTTAAATCCATGTATTTGACATTTTAACCCTTAGACAAAGATATAGACTCTCTACTCCATTGTGTGAATATATGAGTGGGGAAGTTTAGGACTGTAAGCTATCAATCAATATGACCACAGCAGTAACATTATACATTCTTAGTTTCTTAAATATGCTTTCTGCATTTCTGGTGATACATTCATATTTAGCCATAATATTAGCAATAAAATAACATTATATCCTGAATGCACATCAAAACTCTTGTAAATTCAAAAAATCCAATTCAGACAACTTAAATTTCATAATCAGCAATAAAAGATATTACCATATTTTAATAATTAATTTCATTAAGCTAGCTCAATGACCTTACACTAATTGCTTATTTCTGTTATGTAAAACATTTTTAGCAAACATCATTCACTCCAACAGTGACCTTCATTTTATTCCATAACGTCTCTGCAGATGTTGTATACAAGCCAGAAATAAACAGTCCTCTTCATGATATTCAGTCTACTGTGGTGCACTGGTTTAAATGATGCCATATAAGTAGTTTTTCTGACCTACTCAACCAACAAGAGGACAAAGAAATTATAACCCTTCCCACTGGCAATCTCACTGCATGCCACTCCCAAAAAACAGTGGGAAATCACTATTCTCACTCAAAATTACAGGAACAAGGTAGATTACAATAAAACCGAAAATACAAAAAGAGAACAATAATAATAACAACAACAATAATAATAATAATAATAATAATAATAATAATAATAATAATAATAATAATAATGAATAAATAATCAATAACCATCAAGGACATGAGATGAAGAGTCCTTGAAAGCAAGTCCTGATCGGTGATGGGGCAATTAAAGTTGAGTGAAGTAATCCTCTCAGGTTCAAGTGCCTGATGGTAATAACTGATCCTGAACCTGGTGGTGTGGGTTCTGAGGCTCCTGTACCTTCTCCTTGATGGCAGAAGCAAGAAGAGAATATGGCCTGGATGATGGAAGTCCTTGACGATAGATGCTTCTTTACTGCGACAGTGTTCCACGTAGATGTGCTCCATGGTGCGGAAGGCTTATTATTATTAGTAGGCTTTTCCCTACAAGGGCTTTAGTGCTTCCATACCAGGCTATGATACCACCAGTCAATATACTCTCCACCATATTGTACATCAATAGAAGTTTGTCAAAGCTTAGATGACTTTCTGAATGAATGCAAACTTCTAAGAAAGTTGAGGCGCTGCCATGCTTTCTTTGTAATGACTCTCACATCCTGGACCCAGGACCGATTCTGCTGAAGGGTTTCAGCCCAAAAAATCGACTGTACACTTTTCCAAATCCTGCCAAAGGGTTTTAGCCTGAAACGTTGACTGTACTCTTTTCCATAGATGCTGCCTGGCCTGCTGAATTCCTCTAGCACTGCCTATGTATTAATCAAGGTTTTAGTTGCACAAGGAGGTATTAAGCCCAACGATGTGAAGCTTATTGATTAGTTTTAAGGGTTTGATAGTATTGAATGCCGTGCTGTAGTCAACGAAGACTATACTGATGTATGCATCTTCACTGTCTAGATACAGAGCAAAGAGCCAATTAAATGTCATCTGGCTGTTGACCTGTTGTGATGGCAGACAAATTTAATGGATCCAAATCGCTTCTCAAGCAGGTACTCCATTTGGGCTGGATGCTTTCCGTAGGTTCACTCTCCTGAAGGATGCTCTCATGTCAACCTCAGACTCAGCAATCTCATGGTCATCAGTGGATGGTGCGAGTTTATCATGAAACAGAGACCCCTACCTTCAGCCTTTACTAAATCAGCGGTCCTCTCCAGTCAGTCTAGTCTATCAAAAAGTGTTTGGGTCTTACTAACATATTCAGCATGTCTACAGTAAGCCATGTCTCCATGAAACACAGATCACAGCACTTCTTCATGTCCTACCGATACAGCAATCTTACCATAGATCCTTAATCTTGTTCTCCAGGGACTATACATTTGCTAGATTTTCATTCCCCTACATCTCAGTCTGGCTTGGAGTTCTCTCTTCTTCACTCTCTTCCAGTCATGCTGATGTACCTTTGGCCACTTCAAATGCCATACCTGCAAGCTTGAGAGTTAAGTCTGCTGAAGATCATGAAATTGCTAATTCCTTAAGACAGTTCAAAAGGGAAAAGTCTGAGTGAAATTACAGGTTGCAGGCTACAGTGAGAGTAATTCAGAGGAAGTATGGTATATTCAGAGTTCACCAGTGACATCTTGGACACTGGTCCATCTGAAATGAACTCCATCATCATCTTAACCACAATGAATTGTTTTGTGATCTCACATTTGTGAAATTGTTCAAAGACAGTCTTTTTACAGACACCAACTTTGAATGAATAAAAGGAAATCCATTCCACAATTTTCTGCCTCACAATTATTCATTCTGGTGTTCTCCCTTCTTTTTCACCAAGTGATCAGTGGGGAATTAGTCAGTTCTAGTTTGATGTTGCTTTAATATAGGAAATGCTATTGTTTTAGTGTCTATCAATGACAAAATATTGATATTACTTCAGGCTTGGTTTTGAAGAGTAAAGATTTTATTTTTTACAGTTAACTCTAGATCTAATATTTCCCTTTCTAATATTTCTTGGCGAGCTTTTCAAGTGAAATTGGAAGATAGGAATTTATATAAAAGCATATATTTCTCATGCCTAACAACAAAATAACTTGCCATTCCACAGCACAATGACTTCTGACAGCCAGTGGAATATTTGCTTGTAGTTCCCCTATAAATGTTATCAGACTTCACATGATGCACTGTCATAGTTAATGCAAACAGAGCAAAAAGATGGGTGTGCCTGCCAGTCAAACAGAAGACTGTTTTGCAATGATGCATTTGTTGTTGAAAGAACTTGGCACAGATCAGCCAGCTAAACTGAAATATCAAGCCAGAACTGCAAGAGAAATATAATCTCTCTCACTTACAGAAGTAGTGTGAATGTGGCTGATACAAACGATGGGAGAAAAGGAAGACAGCAAGCCTTAATCAGGGTAGGGGATCACATTTGGTTTCAGTCATAGACCTTTTACAAAGACAGCTGTTACTATTTCCTTTTCTCCCTTACTCTTGCTGAAAATGGTTTTGTTCAAGCTAACAAAGATAAGTCATTAAAATGCATCAATTCATGTGGAGATGGAACAGATGTATATTTAAATTCTGGGGTGGAGTTTCATGGGTTTGGTATGTTGGTGTTGGGGATTAATATTCTGATTTATTATTACCTTGGAATCATAGAGTCATTGAAAATGACAACATAAAACCATTAATCTTCTTAGTCCCATCAACCTGCACCCAGGATCAAACCCTCCATAACCCTGTCATCTAGGTACCTACCAAAATGTTTGTTAAATGTTGAAATTGACCCTGGATCCACCACTTGCATTGGCACCTCATTCCACACTCTCACCACCCTCTGAATGAAGAGGCTCCCCCTTAAATATTTCACCTTTGTATGGGCAATTACACAGCACTGCTTCTTCCTTAGGAGATTGAGATGATTTGGCACAACTTGTAAAACTTTGGTAAGCTTCAACAGATGTGTAGTGGAGAGTATATTGACTGGCTCCATCACCTCATGTTCTTGATATTTATTGCTTATTATTTTTTTATTATTACTCCTTTCTTTTTGTGTTTGTGCAGTTTGTTCTCTTTTGCACACTGGTTGAATATCCAAGTTGATGTGGTCCTTCATTGATTCTATTATGGTTATTATTCTATTATGTATTTATTGAATTGGCCCACAAGAAAGTAAATCTCAGGGCTGTATATGGTGACATATGTGCACGCAATAATAAATTTACTTTGAACTTTTGAACCTTTCACCCTTAAGCCATGACATCTTAGTCTCATCCAACCTCAGTGGAAAAAGCCTTCTTGCATTTACCCATTTTATACACCTCATAATTTTGTATACTTTTATAAAATTTCCCCTCAGTCTTTTACATTCTTGGGAATAGATTCCTGATGTAGTCAGTCTTTCCTTATAACTCAGGTCCTCAAGTCTCAGCAACAACCTTGTAAATTTTCTCTGCACTCTTTCATTCTTATTTACACATTTCCTGTATACAGGTACCAAAACTGCAAGTAATATTCCAAATTAGGCCTTACCACGGTTTTATACAATTTCAACATTACATCCCAACCCCTATAAAAATACATTGATTTATGAAGGCCAATGTGCCATAACTTTTCATTATACCCTGCCTACCGGTGATGTAACTTTCAATGAATTATGGATCTGTACTCCCAGATCCCTTTGTTCTACTGCACTGGTCAGTGCCCTACTGCTCACTGTGAAAGACCTACCTTGGGTGATCCTCCCGAAGTGCAACACCTTACACTTGTGTCTGCATTAAACTCCATCTGCCATTTTCCAGCCCACTTCACCAGCTGGTCCATATCCTGCTGCAAGCTCTGATGGTCTTCCTCCCATCTTGGTGTCATCCGCATATTTCCTGTTTCCATTAACCACATTGACCAACAAGAGCAGACCCAGCGCTGATCCTTGTGGCACACTTCTAGTCACAGGCCTCCAGTCAGAGAGGCAGCCATCTATAACCAATATCTGTGAAGCCAATATCTAATCCAATTTACTACTGCAGTTTGAATAGCAAATGATTAAGCCATCTTGACCAATCTCCCATGTGGAACCTTGTGCAAGTTCATGTTGACAACATCCGTGGTTTTGCCTTCATTAGCATTCCTGGTAACTAAGGATTGGTTAGACTTGACTCACCCACACAAAGGGATGAGAGGTACCGATCATCACTAATTACTTTGTGAGGAAGTAAAGCATAGTTGCTGCAGAACTTGTTGTTTCTGGCTTCTTACACTGCTTATCTGAAGGCTCTGCCAATCTTCCACCAATTGTGGAAGAATATCATGACAGTCTCCACATAAAATCAAAGTACATGCTTAAAGTTCATTGTCTTCCATGTTGGTCTGCTGCAAATGATATTGTGCAGGTGTCCTTTTGAAAATACGATGAGCTATGTGGATATAATAAATGATCAAATAGTAATGATGCTAAACTGTTATGAAAGCAAAATTGTCATTCTAAGGAAATAAATTGAAAATGGAAGTACTTGGCAGTTGTAGAAACTGTTGGAGATTTTGGGTTTCTAAATCAAATTTTCTGTTTTTGAGAATTTGTATTTATATTATGGTAATACAGGTATTCCTTAATTTACACACATCCAATTTACAAATTTTCATTACAATACCATTCAGTCTTTAGAGTACATATTGTCAATTTTGCAAAGAACTTTCTGCTATAATGAAAATTGTGATCTTCTCTATCTTTGAAGCCTTCTTTCTCCTTTAGCAATTTGTCCTCACTGTAATGACAATGATCTGCATTTTGTTAGCGTTAATTAAAACGTATTCTAGAAATGCCTTGCAGTTCTAAAGGTTACACCTCCTCTATTAAATCATGTCAGAGTGTGAGCATTAATACTACATTGGTTGTAATGAACCCAAGTGGAAAAGATGAGTGTGAAGTGAGCACCAGACATTTGTTAAATCTTGCATTGTTGTGTATTTAATATGTCAGTAATATTTGAGCAAACTTGAATATCTGTTTGTTGATTAAGTATTCTTTGTTGTTTATGTAATGCATTGTGTGTTATCTGTATGTATGTTAATTGTATACATCATCACACCACCACGTGATATGTGCGCATCTCACTTAAAAATAACAAAAACTATGTAACACGCTGTAAGGTTACACTGCTAATGTAATGGCTTCTCTGTAATGTTCCACTGCTTAGGTAATAGTTTCCCTGTAGTGGTAATGTTTGGGTTATGACTAGAGATAACGGGACATGCTAGCCAATGAGTGGGATGTTGTTCTTTCTTGTGTGTCTGGGAGCTGGGAATTCACGGTCTTTTGCCATGGAGAGCAGGGAGAGAAGACACGAATGGAGAGAGTTGGTAGACTTCGGACAGAGGGATTGGAGCAAGGGTCCAAAGGTCAGCGATGATCGAAGGAGGTCGATGGTGCATGAACGGCCTTATCAGTCAGCTTCAATGTTGTGCATTAGACTGTTTCATGAGAATGAGCCCTTTATCTTTTTTTGTTTTCTTTACTAACAATATAGTCAAATTAAGAACTATAAAGCTCAATTGTTTAATCGCATATTGTATACTGTTCGTTATTTCATGGTACTGATTTGTAACAGGGGGCACATCACGCAGTATCCACCCAAATGAGATTTTTTAAGTTTGGCCGGGCTGAGGAGGTTATCATCCCCTATATTAAGCTGCTCGCCGAAGCAAGAGTTACATCTGAACAAGTTCTCTTTGGCTCCCGTCTTTTTTGCTTTCAATTAATTTAATGTTTAGAAGTTACAAAACATGACAATGGCAATGAGGTATGTTGAAGCTCGTTAAAAAAAGCACTGCAAAAAATGGTTGAGTTTTAAAAAGGTGCAGCACTTTTCATTTCCTTTGAAGCAACAGATTTTCACCACGACAGGAAAGATGACAGAGTTAAAAAAGCATAAAATGGTAGAATTCAAAGGTTCATAAACAATGTTCCCCCTAATTTGTAATGGCCAGTGCGTGCAAAAATCTTGTGTTGTGCAATTTTTTCCCCCGTGATAATGATATTTGCATATTGAATTTCATATATAGGGTATTCATTTTAACAGCTAGCAAAACACTGTCAATAAGAACCTTGATCTTCTCTAGGTTTGATCATTTTCAATCTTGTTCATCTGCACACTCACAAAACATATGTAGCAGCCCTGTAGCATGTAACGAAGGATTTTCTTGCTGGAGTTTTTGCACATTGTTCATACGTGATTTGCTTGTTAAATGACACTTTAAAAATTCAAGTTTCCAAATATCACTCCACTTGTTCCCACTGGGCCGGCTGGTGGCATAGTGGCATCAGCGCCAGACTTTGGAGCAAAGGCTACTGAGTTCAAATCCAGCCGGCTCCCTTGCACACTTTCCATCTGTGCTGGGTTGAGCATTGAGCTAGCATCTCAGTCTCGTAAAAATAAGGAAGCCTGCTAAAAAAAAATGCCGTCACGATGGCGTCCCGATGATTCCACTCAGAGTTAAGGGCTTTCTTCTTCTTCTCCAGACAATACATGAGGGTAACACCAATTTCTGTATTGTACATAAATATTTCTCATAGCTGCTGACCTTATAAGCTTTCATTAAGTCATTGTGTTTTAAATGATCTAGCAGTTCTTTTTCGTCTTTGGAATTTGACATAGTGAAACGATAATCTCTTTAATAAAGACTGTATAAAGCCTGTTCTAAAATCTGCATTGCAAACTCTACACTTTCAACACCGTCCACATCAGAAACTGAAAAAATATGTGATTGTGTACAATTGTGAAATATACTTAACATACCAACGAGGTAGTGGGTGATAAACTTTTGTGCGCAGTTTAAATTCCTTTGTGCACTGTTAGCAAAGGACGTGTGCATGTGCACATGCACAAACCTTAGAAGGAACACTGCTCATAAGCAGCGAGTACCAGATGATAATAATCATAAAATAAAATGAGCAGAAATGGCTGGCTCTATCGGAAAGATTGGCACTTTTGATTATATAACAGATAACTGGATATTGTATACTGAGCAGATTAGTCAGTATTTTATAGTAAACAGAATGGTTGACGATAAGTGAGTGCCAATTTTGCTGAGAGCATTGGATTTAAAAGCATACTGTATGCTTAGGAGTTCAACTGTTCCAACCAAACTAGCCAATATGAACTTTGCTGCTATTGTGAAAGTAATACTGGAACATTTAGATCTGAAATCATTGATGATTGCAGAACATTTTTAGCTTCATAAGGGGAAGCAAAAGGAAGAGAAGTCCATTTCAGCATACGTGGCTGGATTGAAGAAATTGTCTGAGCATTGTCAGTTCAGTGATAGGCTTAATGATGCACCAAGAGATCACTTAGTTTACGGAATCTTACAAGAAAGCATCAAAACAAGTGCTATCTGAAGCACAACTTTTATTTAAAAGAAATTGCTGCATCAATTGAAATGATAGACAGGAGCGCAAGTGAGCTTGAACAAAATTGCAGAGTCTAAACAGAAACCAACCTGGACAAAAAAAAATTGTGCTACCGTTGTCACAGGGGCTCACACTGGATTAAAACCAAAATTTGCAGAAAATACAACAAAGTAGGTCACACACCAAGAGCATGTCAAAGAGGCAAAAATAAATGGACTGCACAGGAAAGAGAGAAAGATCGAAAGTCAAGTTGCAGTTTCAAAAAGAGCACTAACCTGCATGCTGTTAATGAAAAGTCTGATAATGATCAGAGTGATGCAGGACTGAGTAGACTTGAGATCTACAATGTGAAAATTGACAATGGACAAGCAATATGGCTTACACCAGAAATGAACAGCAAATTAATTAGAATGGAATCGGACTGACTCGGCTGTATCAGTTATTCCACAAAATGAGTTTGAATGACATTTCAATGATACAGAACTTGAAGACTGCAGATATCCAAGAAATAATCTATATTGAGGTAAGGATAACTCCTGCAGGAATAACATTTGTTACACTGAAATACAACTAACAAGCCACTTTGGGCTTGTATGTGGTAAAAACATTAGGGCCATCTTACTGGGGGCATGATTGGCTGAGACAATGACAACTTGATTGGAGATCCATCTACCGTTTGCATGCCACATCCCCTGCAATAGAGTCAACTGGAAACAAAATAAGAAAAGTACAGGATGATGACTCAATTGTCTCCATGCTGTACACCAGGAACTGCTTCCCAACAGAAAGAAAAACAAGTGTTGCTGCCTCTGTGCCTTGGGTTGGAAAGCACATTGGACTAAGGAATTACTGTGCTGCTTAGAGGAATCATGAAAATGACAGAGCAGTGGTCTGGCTACAACAATTTTTGTAGTTAACATATCTGAGAAAGTTTCTGAGATGTTAGTCAGGCAGTTACTTGTGAAATGTGGCTTAGTTTTGGATCATAATACCATAAGATATAGAAGCAGAATTAGGCTATTTGATCAATTGACCTTACTCCAACATTTCTTCTTGGCTAATCCATTTTTCATCTCAGTCCACATCTCCTGCCTTTCCCTGTATCCCTTCATGTCCTGACCAATCAAGTATCTATGAACCTCTGCCTTAAATATACATAAAGACCTGGCCTCCACAGCTGCCTGTGGCAAATAATTCCACAGGTTTACACTCCTTGGCTAGAGAAATTCTGTCTCATCTTCATTCTAAAGGGACACCACTCTATTTTGAGGCTGTGTCCTCTGGTCTTAGTCATTCTCATCATTGGCAATATCCTCTCCACATCCACTCTATCAAAGCCTTTCACCATTCAATAGGTTTCAATTAGGTCACAGCTCATTCTTCTAAATTCCAGTGAATACAGGCTCAGAACCATTAAATGTTCTTCACAGGACAAGCTGTTTAATCCTGGAATCAGTTTTGTGAACCTGCTTTGAACCCTCTCCAGGTTCAGCACATCCTTTCTAAGATAAGGGGCCCAAATCTGCACCAAGTGAGGCCTCACTAGTGCTTTATAAAGTTTCTACATTACATCCTTACTTTTATATTCTAGTCCTCTTGAAATGAATGCAATCATCATATTCACCTTTCTCATCACAGACTCAACCTGCATCTTTAGGGAATCTTAATCTTAATCTTTAGGGAATCCTACACAAGGACTTCCAAGTTCCTTTGCAACTCAATTTTTTTGTATATTCTCGCCATTTAGAAATCAGTTAATTCTCTGATTTCTTCTACCAAAGTAGAAGAAACCATACACTTCCTGACACAATCTCCATCTGCTACTTTTTTGCTCACTCTCCTAATCTGTCTCTGTCCTTCTGCAGCCTCCCTATTTCCTCAAAACTACCTGCTCCTCCTCCTATCTTTGTATCTTTTGCAAACTTTACAACAAAGCCATCAATTCCATCACCCAAATCATCGACATATAATGTAAAAAGAATCGGTCCCAACACAGATCCCAGTGGAATACCACTAGTCACAGGCAACCAACCAGAAAAGGCTCCTTTAATTCGCACTCTTTGGCTCCTGTCTATCTGCCATTGCTTTATCCATGCTCGACTCTTTCCTGTAATACCATGGGTTCATAGCTTGTTAAGCAGCCTCATGTGTGGCACCTTATCAAAGGCCTTCTGAAAATCCAAGTACACAACATCAACTGATTCTCCTTTGTCTATCCTGCTTGTTATTTCTTCATAGAATTCCAACAGATTTGTCAGGTAAGATTTTCCCTTGAGGAAATCATGCTGACTACAGCTTATTTGATCATGTGCCTCCAAGTACCCCAAAATCACATCCTTAACAATCAACACCAAAATCTTCCCAACTACTGCCGTCAGACTAACTGGTCTATAATTTCCTTTCTTCCGCCTCTCTTCCTTCTTGAAGAATAAAGTGATATTAACAATTTTCCAGTCTTCCAGAGGTATTCCAGAATCTAGAGATTCTTGAAAGATCATTAATAATGCTTTCTCAATCTCTTCAGCCTCCTCTTTCAGAACCCTGGGGTGTACACCATGTACTCTAGGTGACTTATCTACCTTCAGACCTTCCAGTTTCCCAAGCACCATCTTTCTAGTAGTGGTAACTTCACATACTTCATGACCCCGACACCTGGAATTTCCACCATACTGCTAAAGTCTTCCATAGTGAAAACTGACACAAAATACTTATTCAGTTTATTGGCCATTTCCTTGCACCCCATTACTATCCCTCCTGCATTGTTTTCCATAGTCCAATATCCACTTCTGTCTCTATTTCACACTTTATGTATCTGAAAAATCTTTTGGTATCCTCTTTAATATTATTGGCTGGTTTGGTTTACCTTCTTTAAGATTATTTAGTTGCCTTTTTTTTGGTATTTATAAGCTTTCCAATCCCCTAACTTCCCACTAATGTTTACTCTATTATATTCCCTCTCTTTGCCTTTAACTTCCCTTGTTAGTCATGGTTGAGTCACCTTGACTTTAGGATACTTCCTTCTCTTTGGGATGTATATATTCCACGCCTTCCGAATTGCTTCCAGAAATTCCAGCCACTGCTACTTTGTCATCATTCCTGTCAGTGTTCATTTCCCATCAACTCTGGCCTGCTCCTCTCTCATGCATCTGTAATTCCCTTTACTCTACTGTAATATTGACTTTAGCTTCCTCTTATCAAATTTCAGGGTGAATCCGATCATATTACGATCACTTACCACAAAGGGTTCTTTTACCTTAAGCTCTCTAATCAATTCTGGCTCATTGCACAATACCCAATCCAGAATAGCCGCTCCTCCAGTGGGCTCAACCAGGAGCTGCCCTAAAAAGCCATTTCATAGGCATTCTAGAAATTCCCCCTCTAGTAATTCTGCATCAACCTGCTTTTCCCAATCTACCTGCATATTTAAATCCCCCATGACTATTGTAAAATTGCTCTTTTGGCAGGCATTTTCTATCTCTCTTTGTAACTTTTAAACCACAGCCTTACTACTGTTTGGAGTCTGTCTATAACTTCCATTAGTGTCTTTTTGCCCTTGAAGTTCCTTATCTCTATCCATACCGATTCAACACCTTCCGACCCTAAGTCACCTTTTTCTAATGACTTAATTTCATTTTTTACCAATAGAGCCACACCGCCCCCTCTGCCTTCCTGCCTATTGTTTTGATACAATGTGCATCCTTGGACATTAAGCTCCTAGTTTTTAGCTGGAGCAGAGTTCCAGGATCTTCAAGAAAGTTGCAAGCACTTGGCTTCTGTGAGTATAACGTATCAGAATTGACTCTGCATGCATTAATGTTATTTCATGAACATCAGTTGGGAGACAAAAAGCTGCTTGTAAAAGAGGATGCAAAGATCAAAGCCTAGCTGGATGAATGGAAGGCCAATAAGAAAAGAGGCAATGGAGAAACGAAAACAAAACATTTGGAAGCAGAGTCAGTGACAGCACTTCAGAAGTGTCTAGGTGGGCACTTGAATCTCTTTGGCATAGGCGGCAAAAGGAGAGGGCTGGAAGATAGGATTATTACCAATTGGTGCCCACTGACCCCTAAACACAGTAGGCTGAATGACCTGTTTCCCTACAGCATGACGCTATGACCCTATGGCACACTCCCAGTTCTCAGGTGAAATATTCTTCTGCTTAGTATTCTAAAAGTGTAAACTATGTATCTTTACATAATGTTATAATGTAATTGTTAATAAAATAATATATGATGTTAAGCTTTTTGATATTTGTATTGATGTATTTTTAAATACTTTTTAATGTTATAGTTCTTGAAGTGAGAATTAGAATCAGGTTTATTATCATTGTCTTATATGATGTGAAATCTGTTGTTTTTCAGAACGGTACAGAATGAAACCAGAAATTTTGTGTTTAGTTTAGTGGGAAATGTCTTTTCAGGTTATGAATTGTTGCTTAATGAAACATTTTACAGTGAAACAACCTTTTAGTAAATTAAGGAGTACCTGCATTCTATTTCTGTTGGCAAATCCAAACTTGCTGGAATGAGTGCCAGCCAAACATATAGGGATTCCATTTATCTCAGTTTCACAAATGGGCTCCGAACAATGTGGTCCAATGTCATGGAAACTACCTGGTGCATGAGTTTTCAATGTTGTCTGTTTGCTGCAATTTAATTAGTGCCCATACCAATCCTGTAGTGCAGACTTCAGTTCTGGATCACAGTTTACTCTTTTGAAAAAGGCATAGAATGGAACAGTGCCAGAAACAGTCAGTGAGCTAGTTTGCATTTTTACTGTTGAAGAACAGGAAGAAGAAACGGGGCTTAACTCTGCTCAAGAACTCAGAGGCGCAGTGACATGAATGAGTTCTAACATTAAAGGTTAGAACCTACACAGGAAATGCAAGCCAAGCAAACAGCAAATGCACAGCATGGCACTGACTGACACATATCCTAGAAAGGTCGCAGGTCATCAAATGAACTAATGAAAGCTGGTATATGAATTGACTCTCCTGTAACTTAGTGAAAATAAACAGGGAATAATTTACATAGTGAGTGTTTTCTGTGAATGCACTGAACAGGAGGCTCACTGGAACAAAAGAACTTGAAACATTGACATTCAACATCCGTATCAGGACAGGACCGAGGAAAAAGAAAAGATGAAGAAGCAATGAGTGAAAAAAAAATCATTCTAAGGAATCCTGAAATATATCACAGAGAATGTTTTATTTTGTATTTGTGATAATAGTGCTCAACAAAATCTCTTCTGCAAGATGAGCAATGGTATAGTTTGTTCCTCAATAATGTTTGGTTAAGGAGAAATATTATCTGGGACATGAGGAAGACTCTTTGCTCTACTTTTAACAGTGTCATAATATCTATCCATGCATCTATCAACACCAGCATAGTAAAGTATTAACACAAAATTAAAGGTTCAATACATGAAGGCAACTTGAATAAGATAGCTGAATTGATTGCTTGAACAGAAATAAAGTGTGAATGAACTCATTGCCATTACAGTGAGACAAGGCTGGGAACTAAATATTGCAGGTAAGTTGACATTTCAGACTGATAGAAAGAAACATAGTTGGGATGGTTCTATTAACAAGGAACAGACTGATACAGTCGGTGAGATTATCAATACGGCAAGATATAATTATTAAGATGCAATAGCCAGTATAAATAAGTGAAGCTCCAGGTGTATGTTATAGGGAAATGCGAAGTAATTCACTTTGTTTGGAGAAAAGGGAAAGCATTTTAGTGTCAGTCTCAGGGTGTGCTCAATCTTTGAGGTCAGTGGTGATATTCACTTTGTTTAATACTTTAAGTGGGAAAGGCTGCAGGATGCTGTGGTACAGAAGGATTTGGTACTCACAGATGAAGCACAGAGAGCAGCATCTAAGTCCAGCAAGTCATTAAGGAAGATAATATAATGTTGGATCTTTATCACAAAAGGAATAAAGATACTGAGAACATGTTTCCCCTCTGGAAAAACTCTAGATCTGGGAGACGTAGATTCACATTAAGGGAGTGCACACCTAATTGGAA
Organism: Hypanus sabinus; assembly: GCF_030144855.1. NCBI lineage: Eukaryota > Metazoa > Chordata > Chondrichthyes > Myliobatiformes > Dasyatidae > Hypanus > Hypanus sabinus. The sequence goes on from NC_082706.1 coordinate 167,673,690, forward strand.
AAAAGGGGAGCTATTTTTTCTTGGAGGACTTTGAACTTTTGGAATTCTTGAGCCCAGGCAGATAGGAAGGTTGAATCTTTGAATATATTTAAGGCCGAGATTTTTTTAAAAAAAATGTGTTATAGGGGACAAGAATGACAGTGGAACTGAGGTGAACGTAAGAACAGCAATGACCTTTTGAATGTAAGAGAAGGCTCTAGGTATCATGTGACCATCTTCTCTTCCTATTTGTGTTGTTCTTCTATAATCTAGTGATCAGCAGGAGGAAGTACCCTCTGGGAGTCTTTATGGCTAATTCAGCTGACCTCTGCAATTAATTGGAGACTCCCAAATTCACATTTTTGTCTATTGCCATATAACTGTAAACTCAGTTTTGGCTAATCGGCAGACCAAATGGCCTGGAGTGGAAAGATAATTCAGAGGTGCCAAAATAGGGAATTATTTAAATGAGTTACATGCGATACCCTGGGCCTAAAATTCCCCAGAGTAATTTTAATATATTCTGGTAGCATCTAAGGTGTATCAGTTGACAAATGGCTGTGTCAGGGCCAATATAAACATTTGTTTTTATGCACATTTTCCACAGAATAGTTCTTCCAACGCTGGAACCCATTTACTTATCCAATGAATAGTGAACAGTTTTTGTATTGGATTATCCTGCTAGGAAGTTCATCAGATGGAAGTCATCATTTACAATGTACCAGCCGACCAGCGTGAACAAAAGTCTCAGCCTAACTTGTGAGTTCACATTCTGAATCAATACTTCAGTCCAAAAACTTCTTGTGCGGAAGGAAAAAGTGATAACCTTCAAGCCAACATGAAACTCAATGGCTTTATCCTCTTGTCTCCCAGAATAACCCCCACAAGATCGGCTCAAATATCTGCCCTTTCAGGATATGAATTCTTTCAGTACGGCATAAGCTGCATAAGGAGCAGGAATGCCTTTCTGAGATTTTCCCTGTGACATTTGGAATGTTTTCATCAGTCAAGCCTGTGAAAATCTCTCTCCCACTCCCACCTCTTGTTTGACAGCCAGCTAAACACTGCTTTCTTAAGAAAGGAGTCTAGGATTGAGACTTACTTAAATATTATAAATGGTTTTAGTCACAAAAATTGCTGAGCTTCTTCCAAACTTCTACATTTAGACATAACAATATTTAATTATTTTATCAGTAACTTTAAATTTAACCATAAATACACAACTGCAAACTTAGATTAATGGGTAACACACTATCTTTGTTTAATTCCTATTACCATTTTCTTTTTTATCATTATTGCTGCACATCCTACATATTTTATGGGCCTAGAAGTAATTATCTCCAACATATTATCTTTCAACACCCCTCTGTTTCTACTGGAATTCAGGGTTGTGTAAGAATTGCTATTAACTGATTTTAAAATTTTCTGACCTGCACTTATTTATTGTTTATTGACATTCAGCACAGAGCAAGTAATTTCAGTTCTTCGAGCCACACCAGCCAGCAATCCCCTAACGTAATCCTAGCCTAATCATGGAACAATTTAAAATGACCAATTAACCTATGTCTTTGGGAGAGCATAAAAACTCCTTACAGGCTATGGCGGGAATTGAACTCGCGTCACCTGTACTGTACTGTAGCAACACACACAAAATGATGGAGGAACTCAACAGGCCAGGCAGCATCTATGGAAAAGGGAAAACAGTCAATGTTTCAGGCTGAAGACCCTTCATCAGGCGTAACGAAGGGTGCTGATGAAGGGTCTTGGACTGAAACATTGACTGCACTCTTTTCCATAGATTCCGCCTACTCTGCTGAGTTCCTCCAGCATTTTGAGTGTGTTGCTCGGATTTCTGGCTTCTGCAAATTTTCTCTTGTTTATGGTTTGATTATCTCTGGTTTTAGTCTCACCCAACCCCCGGAGAAACAGCCTCCATGATTTACCTTATCTATGCCCCTCAGAATTTTGAATATCTCTATAAGTCCTCGCCTCATTTTTCTACATTGTAGGAAATAAAGTCCTAACATATTTAACTTTTACTTATAACTCAGATCCTTAAGTTCCAGTGACATCCTTGTAAATTTTTCTGCAATCTTTCAAGTTTATTGACATCTTTCCTGTAGACTAGAGTTACAAACAATACTCCATATTTGTCCTCTCCAATGTCTTATACAACTTTAAAGTAACACCCCAATTCCTGCACTCAATGCTTTATAAGTTTAGAGCATTTTGGGGCAGTTAAACAATGTTGAACTAAATTTACTAAGTATACCTGCAGGAAAAAGAATCTCAGGATTATATGTGGTGGCATGTATGAACTGTGATAACAAATGTTATTTTGAATTTTGAACTTTGAAGTTCCTTTCCTGGCTAGTTCCTGTTTTTTAGGAACTTTGGTGCATGACAGCAATGAACAAAAGCAATTTTTTAAAAATGAGTCATCTCCAGGCAGCTTTCACACTTCTCAGAATGAGTAACGGAGTGAAGTCATATAATTCAATAAGCAGGGCATCAGCCTACTCTCATAGTGAAGCAGCTTTGTTTAAAGTCATCCCCCAGGCAAAACAGGTGATAGTGAGACCCCCATCCCCACCGTCATTATGGCTTTTCCAAACAGTGGACCTAGGTATCTGCCTGAGGCAGGTGCACAGTTTATTTTGGCATTTAAATATTTTGCTTAGCACAATGCTTTACAGTAGAGGTGACTTGGGTTCAATTCCCATCGCTACCTGTAAGGAGTTTGTACTTTCTCCCTGTGACCATGTGGGTTTCCTCTGGGTGCTCTGGTTTCCTGCCACACTCTGAAGATGTACCAGTTGCTAGGTTAATTGGTAAATTATCGCATGATTAGGTGAGGATTAATTTGAGGGATTGCTGGGTGGTGTGGCTCAAAGGACTGGATTTGAACTGACTCTGTACTGAATCTCAAATAAAATAAACTGTGTCTCAGATCCAATGATATTTGTAGAATATAGATCAAAGGACTTGAACTCACATGTAGTGAATTATTGAGTTATGTGAGGCTGCAATGTATTTTACTTTTAGCAATGTAAAGGTTACCTGAGCCGCTGCCACACAAGGTCACCTTAGTTCCCAAAAACTGATATATTCTTCATCTTTTTCAACATACTTCATTCATGGATAACTGCTTGGCATAATTAGCAACAGTGATATAACTGATCGTGTTCAAGTAATTGTGCAGGTCTCTCCAAGGTGTGCCCATGAGCTGGGAGGAAAGCCTATAACCTCCATTTTAGCCTTTCTCCTGTGACTCATGCAGAAGTAAGTGTGTGTGTGTGTGTGTGTGTGTGTGTGTGTGTGTGTGTGTGTTAATCTGCAAGGATGACTGCATGCATGAACATGAGTGAAATGTATGTATACATGTGAAGTGTATGACTGGGCAAGTCTAAAGTTCAAGCGCAAAGAGCAAGTCAGTCAGATGCCAAAAGGCCACAAAGAAGGAAAATCTATTTTGGAAAAACATCACAGAAGTAGCAACTAAGAATATGCCACACAAACAATTATGTAAACATGACAAAATGCATCCCTGGCATTTTTTTGTTACACTAGTGTACACTTTCACAAATAGATCACACTATTTTTTGTCTTAATGTTGAAACTTATAGATGGAATTTTCAACTTCAAAGGAAACTTAAAATGTTGCTATATAACCATTCTGATGATGCTTTCCATTGAGGGCATCTTAAGTACTCCTTTACTGAAGCCAAACTTCCAGTGGTACTTCAATCTCATTTATATATACAAGGCAGATAGACAGTAGCTCTGAGCAAGAACACAATTTTTTGTGTGTTTAAGGAAGACTAAGGCATAAGTTTCAACCTTCCCTGTGTTTATCACAGGCTAAGGACCTTAGTATGCTGAGCTCAATGCCATCCATAACATTCATTATCTGAAATGCTGGACAGCTCCCTCCATTGAGTTTCAGTTGAACTTTTATCCACAGCAAAATGATAACAACCTGCTACCCTAGATTAACTGGCTTCTCAAGGGTTGCTAAAATAACTTAATAAACGAAGAAGGTTTTTTTTAATTTTTGGATAAAAGTTAAAGCCTTCATTAGTTAAAATCCACCAGCAGTAAATCTAGGCTAGGAAATGTCCTGTCCGCTACCACAGATGCAGATATCATCTTTCCTGATTGATTTAACAGGATCTCCTATCTTGTCAAATGAAACCCTGTTTGCTAACTTTAAAAAAAATAATATTTAAAAATACACTCCCTGAATCTATTCCTTATTTTAAGACATTGTTCTGAGAAATATGTATATATGTGTCTTTCTATCAATTTGCATATGTTTGTAGGTGGGGTAGAGAGGATGTAGTGTGTGTGTACATCCTACTACAAGAATGAGTGTACATGTTCTTGTGTATCTTGCCTTTAATGGTAATGATTACTTGATTAAATTGCTGCAACCAATTCTAAATGTTTATCAGTACATTCTCTTCATTGTCTGTTACCAAGGAGTTAAATCATTGAAAACTTATATATGATGGTTAATAGAGAAATCTATTGAAATTCTACAAAGCATTGTGGCAATCAATCAATAACTTTTATCAATGGTAATGGGGAATATATGGCCCATAGCTTCCTTACCTCAGTTCCTGTGTCACAGGCTCCACTGGAACTGTCAACAGAGAATAAAAACAGTTAAGTTTACATTTCCACTAAAAGAGCTTCTGCTGTTTGCACCTGTCTCCCTGTGATGACTCCACCTGTAGTAGTAAAGCTACAGGTGCGCTTAAATTCACAGCTACGTCAATTGAAAAGCCATTACAGGTTCACTTTAACTAAGAACAGTGCATTAATCGAAGCTATTTAAAAGCAGGTGATATAACAATTTTCCTGACCCTAGTAATTTTCAGTCTTGATCCTGCCAATAATAATGTTAATGCACTACACAGTGCACTATGTGTAATAAACCATTTTCCCCATTAGAGTTTGCTGCTACAAATAATATTTATTGCTCATTGTAAAGAAGTTCCGGACAGTTCTCCTTAGTTCCTTAGCCATCCTTACCCAACATATGAATGCTTCTATCTTAATGAAGAGACGAAACCCTAGAAATTACACTGTATGATAAAAACATAAAAATGCTCAATAAATTTAATATTTCAGAGTTGGAAGCCAATTTTCATAAGAAGGTATTAAGTATTATCATACGCCATAATTCCCATGTCTGGCTGTTCTATTTCATTTTCATTAATTTAAAGGAACATACAAATAAAGAGATTATGGCGATAATTCATCTGTAAACAATTTGCCTTAAATAATTTGCTTGCAATCATGAACTTCATTTCAAATCCTCAACATGCCCGAAAATGCTAAGTTACTCATGAGATTCAGACACATTAACCAGTTTGCATACTATACTATCCACTAATGGCATTTGAATGCGTGGAAAGTTCATATGATCTTTAAAGGATTGCTGACCAGGATATCAGATCAACTCTGAATATTTACAACACTACAACACAATATATATGTGTTGAATATATGCTAATATGAATGTACTTCTTCCTAAAGACCGTACTTCTGACAAATAACCTTCTCTTCGTATTGTGTGGAATAATCAGCCCAAGTTGTGTCTTTAAATTTTGTGATAGGCATAAAAATTGCAAATTTCAGTCTAGAATTACAAATGTGACAACCATTTTTGACTTTTCTTTCAGCTGAGTCTAGCTGTGTTCTTTCAGCATGATGCCATGTAACGGGTTAGACCTTTGATGCCAATCAATGCTGCTTCACACCACCCACACCATCCTGCATCAACACTACTCCCCTCACAGACACGCCTCACCATAACCCTCTGCCTCCCCTTGGCCAGATACTACAAATTCTGATTGCTGCGTTCAGCAGTCAGTGCAACAACTGCTCTAAATTTTACTATTTTGCTGGAAAATCAAATGATAAAATATGAGCTGAATTATTGTGAAAAGTAACAAAAGGAAAGACATATTCCTTCTCACATAGTTTGAATATGAAGCTAACATGGGTAGATAGGCTGAACACTGAACAGTCAGGCTATGAATATAGAGTACTTCTGCCCTGCCATGTGATATACAGTGTATTAGTGCATTTTATGTGCCGTGACTGTAATTATGCAATTTAGAAGTATAGATGGGGCAAAGGGAGTAAATTTGATTTGTCTTCTGCTTATCACAGGACAAAATCACTTTGTTTTTAATTTAAAGAGGAATATGGCATCAAGCTATGGCATAGGTAAGGAATGCCATCTTTCATAACTCCTGTAAAGCCAACTAAGCAAAGAATAAAAATGCCAGAATGGAATTTTCAAAAAGCATTACTGACTTTATTCTTTGCTTTAAAGCAAAATTAGTGCATACATTTTGAAATTCTGGAGGCAATGGCTTGGATTCGTCAATAAGTAAACCCATAGAGAACCAGGCAAACTGGCATCAGTCTATGTATTCAGATGGCATTGCTGATCCGCATGGCACACCACTGAATAAAATTAGATTTTTATGCTCTGTTGCACTCAGCTATTAGTGTCACACCAGCAGAGATTACAAATTCTCTCTCATGTTTCATGATAGTCTATGCACAACAGTTTATTCCATATCTATCTCAGATAGAACTAAATAACATACCTTCCACTGGTTTAATCAACAGAAAGACTTAACATCAATGGTTATTTTTGCCTTTATTGAACTTTAATAACATTTTATTTTTTTACCAACTTTGTATCACAAGTTTTGTATTTGTCAATGTGGAAAAGTACAAACATTTGTAAGTCTAACAAAGGTGAGTTTACTTTTCCAACAGACTTCCAACTGCTGGCTGACAGCATCAGGAAGTCATGAGGATGTGCATACAGTCAACAATTGAAAAACATGGACAACATATTCACGATTATCCAGTAATCACTGCTAATCAGAAAGCTTGCATTGACAATGGAAGTTTGTCCTTGATTTTATGTGCCAAGTGTGTGACGGAGAAGCATTTACACATTTCATTCCATTTCTGTCAACTTTAATGAAACTGAATGTCTTCATATTAGCATGGCACGCATACACAACTGTAGCCAAAGTCAAAATCGAGCTTATTGTCATATGTGAAAGTGCATGTATGCACAGATGCAATGAAAAACTTACTTGCAGAAGCATCACAGGCACATTGCATCAATGTCTGAGGGAATAGTTCTACAATAGGATGTTTACTTTATTTTCTGTGTGGCTTTGTTCATTGTCTCTGGTGGATTTAGCCCCATTGAGTGGAAGAATGAACTAAAGCACCATTGCCAAAAAAACAAGGATTAGTATAAACTTATACTCTCAGGCATGAATGCATGTGTCAATGTATATGACACTCTGAATATAACCAGGAGAGCATTATGCTGAAAGGAATGAATCATGCCTGACACAATGTTTCCCCCGGAGACGTTTTTATATATTTTATAAACTCCCTGTTGTCAACTTAAAGTATTAAAATGTCACTGCATGTACCTATGAGCATAGATCAAAGCAGCAAGGTAATAATATCCACAAGACAATAAGACATAGGAGCAGAATTAGGCCATTCTGCCTATCATATGCTCTGTCATTCCATTATGGTGATTTATTATCCCTCTCAACCCCATTTTCCTGCCTTCTCCCCATATCCTTTGATGCCCTGACTAATCAAGAACCTATCAATCTCTACTTTAAATATAAGCAATAACTTGGCCTATGGCAATGAACTCACAGATTCACCACCCTCTGGCTAAAGAAATCCTCCTCATCTCTGTATTAAATGTATGTCCCTCTATTCTTAGCAGTAGTAAGCATCCCCTTCATATCTAAATCTAGGCCTTTCAAGATTTGATAGACCTCAATGAGATCACCCCTCATTCTTTTAAATTGCAGTGAGTAATAACGTTCCATCAAACGTTCCTTGTACATTAACCCTTTTATTCCTAGTATCATTCTTGTGAACCTCCTCTGGACTCTCTCCAATGCCAGCAAATCCTTTTTTAGATAAGGAGTCAAAAGCTGCTCATGATACTCCAAGTGTGGTCTGACGGAGGTCTTATAAAGACTCAGCATTATATCCTTGTTTTTACATACTAGTCCTCTTGAAGTGAATGCTAACATTGCATTTGCCTTCCTTACCACCACTCTAATAAGCTTCCTTTCCTTCTTTTTTATTCTTCAGTTCTCTTCTGTAAGAGCACTGTTAGTGTAGCGAGAATGTGTCCAGGGGCTGCGTTGTGCTCTGTGTGTGAGATGTGAGAATTTTGGGAGGCCTCCTGCCTCCTGGACAACCACGTCTGCACCAGGTGCACTGAGCTGCAGCTCCTCAGAAGATGCGCTAAGGAACTGGATCTGCAGATCAGTGACCTACAACTCATACAGGAGACTGGGGAAGTGATAGATAGGAGGTACAGGGAGGTAGTCACCCCTAGGTGGCAGGATGCAGGTCACATGGTGACTGTCTGGAGAAGAAAGGGGAAATGGGCTGCCGGTACAGAGTGTGGCAGTTCCACTTAATGATTAGCATACCGGTTCGGATACAATTGCAGGGGATGGTTTGCCAAGGGTGGGGGTCTGCTGTGACAGGGTTTGGTACTGTGCATCAGAAGAGAAGAGAGATGAACAGGACTTCAGTAGTGATAGGAAATTCCAAAGTTAGAGGAATAGGGACACCCAGATTGTATGTAGCCTTCCAAGTGCCAGGGTCAGGGATGTCTCGGATCACACCCATGGCATCCTAAAGGGGGAATGTGAACAACCAGAAGTTTTGGCACATGTTGGCATCAATGACACAGGTACAGGGGTGGGCAAACTTTTTGACTTGTGGGCCACAAAGGGTTCTAAAATTTGACAGGGAGGCCGGACCAGGAGCAGATGGATGGAGTGTTTTGGTAATACACCTCATAAGAGAAAATAAAATATCATGGGATATGTAGAAAACATGTGCTTTAATTTCAATTGAAAATGAACAAATGCATTACAACAAAATATCTGTCTTTGAAGTCCCATGGTATTTAGCTATTTATTGAAATGACTTTTAAAACACTGAAAATTAAATGAATAAAATACAGCTTTTTTAATAGTAACAGTTATTATTTTAAAGCACTGAAAATTCTGTTATCCTTCAAGATATTATCATCATCACTCTCCTCCTGACTGTCTTTATTTCAAAAACGGTAGGAGATGCAGGTCTACTTGTCCTGCTCCTTATTCAATTGTCCCCTGTGCCAAAACTCAACAACGACCAGCATAAGGACAGAACAGTGACAGCGCGCCAGTATGCGGAGCGTGTTATTTGATCTGGAGCACATTTTTTATTTTGAGAACGTACGTGTACCTGCGCACTACTCATGTCCATCACTTAACAGAAATGACATGTAACATGTAAGGCTTATTGAAAAAAATATTTTCAAATCATTTTTTACATAACACAACAAAGAAACTTATTTTTAATTTCAGTGGGAACAGTGTTGTTGGTCTCCCTTTTTAGCCAGCGCATCAAAGTCTGGATTTAGTTTTGTTGTGGCGATTCTCAGGATGGATCTGAGGAGTTGGTCAGTTAATTTGGATCTGTGGCTGGCTTTGTTGATGTTCATGACGCTGAACGCCTGTTCACACAAATAGGTCGAGCCGAACAAAGAGTAAAGCGCAAATGTGGAGTAATACGCTGCACATCAACAAAGGTCAATGTATATAGAGTGCGTCATCTATTGGGAAAATGCCAGAATTGCGGGGAGAAAACGTTAACAAGTTTTATCAATATAATTTCATCAAGTTCTGCGGGCCGTAGTTTGCCCATGCCTGCACAGGTAGGAGGCACAAGGAGATCCTGAAGAGAGATTTTAGGGAGCTAGGTAGAAAGTTGAAAAACAGGATCTCCAAGTTAGTAATCTCCGATTGTTGCCTGTGCCCTGCGTCAGTGAGGGTAAGAACTGGAGCATTTGGCAGAATAATGTGTAGCTGTGTAACTGGTGCAGGGGGCAGGGGTTCAGATTTCTGGTTCATTGGGATCTCTTCTGGGGAATGGATGACCTGTAGAAAAAGGATAGGTTACATCTAAACCCAAAGGAGACCCATATCATTGCAGGCAGGTTTGCTAGAGCTGTTCAGGGGGATTTAAACTAATTTGGCAGGGGGTGGTGGGGGTGGGAACCTAAGTGATAGGACTGAAGATGGGGCAGTTGGTTTACAAACAGAGTGTAGTGAGACTATGAGGAAGCATAGGCAGATCATAGGGCAAAATTGAAGTCAATGGGATGAGTTGCAATGTAAAAGGGGGACAAGATCAAAAAGGAAGATGAATACAGGAGTGAAGGTGTTATGTTTGAATGCATGCAGTTTGCTGAGTAATGTAGATGAACTTGTAGTGCAGTTGCAGATTGGCAGGTGTGATGTTAATTACAGAATCACAGCCAAAACATCCAAGGATACACATTGCTTTGAAAGACCAGGCAGGTAGGCAGAAGGGGGTGAGGTGACTCTATTGGTAAAAATGAATTGAATCCCTTAGAAAAAAGTGACATAGGATTGGAAAATGTAGAATCCTTTATCTAGAGTTACAAAACTGCAGCTGATGGGAGTTCTATACAAGCCCCTGAACAGTAACCAGCATTTGGGATATAAATTCCAGAGGGAAATGGATAAGGCATTTCATAAGGGCAATGTTACAATAGCCATGCGGTGGGGGGTGGGGTTCAATATACGGGTAGATTGGAAAAATCAAGCTGATGCTGTATCCCAAGAGAGGAAATTTGTAGAATGCCTACAGAATGGCTTTTTAGAGCAGCTTGTCATTGAGCCTACTAGGGGACAGGCAATCCTAAACTGGGTAATGTATAATGAACTGGAATTGATTAGAGAGGTAAAGGAATCCTTAGGGACCCATGATCATAATATTATAGAATTCACCCTGCAATTTGAGAGGGAGAAGCTAGAGCTGAAGAATACTGTAATCAGTATTACAGTATAATAAAGGGAATTACAGAGGCATGAGAGGGGAGCTGACTAAAGTTGACTGGAGGGGGACACTGGCAGGGATGACAGTAGAAAAGCAATGGCTTAAGTTTCTGTGAGGAATTCAGAAGGCAGATGTGTTGGCATCAGACTGAGTGAAAATAGTACACTTCCTGTCACGAGTCCCAGCAGAGATCAGCTATCTACACTCTGCAAAGTTTTGCTTCTGGCAAAGAGTCTTACTGGATGCCAGCTCAGATGGAAGATCAAGGATGAGAGAAAGCAACCTAAATTTGTTCAAGCACATCATGCTTAACAGACCAAAACTGAAATTTTTGAAGAAGATGTAAGGTCGAGGGGGGTGGGGGTGCGGTGGCTGGAATGAAAGTTGTTATTTACTCTCAGGTAAATCAAGGAAGTAATCCAAGTCAATTTTAGAGCTATCTATTAACCACATGATTCTTGAGGCTGGTAAATAACATATGTAAGCAATGTGCATTCTTGCAGCTACACAAAATTATTATATAAGAACGTAACATATAGGATCAGAATTAGGCCATTTGGCCCATTGAGTCTGCTCCTCCATTTTATGATGACTGATCCGATTTTCCTCTCAGCCTCGATCTCTTGCCTTCTCCCCATATTCCTTCATATCCTGACCAATCAAGAATCTATCAACTTTTGCCTTAAATATACATAAAGACTAGGCTTCCACTCTACTGCCTGTGATAAGGAATTTCACAGATTCACCACTCTCTGGATAAAGAAATTCCTCCTCATCTCCATTCAAAAAGACATCCCTCTATTCTGAGGCTGTGTCTTCTGGTCTTAGATTCTCCCACCTCAGGAAACATCCTCTCCACGTTCACCTTATCAAGGCCTTTCACCATTCAATAGGTTTCAATGAGGTCACCACTCATTCCTTTCAATTCAAGTGAATACAGGCCCAGGGCCATCCAACGCTTTTCATATGACAATTCTCTCAATCCATGACTCATTTTCGTGAACCTTCTTTGAACCCTCTTCAGTTTCAGCACATCATTTCTAAAATAAAAAGCCCAAAACTGCTCCAAGTGACTCCTCACCAGCACTTTATAAAGTCTCAACATTACATCCCTGCTTTTATACTCTAGCCCTCTTGAAATGAATGCTAACATCACATTTGCCTTCCTCACCACAGACTCACCCTGCAAATTAACCTTGACAAAATCATGCACAAGGAATCCAAAGTCCCTTTGTAACTCTTTTTTTTTGTATTTTCTCCCCATTTAGAAAATAGTCAACCTTTACATTTCATCTAACAAAGTGCATGGCCATACAATTCCCGACACTCTATTCCATCTGCTATCTCTTTGCTCATCCTCCTAATATAGCTAAATCCTTCTGTGGCCTTTCTACTTCATCAAAACAACCTGCCCCCTCCACCAACCATTGGCATATAACATAAAGAGAATTAGTTCACCCAAAGATCCTTGCGGAACACTACTAGCCACGGGCAGCCAACCATAAAAGGCTCTAATTATTCCTACTCTACTTCCTGCCTATCAGCCACTGCTTTTTCCATTCACAAATCTTTCCTGTAATACCATGGACTTGTAGCTTGTTAAGCAGGCTCGTGTGGCAACTTGTCAAAGGCCTTCTGAAAATCCAAATACACAACATTAACCAATTCTACTTTGTCTATCCTGCTTGTTATTTCTTCAAAGAATTCCAACAGATCTGTCAGGTAAGATTTTCCATTCAGGAAACCATGATGACTATGACCTACTTTATCATGTGCCTCCAAATACCCTTAGACCTCATCCTTACAAATCAACTCCAACATCTTCACTGAAGTCAAACGAACTGGACTATGGTTTCCTTTCTGCTTCTCTCCTTTTTTGAAGAGTGGAGTGACAATTGCAATTTTCCAGTCTTTAGGAACATATCAACAGAGAAAAACTACAGCACAATACAGGTCCTTCAGCCCACAAAGTTGTGCTGAACATGTCCTTCCCTTAGAAATTACCTAGGGTTACCCATAGTCCTCTATTTTTCTAAGCACGTACCTATCCAGGAGTCTCTTAAAAGACCCTATTGTATATGTCTCCACTACCATCACCGGCAGTCCATTCCAAGCACTCACCACTCTCTGCGTAAAAAACTTACCCCAACATCTCCTCTGTACCTACTTCCAAGGACCTTGAAACTATGCCTTCTCATCTTAGCCACTTCAGCCCCAGGAAAAAGCCTCTGACTATCCATGTGATCAATGCCTCTCATCATCTTATATACCTCTATCAGGCCACCTCTCATCCTCTGTCACTCCAAGGAGAAAAGGTTGAGTTCACACAACCTATTCTCATAAGGCATGCTCTCCAATCCAGGCAACATCCTTGTAAATCTCCTCTGCACCCTTTCTATGGCTTCCACATCCTTCCTGTAGTGAGGCAACCAGAACTGAGCGCAGTACTCCAAGTGAGGTCTGACCAGGGTCCTATATAGCTGCAACATTACCTCTTGGCTCCTAAACTCAATCCAATGATTAATGAAGGCCAATGCACCATATGCCTTCTTAACCACAGAGTCAACCTGTGCAGCAGTTTTGAGTGTCCTGTGGACTCGGAACCCAAGATCCCTCTGATCCTCCACACTGCCAAGAGTCTTACCATAAATACTGTATTCTGCCGTCATATTTGACCTACCAAAATGAACCACTTCACACTTATTTGGGTTGAACTCCATCTGCCACTTCGCAGCCCAGTTTTGCATCCTATCAGCGTCACTCTGTAACCTCTGACAGCCTTCCACACTATCCACAACATCCCCTACATGTCATCAACAAATTTACTAACCCATCCCTCCACTTCCTCATCCAGGTCAGTTATAAAAATCATGAAGAGTAGGGGTCCCAGAACAGATCCCTGAGACACACCACTGGTCACCAATGTCCATGCAGAATATGACCTGTCTACAACAAGTCTTCGCCTTCCATGGGCAAGTCAGTTCTGGATCCACAATGCAATGGCCCGTTGGATCCCATGCCTCCTTACTTTCTCAATAAGCCTTGCTTGGGGTACCTTATTTAATGCCTTGCTGAAATCCATATACATTAAATCTACTTCTCTACCTTCATCATTGTGTTTAGTCAAATCCTCAAAAAATTAAATTAGGCTTGTAAGGCACGACCTGCCTTTGACAAAACCATGATGACTCTTCCCAATCATATTATACCTCTACAAATGTTCATAAATCCTGCCTCTCAGGATCTTCTCCATCAACTTACCAACCACTGAAGTAAGACTCACTGGTCTATAATTTCCTGGGCTATCCCTACTCCCTTTCTTGAAGAAGGGAACTACATCCGCAACCTTCCAATCCTCCGGAACCTCTCCCATCCCCATTGATGATGTAAAGATCATCGCCAGAGGCTCAGCTGTCTCTTGCCTTGCCTCCTATAGTAGCTTCGGGTGCATTTTGTCTGGTCCCAGTGACTTATACAACTTGATGCTTTCCAAAAGCTCCAGCACATCCTCTTCCTTAATATCTACATGCTCAAGCTTTTCAGTCTGCTGTAAGTCATTCCTACAATCGCCAAGATGCTTTTCCATAGTGAATACTGAAGCAAAGTATTCACTAAGTACCTCTTCTGTCTCCTACGGTTCCATACATACTTTTTCACTGTCACACTTTGATTGGTCCTATTCTCTCATGTCCTATCCTTTTGTTCTTCACATACTTGTAGAATGCCTTGGGGTTTTCCTTTATCCTGTCTGACAAGGCTTTCTAATGGCCTCTTCTGGCTCTCCTAATTTCCTTTTTAAGGTCCTTCCTTCTAGCCCTATAATCTTCTAGATTTCTATCATTACCTAGTTTTTTGAACCTTTCATAAGCTCATCTTTTCTTCTTGACTAGATTTTCAACAGCCTTTGTACACCATGGTTCCTGTACCCTACCATCTTTTCCCTGTCTCATTGGAATGTACCTACGCAGAACTCCATGCAAATATCTCCTGAACATTTACCACATTTCCTCCATACGTTTCCCTGAGAACATCGGTTTCCAATTTATGCTTCCAAGTTCCTGCCTGAACTTCGGTGGGGGGGGGGGGGGTTCTTGAAAGTTTATAATTCATGCCTGCACAATCTCTTCAACCATCTCTTTCAGAACACTGGGGAGTACACCACCTGGTCCAGGTGACAATCTACCTTCAGACCTTTCAGTTTCCCCAAGAGCCTTTTCTCTGGTAAAGGCAACTTCACACACCTCATGATCCCTGCCATCTGGAACTTCCACCAAATTACTAGTGTCTTTCACAGTGAAGACTGATAGAAAATACTTGTTCAATTCATCCGACATTTCCTTGTCCCTGACTACTACCTCTCCAGCATTGTTTTTCAGTGGTCTGATATCCACTCTCGCCTCTTTTACAATATATGTAAGTGAAGAAATTTTCAGTATCCTCTTTGATATTATTGGCTAGCTTACTTTCTTATTCCATCTTTTCCTTATTAATGAGTGTTTTAGTTGCCCTCTGTTGGTTTTTAAAAGCTTCCCAATACTCTAACTATTGTTTGCTGTATTATATGCCCTCTCTTTCGTTTTTCAATTGACTTTGACTTCTCATGTTAGCCACAGTTGTGACATCCTGCCTTTAGAATACTTCTTGCTTGTTGGGGGTAGATGTATCCTGTGCATTTTGAAATGCTTCAAGAATTTCCAGTCATTGCTACTTTGCTGTCATCCCTGCCAGTGTTCATTTCCAATCAATCCTGGCCAGCTCCTCTCTCACATCCCTGTAATTTCATTTACTTCGCTGAAATACTGATACATCTGACTTAGAATCTCCTTCTCAAATTTCAGTGTGAATTCGATCATATTATGATCACACTCCCCTATGGGTTCTTTTAGCTTAATCTCTCTTACCAACTCCGGTTCACTGCACAATGCCCATTACAGAATAGTTGATCCCCTGGTGGGCTTAACCACAAGCTGCTCTAAAAAGCCATTTCATAGGCATTCCAGAAACTTCCCCTCTAGTAATTCTGCACCAACCTGATTTTCCCAATCTCCCTGCATATTGAAATCCTCCATGACTATTGTAACATTGCCCTTTTGACATGCATTTTCTATCTCTGATTGTAATTTGTAGGCCACATCCTTACTACTGTTTGGAGTCTGTATACAACTCCCACCAGGGTCTTTTTACCCTCGCAGTTCCTTTGCTCTATCCACAATGATTCAACACCTTCTGACCCTATGTCACTCTTGCTAATGATTTGATTTTAGTTTTTACCAATAAAGCAACCTTATCCCTGCTTTCTTGCCTTTCTTTTCGATACAATGCATATCCTTGGACAGATGCATTATGTCAGCTATAATCTTTCAGTGACACCTACATCATACATGCCAATCTGTGGGTAAGCTACAAATTCATCTACCTTGTTCCATATTCTGCATGCATTCAAATAAAACACCTTCAGTCTTGTGTTAACCCAGTTCAATTCTGTCTGTTTTATGTTGAAACTCATCTTCTTGATTGCAATTTTGCTCTATCAACAGCCTCTCCTTATTACACATTGCCTCTGTTTGTAAACCAGCCGCCTCATCTTCAGTTTCCCATTTCCCCTGCCAACTGTACGATAGATAGTTGGTACAATAATTCTGCAGCCTGGACCATTCTGGAGAACTAAATCAGAAACACACAGAATTCTACAGGTGCTGGAAATCCTGTGTAACACATACAAAATGTGAGATGAACTCAGCAGGTTAGACAGCGTCTATGGAATTATATAAATAATTAACATTTTTGGTAGAAACGTCAACTGTTTATTCATTTTCATATATGTTGCCTAAACTGCTGAGTTCCTCCAACATTTTGGATGTGTTACTCTGGAGGCGCACTGCAGTATCTTGCAAAACAGATTAATTGTTTCTGATTTTCTAGCACAAGTTAACTGGCTTGAAGCCTAACATCTTGTCACTACTTTTATGGAAAATTGGTGCAGAGAGCAAGGAGAAAAGAGTGGAAGAGACGCCTATTCCAATGGTCCCTATTTTCCAATTAACCTGCCGCTGTTTGCCCTAACTGTGCCAGGACTTTCATTCGGCAACGGAATGGCTCCATGCCCGGGCAAAATGCACTTCTAGGTTGCATGGATCTCTGTGGTCCTTAACTCTGTACACGGCCATTTCAGTAAATATGTACCAAACATTTCATTAGGTGTATCTCAATCATCCTTTCCTGGCCTTCTCAATGTCTTGATCCTGGAGTAGAATGGAGAGTGGCATTGCCATCTGGGGCTGTGGCACTTGTTTTGCTCCTTCCACCTGATCTTGCTATAGTTCACCTCATGCCCTTTAGATCACAATGTTAATACGTGCCTCTTTGCTGCTGTGCAGTATTGAGGGAATGCTATACTCTCGGATCCACTTCTTTTGGCTTTCTTGAACTCCTACACTCTTTAGGAAAAGCAGGTCAGGCAGCAGCCATGGAAACAGAAAAAGGTTTAAAGCTTCAGGTTAAATATCCTTTATCAGGACCAGGAAGAAGAAAAGAGCAAGTTAGTCTTCCCCTGTTTTCCTTCTTTTCCTCTTTGAATGAAAGGTCTTCAACCTGAAACATTCACCCTTATCTCTCCCCATAGATGTTGCTCAGTTGCTGTTTGCTTCTGACGTTTTCTGTATTTTGTATCAGATTTCCAACATCTTCAGATGTCTTTTATTTCTTCCTATCATGCTGTTGAATGAAGACTTTCAGAATTTAAATCTATTGATGACAAAGGATAAGTAATTTCTACCTAAATCAGGATGCTATGTGAGTTGGAGGAGTACCTGTAGGTGGTGATGTTGCCCTGTGCCTGATGCCCTTGTTATTAAGGGTGGTAGAGGCTGTGGGTTTGGCAAATACTACTTCTTGTCAAGAAATTCTTTAAGAGTCCAGTTAGGGGGGAGGGGTTAAGGGGAGGGGGTAAAGGTTATATACATTGTTTTTTCATACTTTGTAATCATTTAAAAATGCAATAAAAAAAGTTAAAAAAAAAGAAATTCTTTAAGAGTTACTACAGTACATTTTGCAGAATGTACTCCTTGCAGCAGTTGTTTGCTAGCTATGGAGGGAATAAATATTTCAGAGAGTGAATGCCAGCAAATTCATTCTAAGCGCTGGAACTGGGGATTATCCCATGAAATTTTTAACTATTTTCCTTTGTAGATTCAGTCATGGAGTCATATAAAAAAAATCACACAGAAACAAGCCCTTTGGCCCATCTAGTCCATGCTAAACCATTTAAACTGCTACATCTATCTACCTGCACTAAGACTATTACCCATAGCCCTCCATACCACTACCATCAAGGTACAGATCCGGACTCCTCTTAAACATTGAAATTGAGCTCACATGCAACTCTTGTGCTGGCAGTTTGTTCCACACTCTCATGATCCTCTGAGTGAAGTAGTTCCCCTCATCTTCCCCTTAAACCTTTCACCTTTCACCCTTAATCCATGGTGTTTAGTTTTCTCAATACATTGGTCTATGTTCCAAAAACTTTCTTTATGACCCTATCTACCTATGATGCAACCTTCAATGAATTGTGAATCTGTATTCCCAGGTCCCTTTGTTCTTCCACACTCCTCAGTACCCTGCTGTTCACAGTGTAAGACCTACTCTGGTTGGGCCTACCAATGTGCAGCATCTTGTACTTGTCTGCATTAAATGTCATTTGCCATTTTTCCAGCTGGTCCTGATCTTGCTTCAAACTCTGATAGTCTTCCTCACTCTCCACTACACCCCCAATCTTTATGTCATCTGCAAATTTGTTGATCCAATTATACACATTATCATCCAGATCATTGATAAAGATGACAAACAACAGTGGACCCAGCACCGATCCCTGCGACACTCCACTAGTCACGGCCTGCAGTCAGAAAGGCAACTATCTACTAACACTCTCTGCCTTCTTCCACCAAGTAAATGTCTAATCCAATTTACTAGCTCATCTTGAGTGCCAAGCAACTGAACCAACCTTTTTTGTGGGACCTTGTCAAAGGCCTTGCTAAAGTCCATGTGAATAACATCCACTGCCTTGCCTTCATCAAATTTCCTGGTAACTTCCTCGAAAAACCCTTTACGATTGGTTAGACATGACCTATCATGCACAAAGCCATGTTGACTATCCTTAATCAGTCCATGTCTATCTGAATACTCATATATCTGGTTCCTTAGAACACCTTCCAATAACTATTCCATTACTGTTGTCAGGCTCACCAGCCTATAATTTCCTGGTTTATTTTTAGAGCCTTCCTTAAACAGTGGAGCAACTTAGCTTTCCTCTAATCCTCTAGTATATCTCCTGTTGCTAAAAATGACTTAAATATCTCTGCTAGGCCCTTGCAGTTCTGCACTTACCTCCCACTGGATCCAAGGGAACACCTTGTCAGGCCCTAGTGATTTATCCACCCTGATTTACCTCAGGGCTACAAACATTTCCTCCTCTGTAACTTGTATAGGCCCCATGAAGTCAAAACTGCTTTTCGTTTCTATTGGCTCTGCATCTATCTCCCAAGTAAATACAAATACGAAAAAATCCATTTAAGATTTCCCCTTTCGCTTTTGGCACCATGTATAGACCATTCTTTTCCCATTGCAATCCTTTTGGCCTTAAC
Organism: Hypanus sabinus; assembly: GCF_030144855.1. Classification (NCBI taxonomy): domain Eukaryota; kingdom Metazoa; phylum Chordata; class Chondrichthyes; order Myliobatiformes; family Dasyatidae; genus Hypanus; species Hypanus sabinus. The sequence continues at coordinate 167,693,255 of NC_082706.1, forward strand.
ATATCTGTAGAATCCCTTAGGATTCTCCTTTACCTTGTTTGCTAGTGCAACCTCATGCCTTCTTTGAGCCCTCCTGATTTCTTTCTTAAGTGTTCTCTTGTATTTCTTATACTCCATTAGTCCCTACTTTGTTCCTATCTGGCTGTACCGGCTAAGCACCTCATTTCCTTTTCTTAACCAGGGCCCCAATATCTCTTGAAAACCAAGGTTTCCTAAACCTGTTACATTTACCTTTTATTCTGAAAAGCACATACAAACTTGGTACTGCCAACATTTTACTCTTGAAGACCTCCCACTTACCAAGTACACCTGTGGCAGAAAACTGCCTGTATCAGTCCAAACTTGCCAGATCCTTTCTGAAACCATCAAAATTGGCCTTTTTCAAATTTAGAATCTCAACCTGTGGACTAGACCTATCTTTTTGCATATTTACTTTGAAACTAATAGCATTGTGATCACTAAATGCAAACTTTTCCCCTACACAAACTTCTGTCACCTTTCCCATTCCCTCCTGGCAGATTAAGTATTGCACACCCTCTCTTTGGGACTTCTACGTACTGATTAAAGAAACTTTCCTGAACATATTTGACATACTCTGTCAATGGTGTGAAGGCTTTGAGGATTCTGAAGGTGAAACATAAAATAACTATGGGACATGTTTCACTCACTCTCACTGAGTGATACATTTGCTACACCTGGAGTCATAGAGTCATATCATTCAACACAGAAATGGGGTCTTTGGTCCAAATGATCCACGACGACCAAGATTCACATCTGCTTCCCTGTGTTTGGCCCCTATCCCTGTTGGTTAACATTTGGTTAAATGCAGCAACTGAATAAGAGAAACAGTCACTTATTTTTTTACTCAGCAATGCAGTAACAAGTTTAGCAATTGCCATTGCTGGAACACGGGTTAATAATTTCACCACCCTACTCCATCAATTTTCCTGCTTTAGCTCCTCAATGCTAAACTGTTGTTATTCAATGTTAATCTTAGCAGGGATATTACTTTATCTGCCAGTGGCCATCTTCATTTGTGGGAACATTATTCAAAATAAAAGCATATAATCATTACCAAAAGACATTTCTTGCATTATGGTGGTCAACCTCTTTATAGAGAATGTGTAAAATTTTTATAGCTAAGCTTCAACAGAGAAAATAACTTTAAGTATGCATTTTCAAAGACCACCAACAATAAAAAGCTGTTATGTTGCCTATTATTCAACCTTATTAAACTTGACTGTGGAGTTTATGGGTAAAAGTACCTTACTCCTTCTCTCTGCTCAATATGTGAATGTATCACAATAGAAAAAGAAGAAGTAAATAACACAACTGCATATTTATGGCTCTCCATAGGAACAAACCTGTCTTTTACTGCAGAGAGCGAAATTATTTTTGAACTTTTCAAACACTTACCCCTGGATCCTTTTGAGCGAGTGCGTAGTCTCTTTTCCTCAATGTCTGAGTCCATCTGTACATAGAATGAGATATTAGTGCCAATCATTGCCACTAATTTCTGGCATTCATCTTACCTTAAAAAATAGTAAATAAAACAAAGACTTTTGCATTGTTTCCATCAGGCCTATCAGCATCATTGCTGTATGAAGGTCATTTTTAAATTTTTGCTTTCTCAGAAAGGAAGTGAGTGAACAGGATGTACTGTACCTTAGCTTAAATGGGAAACATTACTCTTTTATCTAATGTTGTGTTGTGATTGAAAGTAGTGACCTGTATTAGATTTATAATAGGGGAGCAGGTGTGGCTATGATGGACCTTAATTTCCTTTAATAAACCTTTTGTGCACTGCACTCATATGGCAATACGATGCTCTCTGAGGCCCTGTGCATAATAGGTTCATTACTTTTGATTACTACGGTCTATTGAGAGAAAGAACTCACCAACACACTATATTATATGCTGTTAAACCAATATATGTATGCCATTTATTTATTTTCTTTCAGTAGTTCATGTGAGGCACTTAAAGTGATTTTAGCATCTAGCCTTCATAAATTAAAAAGATTCAACCGGTGTAGGTAAAAATAGCACATGTGATCTGTTTTCTTACCACTTCAATTGCACAAGTTATTCCACATTTGATTTGTCTATATACAACAAAAGTACATCTTTAATATCACAAAATGGTGGTAAATAGACAAAGGAGTAGAATTGTAATATGTCAGTGAAAAATAAATCACACTCGACTGATCTGACCAAGCTTTCTATTTTACTAGCTCTTATGCAAAATCACTTTTATTCTAAATTGATAAAAACTCTTAGATAGAAACATATTTTGAACTAAACTAATTTCTGCAATGTATTAACCGTGTGCATAATATGGATGTAATAACTAAAGGATAAAATTGCTTTGCAATATACAGCAATAAAATACATAATTTATGGGTTTTATTTAAAAAAAAACAATTCTGGCCAGCATTAGTTATAAAAAAAGATGAGAATAGGACAGTGTCATTTCTACTGTTCACGATTTCTTGCACCAACTTCTGTTGGCTCCGTCAGGATCTTCTATGAATCACAAAACTTTTCCCTAACATTCTTTTTTAAAACAAAAATAAGAGTTTTTATCCAGCTAACAAAAGTCATAATTTTATAATACAAGCAGTTTTTGGGTTGTGTAAGAGTTCCATTCCTAAGAAATGCCCATAAGGTGATTTCACTAAAGCTCAGAAACACCCATTTTCTGTAGCTATCCATAGTTTATCACTTCTACGTACACGAGTTCTAATTCTTATATTTCACTGAATAATTACTCTAACACCATCAATAATTAAATTAATAGAATACATACTGAATCCATTCATTAACCAATACCATTAAAATTTTATTATGACTATTCTTATTACTAGCTTGAAAATGTTCTAAAAATCATGAGAATTGTCATAAAAGTTGGATTTCTCTAATTCATAACCTTGTGTTCCTATACTGGATTATTAATAGACCACATTGAAACATAACATATCATGAAGGAATCCTGATTAAAAAAATAATGTAATGGAGAAATAGGTAAGATCTACATATGATGTAATTAGCTTGCAATAACACACTTGATATATGTGACTCTTTAGAGTAAGATCAGATAATCTGATAGTTTGATGACATATCTTGCCATTTGACATTAATCACACAGTTAATCTGCCAAGGATTTGTAGCCAAGAAATTATTGTTTCTTTTCATATATTATTAGAAACACATACAATATTTTAGAATTGGAAATAGAATTGGTTTATTAATGTCGAATGTACTGAGGTACAGTGAGAAGCTTGTCTTAAATACCATTGAGATCAAATTATTATTTACTGCATTGTGGTAGCACAAGGTAAGACAATAACAGAATGCAGAATGAAGTGCAACAGCCATGGATAAATGGGAGTGCAGGTCGTCAATAAGGTGAAAGGTCATAATAAGGAAGATTGTGAGGCCAAGAGTCCATCTTATCATAAACTTAACTTTCTTAACTTACTTTAAATTTTTTAACATTGCCTTCATGTCATATTCACTTGTACAATACTTTAAAGAATATTTATTTCAAACATTTAACTCCTCTCTTAAATTAACAGATAGAGCATAGGTGTTGTCGCTATACAGATCTCAAAACATAGAAATGAATGAATTGTGAATAAAACAAATAACTAATCTTAAACATGTGGTACGGCAAATTGTAAAGATGTCTCAGCTTGAAGGAAGTGTACTTTCAACCCTAGTTCAAAGGTGAAGCCAGGGTATTATTGTGTTAATGACAACACATGCAACTGTAATTTCTGTGAGGATATTAACACTTACCTTTCCTAGTTGGCTGTTGTAGTTTTCTGATGTTTCACAGTTTTTATCGTATTTTTGTAACACTATTTACTTTAGCAGGTAATCTTGAAATTCATTCCCTGCAAGACAAAAAATACGAATAGTAGACTCTTGGATTTTGAATCAAAAATAAAATACAGAAATCTGTTTTCGATGTTAATTTAGCTAATTTTTCTAAATCTTTTAATACTCTTGGTCAGTACAACCACTTTGAATGTGATTAAGTTAAACAGTGAACAGAATGGCTCTAGCTGCACTTACAGGCACCAACAAGAAATAAAGAAGCACTCCCTGCTGTTCAGCATTACACTTAATCCAAACCCCACTGGAAACTGATAGTATTAAGCAAAAATCATGTGTTTAAAATGAACGTGTAAATAAAGTTATCAATTTCTATTTCTCTTATAACTAAAACAGCAGAATTCAAATGCAGAACTCCAATTCACAGGTTTAAAATCTGAGTATTACCACCTTTGAGCTATTCAATTATACTTCACCCTTGTTTCTTTTTATTGTAGAGTACTTTTGTCTCACTATTTTGTTATCAGTCTCAAGTGACAATAAAACAATCTGTTCAGAATGAAACCCACAATGTTTGTTAGATTTAACTCAAATTTAGCCAAAAGATTTTTTGTTTTGCCTGCACTTGGGTTGCTGTCATGGCATGAAAATTACTCCAGCCTGATTTCAACAGAAATTCTATTCTATATTTGATATGTAACAACAGCAGTATATTTCCCTTATCTGAAGCAAGTGTGGCATTCAAAGCCATGCTCATCTTGATCTTAAGTTACATCCACATTACTGCTTAGTGACAATCCAAGGGAGAAGGGCAAGTCACTTCTGTGATATAACATTAATCTTGCCTCTTTAATCTGTTACTTGAATCATGTGTTGCTTAATTACATTCTAATTATATCACATTTATGGTGGAGCAACGGTTGATATTGAACTAATGTTTCGGAGCCTTGACAAATATTAGTAAATGTAAATCTTTATCCTTGTCATGGAATAGTTAGAACCTGAATTTAGTCAGAAGAATTGGGATTGCTTTCCCAGGGAAGTGAAGATTAAGGGAGACTAGACAATAGTATTCAAAATGGTAAAATGTTTGAAAAGTGCAGATTTGTTTTCCTTTATAAGAGGATCAATATCTATTGGGTACAGATTTACTGTAACAGGCAAACTAATTAGGGTGTAAAGAGTTTTTTTCTTTATACAACAATTTGGTATAATCATGAATGGGCTATTTGAAAGAGGATGGCTCAACCACAAGGTATAAAAATGAAATGGAATAAATGGGAAAAAAATCTCCAGAGAAAAGTAGAAGGGCTGGGATTAAATAGGTGGACCTGATTTTATGCAGGATGACTCCAAGATATTTCTTTGCCTGCATAGTTCAAATGAAGTAAATCTTTTATCTCTTACACATACTGATAAATATACCCATGGCCTCCTACTGAAGTCAAAGCAGTGTTACAAAGGTTTTTAATCACTTATTTGCCTTAATCTCTAAGTAAAAAGCCAAGGATCCTATTTGCTATTTCAAGAGCCTTATCAACTTGAATATTACTCTAAATTACTCCACTTATTGATCATTACAAAATACCAGGGACGATAGTTGCATTTTAAGACCAGGAAAATGGACTATTAAAGAATCACAATGCTGGAGCAGTAATTTGTTATAATGTCATGTTCAGGCAAAATACCATACAAGTACTCCTAGCATGGTAGGAGTAAATCTTGCCATGACAGCCTGTTAATAATGAGATATAATCTACACATGTCACTTGATGTGTATTAAATGCTTCAGAAAAATGCATCCAAATCATTTGGCTTTCAGGAGTAGCTTTAAGGGGCAAAATCCTTATTTCATTCTAACACTACTTATTGCCAGAGCTGGAGCACTAACATTTAGCCTGCAAGCAATTTTTTTGTTCTTTTTATCTTCACTTGAATATTTGGAATACTGTTACTTTAATTATAAATATAATGAAGCCAACAGTGAGCAAAATAATGTCAGTTACTAACTATGGAAATGTCTGTCAGATTTCAAAATATGAATATGAAGCTCTGGTGAAAAGAATAAACACCTTTGTTTGACTTTTAGAAAGCTCAAGCCAAAGTCAGATTATTTCTTTGATTGTAGTGTGTAGTGGTACAGATGTTCCAAGAAAAACATCTTTTTTGTTTGGGTAGACTGACATTGACAATACTATAACCAGTGTCATAGCTCCTCAGAGCAGAATCAAATAACCAAAAATTAATGAGCTGGCCTGCATCAATTTCATATTCATTATGTACCAAAGGATTTTTTTTATATATTCTGGAATGCAAACTCTATTCCTTTCCTAAAATGCACCTGCAGCTTTAGTTGTTCCTTCCCAATAAAGAAAAAAATCCAAATTAACTTGTACTGAAAATAAAATAAAAAGCACTGTTGCTCCATGTTGAACTGTTTTTTTAGTGGAAAGGAAGTAAGTAGCTACAAGAGACAGACTGAAATTACCTGAGGGGAACTGTTTTTACAGGCTTGTTATGGGAGGCATTGCTAAATATGGTGATGAAGGCAGATTCAATACTAATTTCAAACAAGGAATGACTTGTAGAGCTCAGAATGGAGAATAGAAGGGGGGGGGGGTGGTGGCAGGAATTTTTTTCTAACAGAAGGAAAAGTCAATATTCATGCCATCAGGTTGAAGGCTAACCAGAGAGAATCAAAGGTGAGACCCTCAGAGTGGCTTTCTAGTTACAGCTTGACTGCTGAGTTCCTTCAGCAGTTTGTGAGCATCATTTTGGATTTCAAGCATTTGCAGATTTTCTCATGCATATCATTTCATCTATATTTTTTTCTGTTTATATAGCAACAGCCAGCATCATCACTGTGGTCTACCGACATACAGATGCTTCAAGTCATCGTTCATGTTCTAAAAGAGTTACACCATGGAAACAGATCCATCAGCCGATTGAATCCACACTGGCATTCAAGCACCAATCCACACGAATCTGATATTTATCCCATTTTCATTTTCCCCATGTTGTCATCAACTACTTACTCATTCTGCAAGTCACCTACACACAGGGACAATCTGAAGTTACTATCTGGGAGGAAATCCACACCGTCAGGGAAAACATGCAAACAACACACAGATGGTATCAGAGATCAGAATTGAACTCAGGTGACTGGGCTCTGTTGGATCAGCTCTAATTAAATATACTACTGTATAGTAAAAATTCTTTGAGCATGTCTTCCCTCTTGGAAGTTTTGGAACTGATAGATTTCCCGTTCTAGATTACAAAAGCTAAGATTTTGCATTGTCTGTAAGGTCCTTTGGTATATTCTTAGGCAATGAAATGGGCTATATGAGCGTGTCACTGTTTGCAAGCTTCTCACAGTACATTTCTTGGGTACATAAGAAGGCTATGACAGTCTAAAGGATTTAGTTAATTTATTTCTCCCTGTTGATGAGATGAATACCTGAAGCCACCATCTTCTAATATTTGTAACTCTCTACTTTTTTATTAGTTCCTTCCATTAACTATATTCATCATTCATCTTTCGGACTACTAGAAACGTATATTACAACAATGATTTTTACACTTGTAAAGAGAATGACCTGTTATGAGCCTGTGTCTCAGGTATATACTAAAGTCTATATCTTAGGAGATTAGAGAATTCAGAAGTTAAAAAAAGGCAAAAATGCTTTTGTAATTTCTGACCATATAAATAGTTAAAAAAAATTAACCAAATGAAGTAAGTTGGACATATGCACTACTGTATTCCCTTGAGAAGCAGGCTATTATGTGCAGTGATAGTTGTGGCAGCTGTTCTAACTGAACAAAATTCAGAATTAAGTTTGGTGCCTCCTTAATAACTATGTACATCCTCTCATCTGTGGCAGATTGCCAAATAAATTGTGCCGAGACAAACTACCAGTAAGACCATTTGCACTGTAAGGTATACATATGGGAAGGGATTACAACACAGTATTTACACAAATACCCCATGGCAAACAATCTTTTAAGACTGGCACTGATCATCAAAATACATATCCATTTCCATATGTCCTGATATAAAATACATGTACAGTTTGGTGCAAATGTCTCAAGTACGTACAGTGCTTATAAAAAGTATTCAACCCTCTTGGAAGTTTTCATGTTTTATTGTTTTACAATATTGAATCACAGTGGATTTAATTTGGCTTTTTTGACACTAATCAACAGATAAAGACGTTTTCCTGTCAAAGTGAAAACAGATCTCTACAAAGTGATCTAAATTAATCACAAATATAAAACGCAAAATAATTGACTGCATAAGTATTCACCCCCCCCCCCCTTTTGCTATGACACACCAAATCATCAGGGGTGCAGCAAATTGGTTTGACAAGTTGCATAATTTGTTCAATGGAGATCACCTGTGTGCAGTCAAGGTGCTTCAATCGATGGTAGCAAAAACACAGCTGTATCTAGAAGATCCAATTGCAGGTGAGTTAGTACCCTGGCAAAAATTACACCAAGAAGACAAAAGAGCACTCTAAGGAACTCTACAAAAAAGATGAGTCAGGAGATGGATACAAGAACATTTCCAAGTCACTGAATATTCCTTGGAGTACAGTTAAGTCAATCATCAAGAAATAAGAAGAATATAGTATAGCTGTAAATCTGCTTAGAGCAGGCCATCCTCAAAACCTGAGTGACTGTGTAAGAAGGGTACTACTGAGGAAGGCCACCAAGAGGCCTATGACAACTCTAGAAGGGTTACAAGCTTCTGTGGCTGAGGTGTGCAGAGATTGACTGTTGCCCAGTCACTGCTTTATGGGAGAATGGCAAAGAGAAAGCCACTGTTGAAAACAGCTCACATGAAGTCTCGGCTTGAATTTACCAGAAGGCATGTGGGAGGTTCTGAAGTCGGCTGAAAAAAGGTTCTGTGGTCTCATGAAACTAAAATTGAGCTTTTTGGCTGTCAGACTAAATGCTATGTTTGGCATAAGCCAAATACTGCACATCATCAAAAACACACCATCCCTACAACAAAGTATGGTGGTGGCTGTATTATGCTTTGTGGATGCTTCACTGCAGCAGGCCCTCGAAGGCTTGTGAAGGTAGAGGGTAAAGTAAATGCAGCAGGATACAGGGAGATCCTAGACGAAAACCTGATGCAATCTGCAATAGAACTGCGACTTGGGTGAAGATTTTTTTTCCAGCAAGTCAATGATCTCAAGCATAAACCCAAAGCAACACAGGAATTGCTTAACAACACCAATGTTAATGTCCTGAGGTGACCAAGTCAGAGTCCAGACCTCAATCCAATTGAGAATTTGTAGGTGGACTTGAAAAGGGCTGTTCACTCATGATCCCCATACAATCTGACAGAGCTTGAGCAGTTTTATAAAGAAGAATGGGGAAAAATTGTAGTGCTTAATGTGCAAAGCAGATGGAGACCTAGCCACACAGACTCAAGTCTGTAATTGCTGCCAAAGGTGCATCTATTAAATACTGACACAAACGGGGTGAGTACATATGCAATCAATTATTTTGTATATAATAATTGTAATAAATTTAGAGCAATTTGTAGAACAATGTTTTTTACTTTAACATGAGAGATTCTTTGCTATTGATCAGTGTAAAACCAGTCAAATTAAATCTAATGTGATTGAATGTTGTAAAACAATAAAACATGAAAACTTCCAAGGGGATGAATACTTCTTATAGGCACTGTATATACAGCTAGGTGTGTAAGACTTTTGTACAGTCTTACACACTGATCATAATTTTATGTATTACATTGTACAGTTGCCCCCCAAAAATACAAATTTCATGAGATATGTGAGGATGATGAAACTGGTACTGTCATGGGTCTCTATTGGGGACTGAGTAGGAAGGGGGCAGGGACAGTGGAATCATGGTTGGGAAAAGGGGAAGGGAGAGGGGAGTTATTTAGAATCAAATTATCTTGCCTGGTTCCTTAGGGATGAATGTGTTTGCATTTGCACAAGCACTCCTCCCCCCCACCCTTGGCACTCCTTCTCTGCCACCTGTCTCACAGCTCTCCACCCTTGCCATTCCCAATGTCCTTTGCTCCCGCCAGACTTACAAAACTTGCTGTCCACTCCACATTGACAAATTCAGCACTATGCAAAAGTCTAAGACACCTTAGCTTTTGTATATACTGTATATTGGTCAATATTGATTAAAGGATGGATGGAGATAATGAGATGCTAATTGAAAACCACATTATGAATACAAATACATGTTCTTTCAGTACAAGATTGCTTTCTGAAATCTGAACAGATTAGCTGGAATCTTATTCATTTTTATGGATAAGTGATTCTGCTAGTCAAAATGCACTTTACACTCTTTATAGTTGAGCTATTTTTTACAACTTATATCTATGCAAAGCAAACATTCAATATTGTGTTAACAATAACATATGTTGTGTATAAGGAAAATTTTTCTCTTGTAATATGGACAGTCTGTTTTACAATAATGGAAAATTTGCTAATTCTTTAAGAGATAAGAAACTTTACCGAGCCTTCCAATCACCTGCTGGATTAATAATACAGGATAAAATTGATAAAATGAGTTTTTATCATATTTGTTATGATATTTATCACAGTTGTTTATTTTTTCAGCTTCTTGAGTCATGAGGAAATTTCTCCGGTTGAACGTTTATTGCATATATGAAATAAAATCATCTTCCTATAAATGTGAATTGTTCTTTACAGCTTTTGTGAGATTGAAGTGTATATATTTTTGTCAGGAAGATAGTTTATGGGTCTTTGCAGAATGTCACTCGGTATACATCTAGCAATAAAAAAGAGAACAGAAATCTACATTTAATCATCACAGCATGTTTTCTGAAATGTACTGTGATTCTCTAGATTACTAAGGCAATCTAGAGTATCATATGGGATGATGAATTCATAAGGACAGAAGGCAAGGAATGAGGAGAAGATCATACTATCTCTCAAATATGCTCCACCATTTATTTGATTTGTGGGTAATCCTTTGTCTTAGCTCTTTGCTGTCCAATTTCCATGCCCATATATTCCCTTAGTTTCCAAAAATCCATTACACTCATTCATGGATGTGATCTACAAGATCAACAGACTGTTTTAGGACAGAACATACCTTGCAACCATCCAGGTAAATAATTTTTGCTTTGTTTCATTTCTAAATGGACAATACCTTCTCCTGACACAATGAGCCAAGCACAATGAAACAACCTCTGACCTTTTATCCTGTAAGTGCTTTTCTTGTGTGCTCCAGTGATATCATTTGTCATTCTGCTGAATCTCAGTGAATATAAACCAGTTTTACTCAATTTCTGTTCCTCCAGTAATCCTCTCAGTTTAGGAATCCATCCATGCTGCATTATCCCAAAGCGAATACATCATCTCTTAGATATGGAGCCAAATACTGCACAGAACTCCAAGTTCCATAACTGGGTAATAGCAGAATTATTTGGCTATGGATATTTATAATTTCCTTATTCTTGTTGCCTAATTCCATTATAATAAAGGCCAAATACTATTTGCCATTCCAACTGCATGAATTCTCTGAGCACCAACGTTCCTTAGATGCCACTATTAATGAGTATTCCGTTTTCTCTTGTTGGAAAAGTGAATAACCTCATAATTTGCAGCCATTTTTCTGCTGGTACCTTCTTGCCCAATTATCTAGCATACATTTGTGATCTCAAAAACTCTTCACTTTTCCAACTAACTTTGTATCATCAGTAAATTTGATTAATATACACAACGCCTTTCAGGTTTGTCATCAAAATTAACTACAAATGGCTGAAGCCAGAATATGAATCCTTTTCCACCCACCAATCATAGCTTGCCAATCTGGAAAGGAAGCATTTGATTCTATATTCTAATTTTCCATCTCTTATCAATCCTATCCCCATGCTAACATGTTAACCACAAAAATACAAGCCTTTAATTTATGGACAGCATCAACAGAATCCACTTCGAAAATTGAATTAGTTACATCCACAGTTTTTAAAATATTTATCCTCTTGCATCAAACACAAGTTCTCTTTCATAAAACACTAACATTAATCACATCATGATTGTGCCCCGTTAACATTTTCTTTTATACAAAACATAGATTAATTGATAACATAGGGAATCTTAGCAAAAGATGTTTTCTGTCAACACAGCCTTAATAACATCAAGATGGAATATAAAACATCTTGACATTAATGATCTATACATTAAACTTGTGGACTTAAGGATATATTGAGAAATAATTGCTCCAAAGCACGTAGACAAAACAATTGCTGCAGTGTAAATAAAAAAAAGTTTTGATCACTATATATAAAATTGCAATAGAACTTGAGTGAAATATAACATGTTAAAAAGGTTATATGACAAACTAACAAAACCCTTATTCTTGACAATTCCTTCTTTATCCTGACATTAAATGTTAATATAAAAAAATAGGAGTTTGATTGAATACATTGAAAATATTCAGCTGGTCAGCATAAATTTATACAGTAAAGGGTAAATAATACTTATTGAACCCAATTGCTTTTTTCAAATGGTGTCTAAAATAAGGAACAGAGGAAAGACTATTGATGTTATTTATATGGACTCCCAGAAAGCATTTGGTAAATTTCTTCACAACAGTCTGTTAACCAAAGCTGCAGCTCAAGGAACTGAAGACAAATTAATCACAGAATTAAAGAAAATCAGCTCAGCAGCCAATTGGCAGGATGGCAGTGTCCTGGAAGAATTTGTGTTGAGAATGTGGACAGCATTTCTAATTGGCAGGATACCATTCTTAGTGTCTGACAAAATCTATGCACACCATATGTGTTAATAGGCAGTGCAAATGGAAGCATAAACTTATACATAATTATTCATAGATTAAGCATAGGTATTCAATTATGGACAATGGACTTCAATGCTGGCTAATGAGAAAACTTTAGTTTTTGATCCAGAAGAGGTTGAACAGGATGCTTTTAAATGGTGAAAAACAGGATTTATTATAGGTTTTTAAAAGCTTGAGGGCCCATATGAACTGACCAATAATTGATTGTTAGTCTTTGTATCTGGAAGTTAGCAGCATACACCACAATTGTACAGATTCACATCTCCAATAATCTGAATTAATTCAAAATTTGTCATGCTACACATATGGTATTTTCATGGGATTACTATAAATAGGTATTTGAGGGCCAGTCTGGACTTGATGGGCCTAGCGGTCTGTTTCCGTGTTGTCTATGAACTTATGAATGAAGTACACAGTGGTAGTATTATTCTACAGCTATTCAAAATATGCATTCATTATCTAAAATATTGTATTTCATTCTGGGTGCTGCACTTCATGGTAGATATACTGGCTCTGAAGCAAATGTACCTTCATATGGGGAAATATAAATTAATGAGAGATTAGACAAGTAAGAATTGTATTTACTGAAACTTTGAAGGTTTGATGGAAACTTTGATGGAAGGTCTCAAATTATGAAAAAATAACGGTAAAACAGAAAAACTATTTCTCTTGATGATGGTTGAGATTAGCATACATAATATAAATAGTAAATGAATGTTTCTGGACAAAACAAAAATTGCAATTGCTGGAAGTTTGATATTAAAACAGAAAATTCTGGAAGCACTCTACAGGCCAGGCAGCATCTGTGAAAAGAGAAACACAGTTAACACTTCAGGTCAAAAACTCCTCATCAGAATTGCAAGAGGGAGAAAAAACAGTTAAGTTTGTAAGGAAGCTGGGGAGAGGAGTAGATGGGCAAATGGGAAATAATTGTGAAAAATGGGGCCAGGATTATGATGAGAATAAGTGGGCAGTTAATGTGCTAAAGTGATAACAAAGATGCTGAGTAATTCCGGCATTTCTCTTTCAGTTTCTGGAGCGATGTTACAGAAATCAGCTATTGCAAAAGCATGTTAACTTTGCTTGAAATATTGGATGTGCTGCAGTGAACTTAACAGTGAAAGAGGGACCACAGCAAAAGCATTCTCAATCGCTATACCATTGAATAAATTAAATAGGTCATTATTAGCAGCTTTACCTGAGTTGCATAGAATGGTTACTTCCTTGGCAACCAATCTAGTCACCCTGCAAGAGAATTTGAAGGCTGTCAACAAAACACAAAATGCTGGTGGGACACAGCAAGCCAGGCAGCATCTATAAGGAGAAGCACTGTCGACGTTTCGGGCCGAGACCCTTCGTCAGGACCACCAGCATTTTGTGTGTGTTGTTTGAATTTCCAGCATCTGCAGATTTCCTCGTGTTTGCTGTCAACAAAAGTTGTGCTTCTCTCCTTTTCTGGCTCACGGAATAAGGAGGGGAAGAGGACCCCCTCCTGACTCTACTTTGTTAAAATTAGGCTGCACCTATGCCCAACTTGCAGTTCTTCCACACTGCATCAACTCAGTGAAAAACACTTCGAAGTCTGCCTGCCCAAAATGTGTTGATCTTCCAGCTCAGTAAGACGTCTGTAAGACAATGCTGCAGATTGGCTCTGTACAGACTGCAGGAGTATCTGCTGAAGGATACACTGAAACTCAGTACAACCAATGCTAAGTCTCTAACAGGACCACAGTCGAAAGTCCTTCCACTTCCTCACAAAGGGGGGCGGAGTTGGATGAGTAAGTCCCTAAAATAATGAAATTATCACCCCAGGGGTCCATGTGAATGGCGTGGTGCAATGTTTGTTTATGTTTCTTTTAAAGAAAAGTTTACATCACTGAATAAGTAGTTAATAACACCATACTGAACCACACAAATCAAGTGGGACTGCTTTGAATTGGTGGACTGTAAAATATTCAGGGTTTCATCTTTGAATCTGAACAAACACACCACAGTCATCACCAACTTCATCAAGACCTGTGTAGATGAGAACATGCCAGACATACCCAAACCAGAAATGGTGGATGAAACAAGAAATCTGTAGTCAGCTGAAGACTAGATCTGTGATATTCAAGACCTGTGATCCAGAACTACACAAGAAATCCAGTTATGACTTACAGAAGGCTACATTAAGAGCAAAACAACTATTCCTGTTGAGGTTAGAGATGGAATCAGATGCACATCAACTCTGGCAGGACTTGCAGGCCATTACCTCCTACGAAGCCAAATCGAGCATCATGAATGGCTGTGATGCTTCTCTCCTAGATGAGCTCACCTTTTATGCATGCTTTGAAAGGGATGATAAATCTACTCCTGTGCATCTGGTGACCTTATGATCTTTGTCTCAGAGGCCAATGTCAGAACATCTTTCAAGGGGGTGAACCCTCAAAAGATGTCAGATCCTAATGGTGTACCTGGTAGGGCTCTGAAAACCTGTGCTAAACATCTGGCAGGAGTGTTCATCTTTAATCTCTGAAATCAGGGGCTCCTACTTGCTTCAAAAGGACAATCATAACAGTGACTATCACCCAGTGGCACTCACATCTACAGCGATGAAGTGCTTTGAAAAGTCAGTTATGGCTAGAATCACCTCCTGCCTAAACAGAAACCTGGACCAACTGCAATTTGCCTATTGTCACAATAGGTCTACAGCAGATGCAATCTCACTTTGTTTTCCATTCGGCCTTGGATCATCTGGAGAGTTCCTATTCTGATAGTAATACCTATGTCAGATTGCTGCTCAACATTCAGCACTACCATACCGTCAGTTCTAATCAACAAACTCTGAGGCCCTGGGCCTCTGTATTTCCCTCTACAAATTGATCCTTGACTTCTTCACTGGAAGACCACCATCTGTGTGGATTGGAGATAGCATCTCCTTGCAGACAATCAAAACTGGTGCACCTCAAGGTTGCAGTCTTCGCTCAGTGCTCTACCTTCTCTACACCCATGACTGTGGGGCTAGGCACAGCTCAAGCACCGTCTATAAATTTACCGATGACACAGCTATTGTTGGCAGAGTTTCAGAAGTTGATAAGGAAGTATAGCTGAGTTCAGATAGAGGAATAGATAGTTCAGCTGGTTGAGTGGTGTCGCAACAACACCCTTGCACTCATTGTCAGTAAGACCAAGGATTTGATTGTGGTCTTCAGGTCTCCAGTACTCATCGAGGGATCAGCAATGGAAAGGGTGAGTAGTTTTAAGTTTCTGAGTGTCAACATCTCTGAGGATCTATCCTGGTCCCAACATACTGATGCAATTACAAAGCAGGCATGGCAGCGGTTTCATTTCATTAGGAGTTTGAGGAGGCTTGGTATGTCACCAATGATATTTGCAAATTTCTACAGACATACCATGGAGAGCATACCATCTGGTATGGAGGGGCCACTGTGCAAGCTGCAGAAAGTTTTAAACTCAGCCAGTTCCATCATTGTTACTGTCCTCAGCAATGTGTGCACTAACGTCTCTAGCATCAAGGGCACCTTCAAAAGTCGATACCTCAAAAAAGAAGCAGTCATCATTAAGTCAAGTCAAGTGAAGTCAAGTCATTTTTATTATCATTTTGACCATAACTGCTGGTACAGTACATCGTAAAAATAAGACAACGTTTTTTCAGGACCATTAAGGCCCCGATCATCCAAGACTTGCCCTCTTCTCATTGCTACCATCAAGGAGGAAGTACAGGAGCCAAAAGACAGACACTCAACATTTCTTGAACAGTTTCTTCCCCTCTGCCATCAGGTTTCTGATTGGGCAGTGAACCCATGAATCTCACTATTATCTTTACATCTCTTTTTGAACTACCTATTTAGTTTAATTTTTAAAATATACTGTATATACTTACTGTGATTTATACATTTTTATCATTATATATTGTAATGTCCTGCTGCCACAGAACAACAAAGCTCACAACAAAAGCCAATGATATTAACACTTTGATTAATTCTAATTCTGGTGCAATATTTGCTCGTTTTCTTCAAAATGCTTCAAAGAAATGTTTACACTACTGAATGTAAAGATCATGAATGTAAAAATTCTTTGCACTGTTTTTTTTTGCTTGTATTTATATTTTTTATTTTGAATAAAATCCATGATAGGCTGTGGAGAAACTATTTTCTAGGTCCACTGTAGGTACTTCAGTGCCTTCCCAGTGGTGAGGAAGAATTCTTTGATGGGCAATAGATGAGATTTAAATGTTGCAAAAATTCAGAAATGTTTACCATTTAATAGTCATTAACTTGTTGGATGTGGATATTACTGTTATGACTAATATTAATGACCTATTTCTAATTCTTCAATAACTAGGGAGCATGCCAAGCCATGTATGGAACAACTAATGAACTGTACGAGTGGGTTCGAAGTTACATGTAAACTGGGCAGGCTAAGTTTGGCAGACTTCCTTCCCTCAAAGACAGAAAAAATATCGGGTCGGATTTAATGATATTTGGTTATGTACCCTTTCCGGAGTTTAATCAATAATTTTGAGCTCATGACTTTAAACGCATGAGCTCTTTGTGTTCAATCCGAGTGGCTTTAATGGCAAAAGTAGCATAGACCCATTAGATTTAAGAGCGCATTTATGTGACTCTTGGCAAGAGGGTGATGGTGGGTGGGTGGCAGTGGAAGCGTGATAATAAGCTCTTGAGGGAGCCAAATTCTACAATCAGTTGCAGACCTGTGTGGATAGCTGCTCACAGTAAAGCAGCCTTCTCTGTTCTGTACGTCCCCACTTTTAATATTAATTGCCAAGTATCAGCTCTCAGCAATTTCTAGGACCCAGTAACAGCCATGTTATCATTCTACTCAAACAGTCAGATTCATTGAAGAACTCGGACAACAAACCAATTGGGTGGAATCACAATTTAACTAAAATGGTAGAAGTTTTGTAACTACAGAATATAAGTTAAATTAACTATTTACACAAGATTTGTAGAATCTGATGTTTTTATAAATATCATATGGAGAATAATAATTCATACTTACACCATTACACTTTGGAGTTGAAGGAACTGCTTCTCAATGTTTTATTTCAGTAGAACATGACCAATTCACTTAAGTCTTATGTAACATGGGATTTTTCACAGCAGGTTAAGTTCATAAGTGCTTCAAATTCTTGAGAGATGACTGAATTTGTAAGATTACCCGGAAAAGGATTTTGAAACAATGTTTCCTTTGGTGGCAGAAGAAATCTCAAAGAGCCACTGCTATATTCCTGTTTTGAAGAGTGGATGAGCAGATTCCAAAAGGCAGCATTTGCCTTTAAAGCAGTGTTCTGTGTTACTCTAATGCAAGCATACATCACATAACAATTGAACATAAGAAATAAAAGCAGGGAAAGATTGCTAGGCTACGTCTGCTTGTTCTGCCACTCAATGGGATTATGACTGACTTTTTACCTCAGTCCACTTGCTTACACCATACTCACATTTCTTGATTCCCTTAATACTAAGACCCAATTGATCTGTTTTGAATACACACAGTGGCTGAGAATTCTTGTGCTGCAAATTCTCACAACTACCAGCATTAGGATATCGGATACAATCTCGGTAGACAAATCTTTAAGGGGATATACAGTACTATGCTGAAGTCTTTGGCACATATATATAGCCAAGGTGCCTATGACTTTTGCACAGTACTGTATTTGGTAACGTGGAGTGGAGAGTGAACTGGTAAATCTGGCAGGAGCAAAGGATGTTGAGAATAGTGAGGGTGGAGGGCTGCAGGAGGGGTGTGGGGCAGGTGGCAGGGAAGGAGTGCCAAGGGCAGGAGGTGGTACGGATGCAGGCACACTCAGCCCTGAGGCACCAAGCAAAGTCACTTGATTCCAAGTAATTGGTTTATTGATCATTACAGATTCTCTCTGGTACTTCACACTCCTTGTCCTCTCCCTTCCCCTTTTCCTAATCATGATTCTCCTCACCCTGTTCCCTTCCCACTCGCAGTTCACAATAGAAACTCATATCGGGATCACGTTTATCATCACTCACCTATGTCATGAAATTTGTTCTTATTTGCAGTACAATACATGGAATTACTGTAGTACTACACTTACTTATAGTACACTACTATAGTGCAAAAGTCTTGGGCATTCTCATTTTATATACAAACACAAGAACATCTGCAGAAGCTGGAAATTCAAAGCAACACACATAAAACACTGGAGGAACTCAGCAGGCCAGGGAGAACAGTAGCCGCAGGAGGCATATTCTTCAGGAACTGAGGAGCATGGAGCCACAATTCTCTTATGTGATTTCCCAAACAATTGCCCCTTCCCCAGGGCAACAGACACATGTCTGGGAAATCTCTTAAGAGCATTGTTCTATCTATGATCACTTACACTTTGTTGAAGCTTGCAATGCAAATAAATGCCAGTGCTAATTCTACCTGCTCCCGTGTAGATGAAGTGTCTTCCCCTTAGGTGACCTCTATAATACAGAAGTGAGCAGCAAACTGCAGAATATGGCATATTTGCAGCAACAAACTAGAATGCTTTGAATCTACACACACAAAATGCTGGTGGAACGCAGCAGGCCAGGCAGCATCTATAGGAAAAAAATACAGTCGACGTTGAATGTGATCGCTTCCAGTTTCAAAACTGCATTCTCTTTTGCTCAATTCAGTCTAAAACTGTAAGTAGGGCAGAAACAAGCTCTTAGTTTACATTTTCAGTTTATGGATCACAGAAAGGAATTAAAATAGCAAGAAAATGCTGGTAGTTTTTAAGAACGTGCATTGGAGCACAGAGAATCAGACATCAAAGAAGCAGAGCTTTCACCCCAGCGAGCCTGTGCTGACCTTTGAACACCTATTTGCACTAATCTTACACTAATCAGATTTTATTTCTCTAACATTCTCCTCAGCTTCCTCCACGTTCCACAACTTGCCTACACGCTAGGGGTGATTTTCAGTGGCCAACTGGGATGTGGGAGGAAACCAGAGCACCGAGGGAAGACCTTTGTGGTCACGGAGAATGTGTGAATTCCACACAGACAACACCAGAAGTCAATGTAAACTGTGGTCACTGAGCAGTTCTACCAGCTGTAGTGTTGCTGCCTCACTAATTCAAATCACTTATTAAACATTTGCCTCTCCACTTCTGGTCAATTCATAATTGTCCATCACAATCCATGATTTCTGTTCTGATAGATTCCTATGCTGTTGGGTTGATGAACCGAAAATTCAATTACTTATTAAACTGCCTTTTGGACCTGTTATTATTTGCAAAATCTATTCTCGTGGCTAAACTCAAGTTATCAAATTCCTTCCAATTCCGACAGACTTTGCCATTGAAAATCAGTGCTCAAGTGTCGTGACAACATTCTATAATCTGAACCATGATATCTGCTGCTCATAATGCATGCTAACTATATATGATATGCCACTAATGTGACTGTGTAAGCAATGTGACTTGATTATTAGCTTGAGTTCCAGTTCAAAGACAGGGTGGAAGTTACCTTTTTATGAAGAGTATTTTTCAAACTCCTTCACCAATTTAAAAATAGTAGAACTGGACTTGCTTAAACATAGTTCAAACCTCAAAGTACATATATTATTAAAGTATAATATATACTTTATTACTTTGTTACGTAAACAACTTTGAGATTTGTCTCCTTATAGGCAACCGCAAAACAAAGGAGATGAACATATGTAATAAACAAATATTCCCAGATAATTTTTATATCATTACTCAGACAACAGCAGTGCCTTCCTTCTTTGAGAGAAATCCAATTTCCTGATAGCAAAATAGCTTGGTTTAAAGAATATCACTGATAGAGATTCAAGCCCAAATTCCCACATAAGCTATTCCTGCCAGCAAGTGTAGAATGGAGGCTAACATATACACTAACATATATTTTACATAGTGTAAACTACATTTAGTCATAAAGAAAACCTATAATATGCCTAGATAATTATTGTGCACATTCCCAATGTGGACAAATTAGCATAAAGATAACAACAAAAGATAAGTCATCTGTTAAAATGCAATTCTTGGTACTTTTTTTCATAAGCATTTTTCTCAGAGGTATTGTTTTCCATTTATTCAGCACTTCACCAGTTCTCAAGGGAAAGAGGCATCTTAATGCTCATAGGTTCTACACAGCAACCAAAGCATTTGTTGTCAAACGCATCAGCCCTCTACTCTAACCCCATCTGCTGTTTCTGCCATCCCTGGGGATGGAAAGTTCAGAGTATAATCTAGGATTCACTGACATGATATTATTGAATGGTAAACGAACAGGTTTTATGAATTTTATAAAAGCTGGGATTACTTTTACTTATCTTATGTAAAATGAAAATTATTGTCAATTTAAGCTTTTAACCAGTTACTGTCCCTTAAAATTTAAAATAAAGAATGGGTTTATTTTAGGTCTTGAACTAGTATTAAAAGGTATAAAGATAAATTATTTATTTGAGCACATACTGAATTCATATAGATATTAGCTAAAAGAATCTCTATTCATTGGTATCTTTCACAACCTCGTCAGATCCATGAGGCAATGAAATACTTTTGAAGTGTGGTCATTGTATCATTGTAGGGAAGGAAAACAGAGTGTGCATCTGTATCTAAAAATAGCAATGAGATTCATAAGCCCACCAACCTGAAATCTCAACACTTTCCTCTTCTTCACTAAAGCTGACCGATTTGCAAAATCGGTTCTTATTTCATAAGCAGGATACTCTCGTTAATGATGACAGCATAGGCTGGAAATGCCCTAATCTGGAGTTAGAACCAGACTGTTGGGGGAACCAACTGAGTCAAAAATTGTAGAGTAGAGGAGCTTCAGTGGAGTAGAGTAGTGATACTTTATGTTTAGGCTTTATATCAGTGCTGGGAGTGTAGAGGGGAGATGTGAATAATGTTACTTAACTAAAACTTGTTAGCATGGATATCATAAAAACTCTGCATTTCACATTTGAATAGTACCAGGAAGAACAGCTAAGGATCTCAGTTTAACATCTTGACCAAACTAGACAATGTACAACCCTTTCAGTATAACATTAAAGAGCCCAGCAGAATTATGATCTCAAGTGACTTTATGAGGTGAAACACTATAATTTTACTCAGAAGCAAGAATTGCCATTAAGTCAAGACTGATAATCAAAGAAATCTCTGATGAACTTATAGAAACACTCAATACATTTGTAGAAAATTAGCTTTTTAACTTAAACACATCTATTAAACAGCAGAGAGAAGAACTTGATAAAATTAGTGTAAGTAGTTTTGCATTAACACCTCTGACATTAATTTCAAATCTATGACAGAATTATTATTTTTATCGCTGCAATAATTATTTAGTGTTTCTGTCAATCCGGGCTGAATTGTGTAAATGTAATATGCACTCTAACTGACTGTACAAATGGAGCTTTTACAATGGGGACAACATACAAAATGCTTTCAACTTGGCTTTGTGCTGGCACTGTCAGTGCTGTTGCAGAAATTTACAGCATAGAAGAAGGCCTTTCAGTCCTTGGCAGCCAGAATTGAAGCTATTTATGTTCTTTGTATTTGTCAACTCATTGTCCATTGCTTTGTCCATTGCTGATGCTAAAGTGCTCATTGAAGTACTTTTTAAATAAGTGTGAAGTGGTTCATTTTAGGAGGTCAAATGTGAAGATGAAATATATTAATGGTAAGATTCTTGGCAGCGTGGAGAATCAGTGTTATCTTGGGGTTCATGTCCATAGGATACTCAAAGCTGCTGTGCAGGTTGAACGTGTTGTTAAGTAGGCATATGGTGTGATGCCTTTCATCAATCACGGATTTGAGTTCAAAAGCCGTGAGGTAAAGTTAAAGCTGTATAAGATATTGGTTAGACCCCACTTGGAATTCTGGTCACCTCACTACAGGAAGGATGTGGCTAATATGGAGAAAGAGCAGAGGAAATTTACAAAGAGGTTGCCTGAATTGGAGCATATACCTGATGAGAATAGGTTGAGTGAACTTGGTCTTTTCTCCCTGGAGCAATGGAGGATAAGAGGTGACGTGATAGAGGGGTATAAGATGATGAGAGGCATTGATCTTGTAGACAACCAGAGGCTTTTTCCTCAGGACTGGAATAGCTAACACAAGAGAACACAGTTTTAAGGTGCTTGGAAGTAGGTACAGAGGAGATGTCAGAGGTAAGAACATAAGAACATAAGAAATAGGAGCCAGAGTAGGCCATCCTAAGTATTTCACACAGAAAGTGGTGGGTGCATGGAATGCACTGTCAGCAATGATGGGAGAAGTGGACAAAATAGGGTCTTTTAAGAGATGCTTAGATAGGTACGTGGAGCTTAGAAAAATAGAGGGCTATGTGGTAGGAAAATTCTAGGCAGTTTCTAGACATTACCTGGTTGGCACAACATTGTAGGCCAATGTGCTGCAGATGTTGATGTTCTGTTAAATGTAATAACGGCTTCATTATCTTTTTATTCAGTGAGGTCCCCTCTGAGCCTTGTACCAATAAATTTAAATATACGTTGCTTAGTTATCAGCCTCTCTGACAGTTCACGCTTACTTGAACCAAAGCAGTACCTATATATTTTGGTTTTCAGCTTAGTGATACGCAACAGAGTACATTTGTTTACAGCTTTTGGTCCTGAAGTCTGAATGATCAACGACACATAACCCCATTTCATTATAACAAGATTTAGAACATTACAGCACAGTACTGGCCTTTCAGCCCATGATGTTGTGCCAATCTTTTAACCCACTCTAAGATTAATCTAACTCTTCCCTCCAACATAGCCTTCTATTTCTCTATCATCCATGTGCCTATTAAAGAGCTTTTTAAATAACAACTGCAAGGCCGGCAGGAAATGTAGAGGAGGCTTGACCCAAACGCAGAGCAGTGGAGATGACATAGCGATGTGAGATATCTTTAATAATAAACAGCAAAGTAACAAGCCACAAGGCATCATGTAACAAGAGAGAGCAAACACTTAACAAGACAAGGAAACAAGGTAACTAAAGTCCTGTGGAACGCATTGATGAGCAATGGATTCAAGATGACATCTAAGGCCTCTCCACTGGCCTCTACCCTTCCGGTGTTGACTGGGTAGATGAACTTATGTGAGAAGGCATAAGAGTGTGACTTCCCATCCAGTCCCTCACTGGAGAGGACTGTCCCCGCATCCACGTCAGATACTTCCACCTTACCACAAAAGATCCAGAGAGGTTCAAATGGCAATGAATGGGACCAATGGTAAAGTGTCTCTTGAGCTCCTTGAAAGCATAGTCTGGGGCAGCAGACCAGATTAGCCGTGAGCAAGGTGATTTGGTGAGGGAGATGAGAGAAGTGCTGATTTGGCTTTAGGTCCTGATGAAACAGCGGTAGAAGTTGGAAAAGCTCAAGAAGTGCTGTGGCTGTTTGAGGGAGTGTAGTCTGTACCATTCAACAATGGTGCACACTTTCTCTGGGTCCGTGATTATGTCTTGAGTTGAGAGAACATAACCCAGGAAGGAAATGAGAAGAGCGTTAGGTCAGTTGATAAAGAGGAATTGGATAGAATCGTGGTGCTCGCTGAAGCTTATGTGCACAAGCCAAGGGTATACTCTGATCATTCCAGAGCCCAAGGGACATCACAATGGCTGCGATCTAGTAGAAGTGAGAGATAGGTTTGGTAGGGAGTCCAAGCTTCATACAGAGTCTGGTCCAGAAAGTTGCTGTTGTTTAAGAATCCACTAGAGCCTCCTGCGTGCGTACAGCCATTGGGGTGTGGAAGAGATCAAAGAGATTGAGTCGGGCTATGGTGCTTAATGGGCAGCCAGGGTGAGCTTACCAGATAGTAGGCCCCTCTTCCGTTCCTGCTGGTGCCGTTTTCCTCGATGCAGCAGGCTCTTAATGTCTGGGTGAGCAGCAGCTCAGCAGTAAACGCACGTTGTTTTTCCACCAACGCACATGCTCTTGGGCGGTGGAGAGGGGCGTTCGGGTTAAGGGATCTCTTTCTAACTGCATGGGTTCTGCAGGAGTTGAGGGTCCTGCAGCCTGAAATGGACCTGGCTGCTGATCTGGAGAATCGTTCCATGACATGCTTGTCAATTCAGAGGACCAGAGTGATGAAGCTTTTCAGGCCAGTGGGAATTTCCTACGTTGACAGCACACCCTTCAGGTGTTCCAAGAGGCCATGTAATGGGCCAGCAGTGACCCCGCAATCCAGTCATGCTGTGCCGCGAGGGTCCTAAATTCCATGGTATAATCCAGCACCAAGATTGAACCTTGACATAGGCCAAGTATCTGATCTCCTGCCCCACCCCTTCAACTTCTCGGATGGTCGAAAACCTGGCACAGCTCAGTGGTGAATTCCGCATACGGTGGTTTTATTGCCCCAGTTAGCTCTGACCCAGGTCACAGCTCACCAGGTCAAGAGAGAACTGACAAAGGCAATCTTGGCTTGGTCTGTAACATACAGAAATGGCTGGATTTTGGTGTAAGGCGTACTGGAACAGGAAGTTGTGGCATTGGGTTGGGGATCCAGCGAAATGTTCAGGCACTGGCATCGGGGGGCTCCAAGGATAGAGGTTGACTGGCACAGGTTAGCTGTATCAAGACTGAGAGGGGTGAGCAGATGGTCGATGGTTTCCTGCTGCTTCTGGATCATGTGCTCACATCAATGGATGATTTCTTTTAGGCAAACAAACTCTGTTGGGTCAATGGTGGTGTCAGCTGTCCTGTCAGGAAATGTACAGGAGGTTTGAGCCAATCACAGAGCAGCAGAGACCATTGATCAATGAATGATAACTTTAACGACATCTGCAAAATAATAAACCATGAGGGATCACACTTATCACAATAAGGCAACAAGGTAACTGAAGGCTAGGAGCAACTGGTTGAGGCCGGCTGGTTCAAAGGGTGAACAAGGGCTGCAGATGAGAGCTAGGTTTAAACAGGCTGCTGGTGATGTGTTAGAAATGAGTGGCAGGTAACTCCTTCTAGTTGGGTGGAGATGGGGGGTGCCTGCCTGCCAATGTGTTGCTGTGTTGGGAACCGGCCCCAGAACCCTGCAGTTCCACAGTAACTGAATGCCGAGCTCTTAGCTCCATGGCTGGTCTAGTGAACCAGCCAAGAAGCATATTGAACACTGTGAGGACTGGTGTTGGCTGAGCTGGGACAAGAGGTGCAACATCTTAATGCTGAGATGTGGGCTCAGTTGAGGAATGGCAGCTTCAGCTCCTCATATTGACAGGCTGCTAGCATCCTACGATCTCACTCAGAGGAAGCTACCGTCTCCCCCTCTTTCTATTTGCTTGCACGGCTCTCCTCAGCCCAGAGATGTCCTTATAACAGCATGGTTGGCGACTGCCACGGAGCTTATTATCCAAGAGACATTGAGGTGTTGGGGAGAACTAAACAAAGAAAGGAGCTTCTGATGTATCCAGTGGATGGTCTATCAGCACACACAGCTGGGTCTGCCAGTATCTGCCATAACCAGCACTCACAGGCTGCCTTTGCACGTTGCATCAACGGCTCACCCCATACTGAGGAACATGACAACAAGATCAGTTTAACCACTCTGCTGCTGCTGGGTTTCAAGCTAGGGGCTGAGGCCACAATTTAATTCCCAGCACAACGGTGTATACCAACAACAGGGTAGGAGTTCATGCCAAATTCCCGCACAATACATTCCTCTCTCATAGTGCTATAAATATCCCTTTCTAACAGTGATCCCACTAGAGCTCTCATCCCTGGGAACGCACCCTAAGTAGAAGATGAGGTGTTCCTGAAATAAAACTGCACTTCATATCTTTTACAAAGAAATAACCCTAGACTTAACTGCAGCTTTCTAGGCCGGTAAACATCTTCCTGAGTCTATCCTGCTCCTTCTCTAGTGCCATTATATCCTTCCTACAACCCAGCTTGATTCACATTTCGTACAGCTGTTGTATCATCTCTCTGACTTACGTCAAATCTTTTGGCCAATGTGACTTAAATCCCTTTTTTAATGCCCTTATCTACCTATGCCATCACATTAGGGTAGTATCTCTGGACCTACGGGAGAAGCTCCGTTTAGCCATCTACACACTTTATGTATTAAATTAGTATTTCAAAAGTAGCATAATCTAGCATCAATTTTGTCTTCCATGTTCATTAGAAGATCAAACAGGAACAGTTCTACAGGTAAATTCGACAAAACCATGTACTGCACTGTCCATATGCAAATTGAAATTTGACCCCAAGTACACTTACTCATTTGTTTAGATGGTTTTCTGAATGCTTGCTTTAAAGGGACAGAAATTGTGCAGCAACCTGCCCTTCTTTTTGAAAGGAAAATATCACAAAAAGGTCACACTTCTTTCTGAGCACCATCTGTACTGATGCTTTCCAGCAATATATTGCAAACTGACAAGTGTCATAATATTTTACTCAAATTGTGGCTAAACATTTGATATGGGGGTGGGGATGTACCATAAATGCAAAGAGTCATAGAGAGGAACTGTATGGAAACAGGCATTTTGGCCTGCTGAATCTTTGCCAACCATCAAGTATTTGTACTAATTGCACATTTGGATGGAGACGTAACGTAAAGATTTTTACTCCTCATGTATATGAAGGATGTAAGAAATAGTCAATACAATTCAATAATCCTATATTAATCCATATTTTATTCTTCCCACACTTCCATCAACTCCCCCCCCCCCACCCCCCGGACTGTATCAGTCACCTATACATAAGGAGCATTTTACTGAGGTCAATTAACCTGCCAGCCCACAGGTCTTTCAGAAACAGGAGCATCAGGTGGTCACAGGGAAAATGTACGAACTCCACACAATTAGTAGCCAAGGGGAGGATTGAACCTGAGTTTCTGGCATTGTGAGACAACAGCTCTGCAGACTGTACCACTATACCAAGGTGCAAAATGTTGATGTTTTCCTTTCCACTGGCTTCATTTGACTATTACGTTATTAACCCATCCTGTATTTTAAGAACAATTCAAGTATATGATGTAATATAATGATTAACACAACCATTGACTTGCAATAAGCAACACAAATTGTCAAAGTTTCAAATATTTTGTTATTGGCTCCTATTACATTTAAGAGATGCAGGTTGTTGATCAAAGAATTTTGGATATTTCCATTATACATAAAAGGAGAAATAAATATTAAAGGTTGAATCAATATTAATTTAATAGATAAATGTTAAATTCTTTTCAAAATCCCAATTACTACTACATATTTGCTTTCATCTTAAGCATTTCCAGCTAATTCAAACACAACACAAAGCTTGGAAATTTGTTTTAAAAGATAGGGTTCGCTATGAAACAATTAATACTTAAATTTAGTGGTCATTTTGGAAAAAACATTGTCTGGTATTGGCCACAGGAAAGCATTATAATTAATAATTTTGTAAATTTGATTTTTTGAATTCATCCATTTAGTACTAGCAACAGTAGAAGGATATGAAAGTATCTTATTAAAAAACTAGTTTTACAACCTATACCAGAGATGTCCTCCTCCTTCAAAGATTGGGATTTCCTTTCCTCCACCATTGATGCTGCCCTCATCTGGATCTCCTCCATCTCCCGGACATTCACTCTCACTTTACCTTCCCACCACCTTAACTGAGGTAGAATTTCTCTTGTCCTCCCATACTAAGCCATGAGCCTCCATATCCAACAAAGCATTCTCTGCAACTTCCACCATCCTCAACAGGATCCTATCACCAAACAGACCTTTACCTCCACCCCAGTCTCCACTTTTCACAGGGATTACTCCCTCTGTGATTCCCTTGTCCATTCTTCCCTCCCCACGAATCTCCCTCTAGCACATATCCCTGCAAGCGTCAGAGAAGCTACACCCACCCATTCACCTCTTCCCTTATCTCCAAACATCCTTCCAGGTGAGGCAGGTGGTTCTTCTATTGTGTATGATGCTTCCGATGCATCCTCCTCTACATTGCTGAGATCTGACGTAAATCAGGGGACTGCTTTGTCGAGCACCTCCAATCCATCCACCAGAAGTAGAATTTCCCAGTGGCCAATCATTTTAATTCTTATCCACATTCCTGTTCTAACATGTCGGTCCACAGTCTGCTCTTTTGCTACAATGAGGCCACTCTCAGAATGTGTAGGTGCGCACCTCATATTTCGTCCAGGTAGCCTACAACCTGATGGCATGAACATCGATATCTCCTTTAGGTAATTTTTTTTCCCTCTCCTTCCTTCTTCTTCTTTTTCTCACACTGGCCTCTTACCTCTTCTCCTTTCCTGCCTATCACCTCCCCTAGTGCCCCTCTTTCTTCCCTTTCTCCTATGATCCACAAACCTCTCCTGTCAGATTCCTTCTTCCCACTCACTTGGCTTCACATATCTGTCCTCCTTCCCCTCCCTCCACCTTTTTATTCTGGAATCATCTCCCTCCCTTTCCAGTCCTGATGAAGGGTTATAGCCAGAAACGTCAACTGTTTATTTATTTCCATCAATGCTGCCTGACCTGCTGAGTGCCTCCACCATTTTGTGTGTGTCTCTCAACCTATGCTTTTGTTTATTAATATTGAACCATTCCCTCCATTTCTGCAAGTTTTACTGACAGAGAAACTTTCTGAAATGTCTTCCTTCCTCCCAGACTCTGGGTTTCCCCGTACTTTAGTGGACAGAGCTCAAAGATCAAAGTTCAACGTAAATTTATTATCGAAGTATATATACGTTACTCTTTACAACCCTGAGATTCATTTTCATGCATTCACATTAAATCCAAAGATACACAATCAAATTCAATGAAGGCTGCACACAATAAAACAAACAACCCAATGTGCAAAGAACAACAAACTGCAAATACAAAAAGAAACAAATCATTAATAGATGAGCAACACATTTTGAGAACAGAGGCAAAGAGTCCTTGAAAGTAAGTCCATAGGTTGTGGAATCAGTTCAGTATTGGAGTGAATGAAAATGAGTAAATTTATCCCTTCTGCTTCAAGAGCCTGATAGTTGAGGGGTAATTAGTGTTCCTGAACCTGGTGGTGTGGGTCCTAAGGCTCCTGTACCCCCATCCTGATGGCAGCAGCATGAAGAGAACATGCGGTCATTGATGCCGAATGCTGTTTTCCTGCAACAGTGCTCCATGTAGATTTGCTCAAAGGTGGGGTGGGCTTTACCTGTGATGGACTGGGCCATATTTATTAATTTTTGGAGGATTTCCAATTCAAAGGCATTGTATTTCCATACCAGGCCATGATGCAATCAGTCATAATGACCACACACATATAGAAGTTTCTCAAAGTTTTAGACGACATGCCAAATCTACATCCAAAAAGTAAATGTGCTGCAGTGATTTCCTTGCAATGGCATTTATGTGCTGGACACAGGATAGATCCTCTGAAATGATAACACAGAGAAATTTAAAGTTGTTGACACTTTATACCTGTGATCCCCTGTTGAGGACTGAGCTATGGAACTCCGGTTTCCTCCTTTTCTAGTCGATAATCAGATCATTGCTTTTGCTGACATTGTGTGAGAGGTTATTTTTGTGGCACCATTCAGCCAGATGTTCAAACTCCCTCCTATATGCTGAATTATCACCTCCTTTGGTTTGGCCGAAGACTGGTGTCATCAACAAACTTGAAAATGGCATTGGAGCTGTGCTTAGCCTCTCAGTCATAAGTGTAAAGTAAGCAGAGCCCTAAGCACACAGTCTTGTCTGCACCTGAGCTGATGGTGATCATGGAGACATAATTGCTAATCCAAACTGACTAGGGTCCGCAAATGTGGAAATCGAGAGTCCAGTTGCACAGGGAGATATTGAGGCCCAGATCTTGGAGTTTATTGATTAGTTTTGAGGGGATGATAATATTGAATGTCAAGCTGACGTCAATGATGAGCATCTTGGTGTATGTATCTTCACTGTGCAGATGTTCCAGTGCTCAGTGAAGAGCCAATGAAAAGGCATCTGCTGTTGACCTGTTGTGACAGTAGGCAAATTGTCACAGATCCAAGTCGCTTCTCAAGCAGGAGTTGATATGTTTCATCACCAACCTCTCAAAGCACTTCATCACAGTGGATGCAAGTGCTACTGGATGATCATCATTGAGGCAGGTTTCCATGTTCTTCTTAGACACTAGTATAATTGAAGCCAACACATACAAAATACTAAGGAAACTCAGCAGGTCAAGCAGCATCTATGGAAATGAATAAACAGTTGACATTTTGGGCAAAGAGCCTTCTTCAGGACTGGAAAGGGAGAAGGAAGATACCACAATAAAAAGGTGGGGATGTGGGGGGAAGGTGATAGGCAAAGCTAGGTGGGTAGGAAAGATAAAGGGCTGGAAGAAAAGGATCTTATAGGAGAGGAAAGTGGACCATAGGGGAAGGGGAGGGGGACCCAGCGGGAGGTGATAGGCAGGTGAGAAGGGCTAAGAGACTGGAGGGAATAGAAGAAAAGGGGAGGCGGGAGGGAATTATTTTACCAGCGGGAGAAATTGATATTCATGCCATCAGGTTGAAGGCTACCCATATGGAATATAAGATGTTGCTCCTCCCTCATAGGCCACTATGAAGGTGGCCTCATATTGGCACAAGAAGAGGCCATAGACTGAATTGAAACCTGTTTTAAGCAGGTTGCTACCTCAGACTACTGAAGTGAAGCATTAAAGATATTAGTGAACACTCCAGTCAGTTGATCAGTGCAGGTCTTGCAATTGGCCAAGTATCCTGTCTGGGCCGGATGCCTTCCATGGGTGCACGCCCCTGAAGGATGCTCTCAGATTGACCTCACAGACTGAAATCATAGTGACATCGTGGGCTGTGGGAGTTCTCAATTGTGTCCTGGATGTTTTCCACATCCCTGCTCAAACTCCCTCCCCTCCTAGACAGATTTCAAACCTGGACAGATTTCTTTGATTCATATCCTCCATCTAACCAGGCCTCCACATTCAACAGATTGTCTTTCACAATTTCCCTGAAACCCAACATGATTCCACTATTTGATGCATATTCCCCTCCTTTTCCCTTTCAGAATTTTGAAGTGAATACACGTTTTGCTCTTCGATTGGCACCAAAATCATGTGGCAGTTTTCCATGCAACTGCAGGGGATTGCATTACTTGTCCTCTTACCTCCTCGCTTCCTACATTTTGAAGAAACTGCAATTTACTTGTACTTCTTCCAATCCAGTGGAAGATACTCAGTGTTCAAACTGTGAGCTTTTCTATACTAGACAAAACAAATGTAATCTTCAATGTATTGGGAAAACCAAATGCAAATTGGATGACTTCTTCATGAAGCACCTCCTTTCAGTCAACAGGAATGTTCTTGAACTTCATGTTGTCTATTGCTTTGATTCACCATTCCTCTATCTCTCTGATCTATCTGCAGTGTCACAATTATGCACAAGTGCAAGTTTGTGGAACAACAGTCATCTGTGTATGTTGTAGTCTTCTTGTAAACATACAGATTCATACAAGTCACTTTCAGAGAAAGTGTCAGAACAGCAGAAGGGCCATAATAACAGATCCCTTATGCTGTTAGTCATCCATCTCTGATATTGCCTCGGTTTTTCTCTCTTGATTAATGCAACCTAACCTACTGGGCATTTTCCATTGTTCTGCTATTTATAACATATCATGCTCCTTTGTCTCTGTTATCATCTTCTAACTGCTCCCATTAACCCATTTGACCAGATAACTCCTACAACTCATCCCATGGCATCTGCAGTCTCATGCAATCGCAGTCATTCCCTCTATCCTATCAATCTCTCCAGCCCACTTTCACTGCAATTTAAAACAACCTATTATATCACTTTCTCATTTCTGACAAACAGGAACTTCGACCTCAAACCTTAGCTCTGCTTCTGTTTTCTGATCCATTAATTGCTTCCAGTTTATCTTTCTATTTTTATTGTCAAGTTCTGCAAATTTTATAATTTTCACTATTCCTATTTGTTCCTGCTTGGTCAGTTTTTAAATATTACTTCAAAAAGAGTATCAAGATATAAATAATAAGAATTCATTGTTTGATCTTCAATTAATCCAGAAGCCAGTAAAGAAATCTCCTACAGGTAACAACTCATTAACATTTTATTGCCCTTTTAAGAACAAACATGTTAAATAAAATAAGTATGTTTTTGTTATTTATCCTTCAAAACTCAAGGCAACCAGAGCCACAGCCTTGCTCCCTATGCATCATATATTAGCTGTAACAAAGACATCCATTTCAGGCTGCCATGTATCTGTTTGGCAATCTATTTGTTTTTAAATGATATAATTTTTTGCATTTGTCAGACAATGTCTTGCATTTTGCAAGCTCTAAAGGATATTCAGAACTCCAATGGTTAATGCAAATGGATTTATGATAAGCTTCAGGCCAGTTGTCCCCTCATTTATTAGCCCAGCTGATAGAAGAGATTTGATGAGGCACTTCTGGCATAATTGAGTCATCACACAAAGAAGCCTGCTAGCATTCAGAGTGTTTTTTATCAGCAGCAAACAGGCCTGATTACTGACAATTACACTCTGATCCATAAGGTAAAAAAGAGTACGAAAAAGAGTGGGAAATCTGCACATGTTTATACCCGGCATAATTTTTATATTCATTTCATTTTCTGTATGTTTTCCACACAAATAGAATAAACAATAAACAAAAGATGCCACAATCTATCTCAACACTACATAGTAATGAATACATCAGTGACCATCTGTAAGTTGAATGAAATGCAATGACTCCAGCGTGACATACTTTCCGCTACAGTTCAATCCACACGCGGAAACAGAGTGAATGCTTAATTTATGTGTCTGTTGCAACATTACTAACATGTGACCAAAAGTCAGAGATCCACTACTCCGTAGACTTCATTGTATTAACTGACCAAAGTCATGGATAGTTTACACAACAGCAGTAATGTAAGCATACTTTACAAGAGTTAACCTTTAGTCTATCAAACAAATAGATACTCTCATTAGCACAATCAATGCTCTGCATCTGCAGTGGGATAAGAGAAATAGGAAATTCATGTAAACAGAAATGATTTATAAGTTATTTGTAAATGATAATGCAGTTTTGTATTGTAAAGATCAATTAGCTTATAATTCTCTGAGCTAAATAATCTCAGGCCCTATGGCACAATGTTCACTTTATCAGTGCAAATGCAAGAAACATTTTGAAAAGACAAATGTGGAAAGTTTGAGTCATGAGTTATCACTAGAAATATTATATTTACAATGATTCATAATTCTATGGGAAAAAATGTCATTCTTATGCAACTCATTGGTGATTTTGCTAATGGTTTTTAGATCTATGGTGCCAAAGACATATTTCATTCCATAATACAATACAGAGTTGTGTGGCATAGAATTAATATTTAAATCCTAATTTTAAAATCTGCTATGTTTCTGTGCCATGCCTGGCATTATTGTGCAGAATGAGCAATCATATATAATAATTGGCATGAAGGAGCTATGAATGCTGTTTGGAACTCTGGCGCAATGTAGGGCAGAGGTCCCTGTAAAGTTTTCGGAGAAAATAAACAGGATTATAAGACAAGAGCAACAGCAGTGTTGTGTTAGTATCTTCCAAGAATATTTTATTGTTTTTGCTGAACTCAAATGAGAGGAAAAACAGTTATTTGATACACTCCATTAAAGGAGAGATTACCTATCCTGCTTCACCATAGGGGAACAGTGGCAAATCCTGCCCTGCCAGTAATTGGGGACAGATCAGGAAAGAGGATAAGAAATTCACTATTGTATTTGTGTTCCAATAAATAGAATTAGCATCACATGCACTAGTTCAAATCAAAGCAGTGAAATATCACTGCTTGTTGTGAATATGTCTTCATTGTACGGAACTAGTTTTTGGATTTAATATTCGTGTTAAGTATATTCAGTGATGATTGTGTGCATGAACTACAAAGACTACACACAGATCAGGAAATCACATTTAGGAACCACCCTGGTGCCTTCTTACAAAAGTAGGCAAGCAGTTTGCATAAAAATGAAATTACAGAAAATAGCAAAATTTGTATTTCAGTGCTTGATCTTTTCTGTTAGGTCAATAAAAAGAAATAAATGCTTGCAAGTACTTTGATTCAAATGACAAAATAATGACAAAAATAATGTGGTCTGAGCTATATTAAAAGAGGAGAGTTGCTCATGTTGCATATTATTGTTTATTTATTTTGTTAGTACTATTCCAAAAATCTCCTTCATTCTGCTGGGCAAATAGTTGAGTGTTCAGATAAAAACTCAGTACAACTCTTATGATTTAAGATGAAAGAACAGAGCCCAGGCAGTTTCCTCATTAACTAATTCCAAACTTTAAATTACAGGCATTAATATCATTTTTAGTAACAATGATAAGGTGAATGTTCCTTTAAGTTGTCCGTGCATTTGTATCATTCATATGATTCACTGAGTGAAGTAACGTTAACAAGATATGTTTGTGTATTTTATAATTGTGGCAGTGTTGCAGGCCCTGAAGTTTTACAGCTTCCCTAAGTAGTGTTCTAAATTGCATTGCAATGCTGTGAGCAAGCACCAGCAATATTTTAACATGGGTTACCTTCCTCTCCGTTATAACATCGACTAACTTCAACAGTATTTGATTGAAAATGAAGTACTTGTGACAGCATGAGATTATAAATAATGTTATATAAATGCAAGTTCTGTGACAGCATTGTGACATTGCACAACTAGAAATAATGGAATAATGCAGATTCATCCTTCTGCAGATCTTTCATAATTGTAAAGCCAGGACAAAGGAGTCCACTTGATTGGCAAGCAAACCATCAACATAAACATTTATTCCCTCTGTCAGCAATGCATCTTAACTACCTTTGGTGACACCAACTGCATCTGTCAAATCCAAAACTTCCAGAAACAGGGAGGTCAAGGCAACATGTGAATGAGAACAGAGATTCCCTCCAAGTTGCCCAATATTTTGGTCTGAAGCTATACAGCCAGTTCTATTGTTAGGTCTAAATTCCAGATTTGGTTGCTAAAATGCATTGTGGGTGCATCTTCACTAGAAAAATTTTATGAGAATTACTCATTTGCAATTTCTCAAGGACAAGCAGGGTTAGGCAACAAATGTTGGTAAACTACCAATGCACTCATTAAATGGAAGACTGATATAATAATCCTATGTAGTTCAGACTACAATCAGAATTTTTATGTTCAAATTCATTCTTTCCTCACTGAGGTTCAAGTAAGTGTTAAAGTTTTTTTGTGCTCTACTTCACCTCTTGATTTTCACATCCAAAATTAGTTGCAAGGAGCTTGTTGTTATTTCTATTTCCAAAAATAAGGGCATTCTTTCAGTTTTTCTTTAACTTTGATCTAACTATGGAATACTACAGATTTGACCCATTTTCACCTCAGCACTCATTCAGCAATTCTCTAATGTAAACTCTACTCCATGCTCTGACAAGAAATGTAGCTCCTGAACCCTTAAGCTTCTTCTTCAACTCAATATTTTATGTCACTGTAACTGTTCTCAGAGTTGTGAAAGAAGTGGCTATCGAGGTAATCTATGATTGTCATGTTCCAAAATTCTGAAGATTCTCTAACGTCATGCATTGAAGTCATACAGTTGTACAACATTCAGTCCAACTTGTCTATGCAGCTAATGGGCACTGTAAGTATTAGTTCCATCTCTCAACAATTGGTCCATAGCCCTCTGCACTTAACTGATTCAAGTGTCAAAGGTAAATGCTATCAGCAATTCAACTTCAACCACTTTCTCATGTAGTGCATTTTGGGTGCATACCACCCTCCGTGTGTGAAAGGTGCATCTTGTATTACTTCTAAATCTTTTTCCTCTTACCATAAATCTAAGTCCTCTAGTTTTATTTACCTGATTTAGGAAACATTTCCGCTGCTCTACCTTATCTGTACCAGTCAATTTTGTGTACCTCCAACATGACCCTCTTAACCTCATCTGCTTCCAATACCACTGCTTACTGATTGAATTGACTTTATTACTTACACCCTTCACATACACGAGGAGTGAAAATCTTTACGTTACATCTCTGTCGAAGTGTGCAATGTGCAATCATAGTAACTTGTAATAAATAGTTTGTACAACAGTCAATGTAGCATGGAAATACAATTGTATCAGTCTGATGGCCTGGTGGAAGAAGCTGTCCTGGAGCCTGTTGGTCCTGGCTTTTATGCTGTGGTACCATTTTCCAGACGGTAGCAGTTGGACCAGTTTGTGGTTGGGGTGACTTGGGTCCCCCTCTGTCTGTAAATGTCCTGAATAGTGGGAAGTTCACATCTACAGATGCGTTGGGCTGTCCGCACCACTCTCTGCAGAGTCTTGTGATTGAGGGAAGTACAGTTCCGATATCAGGCAATGATGCAGCCAGTCAGGATGCTCTCAACTGTGCCACTGTAGAAAGTCTTTAGGATTTCAGGACACATACCAAACTTCTTCAATTGTCTGAGGTGAAAGAGGGGCTGTTCTGCCACCAACAATACTAGTAAAGACCAAGTAAGGTGCTCAGTGATGTGTATGCTGAGGAACTTAAAGCTGTTCCCCCTCACAACCCCAGATCCTTTGATGGCAGTATGGGTTAGTCTGTCTCTATTTGTCCTGTAGCCCACAACCAAGTCCTTCATTCTCCCGACTCTGAGGGAGAGGTTGTCTTCTTGACACCACTGTGTCAGGGTGATGACTTCTCTGTAGGCTGTCTCATTATTATTTGAGATAAGGCCAATCAATGTAGTAACATCAGCAAATTTAATTAGCAGATTTATACTAACTAGATTAGTACTCCAGTTAGGTCCAACCAGGGTTTTATGAAGTTGGAGTAAACTTCTCTATTCTATAATCCCTACTATTATAGGCCAGAATCCTATATAATCTATATTCCTAACTTTAGTATCTACTTATGTTGCGACCTTCAAGGATTTATGGATCTGTAATCCAAAGTCCTTCTACTCCTCAATATTCTCAACCATTCATGATATACATCCCACTCTCATCATATCATGGATATTCACTGTTATGGGGGTGGGGGGGGGGGCTTCTTTTTTTGCCAAGCTCAGCTTTCTAACTCAGCAGCTGAAACTTCTGGAAATCAAAGATTATATTTGAGTAAGTTAACTTTCCAATCGATATTTGTTGTCTAACTTGTTGTAAATAGCAACTAGTCTTCAGTTCTTATCAGAATCAGAATCGGGTTTAACATCACTAGCATTGTTGTGAAATTTCTTGTTTTGTGGCAGAAGTTCACTGCAATACATAATAATAAAAACTATAAATGACAAGAAGTATATATAAAAAAGAAAATTTAATTAAATATGTAGTTCAAAAAGAGAGGAAAATAATACTGAGGTAGTGTTCATGGGTTCGTTGTCCATTAGAAATCTGATTGCAGAAGAAGCTGTTCCTGAAGCATTGATTGTGTGTCTTCAGGCTGCTGAACCTCCTCCTTGATCAGGAACAAAAGAAAATCTGCAGATGCTGGAAATCCAAGCAACACACTGAAATGCTGGAGGAACTCAGCAGGCCAGGCAGCCTCTATGGAAAATAGTACAGTTGATGTTTTATCTAATCACCTTTTTTTCTCCAGTCCTGATGAAGGTTCTTGGCCCAAAATGTCGACTGCACTCTTTTCCATAAATGCTGCCTGGCCTGCTGAGGTCCTCCAGCATTTTGTGTGTGCTCCTCCTTCTTGACAGTAGGAATGAGAAGGGGCATGTCCTGGATGATGGGGGTTCTTAATGATGGATGCCGCCTTTTTGAGTTGTTGCCATTTGAAGGTGTCCTGGATGTTGATGTCCATGATGGTGTTGGCAGAGTTTACTGTAGGGTTACTGTAAGTTAGGTTACTGTAGAGTTTACTGAAGTTGTCTGTAGGGTTTTCCAATCCTATGCAGTTGCTCCTCTGAATGCAACCAGCTAGAATATGCTTCAGGGTACATCTGTAGAAATCTGCAAGTCTTTGGTGATATACTAGTTCTCCTCAGACTCCTTGTAAAAAATATAGCTTCTGTTATGCCTCAATTGTATCAATATGTTGGACTGAGTCTAGATCTTCAGAGACGTTGACATCCAGGAACCTGAAACTGCTCACCCTTTTCACTTCTGATCCCTCAATGAGGACTCTGATCCCTTGAGGCTTCCCTCGACTTCCCCTTCCTGAAGTAAACAATCAATTATTTGGGCTTACTGAAGTTGAGTGTAAAGTTATTGCTGCAACACCACTCAAACAGCTGATCAATCTTGCTCCTGTATGACTCCTAATCACCATCTGAAATTCTGACAACAATAGTTGTGTCATCGGCCAAGCATACATCCTTGAGCTGCAGCAGCGTTGATTGTCAGCAAGGAGGAGATATTATTTACAATCCACACAGACAGTGTTCTCTCAGTGAGGTAGTCAAGGATCTAGAGGGAGGTACAGAGGCCCAGGGTTTGGAGTTTGTTGATTAGAACTGAGGGCATGATTGTGTTGAACGCAGAGCTGTCAATAAGAAGCAATTTCACATAGGTGATCCAAGGCTGAGTGGGGAGCCAGTGAGATTTCAGCTGCTGTAGACCTATTGTGGTGATGGGCAAATTGCAGTTGGTCGAGATCCTTGCTTAACCAGGAGTTGATTCTAGCCATGACCAACCTCTCAAAGCTCTTCATCACCATAAATGTGAGTTCCACTGGGCAATAGTCATTGAAGCAGCTCACCCCGCTCTTCTTGGGCACTGGTATGATCGTTGCCCTTTTGAAGCAGATAGGACCCTCCAACTGCAGTAGTGAGAGACTGAACATGTCTTTGAACACTCCGACCTTTTGGTTGGCATAGGTTTTCGGCACTCCACCAAATATACCATCAGGGCCTGATGACTTGCGAGGGTTCACCTTCTTGAAAGTAGCTCTGATGTCGGTCTCCAACACAGAGATCACAGGGTCACCAGATGCTGCAGGGATATACACAGATGCAGTTTTATTCTTCCTTTTAAAGCATGCATAAAACGTGTTGAGCTCACCTGGAAGTGAAGCATCAGAGCCATTCATGATGTTAGGCTTCACTTTGTAGTAAATGGCAAGCAATAATCAGTCCAAAGCTAAAAGGACAGCTTTGCAAACCAACAGCACTATCTGTAGAGCACAGACTGCTGGCCCACCTGTTCAAGATATTCAGTGTAAGAGAATGGGGTTGTGTTAACTGGCCTGCTTCATACCAGACAAACTGGCTAAGTTATTTAGTTCAAGAAAGCTCACAAATCAGACTGATACTATCATTTAGAGCATCAAATAGCTGATCTATTAATAGCTGGATTGTGTACTCAAAGGATCACCTCTCACCGCATTAAATGTGGGTATCTGGAAACTCAATCCCCAGAAGCTTTTAGACTATCTGTATGAAAAAGTACGTAAAAAAAAAAATCAGATGTGCGTGAAGTCACTCAAGTAGCAGAAAAATAGAGTATAAATGTAAGAGAGCAGTCAGGCTTTTATCCCCTCTGCCTTCAGTTTCTGCAATGGATGATTTGTTCATCTGCAACTTGTTGGTACATCTTTTTATCTTTAGGAATTGTACTTGTGGTTTAGAATTCCTTTATGTTTTAGTAATCACTTGGAGCTCGGAAATCTTTTGTGAGTTTTAAATGTATTTTAAGAAGTTTATCTAAATTGAAATGTGTATCACTATAAGTAAATGAACTGTGTTTAAACTACTTTGTTATCTGGAAGTATCTCCTACTTGGTATGGAGGGGGAAACCACTCAAATAATTGGTATTGCCAGCTGAACTCACTGCGGAGGCTAAACAGGAAGTGATCCAGCTTTTGAAGAAAAGGTGCCTACAGTATGGCCTCCTATTATGAGCGTAACCATAGCTATCTATATTTGATAGTGCTTAACATTTTTGTCTGAGATTAGAGCTTCGCAGTCAGCAAACCTAATACCATCACAATCAATACTCACAAAAATGTGTCACTTCATGTGTGTCTGGATTAAACTCCATCTACCATTTTTTCTGTCCATTTCACCAACACATGAATATCTCTTGGCAGCCTAAGGCCAAGAGATATCAATTCTCACCATCAACAAATCCAGTAACCTTCATGTCATCCATCACCTCAGAAAAGAATAAAGACATCGAGGACTCTACTTACCTGTTAGTCTGATGTAGCAGTGAGGAAAATAATGGAATTCAAAACAAGAATATGCCACCTACTATATGTTCCTGGAACATGATAGTAAGATTAAATAAGGACAACATTGGGTTGTGAAAGAGCAATTGTGTTGAAATCTAATGGAATTTTTTTTAAGGCTGTATCAAGTATATAATGCTTTATCTTGAGAAGTTGCTTTGATTACTTTCAAAGATGAGATGAATAGATTTTTGTGTTTTAGAGGAAAATAATGATAATGTGGAAAATCAACCATGCCTTTGTTGTAAAGATGGAGTTAATTTGAGGCAACGAATGGCCTATTTCTTGTGCAGGCCCCTTTCAAAACGGTTGACCACAAAGTTTAGACAAAAGCACCTTTTTGATCCCATTGAGCTCTTCAACTGAGAAACAATCTTCACTATCTTGTACCTCTTGCTTGTTGCAGTAGCTTTTATCGCTCATATTTTTTCAATCTGTATCTCAAACTGTTTCCCATCAAACTCACTAGAGATTGCAATATAGTGTACTTTCTCAGTATTCTGAACATCCAACAGTGCTATTCTCTTCCTCATCTCTCGTCTATCTCCCCTGCTGCTCATGTGAGTTTCCATTTTTCATTATTTCACTGCAATTGCTGCAGTTTGAAATATACTCCAAAATGTGAATGCCTCCTAACATTATCTTACTATGGAGTTAACATTCATTTTAACCATAAATAACTTTGCTTTTCTACCACCATTCAACTTCATCTGTCATTACTAAATTAGACATTTTAAATATCAAGCATATTGCATCAAGTTTCAAAGTGAACTGAAATATCGGCAATTCCTTTCCTCTCACAGGTGCTTCTTGAACCACTCAGTTCTTCCAGCGCATTGTTCATTGCTCCAGACTCCAGCATCTATGCTCCCTTGTATCCCCACCTACAGTTATCTTTTCTATATATTTTACTTAAACAATGTTGTCTCCTCCTCTTTCACTCTATTGTCAACAGCAGGACATCTGTTATCTTGTCCATATTTTGGAAATTATTTTTCCAAGTCACCCAAGACTTTGCTGTGCTGTTATTATTTTCATAAGTTTTCTTAAAACCTGTATATTTGATCTTGTGTGTGGCTGCATCTTCAAAATTTCCCTTGACAGAACTGTATCAAATTATGAAACCACTCAGAAGTCTTTCCAAATCTTGAAATATTATGAAATATTATGGCAGGAAGAGTTTTTCTTCCTTCTACTGTCTGTGTGAGATGATGGGCTGTCGGAACTTTGAGACTCTCTTTTAAACCGTGCCATGGACTGCTCTTTATCAGATTACGGTATTGATTTGCACTGTTGAAACTATGTGTTATAATTATGTGGTCTTTTGTCAGTTAGTCTTTTATCAATTATGGTATTTTCTGCACTGTTGAAACTATATGTTAACTATAACTATATGTAACTATATGGTTTTGTGTAGGTCTTGTAGCTTTAGTTTTGTCTGATGGGTTTGTAGTTCCTTTCCGGGGAACGTGCTAAGACGGTAGCGCAATATCGACATGCAGCAGCCTCTCCGGACTCTGGATTGGGGATTACCAAACATAATGTGGTTTTTCTTGTGTGGTCTGTTTTGTGCTTTTTTGTGATATCATTCCGGAGAACATTGTCTCATTTTTATCTGCATTGTATTTGTGGTTATAAATGACAATAAACTGAATCTGAATCTGAATCTGAACTGTAGTTTTCATAAAACAAGTAATGAAACTTTAGGTCTTGGGAGGTGAGGGGGATCGGTGTGGGCTCTGTGCAACAAGACTTAAAAGAAAGGAAAAGGTGAGCAGTTTCATGTTCCCAGGCATCAACAGAAGCCTAACACACAGAAGTTCAAAAAAGTTCTGTATGTCATCAAAGATTCTTGGTGGAGAGTATTATGACTGCATCACTGCCTGGTATGGAGGCTCCAACACACAGGATCGA
The DNA here is from genome assembly GCF_030144855.1 of Hypanus sabinus. Taxonomy (NCBI): domain Eukaryota; kingdom Metazoa; phylum Chordata; class Chondrichthyes; order Myliobatiformes; family Dasyatidae; genus Hypanus; species Hypanus sabinus. The sequence continues at coordinate 167,735,937 of NC_082706.1, forward strand.
AAGAGGGTGCAGAGACTTGTAGACTCGTCCAGTTCCATCATGGACATAACCCTCCCTGCAAATGAGGACATCTTCAAGGGGTTTTGGCTTGAGAAGGTGGCATCCATCATTAAGAATGATCAAAGTCGAAGACATACCCTCTTCTCATTACCACCAATGGAGAGGAGGTACAGGAGCCTGAAGACCCACAATTAATGTTTCACAAACACCTTCTTCCCCTTCATCATCGGATTTCTGAACAGTCCATGAACACGACCTATTTCACACTATTCATTTATCTTCATTACATAGTAATTTCATGTCTTTCACTATACTGTTGCCACAAAACAATAAATTTCACAACATATATCAGTGATAATAAACCTAATTATGAAAATGTAATTGTTCATAAACCCCAGCACCCTTAAGCTGGAAGATAATTTCAACTCACAAGTAGAGAATTTGCTAATAATTGCAACGAAGCAGCAGGGTTTATTGCTGATTAAACACCAAAAGCACCTTTTAACCATTGTAAGTAAATAGAAACTCTACATATGTGACATCCTGTCTGGAATGGCTAGAAATATTTAAATATGATTCTGAAATTTCCTAATTCAACATCAAACTTGTCAATGGGAACTTTGCCAGCACTTCCTGTGGAACTCATTTTCTTTGCTAAAACATAAAGGCTGGCTTAAAACAAAATCACACCATCAATGTCAGAATAATCAGTGGGCTTCTGTTTATCGGAACATTTCTTTTTCTTGTTTCTGGTCTTCTTTTACGTCATTACACAAAAGAAGTTTAATCATATTGGGAAAGTTGGCTCCTGCGAATGAGTCAAGGTCAGAAGAAGTCTAGTTATATTGAGAATGTATGCATTTCAGTTCAGTATAATACATGCTTCAGTGGGGAGAAAAGTTAAGTTTAGAAATAGGAAAAGGATCACTGTCAAGTTCCAGAAATTACAGTGACACTGATCTTGGTAACTTCGGGTCTGTGCAACAAGGTATTTCATTCCACTGAATTGGATGTGATGCAAACTTTAAAGAAATTGATGTATATCAATAGTTTGGAATAAAACCCCATAAATTGTGAAGTTACTTGAAAACACAGAGAATATTACTATTTATGCACAATAATTGAGTACCATAACACTGCAAACCGATCTGAGAATTTTGGGTCACAGTTCTTGATTCAAAACCTTTTTCAGATTTGTCTAAGACCTTAGAATGTTGACAGTCTTTGAAATACTTTGCTTTTCAATCAGTTTCCTCAACTAATTCATGCATTGTGAAAAAAGCATATGGGAGACTACTTCATCCCTCAATCTAAATTTCCAATCTAAAGCTTCTAATTATTCAAGACAAATCTTTGACTCTTTTTACCAAATGGGCAGCACCCCTTTGATTTTCTTCAATTTAATACGATGTTTCTTCATTGAAACCAAACCACACTGTATAGTCTTGTGCTGTGAATATTTCTATGACCACAAAACTGTGGCCTTCCTTATTTTCCAATCTTCCAAGGATCAGTTGTTCACTCACCTCCATATATCTTGCAAGTTTGCATCTATTTATCTAAAGACTTTTGTAAGGCGTAATAACAGCAGAAACATTTTGTAATTCTGCTGAAGAAGTTTGTTAGTGTACCTTCCATTTGTTACCAGCAACAGCATACTTATTTCACCATGTTGGAGTGGAGTATTGAGAATGAGGTTAATTTTTGCTTATGAATGCTATCAATTTATTTCTATTTTATTAAAAATAGCAAAATTGCATTGTGTTCATAGCAGATCTGTTACATTGAATTATATTGTCTGCTGCTTTAGTTGAGATATTTATTAGTTTCAAACATTATAAATAGAACACAGGGAAGGTACTAATATTTTACTTGTTAATATCACACATCGCCATTTCAACATATATTTTTCATCTGCTATCCTTTACAGTTTGTCATGACAATGTGCACTTGGTCACAATTTCTATACTATATTATATTTTATCCCCACCTTTTGCTTAGGAATCAATGCCACTCTACATGTTTGATGGTCCAAGATGTATCTAAGGGAAGGTTATATTCTATGGCAGTGGCAGTCCCCCTACCAATTCTAATGAAAGGTCATTAACCTGAAATTTTAACTCTGATTCCAACCCCTGACATCCTGACTATCTCCTGCAATTACTTTTAAATTTTTCAAGCACCTGCAGCTTTTTTGCTTTCAAATTACTGCATGCATTAATTTTTTTTTCAAAATGGAAATCTGGAGCTGCATCAGACTTTTCCTTGTCACTGAGTTAGAAATTGCATTAATAAATTTAATGGTTCTGATCCAAACTCCAAGTTATTTTGTATTTTTTCCATGGGGACTCAATGAAACTTGGCAATGGTGAACATAACCAGATATTTTTAGACACATTTTGTACTGGAGATCTACAGTGAATTTCTTGTCTTTTGCAAGTTTTATATGAATAAAGTATACTGCAAACCATATTATGGAATTGTGCAGCCTCCTGATAAAATGAAAATGGCATTTATTCAGCGTATCACTATTACAGTTGACTACTGCAGTTTGTTGACACCCAAAAAGACTTTGATGAAAAGAAACATGAAACAGGTTGGTTTTAAGTGCTAAATTCCCATCAGTACAGTAGTAATGATCTGTATGTAAATGTAACCAGTCTACTTTTTTTTCTGTGTGCACCTGATGGTAAGACTGAATTACCAATGCCATTTTGGAGAAGAATCACTGATTTAACACTAATTCCTAATCAGGTCTCACAAAAACGGGAAGCTCGCATGGCAGCTGTACTTTTCCCAGGGTTAATTACCTTTTGCTGCTCTCTCCTAATGAGTCAGCTGTTCCAGTCATTACACAACTTCACTTTGTTCATCTGTGGCTCTGGCCACTGCGCACTGATATTAGGCATGAACAAAGACAACTACACACTTAATCGAAAACCACATTTACTAGTTTAATGCTCCTTGAAAATATAGCAAAAGCATACATAAAACATTTTCCTTCTTCAGTATTTCAAAAAATTTTGTAACTTTATCCTTAGTTTCTCTATTAAAGGAGAGCTAATCTGCCTTTTCTGTTACTGGACAAAGTTGTTTCCCCATTGCAATGGGATATTGTGGCTCCAAGCAATTGTGGCTTGCAAAAAAAGGGAATGGAGAGATAAAGAAAAGTTACGAGATTTCATTTTTCATGTTGTTTTTAATATTGCCAGACTTTCAAACGCAAGGTGAGGAAAGATTTTTGTGACAAAAAGGACAGAATAATTGAAATAGACTAAGTAAGAATTTGGTATTTGTCTAAATATGAGTAATTAATTTTTAAAGGTCCATGTGTTTTTTTTCAACTATTATAATTGTTGCAAAGCAATGTATAGTATAATAATCTTCATTAGTTGTTTTAAATTATAACATTCCTTCTTTCCTTTTATAAATAGTTAGAGTTGAGTCAAAGGTTTTTTTTCCAGGAATATGCAAGAGTTAAGATCTGAGAGAAGGATTGCCTGTGGGATCAACAAATATACAACCAAGTTTCCACTAAACCATCACCATTTCTCTTTGCTGGTGTTGATGGACCTACAGTGGGTTTATAACATTTTTAGCTTTTAATTTTCAGATATAATATTTATGTACTTGTATTTGACATAACCACAAAAAATAGACAGCGCACAGGGCAGATGTAAAAATGGAGACTGGGAAAATGTAGACTTTCAAATCAAGGGCAACAAGTAATGTTTTTTTTTTGGGCAACATAACCCAGAAAAATAAATTGCCTAGCAGCAGACAGTAATTTCTACATCAGAATTAGAAAGAAATATTGATATTTTGCCAGTAAGGGTTAGTTTGGGATTTTTTTTCCATTGCAATTTAGAAAAGCCTGCCAAATCACCAGATGGCTCATGATTATAATTATGTGCATAAAAAAAACAACACTCTAATGCATAAGCTGTGCAAAATGTGAATTTGTTCTGAATCGATAAGAACAAGTGATTCAGCGGGAAAGTGTGTAACGTAAAACCTCAGCTTATTGAAGGCTGTTATTTAAAATGTACGAACAGACTTGTGGGAGTTACTTTGCTGACCATATTTGCTAACAATAACACTGCTATCATTATGAAAATATGATGTAGTAATGTATCAGAGAATTCATCATGAGCAGTTTGCTAAGTGATAAATAAAACAAATGTGCTTCTGCGTTGCAATTAGTAAAACAAGTTCATTAAAATTGTGAATCAAATTATTGTCAGAAGTGCTATCTGACTACACTTAGCTAGCTCACAAAGGTGTACTGACAGTCTATCAAAGCCTTGCTTTAAAACCAAAGACTAAGTACATATCTACTTCATATTATCAACATATTAAAGATTAGCTAAAACTCTAAACCATCACAGACCTTCATTTTGAAACTCTTTTTCTATTATGCAATCTATAACAACCAGTTAATATTTACTATCAGCAATAAACGATAGATTTTTTTCTTCTCCACTAAGGCCATCCAAACCAATGTTTAAACACCATCCTACTGTGTGGAACTACAGCGGAGAGAAAGAAACATACTCATAGTAATGCAAACAGAGCCATCTGTGCAATGTCCTGTCAACACATCACTTTGTTCATTAACTGTTAGAACCTTAGGTGTTTTATTGATGTTAATAAGTTATGATTTTAACAACAATCACAGAGGGAGGACCTAAAATATTACTTCTTGTCCATAATTACCATATCACACATTTCAGCAATTTAATTATATTTTGTATTGATTAAAAAATCAGGGAATACAACTCTGGGGATGTGAAAGGAGGTTAGTTTAAAAGGAATAGCAAGCAACTAATACAAAACCAAGATAGTATTTGTCTGGAATTCAGAACTGCAAGATCCAAATAAAATCAGAATCTTTGCAGACACTTCTTTTGATGCTTTCAGAAACAATAAAATGTTTCTTGAAATAAAACTTCAATTCTGTAAGTGTGAGCTGAGTATTTGTTCCCATTTTCAATTGCAACGTGAAAGTACTTGCGACATTAATCATTAATAAAAAGATATAAATTTAGAATAGATCAATAAATATATAAAATAAAATGGTCAAAAATCTCACTTTTGAAAGAATACTTGACATAGCACATATAGAGCATTATGGATAATTAGAAATTGTTCTTTTTTCTTTCTGAAGTCTAAGTTCTTTTGTAGAATAAAGTAACTTTGCCTTCATGTGACAAATTATTACTTTTCCTCAATGCTCTCGTATCAGCTGCAGTTAAAGGGAAAGCGGATTTGCTCTTCTGTTCTCCAGGGTACAATTGTTAGACTGACTTACCATTTCCCTTTTAGCCTTTGTTCTGCTTCTAAAACTGACACCAGGGAACCAATGATGAAGTACAAACAGGGGTGGGCCAGGTTACTCCAATGTGTCGCGTGCAACGTATGGGGACTCTCTGTGATACTCCAATGAGCTGCTAAGCTTTTTGTAGGCTTTGTGTCATTTACTTAACGACCAATCTCATTAGCTGCTCCGTACAATGGGCCGATGCATTTTCTTTGTAAATACAGTACCCAGTGGCCTTTGAGGTTGTACTTACTCTGCTCAGAGATGAATATTTACTGTAAATTACTGAGACCATGCAAATCTTTAGGTATCTACTCAAACTGACAAAATAATTCAAAATATATTGATCAATTCCTCTAACAAAAACCATCACCAATTTAAAATAAAATAACACATAACCAAATCTTTCAAAGTTATTGAAAGAGCATATAAATCCAGCCTCTGATGATCTGGCAAAGAGGAGTAGCATAAAATAAAAAAGAAATGCTTAAGTTACAAGAGGTGTGTGCAATTTCATGGCTTTCCTAGACTATGAATGTGCATAGTATTCGATGATATCAACTCTAGATACACATCAAAGTGACAGTGCGTAAATCCCTTTAATCAATAAAGCAGCAAAAAGCTTTCAACAATTATTGAGTAATCTTTCCTACTTCAAAAGCAAAGTCAGAAATTCTGCATTGGAAATATGAATTGCATTGAATCAACATAAATTTATATCTATGTACTGAGTGAAATCTTAGAAAACAGTTTCACTTCATTCCTCAAAGGCAGTTTTATACTCCAAACTCCAAAGGAAGTTCCATACCTGCAAAATAACTACATTGGTAACCTGTTCCTTTTGCTATGTGTAAACTTTATGCCTATAACAGTCATGGTTTCGCTCATATTCTATACTCACAAATAAATATAGTCTCTTCAGCAATGTATTTAGGTGAGATTCACATTTATTTTCCTCCTTTAACTGATTCAAGTAAAGAGACTAATTAATATTCATATTCATATTTTGTAATTTATATTTTGCTGAATGTGGAAGAGATTGATTTATAAATATCTCTGAGGAGTTCACCAATTAATTCTAAAATATGACCAGAGAATACATTCTACAATAATAAGTTGGTTTAGAAATGGGAGCAAATCAGCTCCAAATTATTTTGTAGAAATGACTTCAAAACCAGCAAGTCAACATTCTTTGGAAATATGACTGAAAGAAAAATCAACTGATGGGCTGTTACTAAATTCAGATATTTAAGTCTTTGATTTCATGGAGCATGGGGCAAAACATGAGCTAACATGATGATTTAGTGGCCAGCCTAGAGAGATTTTAACTCCTTATTTGAATGTGATAAATGAGCTCCTGTTCATATAAATGGGGAATTGTTGCTTTGCCAATTGATTAAAAGCAAAATTTTGGAGTACTAGGGACTCTCACAAGAGACCCAGTTGATTATTCCTGGGAAAGGATAAGTGGTGAACCGACAGGCGAGGAATGATTCCTGTGTCTAATAAGAAAAAGAAAGTTCTGAAATATTCAGCAGGTCAGGCAGCATCTGTGGGGAGAAAGATTCAACAATGTGTCCATATAAATAATACTAGTGTTGGTAGAGCACTTTTCTGACTTCTATAATATTGCTGCCTATTTCACATTTACACACCACAAGTTGCTCAATTAAAAACATTGCCAGCATCATCATCCCTGCAATGGACTCTGAGACACAATACTAATTATGCTCCCACTTATCTGCAGCTCCCCTGCAGAATGCCCAGTCACTTAATGAAATAGTTAGAGAAAATAGGATTAAAACAGTTGACTGCCCTCTGGTCAGCATGGACATGTTGGGCTCAACGGTTTGTTTCTATGCTGTACAACTCAAGAACCTCATGAAAATAGATGGGATAAATAGGAAGGATCTATTTCCCAGAGTGGAGGATTAAAAACTAAGGGCCATATGTCTAAAATAAATGGAATGAAGAGCAAAGGAGAGATAAGGAAACATCCAAAGAATGTCTGGATGTGTGGGAGAGTCAAAGTACTCATAAGATTAAACTCTACTTGGATATCTGTTTGATAAGGGTACAGACTCTTACATAGGGTAACTCCTTTTATAAAGTATGTTAACTCATTTTGACTGGCACAGACATAATGGGCCAAATAGCCTTCTTCTGTGTTGTAACCTTTATATGGGTCTAGGAAAATTGCAGAAAGTGGTGCTGCATCAGAAATGTCAAACAAAGCAAATAACTGCAATTATAAGCACCCACCATCTGCATTCTCTTTGGGTGAGACACAGTTAAAATCATCCATTTAATTTTGGGTGAAAGATTTTGCTTTTCTGCCACATTTATGAAATGCTCTTTTTCCTAACAGCAGCTGATTATACTTAAGAACATTACTCACAACATTAAATAGACAAAATATCGTGTAAAACTCTTACTTCAAGTCTCATATTTAGCTATAACTGGATCTCTTGTTTTATGAGTAAAGTAGATAAAAGGAAAAAAATGTACACTTTTTTTGTATCATACTCACCTTCAATTGATCAGTCACAAACCAGAAATATAGTAGTTCTTAACTCCACTGAGCATTAACTGTGTTTTCCGCTTGTTCTCCATGAGGGAGACTTACATTGTGCTAATTGAACTGGACAACACTTTAAGGAACTGAAGTTTAAGTGCTGTTTTACCAGTTCATGATCAGTTTAAACATTGTTTTTTTTGGAAAAATATAATAGATGCGACAATTATAATAAGGAAATAAATGTAATAAATAATAATTATAATATATTATTAAATATTATAAATGTGGAAAAAAAACAAACTTCACATTTTGGGCTTGATCCTCTTAATAAACATAAAAGACTGGATAAGATGGGAACTGGCTCTAATACAAAAAAGGAATTTAATAGGAATATAGTAGACCTATTCATGTAATTCCAAGAAAAGTAATGTAAAGACTTCATAATGTTAAATAAAATAAAATACTGTCAGAAACTCCAAATTTGACAGCTGCCCTAATGTGTAATATATATATAATATAAGAAAAATGCAAATTTCATAGTTCTAATCACCCCTGGTTGGGTAGGGGTTTGTTTCAATTGGTCATTGGAGATTTCTCTGTCAACGATGGTGTGTGAAAGGGCAGAGTTTGCTTGAATCACGTTAACAGACTGTGCACAATCTGGGCTCTTGCAGAACTATCTCCTCTTGCCTGGACTCCATTCAGGCCTTATCTCTGTTTACCAACCACCATTTCTCTTTCTTTCACATAACTATGGCTTTCTTTTACAATCAGCCAACAGCTGACACTGTGCCACAACCTCAAAGGCAAAAGAAAAGGGATAAAAAGCCCAAGCTGTGCAAACAATGAAACAGAACAGGTTAATTCATAAACCCTGATTTTTTAAAGCCAACTCATTAGAAAGAAACAGACTAGTGGAAAATGTATTCTGATATCCATAAAATGCAGCAGAGGCAGGCACTTTCATTACCAAGTTCAGTGCAGCCAAAAATTTTTAGAATAAGAACAAATCAGTTTTATGTGTATAATACTATTTAAATGTTCCAAGTTTCACAAGTATTAATAACAAGCCAAACTACCATAACTCCAGATTTATCATCATTTCATTGTATTTATTTATGTAGTACAGAGGATAGTTTTAAAACTTATTTCTATTATTAAGCAGATAAATTGCAAGAAAGCGGAGCTAAAAATGTACCATAAAGAACGTTCAATTATTGCACTGTCAAAATTTTATCAAATTTAGAAAATGAGAATTTTTAAACAATGAATTCTTTGAAAGGCTATTCCCTTAAAATGATTTAATGAATTAAATTTATCCCTACACCAGCTGTTGTGCAGCAGATGGATCCATTTTGAAGCCTTGTTGAACTCAATCCATAAAACTCATTTTGCAGGATTATCCATCCAAAGTTTCATTTACTGTTAAAGGACAGCATTGGATTTAAAGTAACACGACATTACACAGAGATTCTGTATCATATCAAAATGTGACCTGCCTCATCATATACTTCCATGGAAAAATCTTTTCAGTGACATTAAACAAACACAAACACAAATAGATTGTAAATATTTTAAAGACATATACAGGTGGAAGTATTTGTTAATCAGTCACTATGGCCACTAAAAATCAATATTTCCAACTACTTTTTTCCAGAAGAACACAGAGAAATTCCCTAATTCCTATTAATTTATTTATTTCAGACTCCAGTGAGACTGAACAATGGATGTCCGTTCACTTATTTGTTTTACTTTAAGATACAGATTAGAACAGGTCCTTCCGGACCAATAAGCCACGTTGCCCAGCAACACATCTATTTAACCCTAGCCTAATCAAAGGAAAATTTACACTGACCAATTAGCCAACTAACCGGTACGTCTTTGGACTGTAGGAGGAAACCGGAGCACTTGGAGGAAGCCCACGTGTTCACAGGGAGAACATACATACTCCTTTTAGACAGCGCTGGAATTGAACTGCAAAGCTGAGAATGCCCCAAGCTGTAATGACATCACACTAACTGCTATGCTACTGTGGCACCCTATTTGAAGTAATTGGAAGAGGTTATGAATAAAATGCTTAATAGGGCACAAGTTGGGATGTTTAATTCTAGGATTTTGGTTGGAAACTTTAATATGACCAGCCATTTGAGTCCCTCAGAGTGCCATCAACTCTTATAATAGAAGTCAGCCTCTCCCGTAACACTGTTCTCTGGTATTTGATTCTTTTCAGAAAACTAATATACCTTTTAGGTGCATAGGAGGCACTCGATACTAAATAGACATGACGTCATGCATAAGGGTGCTCTTCGTCACCACTTGATATACAAATAAAGATTAAACATCTTGTGTATCAGCGTTAGCAGACTGTTCAGTTTCCATGTCTGTAATAAGGTCAGCATGTACTTAATATATCTAGTATTAGATTATTCACAATTTTTAGTAGGAAATGATCGTATCAGAAATGTACTCTTTTCTCACATTATTAAAAAAATTATATTGATTTATGTGGATACATTAATGCATATATTACAAAATACATTCTAAAGGATCACATCACCATCTGCTACATGAAGGGCTCCATTTTCAGTTACAAGATACCTTCTAATGTGCTAGACAGTTGGCAATCTTTGATTACCCTCACTGAGCCCACTAACAATGTCAGAGGAATATTAAAACTAGCACTACTACTGTGGAAGGACATGATGCAGCCAGAAGTATCCTTCTTTAAAATGAAAATGTTTATTATAAATTATATCACACACTCTACATGAAATATATGTTCCTATGTTCAATGGAATGGAAGCAATTGGACCTCTCTCCAAACAGATCTATTTCTACTTCGTGTGATCAAAATTTAGCAATTGATGTAGTGCATTTGCAATAGTTCATGCATTATGGCATCAGGATGCTTCTTATGAAAGCCGGCATAGAATCTATATTGCAGAAAGCAAGTTAGTCCAGATTCAATACATACAGTGATTATCTATCTTCTAGAGCGAGGATGGGGGTGGGGGTGGGTTAGATTTGTTTTGCTGTATCAATTAGGATTGTTAATCTAATGTACTGCTTGACTGAAAGCTATATATAAAACTCAACTGAAGGTAATTAACCCAAATAGTATAGTCCCTGACAACGTGTTATGGTGTGTTCAGCACTCAGCTGTTCAGCAGGTTAACATCACCAGTGAGGCCTCTGACCAATATCTTAGGCAGCATAATGACCAGTTGTGCAATAGCTGGTCCAAGAAACCGAGGATTGTCAAGGGTTCATGGTTCTATGGAAATAATTTAAATAAAAGGGAAAGAAATGTAGATACACTATTATTGTGCATCAGCTTTGCGAACCTCAAGTTGTCCCGAAACACTTTACAACCATTGAAGAATTTGTTGAAATCTTTGCTGTAATGTAAGAAACATTTCAATCAACTTACATATAGCAATAAAGCTCTCACAAACAGCAAAGGAAAATAATCTTATAGTTTACTTTATTAACGATTTCATTTGAGAGGGATAATTATTAGTTGGGATACTGGATATAAAATTTCTACTCATCTTCAAAATAACAAATTATAGGACCATTAACACCCAGATGAAAGTGATGAAAAGGTCTTGGTTTAGCATCAATTTGAGATGAAATACATGCAACAGTACTGTTCTCACCCAACAATGCTCAATGGGCCAACCTTGATTCCCAGGTACAAATCATGAGAGAGGGAAGTGAACTCCATGCATTTTGATTTAGATGCAATAGTGTGGCCAACAGCCACAAGAGACATCTTATTCCATAAAATCTTACTCTGTAACATGTAAAAGTGGATAGAGACATCTTTCTCCAGGAAACAGTACTGATCAAGTGTTTAATCTAATTTTGTAAAAAAAAAATTGCATTCACAGTATTGACCAGCCCTTTATCCTTCAACTTGCACTTTGTAATTCCTTGTTTTGTGACTACTGAATTCAAAGAATTCTCTCCATATCTTTGATTGAACAACAGATCAATAACTTTGTAAAACAATATGAGCCAATGCAAGTTAACAATCTAATACATTCACATTTGCAGCAGCAAATATGAGAATCATTACTGTTAAGTTATGGATAAAATCTGATGTATTTAGGCAGAGGATTTGTATTTTGAGTAAAGCTGTCTTGCTAACAAGATTGTCTCTATAATCTTCCAAACTTTTTGATTTTCTGTTCAACCCTTTTGGTAAGTTTTATATTTGGAATTATATTTTTATTTTACAAATAGCCAAGCATTCAACGAATTAACTTTTAGTTGTGAGAGTAGATGTCACAAACTCAGAAATAAATCAGCATTTAGTGAATTTGTATCGTCTGATATTTAAAAAGAAATCTTCAAAGGTAAAGTGTTTTCGTGGATCACACTACTTCATGTATTTGGGATAAGGTTATGACTGTTACATATTGTAGTTTGTGTCTAATATAAAGAGACAAATTAGAAGTTACAGTGAGTACAAACTAATAAACTCTTCCAATCAATAAGCAGAAGACTGGCACCAAGGACAGTTCCCTTAAAGTTCAAACACCTACAATGCTTTCAAAAACATGCCTTCCATGAAACCAGTTTTATTTTTCCTGCATAATCCTTTAGTTCTGTGTATAATGTTTAAATAATCAAGAACTTTTGTATATTAAAAGGACAAGAACTAGATGTATACTTTGACTGGGGGTTCAATGTTGCACTTTTGTCTAAATTATTTTACTGGCTAAATGAAATGTAATCTTTAATTCAAGTGTTGAAGAAGAAATAATCACCAATTATGTTGCATCCATATGGAATGCAAAACAATGTTTACATTTACATGGTAAATGATATAAAAGCTCCGTACAATGCAAAAACTATGAGTAGTGAATTCAACTTATTCGGGTACAAGGTTAACTTGTATTAAAAAAGGATTTCATCAGCTATATATAAACATTAAATTTTTTTTTAGTTTAAGTCACTAAACATGTATTCTTCATGTATAAGCTGGTTTTACTTTGCCATTCTTCAGACTAGTTAGATAGGAGTTATATTTGTAACCATAAAATAATGAGTTTGAACATTATCGTACCATTATTTACAAACTGTGCCAATTAGCTTTAATTTTATTTTTTAAAATCTGTGGTGTTTTGATAAAAAATTTTAAATGTTTCATATCTTTTGAAAAACATGCATATAATGGGACATTAAGTTTGAAAAGACTGCATTTGCAACATATAGTACATATGATGCACCTTATAGCAATATGAACTATACTTTGAAATTCAGAAAAACTGTGCCATATATTAAAGCCAAACAGTTGGAATTACAGCATTTGTTAACTAAACAAACTTCCTGTCTAATAATAATGATAATCATTGATTCCCTACTGACCAAAAGACAATCAGACAACTGAATTTTAGCTGCATTTCTTCAGAGTATATTTTTCTTCCTTTTACTCTTTGACCTAAGGCTAGTTTTTTATTCACATTATTGTGGTGCTGTGATAAGCCATATAAGTCTATTCAGAAATGTACTAAATAGGTCATCCATTGATGCAGTACTTAGTCAAAAACATTCTGTGGTATGATTTCCCCTCTTCCAACAACAGAAACAGAGTCTGACTTGAGAAACAAAGGTTTTCTCAATGTTTAAACATAACAGAAAAGAACCATCATAAATTCCAGTGTTTGCTCATAAGTACTAAATGAACAGTGTTTAAAAAAGTTGCAATAATTTCACATTTCCTTTTTCTAATACCCGAGTAAAGTAATGAGAGTAGTATGTTTTACCAACTGCATTTCACAAAGCTTTCATTCTACTCAGATCTAGTAAATTACTGACAATTAATGTGCTAGGCTTAAAATTAAATTTGTAAAATTGTATGTCCGCTTTGCTCTCACATATATGCAAATATAATTTTTACAAATGTTATTTTCTCCTGATAAAATTAAATCAAAGTATACATGTTAGAATTTTCACTCCGAACCAATACAAAATCAAAGTTTAATCTAAACCCAGCACATGCTTTACACCTCTTACTTTTTCATCTGCTTGTACTGAAGCTGTAGCAGTCCCCAAGTTGCGATATCCAGTGCCTTTGACTGCATAGAGATAAGCACCTGCATTTGTGTGGATTTCTACGTCATACATCCCTATTCATAGCCCTCAATATTCTACATTTGCACATCAACAGCCTCACACACAGATTGCGGCTCTGGGCCCAAAACTTTCACTTTAATTTTCATCACATGATTGCTGCAGCATATGTCCTTCCAAGCTTCCCATATATCAGTCATCATGCAAATGAGATAGAATATTACTCCTCTACAGCAGATGGCCAGGGAAGATAACAATGGCTGAAGAGGGGAGATTCAATGTCCCTGACTTTATTGCCACGGCAACAACAATCTAAAATATATATATAATGGAAGCTGTGTTGATTAATTTTGTTGACTCTAGTATTCTGATTTTGTGAGTGAATGGGCTCAGTTAAAAAGGTGCTGCCAGCTAATGTCCCTAGAAGACTATCTATAAAAGCCAGGGACTAGGATATTATTTCCAGTGACTAACAAGGCAACAGCCTCGCAATTATTTGAGAAATTAGGAGTAATTCCTCCCTGTAGGCCTTATATCCCTTCTGTGCTCTGAGTCTAGAAGCACATGTATTTGACAGACCTAGATTAGACATTGAAAAGAAAAGTGCCTGAAGACATTGCTACAGAACTTGCACACACTACACCCTTGTGATATGGCATCAGGAATCCAACATGCTGTGTAAACATAAGCCCCCAGCCAAAAGTAAATAATGGCAGCACTCCACATACACGGGTCAATTAGAATGACAAAGCCTGCCACACACTTATGGGTGGAGCTGAAGCTTTTGAAGCACAAGGCTCTGAATGAGTGGCACACTTAATGGCCTTTCTGGAGCAGCAAGTATTTCCATTACCAGCTGTCACTGTGGGACACCAGTACAAGCTTGTCTCCGGGTTACAAGCTTCCTCCCTGGAGATTAATGTGCACACCAAGTCCATGACAAGTTTTTAACCTTTTCAGTGCTAAATATCTGCATTAAACATGTTTTTCAAAATGCCTGTAGTGGATCCCATGTTAGCCAGTGACGAGCAATATCAATGGACATGCTCAAGTGCCAGATTATTCTGTATTCTTGGCTGATCAACGGGCTGGTGATAATAAAGCATCAAAATAAAGGAGAGGGATAACTGTATAAATGTGCCTTTCTCCTCATTCTCTACTTCTACCCCAATCTGGAAAAGGGACAAAAGAGAAGAAATGTTTGGAGGTGGTCAGGATTGTTACTGATTAGCAAAACTGGAAATAATTTAATCCTTAAACTTTACGTGGTTAAAAAAAACTCATTTTCTCAGCATGATTTCAAAAACACAGAACCACATCCAGCATGGAACTTATTAAACAGCACACTATCTAATTCGTGGCCTGGTTCTTTGTTTTATTCTTGGGTATAGGAACATTGGGTGGATAAAATATGGAAACACTGAGCAAATGTTTATCATTGGAACCTGAAATGGCTAAATCGATGAATTTAGGAATAATAGATAGTACAGCAGTGGATTAAAACTCTCAAGAGTCATTTGCCTGAAAAGTAGTCACAACAACCACTCAGTTGCACCCACCTACCTGATCTATGAATCACAGTATAAAAGTCAGGATAAAAGATTTTAAAAATGCCTGAATCATTTTTATTTTGTGGGCACTAGAAACAAATAACAAGAGGCTGAGTTAGAGACCTTTCTAAATGCTGGTACGATTCATTTTAATTGAGTAGCCTAAGCAGATGCAGAATACTAAGTAGAACTCTCCATTAGCCTCAGCACAAAACCAGAGACCTTATTCATTTTTGATTTAGGCAACTGATGTGATTTAGAGCTCAATTTTCAGTGCATGGTAGTAAGCACTGAAACAAGAAAAGAATCAAGTCCAATTTTCCTGATTTATATCCACGCACACTCTGATTATTCTCCTTCCGGAGTGGAGAACAAAATAAGATTATTCAAATTTATCCATCCCATCCTTGCAAGCCATGAATAAGTATGTGCAGGCCCCTCTACAAGTTCAAGAGTCATTCCCCAAGTGTCTTAAAGCAAACTCTGAATTTCTTAGGTTCCATTTCTGAACGCAACAGTAATATAATTACCTCTTAAAGCAATATTTTAAACGGTTACTTCTGTAAACTGAGCCCCATTTCAGATCTGCATTTTCAAAAACGAAAAGAATTCAGGAACCTGTTTTCAACTGAAAGATGGTTGGGCTCAGAACTTCAATTATCACCATGATTCTATGTGGGCATTTCATCACAATGATTATTTACTTCACAACTATGTAGAAAGAATTTACCCTCAACCTATTTTAAACAATCAAGCAACCTGGGAAAAATACTTCGACAGTTTTCAAAGTTTATTTCCACTTCCAATGGCCATTTTATTAAATCTTCTAAACTGCTTTCTCTTCCAAAACTAATTCTGGTCTAGATGAAGTCAACGAACAAGTCATTGGGTAACATTTTCCAGATAGTCAATTATTTCAGTTTTTCTACATTTTCTACTTAATATTTTTCTCTTAACTTTTATTTTTGAATCTGTAGTTTAATCAAGTGAGCTAGCACTCTGCTGTCCCCATGAAAACTCCAGAAGAAAAATACGAGCATGGGCTATCACGTGGAGAAGTTCGAAGATGAGATGATGGTCCATGCTCAATTAGATTTCTTGCCGATTGTTTGGGGTTTGTGTGCTTTCCTTTCAAGTGATTCTATGGTTTCTGTATTTTATGGCTATCTGGAGAAGACAAATCTTCAAGATATTTTGCATACATACTTTGATAATAAAATGAACCTTTGAATCTTTAAACTTTTTAAAACTATGCTTTGGTTTTCAGGGATGTTTTTTTCATCCTCAACTCAGAATTTCCCCTTAACCCATCAAACATTTGTTTGCTTAGTTCTATGACTGGAGAGTTGGAACTGTCCAGTCAGTAAAATAAGCACATTGAAAATTATAAAGTGTAGAAATGAGCTGATTTACTATTGCTGCAGTTGTCCTGTAGCTACTGTCCCATGCTGATGCCAGATTTGAAATAGCCTGAGAAATCAGGTCTAAATATCTTTCTCTGGTGGTCAAGAGAACTGTTGTGGCCAAGTGCTGGGATACATTCATAGAATTCTGCTGTCTTCTCATTGTGATCAATAATGTGGCAGGATATTACCTCATTCAAATTAGTTCTTTCGTTCTTCTGTTCTTTCGTTCATCAGATCAAAAATCTCTTCAATTATTTCCACACCCATTGAGCCAACACCTCATCATTAGAGGCAACACAACAATGAATGACTTTCTTTCTTATCATTCAAATCATTTTCTTGAAAATAGTGGCTTTCACCACAATGTCTCTTTCAAACTTAGTCTATATAGAACATCCCTATATCTTCCAAATTCTATCACTACCCAGGCCAAAACGTTACACCAAATGGCAAGCTGACCTATTCAAGTTGCACTAACTAACTTGGCTTCTGATTTGAGAGAGAGAAGCTAAAGTCAGATGTATCAGTATTAGAGTTGAGTAAAGGGAACTACAGAGAGGAGTTGATTGATAAAGTTGATTGGAAGGGATGATGGCAGAGATGATGGCAGAACAGCAATGGCTGGAACTTCCAGAACCAATTCAGGAGGCGCAGGATAGATACATCCCAAAGAAGAAGAGTTAATCTAAATGCAGGATAATGTGATTGAGGCTGACAAAGGAAATCAAAACCAACATAAAAGCAAAAGAAAGAGCATAAAATTGAGCAACAAGTATGGGAAGTTAGACAATTAGGAAGCCTTTAAAAAACAATAGAAGCTAATCAAAGAAAAGCCATAAGGAGGGAAAGGATGAAATATAAAGGTAGGCTAGCTAATGATATCAAAGAAAATATCATTTTTTTCAGATACTTAAAGAGTAAAAGAGAGGCAGGAGTAGATATCGGATAATTGGAAAATGATTCTGAAGAGGTAGTATTGGGGGACAAGGAAATGCCAGATGAACTAAGTAAGTATTCACTGTGGAAGACATGAGCGATATGCCAGAAGTTTAAGAGTGTCAGCTGATGAGATGAGTGTAGTTGCTATTACTAGAGAGAAGCTGCTTGGGAAGCTGAAAGGTAGATTAAGTCACCTGGACCAGATGGACAACACCCCACAGTTCTGAAAGAGGTGGCTGGGGAGATAGTGGAGGCAATGGCACTTATCTTTCAAGAATCACTAGAATCTGGCATGGTTCTAGAGGACTGAAAAATTGCAAATTCCACTCTTCAAGAAATGAAGGAGGCAGAAGAAAGGAAATTATATGCCAGTTAGCCAAACCTCAAACTTTAGGAAGATGTTGGAGCTGATTATTAAGGATAAGGTCTCAGCATACTTGGAGGTCCATGATAAGACAGGCCAAAGTCAGCACAGTTTCCATAAGGAAAACCTTGCCTGACAAATGTGTTGGAATTATTTAATGAAATAACAAATAGAATAGACAAAAGAGATTTGATGGATTTTGTGAACATGGATTTTCAGAAGGACTTTGACAAAGTGTTTTACATGAGGCTGCTTAGCAAGATAAAAGCCCATGCCATTACAAGGAAGATGCTAGCATGGACAGAAGATTGGCTGAATGACAGGAGGCAAAGAGTGAGAATAAAGGGAGCCTTTC
The DNA here is from genome assembly GCF_030144855.1 of Hypanus sabinus. Lineage (NCBI taxonomy): Eukaryota > Metazoa > Chordata > Chondrichthyes > Myliobatiformes > Dasyatidae > Hypanus > Hypanus sabinus. The sequence goes on from NC_082706.1 coordinate 167,754,470, forward strand.
TGGTTGGCTGCCAGTGACGAGTGGTGTTCTGCAGGGATCGGTGTTGGGACTGATTCTTTTTACGTTTAATGTCAATGATTTGGGTGATATTAAGGAATGGCTTTGTGGCCAAGTTTGCAGATGATATGAAGATAGGTGGAGGGGCAGGTAGTTTTGAGGAGCCAGGTAAGCTATCTAATGACTTAGAGTAACAGAACAGACAAAGTGTAGATGGAATGCTGTCTGGAAGTGTATGGTCATGAACTTTGGTAGAAGTAACAAAAGTGTTTACTATTTTCTAAACAGTCAGGAAATTCAAAAATCCATTGTGCAAAGGGACTTGGGAGCCTTTGTGTAGGATTCCCTAAAGGGGAACTTGTAGGTTGAGGAAGGCAAATGCAATGTTAGCATTCATTTTGAGAGGACTAGAATATAAGAGCAAGAATTAAATTTTTAAGTTAGGCACTGGTGAGGCCTTACTTAAAGTATTATGAGCAGTTTTGGACCCCTTTTTTGAAGAAAGTATGTGCCAGCATTGGAGAGGATTCAGAGGAAGTTCATGAAAATGATGCTGGGAATGAAAGGTTTATTGTATGAGTAGTGTTTGGCGGCTCTGGGCCTGTACACACTGGAATTTCATTGAAGGAGGGATCTCTTTGAAACCTATTTCAATGGTCTGACGGAACATGGAGTTAAATGTGCAGAAAGAATAAGTAAATTTAGGAAGGACAACAAAATTCAAGGGGCATATAGCCCGATGGGAGTTCGGGGAGCTGGGTTAAGTACAATAGGCAGCGATTTAAACAGAGAAAGGAGAAATGGGCTAAAAATTCTATATCTGAATGCACGAAGTGTCAGAAATAAGGCGGATGAGCTTGAAGCCCAGGTGCGAATGGGTAACTATGATGTTGTTGGGATAACGGAGACATGGCTGCAGGGAGATCAGACCTGGAAAATGAATGTACAAGGGTATATGTGCTATCGTAGGGACAGAAATGTGGGCAGAGGGGGTGGGGTGGCCCTGTTGGTGAGGAATGAGATTCAGTCCTTTGCAAGGGGGGACATAGGATCAGGAGAAGTAGCGTCTGTGTGGATAGAACTGAGGAACAGTAAGGGCAAAAAGACCCTAATGCCACCAAACAGTAGCATGGATATTGGATGCAAGTTGAATAGGGAGTTAACATTGGCATGTGGCAAAGGTAATGTCGCAGTAGTTATGGGGGATTTCAACATGCAGGTGAATTGGGAGAATCAGGTTGGTGCTGGACCCCAGGATAGGGAGTTTGTAGAGTGCCTACAAGATGCATTCTTGGAACAGCTTGTACGAGAGCCGACCAGGGACAAGGCTATTCTGGATTTAGTGTTATGTAATGAACAGGATTTGATAAGCGATCTTGAAGTAAAGGAGCCATTAGGAGGTAGTGACCATAATATGATAAGTTTTTATCTGCAATTTGAGAAGGATAAAGGTAGATCGGAGGTGTCAGTGTTGCAGTTGAACAAAGAAGACTATGGAGCCATGAGGGAGGAGCTGGCCAAAGTTAAATGGACGGATATCCTAGCAGAAAAGACAGTGGAACAGCAATGGCAGGTATTCTTGTGAATAATGCACAAGGTGCAAAATGAGTTCATCCCCTGGAGAAGGAAGGATTCAAAGGGAGGGAAAGGGGCCACAGTGGTTGACAAAGGAAGTCAGAGATTGCATAGCATTAAAAAAAAGGAAGTATGATAGAGCTAAGGTGAGTGGGAGGACAGATGATTGTGAAATTTTTAAGGAACAACAGAACTTAACTAGAAAGGCAATACAGGGAGAAAAAATGAGGTACGAACGCAAGCTAGCCAGGAATATAAAGGAGGATAGCAAAAGCTTTTTTAGGTATGTGAAGAGAAAGAAGATAGTTAAGAACAATGTTGGGCCCTTGAAGAATGAATTGGGTGAAATTGTTTTGGGAAACAAAGAAATGGCAGAAGAATTTAATAATTACTTTAGATCTGTCTTCACTAGGGAAAACATAAGCAATCTCCCAGATGGATGGATGGGCCAAGGACATAGGTTAACAGAGGAAATGAAACAGATTGACATTAGGAAGGAACGGTGATGAGTAGACTGATGGGACTTAAAGTCAACAAATCCCCAGGTCCAGATGGTCTGCATCCTAGGGTACTAAAGGACGTGGCTCTGGAAATTGCGGATGCATTGGTAATCATTTTCCAATGTTCCTTAGATTCAGGATCAGTTCCTGAGGATTGGAGAATGGCTAATGTTATCCCACTTTTTAAGAAAGGAGGGAGGGAGAAAACAGAGAACTATCGACCTGTCAGCCTAACATCAGTAGTGGGGAATCTGCTAGAGTCCATTATTAAAGATGAAATAGTGGCATATCTAGATAGCAGTGATAGGACTGGGCTGAGCCAGCATGGATTTACCAAGGGCAAATCATGCTTGACTAATCTATTGGAGTTTTTCGGGGATGTAACCGAGAAGTTAGACGAGGGAGATCCAGTGGACATAGTGTACCTTGATTTTCGAAGGCATTTGAAAAGGTCCCACATAGGAGATTGGTGGGTAAAATCAGAGCTCATGGCTTTGGGGGGAAGGCATTGACATGGATAGAAAACTGGTTGGCAGATAGAAAGCAAAGGGTAGCGGTGAATGGGTGTTTCTCGGAATGGCAGGTGGTGACTACTGGGGTGCCACAGGGCTCAGTATTGGGACCACAGCTGTTTACAATTTACATCAACGATTTGGATGAAGGCATTGAGAATAACATCAGCAAGTTTGCTGATGATACTAAGCTGGGTGGCAGTGTGACATGCGATGAGGATGTTAGGAGAATTCAGGGTGACTTGGATAGGCTGGGTGAGTGGGCAGATACTTGGCAGATACGTTTAATGTGAATAAGTGTGAGGCTATCCACTTTGGGAGTAAGAACAGGAAGGCAGATTATTATCTGAACGGTGTAGAGTTAGGTAAGAGAGTAATACAAAGAGATCTAGGAGTCCTTGTTCATCAGTCACTGAAGGTGAATGAGGAAGTGCAGCAGGCAGTGAAGAAGGCTAATGAAATGTTGGCCTTTATGACAAAGGGAATTGAGTACAAGAGCAAGGAAATCCTTTTGCATTTGTACAGGGCTCTGGTGAGACCACACCTGGAGTATTGTGTGCAGTTTTTGTCTCCAGGGTTAAAGAAGGACATCCTGGCTGTAGAGGAAGTGCAGCGTAGATTCACAAGGTTAATTCCTGGGATGTCCGGACTGTCTTACGCAGAGAGGTTAGAGAGACTGGGCTTGTACATGCTGTAATTAAGGAGATTGAGAGGGGATCTGATTGCAACATATAAGATTATTAAGGGATTGGACAAGATAGAGGCAGGAAATATGTTCCAGTTGCTGGGAGAGTATAGTACCATAGGGCATGGTTTGAGAATAAGGGGTAGGTCATTTAGGACAGAGTTAAGGAAAAACCTTAGAGTTGTGGGCGTCTGGAATGCACTGCCTCAGAAGGCAGTGGAGGCCAATTCTCTGGATGCTTTCAAGAAGGAGCTAGGTAGATATCTGATGGATAGGGGAATCAAGGGATATGGGGACAAGGCAGGAACCGGGTATTGATAGTAGATGATCAGCCATGATCTCAGAATGGCGGTCCAGGCTTGATGGGCTGAATGGTCTACTTCTGCACCTATTGTCTATTGTCTATTAAATGTTCAAAGGCCTAGATAAAGTAGAAAGGATGTTTCCTATAGTATAGTGTGGGGGTATAGGATTAGAGGGCACAGCCTCAGAATAGAGAAATGCCCATTTAGAACGGTCAGGAGTAGGAATTTTTTTCAGCCAGAGGGAGTTGAATCTGTGGAATTCATCGCCAAAGGCAGCTGTGGAGGCCAGGTCATTGACTGCATTTAAGGCGGAGATTGATAGATTCTTGATTTGCAAGTTGTGTAAGGTTACATGGAGAAGGCAGGAGAACAGGGTTGAGAGGGAAATGGATTAACAATAATGAATTAGCGGTGCAGTCTCAATGGGCCAAATGGCCTGATTCTGCTCCTGTCTCTTATAATTTTAGTTCATTTTCCATGTCAACAGTTCAGGTGCATCATTAGAAAACCAGCTGAATAGCAAGCTAAACTATATCCATCTCTTGTAAATAACTTTCATTGTCATTTTGGTACATGAGCTACTTATCTCCTCACCCAAACCTGACCAAAACTCCACAGATGAAAACGATAGCTCCTCCCTTTGTAAATGTACTTCACCAAATTGACTCCATTGATTACTGCAGCTTATCTCTTATCCTTTGTCCTACACTTCTGTTTCTATATGTTCCCTGAACGTATAGAAATAGGCCAGATCATGCTGATGACTAGCCAATGGTTTTGTGAGGAAGCATCAGTCTGCTGGAGTGTGAGCTTCAATGCATTCCACAATTTCATGCCTGTGGACTGTAGCAAGGACATATCGGCCATTTTGGAATTCTGTGGGTCACGCACCTGACTGCTCTTTCCACCCTTGACCCAGTGAACTAAGGGCTTTGCATAAGTTAATGAAACATGGAGTCAAAAGCACTTCATGCCCAATTCCCTATTTTAAAGCCAATCACATTTGGTGTTTCTAACAACTAAAGTTGTCCATCTTTACTTAAAGGATAACTTAAGATAATTTTTTTTGTTTTATTTATTAAGTTGCATATTTATGTTTTGATTAATTATGAGTAGTCTAATGTATTTTTATTATTATTATGTAAATCTATTTTTAACTTCTAAGATGGAATTTTTAATTTTTAAGATACTTTCAAAATCAGTTTTGACTATTGATATATTTATTAATTTATTAGACACAGCAAAATGGGCTCTTGACGATATGCCAATGTCAGCATCTTTACTTCATTAAGAGCTAGAGGGGATCTGATATGCCATCGAAGACTCCAGCAAATTTCTACAGATGTACTGTGGAGATCTTTCTGACTGATTGCATTACTGACTAGTTTGGAGGCTCCAATGTATAGGATTGATAAATGGTGCAGAGGACTGTAGACTCACCCAACTCCATCATAGCCTCCCCACCATCGAGAACACTTTGGAAAGGCAGTGCCTCAACAGGGTGGCATCCATCACTAAGGACCTTTACCATCCAGGATATGCCTCTTCTCAATGCTACGTTTGGAAAGGTTGTACAGGAACCTGAAGGACAGCTTCTTCCCCTCTGCCATCAGATTTCTGATGCACTCAATAAACATCGCAAAAAATGAAAAAGGTACAGTTGACGTTTTGGAACAAAATTCTCAGTAGGACTGGACAAAAAAAAAAAAGCTGAGGAGTAGATTTAAAAGGTGAGTGGAATGGAGAGAAAAAACACAAGGTGGTAAGTGAAACCTGAAGGGGATGAAGTAAAGAGCTAGGAAGTTGATTGGTGAAAGAGACAGAAAGCCATGGAAGAAAGAAAAGGGGGGAGGAGCACCAGAGGAAGGCAATGGGTGGGCAAGGAGGTAAAGTGAGAGAGGGAAAAGGGGTTGGGAACTGGTGAAGGGGTGGGTGGGTGGGGACATTACCGGAAGTTCGAGAAATTGACATTCGTGCCATCAGGTTGGAGGCTACCCATATGGAATATAAGTGTTGTTCCTCCAACCGAAGTGTGGCCTCATCATGATAGTGCAGGAGGCCATGGATGGACATATCAGAATGGGAATGGGAAGTGGAATTAAAATGGGTGGCCACTGGGAGATCCTGTTTTTTCTGGCGCACGGAGCATAGGTGCTCGGCGAAGCAGTCTCCGAATCTACGTAGGGTCTCACCGGTATACAAAAGGCCAGACCGAGATCATTGGGCACAGTATATGACCCCAACAGACTGACAGGTGAAGTGTCACCTCACCTGGAAGGACTGTTTAGGGCCCTGAATGGTAATGAGGGAGGAGGAGTAGGAGCAGTTGTCGCACTTGTTCTGCTTGCAAGGGTAAGTGCCAGGAGGGAGATCAGTGAGGAGGGATGAAAGTGAGTCGTGTAGGGAACGATCCCTGCAGAAAGCAGAAAAAGGGAGGAAGGAAAAGATGTGCCTGGTGGTGGGTTCCCATGGGAAATGGTGGCGGTTTCGGAGAATTACATGCTGGACATGAAGGCTGGAGGGGTGGCAGGTGAGGAGAAGAACCCTATCCCTGGGAGGGTGGCAGGAAGATGGGGTAAGAGCAGACATGCATGAAATGGGATAAATGTGGTTGAGGGCAGCATTGATGGTGGAGGAAGGGAAGTCCCTTTCTTTGAAAAAGGAGGACATCTCCTAGAATGAAAAGCCTCAACCTGAGAGCAAATACACTGGAGACAGAGTAATTGAGAGAAGGGGATGGCGTTTTTACAAATTGCATGGTGGTAAGAGGTATTGTCCAGGTAGCTGTGAGAGCCCATAAGTTTATAATAGTTATCAGTGAATAAGCTGTCTCCATAGATAGAGACAGTGAGATTGAGAAAGGGGAGGGAGGTGCTGGAAATGGACCAGGTAAATTTGAGGGCAGGGTGGAAGCTGGAGGCAAAGTGGATGAAGTCAACGAGTTCAGAATGGGTGTAGGAAGCAGCTCCAATACAGTTGGCAGTGTAGCATAGTAAAAGTGCAGGCTTGGAACCTTGGAACATGGTCTGTTCCATGCAGTTGACCAACAGGCCAGCACAGCTTGGAATCACGCGAGTGCTCATGGCTACACCTTTTGTTTGAAGGAAGTGGGAGGAGCCATGGAGAAATTATTTAGAGTGAGGACAAATTCTGCTAGGTGGAGGAGAGTGGTAGCGGAGGGGAACTGGTTCGGTTTGATGTCCAGAAAGAAATAGAGAACTTTGAGGAGCTTCCTGGTGGGGATGGAGGTGTATAAGTCTGGACATGTAAGGTAAAAATAAAATGACGGAGCCCAAGGAATCTGATATCATTAATAAGATCCAGAGCATATGAAGTGTCACTGAAGTAGATGCGAAGGGATTGAACTAGGGGGGATAAAACAGAGTCGAGGTTTGCAGATATGAGTTTGGTGGGGCCAAAACAAGCTGAAACAATGGGTCTACCTGGACAAGCAGGTTGGTGGATCTTGAGTAGGAAGTAGAAATGGAAGATGTGGGATGTGGGGTCTATGAGGTTGGTGGCAGTGGATGGGAGATTCCCAGAGATCAATAAGGTTGTTGATTGTGTGGGAGACAATGACCTGGTGTTCCTTAACAGGGTCCTTTTCAAGAGGGGTCAGTAAGAGAGGTGTCTGAGAGTTGGCACTGGGCCTCAGCAAGGTAGATGTTGATCTGGCTCATTGGTTTCTTGCTCTCTGGTATGTAGATTTTGAAGTCTCTACCTTAAATTTCAAACTCCTCAAGACTTTGCTTCATTCAGATCTTAAACAATCTTTTTAACTCAGCTGATAGCTGCTGCTATCCTAGTGCTGGTTTACTCTGTGTGGGCCACGGAAAGGCCTTCAACAGGTTGTCACACACATGCTCTCCAAGGTGAGTTTTGTGGGGGGGGGGGATCAGACATTGGCTTCACTGCTCTACACTAATACTTTAGTGCAGTTCAGATTGGTAGAAGATTGATAGTACCCCCATCAAAACTGGATTAGGCAGCGCTATCCACTCTCTTGTCTCATTTATGTGTTGTATTGAACTCTTTGTTAAATCCACCAAGAAGAATGAGAATGTAAAAGGGATGATATTGCCAGGCAATTGAAGCACCTAGGTAAAAATCTCTCTGTACATGGGCAATGTCACCATCTTCTGCTTTGTCCCACAAATAGTTCACAAATTGATCAGCATCCATGTAACAGTTTGAGTTGGCATCAGGGGACAGAGTCAATCATAGTCAACCACAAACCATCTGACAGAATGCCTCATCACCAGAACTCACCAACAAGCACCAAGAGCTCACTTGGGTGGTAGTGATAGTTAGATCCTTCCTGTAAAGCTAAAATAACATCCCCAGTGAATGCAACTTTTGGAATAGTTGTGGTGGGGATGAGACAGCCACCAACCTCTTTGCAGACTGTATTTGCTCAAAGGGCATGAAGAAAGATGCAAGAGTCCTTGTCTTGGTTCATCCTAAGCAGTTGTATAACAGAGAGCTCTTTGATCTGTAGACTGTCCCAGAGGCACACACCGAGACAGATATCAAATGGTCATCATCTCAGTGACAGATGACCTTTAGTCTGATTGAAACTGTTGGTCTTTTAATACAGTGAGATGCCTTTAGGGGCATGTCATTAATGGGCACATCCATGTTGTAGTCTACATGCTGAGGGATGTAATAAAACTTGGTGTAGCCAATGCAAAGGCTCTGTGGGGAAAGACAATATTCTTTTGACTGCTGCACACACACAGGCACCAAGTTGGGTGGAGAATCCTCTTAAACAATGAAAGGGCAATGAATAATTTTTTTTAAAAAATAAAATGACCATGGATGTGGAGAGATGCCATTACTTCATATCAAAAACAAGAGAATTTGTAGAATGTCTAAGGGATGGCTTTTTAGAACAACTTGTTGAGCCTACTAGGGATTAGCTGTGCTGGATTGGCTGTTATGCAACGATCCGGAGGTGATAAGAGAGCTTCAGGTTAAGGAATCCTTAGGGAACAGTGATCACAATATGATCAAGTTCACTTTGAAATTTGAGAAGGAGAAACTAAATTCCAATGTATCGGAATTTCAGTGGAATAAAGGAAGTTACAATGGTACGAGAGGGGAACTGGCCAAGGATGACTGGAAAGAGATATTAGCAGGAAGGACAGCAGGGCAGCAATGGCTGGAGTTTCTGTGAAAAATGAGGGAGGTGTAAGACAGATATATTCTAAATAAGAAGAAATTTTTGAATGGAAGGACTCTACTGTGGCTGAGAAGTGAAGTCAGAGCCAAAGTAAAAGTAAAAGAGGTCATACAAGGAAGCCAAAGCTATTGGGAAGATAGAAGACTGGGGAGCTTTTCAAAAATTGCAGAAGGAAACTAAAAATGTCATTAGGAAGGAAAAAATGAATTATGAAAGGAACCTGGCGACTAATATCAAATAAGATACAAAAAGATTTTTAAGTATATAAAGGGTAAAAGAAAGTTGAGAGTAGATATAGGACCAATAGAAAATGAAACCGGAGATATGGTAATGAGAGATGCAGAGATGGCAGAGGAACTGAATGTGTATTTTGCATCAGTCTTCACAGTGGAAGACATCTGCAGTATACCAGACATTCAAGATTGTCAGGGAAGTGACGAATCTGCAGTGAAAATTACGACTGAGAAGGTGCTCAGGAAGCTTAATGGTCCGAGGATGGATAAATCTCCTGGACCTGATAGAATGCACCCTTGGGTTCTGAAGGAAGTAGCTGGAGGTATTGTGGAGGCATTAACAATGATCTTTCAAGAATCGATAGATTATGGCATTGCACCAGATGGCTGGAAAACTGCAAATGTTACTCTGCTATTTAAGAAGGGTGGGAGGCAGCAGAAAGGAAACTATAGACCTGTTACCCTGACATCAGTGGTTGGGAAGTTGTTGGAATTGATTGTTAGGGATAAGATTATGGAGTACCTGGAGGCACATGACAAAATAGGCAAAAGCCAGCATGGTTTCCTGAAAGGAAAATCCTGCCAGACTAATTTGCTGCAATTCTTTGAGGAAATTGCAAGAAGGGTAGACAAGGGAGATGCAGGTGATGTGGTGTTCTTGGATTTTCAGAAGGTCTTTGACAAGGTGCCGCACATGAGGCTGCTAAACAAGATAAGAGCTCATCGAGCGTGGGTGGAGCATTGGCTGATCAGCAGAAAACAGAAAGTGGGAATAAAAGGATCCCATTCTGGCTGGCTGCCAGTGACCAGTGGAGTTTCACAGTAGTCAGTGTTGGGACCACTGCTTTTCACAATATATGTCAAAAATTTGGATTATGTGATTAATGGATTTGTGGCTCAATTTGCCAATGATACAAAGATAGGTGGAGGAGCGGGTAGTGTTGAGGAAACAGAGAGACTTGGCTAGTTTATGGGAATGGGAAAAGAAGTGGCAAATGAAATACAATGTTGGAAAGGATATGGTGATGCACTTTAGTGGAAGAAATAAACAGGCAAACTATTATTTAGATGGGGAGAGAATTCAAAATGCAGAAATGCAAAGGGCCTTGGGAGTCCTTGTGCAAGATACCCCAAAGGTTAACCTCCAGGTTGAGTCGGTGGTGAAGAAGGCTAGTACAATGTTGGCATTCATTTCTAGAGGTGTAGAATATAAGACCGGGATGTGATGTTGAGGCTCTATAAGGCACTTGTGAGACCACACTTGGAGTATTGTGTGCAGTTTTGGGCTCCTTATTTTAGAAAGGACATATTGACATTGGAGAGGGTTCAGAGAAGAATCATGAGAATGATTCCAGGAATAAAAGGGTTACCGTATGAGGAATGCCTGGCAGCTCTTGGGATGTATTCCCTGGAGTTCAGGAGAATGAAGGGAGATCTCATAGAAACATTCCAAATGTTAAAAGGCCTGAACAGATTAGATATCATGGAAAATCATGTCTGACGAATCTTATAGAATTTTTTGAAGATGTAACTAGTAGAGTGGATAGGGGAGAGCCAGTGGGTATGGTATATTTGGATTTTCAAAAGGCTTTTGACAAGGTCCCACACAGGAGATTAGTGTGCAAACTTAAAGCACATGGTATTGGGGTATGGTATTGATGTGGATAGAGAATTGGTTGGCAGACCGGAAGTAAAGAGTGGGAGTAATGGCAGAATGGCATTCTTTACAGAATGCCAGGCAGTGACTAGTGGGGTACCGCAAGGTTCAGTGCTGGGACCCCAGTTGTTTACAATATATATTATTGATTTAGACGAGGGAATTAAATGCAGCATCTCCAAGTTTGCAGATGACATGAAGCTGGGTGGCAGTGTTAGCTGTGAGGAGGATGCAGGGTGACTTGGGTAGGTTAGGTGAGTGGGCAAATTCATGGCAGATGCAATTTAATGTGGATAAATGTGAGGTTATCCACTTAGATGGCAAGAACAGGAAAACAGATTATTACCTGAATAGTGGTCGATTCGGAAAAGGGGAAGTGCAACGAGACCTGGGTGTCATTGTACACCAGTCATTGAAAGTGGGCATGCAGGTACAGCAGGCGGTGAAAAAGGCAAATGGTATGTTGGTATTCATAGCAAAACGATTTGAGTACAGGAGCAGGGAGTTTCTACTGCAGTTGTACAAGGCCTTGGTGAGACTGCACCTAGAGTATTGTGTGCAGTTTTGGTCCCCTAATCTGAGGAAAGACATTCTTGCCATAGAGGGAGTACAGAGAAGGTTCACCAGATTGATTCCTGGGATGGCAGGACTTTCATATGAAGAAAGACTGGATCGGCTAGGATAATACTCACTGGAATTTAGAAGATTGAAGGGGGGATCGTATTGAAATGTATAAAATTCTGAAGGGATTGGACAGGCTAGATGCAGGAAGATTGTTTCCAATGTTGGGGAAGTCCAGAACGACGGTTCACAGTTTAAGGATAAAGGGGAATCTTTTTAGGACTGAGATGAGGAAAAACTTCTTCACAGAGAGAGTGATGAATCTTTGGAATTCTCTGCCACAGGAAACAGTTGAGGCCAATTCATTGGCTTATATTTAAGAGGAAGTTAGATGTGGCTAAAGGGATCGGGGGTATGGAGAGAAAGCAGGTACAATGTTCTGAATTGGATGATCAGCCATGATCATACTGAATGGCAGTGCAGGCTCAAAGGGCCGAATGGCCTACTCCTGCACCTATTTTCTATGTTTCTATATAGCAAAGTTATTTCCCATGGTAGGGGATCCTAGGACAAGAGGGCACGAATCAGGATTGAAGGATGTCCATTTAGAACAGAGATGTGGATAAATTACTGTTGTCAGAGAGTGGTAAATCTGTGGAATTTGTTGCCACGAGAGGCTATAGAGGCCAAGTCATTGGGTTTATTTAAGACAGAGTTAGATAGGTTCTTGATTAGCCAGGGCATCAAAGGGTACATGAAGAAGGCAGGGGAGTGGAGATGACTGGAAGAATTGGATCAGCCCATGTTTGTATGGTGGAGCAGACTCCATGGGCAGAATGGCCTACCTCTGCTCCTATATCTTTGGTCTTATGGTCTTATCTGCAGATGCTGGAAATCCAAGCAACACACAGAAAATGCTAGAGGATCTCAGCAGGCCAGACTGAAGAGTCTTGGCCCAAAAAATTCACTATACTATTTTCCATAGATGTTGCCTGGTCTGCGGATTCCCTCCAGCCTTTGGTGTGTATCATTGCTTCACATGTATATATTTTTATTAGGCATGAAGTTTATTTTTGAAATATAAAACAGAAGTTAAATAATTCAGGTTCTGATTAATTGGGATACATTGGGAGCAGTACTTTTTGGCCCAATGAAGTGACTGCCCCAATTAGCGTAAGTTTCATTGAAATAGTTAAAAAAGTTCAAATAGGCAAACTACTACTTAAATGAGAATCAGAATCAGAATCAGTTTTAATATCACTGGCATATGTTGTGAAATTCATTGTCTTTGTGGCAGCAGTACACGGCAATACATAATAATAGAGTAAAAAAACTGAATTATAGTAAGTATACAGTATATAGTAAAAAAGTCAAATTAAATAAGTAGTGCAAAAATAAAAATAAAAACGTAGTGAGGGTAGTGTTCATGGATTCAGAAATTGGATAGCAGAGGGGAAGAAGCTGTTCCAAAATCATTAAGTATGTGCCTTCTAATTCTGTACCTCCTTCAATGAGAACAAGGCATGTCCTGAGTGGTGAGTGTGCTTAATGATGATTGCCACCTTTTTGAGGTATCGTTCCCTATTGATGTACTGGATACTTTTGAGGCTAGTGCCCACAATGGAGCTAAGTTTACAACTCTCTGCAGCTTATTTCAATCCAGTGCATTAGTCCCCCTATACCAGATGGTGATGCAGCCAGTTAGAATGCTCACCATGGTACATCTGCAGAAATTTGCGAGTGTTTTTGGTGACATACTAAATCTCTTCAAACTCCCAATGAGATATAGCTGCAGTTAATATTTTGGGCCCAGGGTAGATCCTCAGAGGTACTGACACACAGCAAATTAAAATTGCTCACTCTTTCCACTTCTGATCCTTCCATGAGGACTGTTGTGTCTTCCCTCATCTTATCCTTTCTGAAGTCCACAATCAGTTCTTTGGTCTTACTGACGTTGAGTGCAAGGTTGTTGCTGCAACACCACTCAACTAGCTGGTATATCTCGCTCCTGCACGCCCTCACATTGCCATCTGAAATTCTGCTAACAGTAGTTGTATTGTCAGCAAATTTATAGTTAACCTTTAAGCTTTGCCTAGCCACACAGTCATGGGTGTAGAGAGAGTAGAACAGTGGACTAAGCACACATCCCTGAGGTGCGTCCAGTGTTGATTGTCAGTGAGGTGGAGGCTGTTGTTTCTGATCTGCACAGACAGTGCTCGGCTGGTTAGGAAGTCGAGGATCCAGTTGCCGGAGAGTTACAGACGCCCAGGTTCTGGTGCTTTCCAATCGGAACTCTAGGAATGATTGCGTTACACACTGAGCTGCAGTCGATAAACAGCATCCTGGCATAGGCATTTGTATTGTTCAGGTGATCCAAGGTCATGTGAAGAGCCAATGAGATCACATCCACTGTAGATCTATTATGGTGAGAAGCAAATTGCAGTGAGTCCAGGTCCTTGCTAAGGCAGGAGTTAATTGTAGCCACATCCAACCTCTCAAAGCACTTCAACACTGTAGATCTGAGTGCTGTTGGGCGATAATCATTAAGGCAGCTCACCTTGCTCTTCTTGTTGCCTGGTTTAAGCAGGTGGGAACTTTTGACGGTAGCGATGAGAGACTGAAAATGTCTTTGAACACCCCTGCCGGTTGGTTTTCAGTGCCCAATCAGTTACTCTATCAGGGCCTGTCACCTTGCAAGGGTTCACCCTCTTGAAAGAAAGCTTGATGTTGGCCTCCGAGACGGAGACAACGGGGTTACTGGGTGCGGCACGGATCCCCATTGCTGTAGTTTTATTCTCCCTTTCAAAGTGTGCCTAAAAGGCATTGAGCTCATCTGGGAGTGAAGCTTCACTGCCATTCACGATGTTTGATTTTGGTTTGTAGGAAGTAATGGCCCACAAACCCTGCCAGAGTTGAGGGGCATCTTATTCTGCCTCCAGAATTGTTTCTTTGCTCATGAGGTAGTCCCCTGAAAGTTGTAGGTGGTTTTCTTGTACAGACCTGGGATGCCAGACTTGAATGCCAAAGATCTAGCCCTCAGCAGACTATGAGCCTCTTAGATCAACCACGGTTTTTGATCTGGGTATGTACAGTACACATTCTTCCACACAGGTTTTAATGGAGTCAGTAACAGCTATAGCATGCTCATTCAGGCTCGAAGATGAATCCCTGAATACAGTCCAGTCCACCGATTCAAAGCAGTCCTGTAAGCACTCCTGTGCCTCTCTTGTCCATACCTCCTTGGTCCTCACTCCCAAAGGGTCAAAATAAACTTATTATTAAAGTGCATACATGTATTACCCTGAGAGATTAACAAACCATGTATTTAAATGAAATACAGGACAAATTAGAACACTATTACTGCTACTACAATACGATAAATCTTCTACTATAGTGCCATAATACTATACATTAGTTCCTAATCAAAGGAGGAATTCATCCAGTGTACATTGCTGCATTCTCTTTGATTGACTGTAAGTGAACAAGATTGGCACAGACACCTACTGCAGATAATGGACTACCTTTACACACTGCCTTTGTCAATTGCATCCTTCATTTTCATTCCAACATTCAAGACTTAACCTTCAAATTCTTTGTAATTTCTAACTAACTGAAATAGTGAAGTAGTTTGATTTTCACTCCTAGCCATTTCCGGCATCTGGAAGCAGTGGAAAAAGGACAAGCTAGAAGGTGATAGGTGAACACAAGAGACTCTACAGATGCTAGAAATCCAGAGCAGCGCATAAAAAGCTGGAGGATCTCAGCAGGTCCTGCAGCATCTACAAACTGAATAAACTGTTTACGTTTCAGGACAAGATCCTTCTTCAGAACTGGAAAGGAAGGAGGAGGATGCCAGAATAAAAGTAGGGAGGAGGGTAAGGGAAACAAGCTAAAAGGTGATAAAGGTGAGTGGGAAAGGTAAATGACTGGAGAAGAAGAAATATGATGGGAGAGGAAAGTGGACCATGGAGAAAAGGGAAGAAGGAGAGGCACAAGCTGGAGATAATAAGTAGGTGAGGATTAGAGGTAGTAGGCAAGAGTGAGGAATCAAAGTGGGAAATAATACTGGAAGGAGAAATTAATGTCCGTGGCATCAGGTTGGAGGCTACCCGAACAAAATAAGAGGTGTTGCTCCTCCACCATGAGAGTAGACTCTTTGTGGCCACAGACCAACATTACAGAACAGAAATTAAAATGATTGGCCATCAGAAACTTCTGCCTTGCAGATAGTGTGGAGGTGCTTGACAAAGCGGTCCCTAATTTATGTCAGGTCGCACCAGTACAGAAGAGGCTGCATTGGGAGTACCGGATACAATGACCTCAACAGATTCACAGGTGAAGTATTGCCTCATCCGGAAGGACTGTTCGGGGCCCTGAATGGAGGTGAGGGAGGAGGTGAATAGGCAGGTGTAGCATTTCTGTTGTTTGCGGGGGTAAGTACCAGGTGGGAGATTAGTGGGGAGCAACTAATGGTCAAGGGAATCACTGAGGGAACGATCTCTGTGGAAAGTGGAGAGTGGGGTTCAGATAAAGATGTCTTTGCTGATAGGATCCTGTTGAAGACAGCAGATATTGCAGAAATAGCCTTTTGGATGTGGAGGCTCATGAGGTGACAATAGGTGAGGACAAGAGGAAACAAAACGTGCCAGGAGGTAGATTAGTGGGGAGGGACAATTAGGCGAGGAGATCACAGAGGTGGCTGCAGAAAGCAGGGAGTGGGTGGGGGATGGAAAGATGTGTTTCAGAGGTCCCCCTGAAGATGGCAGAAGTTGTGGAGAATGATGTGTTAAATGCAAAGGCTCTTGGGGTTGTAGATAAGGACAAGAGGAACTCTATCCTAGTTATGATGGTGCAAAAATTGGGTGAGCATGGATGTTCAGGAAGTGGAGGAGAGGCGGGTGAGGGCAGCATCACTGGTGGAGGAAGGGAAACCCCATTCTTTGAAGGAGGATATCTCCTATGTTCTGGAAAGGGAAACCTCATCCTGGGAACAGATGCAGTGGAAACGAATGAAGTGAGAACATAGAATGGCATTTTTACAGGAGACCGAATGGGAAGAGGTATAGTCATGATAGCTATGGAAAATGGTGGGATAATAAAAGATATTGGTAGATAGTTCATCTCCAGTGATAGTGATAGAGCAGAGAGATTGACAAAGAGAAGAGTGACGTTAAAAGGAACCAATTGTATTTAAGGGCAGGATGGAAGTTGGAAGCAAAGTTGATGAAATTGACGAACTCAGCACGGGCGCATGAAACAGCATCAATGTAGCATAGAAAGATTTAGGGAGCACTACCAGGGAAGGTTTGGAATATGGATTGAGCAAATAAGTTCTGATTTATCTTACTGCATGTTACACACCAACTATCATCGACAAAATTATCTGCTTTTTGAACATGTACACAAGTGACGCTACAGTGTCCCACATAAACAAAGGGAATTCCAGCTATTTTATTGTAGTCCCAAATAAGTGGCTGCCTCGATTAACTGATGGCCCAGTTAACCGAAGGCCAAATTAATGGATGGCCACTTATCTACAGGCCCAATTAACCGATGGTCAATTAACCAAATCCACTGTACTTCAAACTTACCTTTGACCCCTTCATCCAGTTTCTCTATTGCTCTCCACTTAATCTTCTTTAAATTATCAAAACATTCAGATGAATCATATATAAATATAATGAATTACAAAAATCTGTGCTGCTGTAATTTATATTATGGTAAACAGCTTCCTTATTAAGAAAGGTACAAAAATCTACTACACAATTTGCAATAGTATATACACAATAAATTCATTTGAAATAGCATGTAATTTTCAAACAACCTCTGAGACAATAAAACAATTCAACTTTTTTAAGTAAACAATTAACATGCCTCAAGCATGATGGTGAATGCCTCAATTAAACGTATGTTTCAAATCAAATCAGTGTATGTGTGTGTGTGTGTGTGTGTGTGTGTGTGTGTGTGTGTGTATATCAGTTTGATTAAGTATGAAAACTTTTATGTCTTTACTTTTTACTTTGTACTGAGCATACTGTAAACAACTCACAATAAAGCACAGGAACTCTAGTGAGAGAATTGCCATCATCAACTAATCATGGACAGGCTGTACCATAAACATAATTATTCAGGCAAGAAATAATCTTCGGGTTTAATATCTTCTGCCTGTGCAAGTGGAGTTCTAATGGGAATAGTATAAATTTTTGAACGCAAACATTTTGGTAAAGATAGCTTAAGAAATGGTACATCAAATACCTGGAATAACATGCACAAAATGCTGGAGTAGCTCAGCAGGGCAAGCAGCATCTATGGAGAAGAATGATGAGCCGATATTTCAGGCTGAAACCCCTCAACTGGACTGTAAAGGAAGGGGAAAGAATCCAGAATAAGAATGTGGGGGAAGGTTAGGCATTTCATTGAAGTTTTCATAAGTGGAAAATGCTGTGACATAGACTCCTCTTGTGTGAACTACTAACTTCAGTTATGAGGTAATGACATTCAGTGGAAATCAGGGAAAGGTTGGCAATTGGGGAAGCAGTCACTGTGGACCAGTCCTGTGCATTTCCTTATAGTAATGTGACAGAATTAGTTCTAGGATCTGTAGTGTGTCAATGTGGCAAGATAGGGAAAAGCACATTTTAATTTAAAGATGGAAACAAGAATAGGTTGCACAAGTGTATAAAAGGCCACTTAGCTTCTAGGTTATAGTAGGACTCTGCTGCACTGTGATTATGTTTAAATAAAATACATATACAGTTTCAGGGTGGACCAGTGCCACAACACATTGGCTTACTCTTGCCTGCACAGCTGAATGGTGGGATGTGGCTTCACGCCTGTGATTTCCCACATGGCGAGTTCCTGATCTCAACTGAGCTGTCAGAGCAGCTATGTGTGCAGGCCAGGTATTTTTCTAGTAGGAGGGAGGGGAAAAACCATGGTGTGAAAACAAGAGGAAGTTTTACACGAATGAACAGCTAAACAAAAATATTGAACTGATGGAAAGAAAAGGTTTAAAATATGTTTTTAATATATTTCTAATCAAAATTGAAGATTTATAAAAAGTCTTTTGGACTGAACATAGATGGACTTTTCACTTTCTGGATCTGCAATGTAACATTGAGTCAATGCTAAGGATGAAAAAAAGTTGTTTGCTTGACTCTCTGACAATGTGATGGGAGAGTTTGTGAGGGTATTTTGAAACAAACCTGACTGAATTCAGTCAGGTTTGAGCATAACAGCATTTAGTAAATCAATAGCTTTTAGCATCACCTGGGACACAAATATTTATGGATTGTAGTAATCCACGTTGAATGCGAAGGAAGAATAATTTTATAGTTAATTACAATACAGAGAAGAAATACAATAGAGTTTCATGGAAAACATTGTTGAAAGTGAACCTGTCGGTCAGTGAATCAGTTCAGAGTTGTGGTGATTCACGTTGTTCCTGCTGGTTCAGGAGCTTGAAATTTGTAAGGTAATAAGTGTTCCTGAACCTTGGGGTAGGTTTTGTATCACAGCAGACTAACAGTGAATGTGCCTCCTAACTTCTTTTGAAGAGGTGGCAAGGAACTATATTTCTGACAGTGCTGTTAGGAGAAAGGTCCAGGATTTTCACACAGGTAACAGTGGAAGTGTGCAGATATACTTCAAAGGCAGTATGGAGTGTGTCATAGAGACAGACTTGTAGGTGGCGGTATTCCCAGTCAATTTCTTCTCTCTCTCTAGGTGACAGAGGTAGTGCTTTTTGGTTGGTGCTGTCATAAAGTCTTGCTGAGTTGTAGCTGTACATTTGGCATACGGTACATGGCTACAGCCATGGTGTGGCAATGGTAGAGAGGGAAAGTTCAGCATGGGGTACTGGATGCCAATCAACTAGGTTGCTAGATCTTAACTAATATTAAACATCTTGAATGTTGTTGCAAATGAATTTTCACAAACCAAAGGACGGTATTCCAACAAACTTCCAATTTGCTCATCCTACTAGGTTTTAGGGAGGCTGCAGATGTCTTGCAATGTAGAATACATGATCTTCAGTATTTTCCTGTAGGCTGACCTATTATGTATTTGACCTATACTCAATGATCACTTTATTAGATACCTCCTGTTTGTGGTCTTCTGCTGCTATAGTCCATCCACTTCAAGGCTGAATGTGCTGTGTGCTCAGAGATGTTCTTCTGCACACCACTCTTGTAACACATATTTATTTGAGTTACTGTCACCTTCCTGTCAACTTGAACTAACCCAGTCATTCTTCTCTGTCCTTTCTCATTCACAAGGTGTTTTCCACAGAACTACTGTATTCTGGTTGTGTTTTTGTTTCTCACACCATTCTCTGTAAACACTAGAGAATGCCATGCATGAAAATCTGAGGAGATCAGCAATTTCTGAGATACTCAAATCACCCCCTCTGGCACCAACAATCATTCTACGGTCAAAGATGTCATTTCCTTCCCATTCTGATGTTTGGTTGAAACAACAACTGAACCTCTTGACCATCTTTGCATGCTCTGTAATGTTGATAATGAGCGATTTGACAATGCCACTACCACAGAATATCCAGGCATCTGTCATTGATCCATTGATATATCTGGAAAACAACGGAGACTACAGACACACAGATAGAGTAGTGTAAAATATAGTGGACTATGAAATTGACCATAGAATTTTTTTGCATGTGATCACTATTTATTTGGAAAATGGCAGCACACAGAGTTACAGTGACTTCTCCAGTTCCCAAAGATGGTGCTAGTTTTAAATTCTTAGATTGTACTTCAAAGTTTCTAGTCAGGGATTTCAGTCAGTCAATGCTTAGTGAATACACCACCTCTGGATCCTTAGACAAAATTACTTTTAATCTGCCAGCAGCAGAGTTAATAGTGGTGTCTAACAGACTAGGGATTCTATGGTCACCAGTGACCTGGCCTAGTATTTCAGATGAGTTAGCAGAAGATGCAGTGGTGCTAGAGAAAGCGGAAATGTGGCAAAAGAGTCAGAAGACCAGTTAGGCTGAAAGCTAACTCAACCAACCCAGCGGAACCATGACTTTTTCTGGCCAATGTCCACTCGCTAGAATTTAATATGAACTCACCGAGACATGAATGAACACACATAAAGAGATGAGAAACTGTTGCATTCTAGTTTTCACCAAAACATGGCTAAACATCATGCCTGACTTGGCATTTCAGCTTGACAGCATGACTCTGTTCTGTGCAGATCATAACTTCGTGCACAATTTCATCTGTAGTTAGTAGTCACAGTCTGGGGCAATTGAACTTCTTACAATGAAATGCTGGCCATATTATCTGCTCAGGAAGTTTACTGTTATGTACATCTCGGGTGTCCACGTCCCCCAGAGTGTGAACACCAAGCACAAAAGCTCTCTAGAAAATAAGTATCTGGATGGTCTTTTCATAATTGCAGGAGACTTCAATCATGTTAACCTGCAGGACATTTTACCTAAATTCCACCTCTGCAAAGCCCAGGATGCTGCCTTTAAGACTGGTAACAAAACGACAAGATAGAACCTCAACCTAGACATCAAGAGGATCAAGACTACTTGCACTCCAAAAACTTTAACACCACCTGTCTAATATCTCTGGAATACTTAGCGTTACTGATTACATAAGGACAAATAGCATCGGTTGTACCAGTGATATCTCTTTCCCTGATGCTCTAAAAAAATGTATGCGTGCTTCGCGGCATGCAGCATAATACCAGCTATGTGAGTCAGCCCCCATATGGCGGCCAGGCCAGGCAACAACCCAGGCTGAGTACTCAGGGAGTGCGCACACCAGCTCACTGACGTCTTCACAAGCATCTTCAACATTTCACCCATCCAGGCTGCTGTCCCCACATGCCTCAAATCAGCCACCATCAGCTCTGTATCAAAGAATTCTACACCTTCAGAACTAAACAACACTTGGCACTGACACCACTCATCATGAAGTGCTTTGAATGACTGGTAATGGCACATATCAAAACATCCATTCCTGCCACAACGGACACCAATATGCTTATGGACAAAACCACTATATGACAGATGCCAAAGCACTTGTCATGCACCTGGAAGAGAGGACACTTATGTCTGAATGCTGTTTCTGAATTTCATTTCCACATTCAACACAGACCTTGGTGAGCAAACTCCTACTCCTCAATGTAAATACACCATTGTGCAATGGGGTGTTGGACTCAGATAGTCAGAATGCACCTCCCTCCCCATCATTGTCAACAAGGGTACCCCCCAGGACTGTGTGCTGAGCCACTGCTGCACATTTTGCTCACACATGAATGCACAGCCTAACACCTGAGTAATCATATTGTTAAGTTCACCAATGACGTGGCCATGGTGGAGCTCATCACCAATAATGATGAGACAGCCTACAGAGAGGAGGTGAAAGAGATCAAGTCCTGATGCCAAACAAACACCCTCTTATACAAAATCAACAAGACAAAGGAGATGATTATTGACTTCAGGAGAACTCGCACCACTGACACCCCTCTTTACATCAGCAGCACAACGGTAGAAACTGCAAGCTGTTTCAAACTCTTGGGATTGCACATCTTCACAACCTCTCACGATCCCCAAGCACATCCTACATTGTCAGGAAAGCTTATTAATGTCTCTACTTTCTGAGAAACCTGGACTTTGCACATCCATACTCATGTTATTCTACAGATGCCAATAGAGGGCATCCTAACAAGCTGCATCACTGTATGGTATAGATACTGCACTGCTGCTGATAGGAAGGCTCTATAAGGGTTAGTTAAAATTGTCCAAAGCATCACCAGCACCAGCCTACCGGCCATCAAGGACATATATACAGAAAGGCCCTGGTTAAGGGCCAGTAACATCATGAAGATCTCACCCACTCTGCTCATGAACTGCTTCTCTCATTGACATCAAGGAGGAGGCAATGTAGCACCCATGCCAGGACCACCAGACTCAAAAATAGTTACTTTCCCCAAGCAGTAAGGTTGATCAAAACCTCCACCCACTAACTTGTCCTCCACAACCCCAACCATCACTACTTCATCATTTCCTGTCAGTACAGACACACCTATGCCTAGTATCACATTATGGATGTACAATCAGTCTATGTATATAAGCTATCTTATGTATTTACAAACTTTGTATAGTTATTGTGTTTTTTATTATTTTTCTGTTAATTCCATAAGATATCAGAACAGAATTAGGCCACTTGGCCCATTAAGTCTACTCTGCTAATCCATCATGGCTAATTTATTATCTCCCTCCAGCCCATTCTCCTTCCTTCTCCCCAAACCCTTCAATTCCTGACTAATCAAGAACCTATCAACCTCCACTTTAAATATACTCAATGACTTGGCCTCCACAGTCATCTGTGGCAATGAGTTCCCCATTCACCACCTTTTGTCCAAGGAAATTCCTCCTTATCTCTGTTCCAAATGGATGTTTCTCTATTCTGAGCCTGTAACCTCTGGACCTAGACTCATCCACTATAGGAAACATCCTCTCCACATCCACTCTATCTTGCCCTTTCAATTTTCAATAGGCTTCAATGAGATGCTCACTGATTTTTCTAAACTCCAACAACTACAATCTTATTTATCTTAGTGTGTTTTCTTGTATGTAGTAATAGGTCTGGAGTAACAATTATTTCATTTGTTTACACTTGTGTATTGGAAATGGCATGAAACAATCTTGAAATCTTTGATAGTTCAGGGATTGAAATGCTTTGCAGTTCTGATATCATTGTAGGATCTAAAGTGTAGTCCTAAGGACAGTGATAGGAACCCAGTGACTGCTCAAGAATTAATTTTAGCTCCTGCTCCTAAGGCAGTGAGTTTTGCTGATGCGCCCACCAGCCCAGAATGATCATCCTCAATCACAGTCAGATTGGATGTTAAAGTTCTGTATTAGTGTTGTCTCTCACTGGTGCTCCAATTGTTTGACAGATTTTCCTGATCCACTATTTTCCTTGACTACCTTCTCCTTCTCCCTCCAGTGCTGGAACCACAAATGCATTCTGCCATGCCAGCTGAAGGCAAACGCTAGAATGATAACACAAGACCCCACACTCAATCCGAGCAACAGGAACTTTTCTAGAGTGATGCCATAATACATCTCTAATGCAATGAATATGCACACAGTTATTTCTTTCCAAAGAAATGACAGCAACAGTACCAACAATTTTGGAAGCAATTAAGAACCCTTTTAAATAGCATGGCCAGTGGTGGAGTGCTTCTCACCCTCAAAATGGCAAGATGATTAATGCATAACACTGGCTGGATCATCACAGCTCAGTTTGGCAAAGCTGACACCAAATCAGCATTGCATGAGGACCAGCATCAATAACCGTCTACTTTGCATACGACCAGCTTGTGTGCAGCACAAGTGTTATGGCACTATTCAATTTGCTGAGTAAACTCGATTGCTCCAAAAATTATCCGCTCACAACTTGAGAATGACATTGAAGCTAAAATGGTGTCCTTACCACTAAAGAACACGAAGCAATGTGATCTAAATTTTGCCATTATTCTACTGACGTATTACCAGCAAGCTTGGATGGATACAGCAAAAAAAAAGTTTAAGGTTTCAAAACTGAACAAATGTTCAGTCAGAATATACTCACAGAGGCAGAGACTAAACAAACTCATTTGCTACTCAGCACCTGCCATTATAAGGTAGAGAGATACTGACTTTATCACGATGGGTCAACTGCAGGCATGTGCTACTCTCATGTACCACTGTTCCTCGCTTTCCCCCGAGGCTTTGGCTGAATACATAACCCATATATTTCTCTGCTGTCTTTTATTATCTATATAATGGATAGCACTTAGAATAATGCTTTAAAAGTAGTGTTCTTTAGCTTTTAGCCGTAAGTAGGAAAAATAATTATTAAGCAATTTGAGGTTATGTATGAAAAAAAGAGTGAATTACAAAAACAGTGTAGGGACATTCAAGAGGATGAGTTGTGCTGCAAATCCTATTCAGTTTTGGGAGTACGTTATTAAGCCCTACAGCAATGCTACACACACCTATATATATACATACAGACACACACACACACACGCTGAGTTGTTAGTTGCTCTCGTGTAAGCTACTGATTTAATTGTTGACATAGGCAGCATCATCTTCTAGAAGAAACTAAAAACTAAAAACAAAGACTGGCCAAAAGCATTCCTTTATGCAACTAAAAGTCTATTGAGGTTCCTATGCAGTGACATGATATAGAATTTCAATGTTTCAGTACATCACATAATAAAATCCACAAATGCATTCTTACATGCCTGCTGAAGGAGATGTCTAAAAAGGTAACAAGAGGCTCCAACCTAGTTCAAGACTAGGTTATTGATACACAAAAAATCAAGTGACTATCTGCTATTGATCATTTTGCCCCAGTTCAAAGTTCAAAGTAAAGATAAATTAATTGTCAAAGTACATATATGTCACCATATTCTACCCTGCAATTCATTTTCTTTTGGGCATCTGCAGTAAGTACAAAGAAGTACAATAAAATCCAATGAAAAACATACACAACAAGATGGATAAACAACCAAAGTGCAAAAAAACAATGTGCAAATGTAAAAAAATGAACAAAATTAATAATAGGCAATGTCAGGAGTAAGTTTTTTTACACAGAAAGTGATGAATGCATGGAATGGACTGCTAGCGATGGTGGTGGAGGCAGATACGATAGGGTCTTTTAAGAGACTCTTGTATAGGTACATGGAGCTTAGAAAAATAGAGGGCTATGGGTAACACTAGGTAATTTTTAAGGTAAGAACATGTTCAGCACAACATTGTAGGTCAAAGGACTGTATTGTGCTGCAGGTTTTCTATGTTTCTAATAATAAAATATAAATAAGCAAGAAGTATCAAGAACAGAAGACGAAGTATCCTTGAAAGTAGTTTAATAGGTTGTAGAAACAGTTCAGTTTGGGTGTGGTTGAGTTGAGTGAAGTTTTCCCCTCTGATTCAATAGCCTGATTATTGAGAGGTAGTAGTTCCTGTACTTAGTGGTGTGCGTCCTGTACCTTCTTCCTGATAGCCGCAAAAAAAGAGAGTATGACCTGGGAAGTAGGGGTCCCAGGTGATGGATGCTGCTTTCCTGCAACAATACTCATGTAGATGTGCTCAACAGGGAGGAAGGCTTTATCTGTAATGGACTGGGCCAAATTTAATATGTTTTGTAGGATTTCCATTGGTGTTTCCATGCTAATTTGTGATGCAACCAGCCAATGTACTCCCCACTGCGCATCTATCAAATATTTACAGTTTTCAATGGCATCGAATTTTCGCAAACATCTTGGAAAGTAATGGTGCTGCCATGCCTTCTTTGTAATGATAGTAACATGCTGGACCCTGGACAGATCCGCTGGAATGATAATGCTGAGGAGTTTGAATTTGCTGACTCTCTCCACCTCTGATCCCCTAATGAAGACTGTCTCATGGACCTCTGGTTTCCTCCTCATGTAGTCAATAATTAGCTCCTTTGTCTTGCTGACATTGAGTGAGAGGTTGTATTGTTTCACCAGTCAGCCAGATTTTCAATCTCCCTCCTAAATGCTGATCCATCACCACCTTTGATTCGGCCAATAAAAGTGGTATCATCAGCAAACTTAAATATGGCGTTGGAGCTGTGCTTAGTCTCACAGTCAAGAGTATAAAGTGAGTTGAGCAGGGGGGTAGGCACACTGCCTTAGGTACTTCTGTGAGCTGATGGCTTTTGTAGAGGAGATGCCGTTGCTAATCCAAACTGACAGAGGTCTGCTGGTGAGGAAATCGAGGATCAGGTTGCACAAGGAGGCATTGAGGCCCTGACTTGGAGCTAATTGATTAGTTTTGAGGGGATTATAGTGTTAATTGCAGAGCTGTAGTCAAGGAAGAGCTTTCTAACATACATATCTTCACTGTCCAGATGTTCCAGGGTCGAGTGAAGAGCCAATGAAATGACATGTGCTGTTGACCTTTTGTAAGGGTAGGCAAATTGGAACAGATCCAAGTCACTCCTGAGGCAGGATGTGATATGTTCATCACCAACCTTTCAAAGCACTTTATAACAATGGACGCAAGTGCTATTGGCTGAGTCATTGAGGCAGGTTACCACATGCTTCTTGGGCGCCAGTATAATTGAAGCCTACTTGAAGCAGGTGGGTACCTCAGACTGATGAAGTAAGAAGTTGAAGATATCAGTGAAGACTCCAGCCAGTTGATCAGCACAGGTCTTCAGCTCTCAAGTAGGTACCCCATTTGGGCTGAGCTATCTCTCCTGAAGGATACTCTTAGAGATTGAAATCACAGGGTTGTTTAAGGGTGGGAGTTTGAGCATGAAAGGCATTGAGGACGTCTAGGCATGAGACTTTATCGTCACCTATGTCCCCTGGTGTCATTTTGTAAGAGGTGATAGCCTTCCAGCCCTGCCACAGCTGTCGAGCATCGTTGTGAGATGGCGTTCTGGTGGTCATTCCTGGATGTCCAGACTTGAACGCCACCAATCTGGTCCTCAGCAGATTATGAATCTCTTACTTCCTCCAGGGCTTCTGGTTGGGGAAGACGCTAAATGACTTTGTGGAGACACAGTTGTCCATGAATGACTTTACAATGTCTGTGACAACCAGGGTGTATGCATTCATATCCTCCGATGAGTCCTTGAATGTGGCCCTGTCCACTGATTCAAAGCAGTCCTGCAGCCACTGCTTTACCTTCTGTGCTTAATCTCTTCATTGTCCTTACTTCTGCAGCCTTTCTCATTAGCCTCTGCCTGTATGCAGATAAAAGGATGACAGCTAGATGATCAGATTTCCCAAAATACGGTCTAGGGATGGAACAGTAGGTGTTCCTTATGGTAGTATAGCAATGGTGAAGTGTGTTGGGACCCCTGGTACTGCAGGTGACATGCTGATAATAATAGGACAGAATTTTTCAAGCTAACCTGATTGAAGTCCCTGGCAATGAATTGAAAGGCAACAGGGTTGGCTGTTTCTGGCTTGTTAATTGAGGCATTCAATACATTGAGTTCTTTCTTAACATCAGCCTTTGGTGACATGCAAACTGTGGTTAGCATCAAGGAGGAGAACTTTCTTGATAAGTGGAATCCAATGCAGATCAGTTGACAAAGAACTAATAATTAGATGCTCTAAGTCTGAGGAACACGAGTGAAACATAAAGAGTTTATCATGAAACACAGACCCCAACTTTTCCCCTCTTCAAGTCAGCAGTCTTGATCCAAACAGTGGATCTAGAAGCCCTCAAGTCTGACCACCACATCTAGCATGTCTGAGGTGAACCATGTTTCCATGAAACAGAGAGTGCAGCAATCCCTAATTTCCCTCCAACACAGCAATCTTGCCCTAAGGTTTTCTATCTTACTCTCCGGAGACTGTACATTTGCTAACAAGATACTAGGTAGAGGAAGTTTTACACCTTGCTATTTTGGTCTGGTTTGGAGTCCTCCCCTCCTTCTTCTCATTCAGCCATGGCAATATACTTTTGCCTCCTTAAAGGTGCCGTACCAGCATTCTGAGAATCCAGTCCTTCAGGATATCATAAAATCACTAGTCCATTAAGATGGCTTTAAAGTACATGACTTAAAGGGAAAGTACAAGCTGCAGATTGTCTAGAAGGGGTATGCCTTGAAGTTTTGTGGGCAGCCCACAAAACATTGTTGCATGTCTCCATTGTCATCTTGATCCAGTGTTTCTTTAAAACCAAAACATGTTAAGTTCAAGAGCAACCAGAAATGAGCATGAGTGTAAATTGCTTCTGATTCAGAAATGAGTTTGACTTAGCATGGGATGCCTACTCACATGGCTGTGAATCACAACCTGGACAGATTTCAAAACTGTGTTGATAAGATTTGTAAATATGACGTATATATTTGTAGGTGTTCCATAAGAAGCTAAATTTCCCATGTGCTATGATCTTAATACATTGTTGTAATGGGCATTGCTATTCAATTTGAGATCTTAGTCTATGTGACAGTACTTTCAAAAATGCCAACATAGTCCTGTTTATTGTCATTATCATATTCACAAGTTTACAGGTCCAATGAAAAACTTACAGCAGATTCACAGGAACATACCATCAGAAAGATAGCATCCACAAGAGAAACATATATTATACATTTCTCTCTGTGGTATTTTTTCTCTCTTACAATCCACCTAGGTTCACTCTTGTTTGTTCAGGTTCACTCTTGTTTGTTCACCTTTTTCATGACCTTGCCTTGTCACCTAGATTCCTTACCCTCACCCTCCTGGTTCCATGTGCCCTTTACCCACACGCCTATTTATGTTGGTTTCTTCTCCCTTGGCCTACCTTTCCTCTTCCCTTCTCCATCTGGGTTGCATCTGCTCATCAATGGATGACAGAAAGGTGGTAGCTTGTTTACCTCAACCCTGTTTTCAATCACTGCAATGTATTTCCTCACGGCCTTAAGCCGAATGCAGGAAAATTGAAAGAAGTTTGTGAACTGCAGAAGAGTGCCAAGGAATGCAACAGGATATAGATCCTTCTCAGAGATGGGCGGAGAAATGCGAGATGGAATTTAAGACGCCAAATATAAAGTGTTGTACCTTGGTAAGTTAATTGCATAGGGACAATACTCTGTTTAAGGGCAAGATATCTAACAGTATTGATTAGCAGAGGGATTTTAGGGTCCAAGTTCATAGCTCCTTGAAAGTGGCTACACAGGTTAAAAAGGCATGTAGCATGCTTCCCTTTACTAATTGAGGTACTGAGTTCAAAAGTTAGGATGCTACATTGCAGCTTTATGAAATACTCATTAGGTCACAGTTCTGGTTACCCCATTGTAGGTAGGATGTCAAGGCTTTGGAGTGGGTGCAGGAGAGGTTTACCCAGATGTTGCCTGGATTAGAGGGCATGTATAATGAGAGGTTGGATAGATTTGGGTTGTTTTTCTTTGGAACAGCAGAGGCTGAGGGGAGATCTGTTAGAGGTTCATAAGATTGCAAGAAGCATAGATAGATTAGACTGACGCTATCTTTTCCGAAGGATTGAAATGTCTTACACCAAAGACCAGGCATTTATGGTGAAAGGAGGTAATTTCAAAGGAGATGTGATGGGCAAGTTTTTTATGCAGAGAGTTGTGGGTGCCTGGAATGCACTGCCTCGTGTGGTGATAGAGGCAGAAATATTAGAGACATTTAAGAGATGTTTAGATAGGCACGCAAATCTGAGGAAGTTGAAAGGATATGGCCATTGTGTAGGCAGACTCTGCCATTACATTGTGGGCTGAAGAGCCTGTTTCTGTGCTGCTCTGCTTAGTTACTTATGTATTGAGATACAGCACAGAATAGACCCTTCAAACCTTTCATGCCAGGCCACCCAACAACCCCTGATTTAACCCAAGCCTAATCGTGGGATAATTTACAATGATCAATTAACCTACCAACTGGTATGTCTATGAGAGGGAACTGGAGCCCTGGAGGAAACCCATTCAGTCACAGACAGAAAGTACAAACTCCTTACAGACAGCAGCAGTCTACGTTCTATGTTCTATAACCAATAAGCAAGAGAAGATATAAAACAATTCACCTGTGTGAATATTACAAAATTCAAAATTCAGCCCTTTGAACTAACAATTGGAACTAGGTTATGGACTACCTGCCTTTTTTAAAAAAAGAAATTCATATTTCTGTTATGCTTCTCACTTGTTCAGATCTCTAGATCAACTGGACTGCCTGTCATTCAATTGTAAACACCAATTCCTCTCTGCAAGTCACTACTCTCTTTCAAAAAACATTTTAATAAGAGCTGAAAGCAATTTTTATAACCTTTTATTGATTCCCAGACATCTTTCACATTGTCCCATCATAACTTCAAGAGCAAGAAGAAATCGCATGGTGTACTGAACTAATATCACAGTCATAACATCACAAGCCCCTGAAAGAACAAGTTGCCCTTCATGTGTTAATTTTCCCTAGAAATATAAAAAGTGCTGGCTCACTCTCATTGATGCGAAGCTTACTCCCTTAGAAGAAAGATGAAGGGAGGCAATCTCTCTCCCTTGGAAAGCTTTTAAAAATTGAATTTCTTCAAAGTCAATAATTTCTTTATTTTTCATATTTGAATCAGTTCATTTTTGATTCCAGGCACTTAATGTTCCAAGTTGCCACCTGCAAGTTAGAAAAGATTAAAATTTGGACAATGATAAAAATCACAGTATGCTAGTCACACCAAACCTCCTGGCTTTCAGCAGGAGATTGAAAAAATTACATGCTGGTGCAATAGCTGTTCAAGCAAGTGGGTTCTGGTAAAACAAACATACTGGTTTATCTACATAAGTGAAGAATGTGTTGTAGAGAAAGTAGGCTCCAGTTATCAAAATTATTCTTGTGAAATCTAAGTCATTGCTATTTTTAAACCTCACGAGTTCAGAGGTAACTTATGTACATGAACAAAGTTTCTTATGATACAACCAGCAGTTTGGAACTGTTCTTCCTATTCAGCTAGTATGGCTTATGTGAGAGTATTCAGGTACACAGATCACTGAAAGATCTAACTTCATATCAATGTCTCTGCTCACAATCTTAGCTGATGTTCGGAGAGTAATACCAAAGCAATGCTGCATTGTCAAAATTGCCTCAAGCTGTTTGTGTTGCCTGCTTCAATGATCCTGGTTAGTGTTAATGATCCCATAGCACCATGTAAAGGAAGCAGTTCCAATGTCACAATAAATAATTCCTTCTCAACCACATTTAATGAAGACTACACCATGAAAAATTACATGGTTATTCATATCCCTGGTGTTTGTGGACATTGTTGACAAAAATGGCTGCCTTATTTGCTTAAGTAGCAGGTGGAAGTGGATCCTAATGCAGTGCAACACATTGAGTGATTTAAACATAACAAGATGTTGAGGCCCTGCTTTGGTCGAAGTTGACCATGGATATTGGGTCCGAGCCGCCTACATGACATGTAAGACAGTACATAAGCCAGAACAGTATGGAACAGAGAGAAAGCTGTTGCCCATTTGCAGGTTCTTCCTCTCCATACAGCTGATTAATCCAAAGGAATGGCAGAGACTGATACAACTTGGCACCAGTGACATTGCAGGAGTTGCCAGTCAGCATTGAATTCAAAATAGGACTGCCTTCGGGACTCCACCTCCAGAATTTTTCCTCAGGGTTTACTTCCAGCTCCAAATGTTTCCTTAGGGCTTACCCCATGAATGGGTATGGCTGCAATGAGTAAAGGTTTGCGATCAGAGATTTCCTTCTCCTACGTGAGCTGCTCCATGTGAGATAAGCTGTTGGTCCTTGAAGGTTGTTTTTAAGCCAGAGGTGGTAGTGGGGATAAACTCCCACTACCTACTAAATGCTCTCAAGCCCGGAATAATCATAGCTACTGACAGGAGAAGGGGCAAAGGCGGGCTACTGGCACCCCAGGCAGATGGGCTCGTCAGCCGTGGTCAGCAGCTCATCTTGGAGAAGGAAAACTTTGATCTGAAACCAATGCTGCCTTGCGGCTTTACCCACTCATGGGGAAAGCTTTGGGGGTAAACCCTGAGGAAAAATCAGGAGATGGAAATCCTAAGGCAGTCCTACCTTGGGGTCAACGCTGACTGGCAATTCCTGTTGGTCTCTGCTTTTCCTTTGGATCCATCAGCTGCATGGAAATGGGGAGCCCGCCACATGGGCAACAGCTTGCTCTCTGTATCCTACTGGCCTAGTTTGTGTAGCACATGGACATCTGGGATACAACACCCATGGTCAAACCTGACCAGCGGAGGGTCTCATATATGAACTGCCAACCATGCTGATGAGCTCCATCTGCCTTAAGCAACTGGTTTTAAGTCACTAGTGTCCTGCCTTTGCCCCCTCTCCTGTCAGTAGAAATAGTAGTTAAGCCACACATAAAAGCCAGAAGCTGGACTTGGTTGTCACAGGCTATTGAAACGTAGACCATTGGGAGCACTTAGTAGTTAGTGGGAACTTATCCGCAGTAACTCCCCTGACTACGACACCAAGATGTTACATGAATCAAATATTATTCTTTTATTTACATGTTGAACTCTGTTTATTTACGACGTCAATCACTTAGCCAATCGACGTAATCCCTTCAGTTTGCAGGGGTCTGCTTTGTCATTTGTGTTTGCCTTACTAAGCATAGTCAAATACTTGTTACTGAGCAACATAATTTATCCACTCATGAAATGGCTGACCACACTGGTCCAGAATCCATTCACGCATGCAAACGAGATCTGCATGCTGCCACAGGGGGCAATGTACACTATATTAACTTCAACGGGAATTCCACTGAGCAGGCTCCTTGCTACACACCTTGATCACTCTAAGCACACAGCCTTGCCAACACCTAACAGCCCAGAAGCAGAAAGACACCATTAATAGGGAAAAGCAAGAGGAGGAGGAAGTACAATAAGAACTCAAAGAAAATGACAAGGAAGAGAAATACCTATGTAGGTAATCCTTTCTCCATGTCAGCAAATAATACATGGAATCATTATTAGCATTGATTTATTATTGTCACGTGTACCAAGATAAAGTGAAAAAAATTGTAATGCATACTGTACATACAGATCAAATCATTACATGCTGCCATTGAATAAGATAAAACATTAACAATGCAGAATGAAGTATAAAAGCTACCAAAAAGTAGCAGTGTGGGTAAACAATAAAGTGCAATGTCATAATTAAGTAGACTGCAAGGCCAAGAATCTATTCTATCATACAAGTGTCTGATAGCAATAGGATAAAAGCTGTCCTAAAGTCTGGTGGTATGTATTTTGTATCTTCTGCACAATGGGAGAGGGGAGAAGAAAGAATGTCTGAGGTGGGTGGAGTATTTCATTATTCTGGCTGATTTGATAAGGAACTAAGAAGTATAGATAGTGTACAGGGAGTGGAGCAGGGGGGTAAGGATGCAACCTTGTGGAACACTAGTTCTTAGAATAATTGTGGCAGAAGTGTTACTGTCCATTCTTAATGATTGTGGTCTATTGGTCAAGGGTCCAGTGTAGAGGAACACATTAACTCCCAGGGTCCGGAGTTTACTTGGAATACTAATATTAAAAGCAGAACTGTTGTCAATTAATGATAGTCTAAAGCAGGTGCCTTTACTGGCCAGATTCCCAGAGATAAGTGGAGGGCCAGGAACAACCTCTACCTAAATTTGCCTACTGCCATAGAAATATTTTGGAGATAGGGATATTTACATAGGTCAAGGTTGGCTGTAAAGCTGAAGTTAATGTGTGCTATGAGCAGCCGCTCGAAACACTTCATGATGATAGATGTTAGAGCCACTGGGCGGTCGACATTAAGGCACGTTCCTTATTTTACTTGGGTACTGGGATGATAATGGTCTTCTTACAGCTGGAAGGAACTATTGCCTGAAGCTGGGAGAGGTTAAGCTTGTTTGCAAGTATCCCTGTCAGCTGATCTGCTCAGGAACTAAGGACATGATCAGAGACACTATCTGGGTTTCATGCTTTCCTTGTGTTCACCCTGTGGAAAACTGATCTTATATCCACAGTAACTGTACATTCAAGTGCACTGGAGACTATGAGGGTGGGTGGTGACATAGCTGTTCCCTTCTCTTCAAAGAACATGTTCATTGGGATGAACACTGTTGTTGCTAATGCTGCTCAACTTAGTTTAGTAATGCATTATACTGTGTAAGTGCTGGCACAGTTGATGGCTGCACTGCAACTTGATTTTCCACTGATACTGTCTCTTAGTATCTTTGATAGAACATAGAACATCGAACAGCCGAACTAATTAAATTAGTAATCAAATGGCTAACTAATCTCCTCTGTCTATACAATGCTCATATATTTCCATTTTCCACACATTCATGTACCTATCTCAACATCTCTTATAATTCTCTAATGTTTCTGCCTCAATCACCATTCTAAGTAGCACATTTCAGACACCCACCACTCTCCATTTAAAAAGACTTGCCTCTCACACATGCCCTCTAGTATCTGATATTGCAACCCCCAGAAAAAGGTATTTACTGTCCACTCTTATCTATGACTCTCATAATCTTATAAACCTCCATCAGATCTTCCTTCAGCCTCTGCTGCTCCAGGGAAAACAACGCAAGTTTGTCCAAACTCTCATCATAGCACATGCCCTCTAGTCAAGGCAACACCCTGGTAAACCCCTCTTGCACCCATTCCAAAACCTCGACAACCTTCCCTTAATGGAGCCAGACCTGCATGCAATACTCCAGATGTGGGGATAACTAAAACTTTAAAAAATTACAACATAATTTCCTGACTGTTGATTATAAGGCCTCAACCATTAAAGGAAAGAATGCTGTATCCATTTTTAACCACCCTATCAACCTGTGTTACCACTTTTAGGAAACTATGAACTTGAATTCCAAGGTCCCTCTGCTCATCAACACTGAGACAGTGTACTGTCTATTGGCATTTGACTTCCCAAGGTGCAATGCTGCACACTTGACTGGCTTAAATTCCATCTGCCACTTCTCTTCCCCTATCTGTAACTGATCTATAGCCCATTGAACCAAAAGATCTACACTATTCACAACTCTACCAACATTTGGATCATCTGCAACCTTCCTAACCCATCATCTACATTTCATCCTGGTCATTTATATACATCAGAAACAGCAGAGAGCCCAGTATAGATCCCTGCAGAACACTACTAATGACAGAACAAGCCCTTTCAACCACTAGCCTCTGCTTCTATAGACTGGCCAGTTCTGAATCCAAATGGCCAATTCACCGTAGATCCCATGGATCTTAATTTTATGTACAAGCCTCCCATGAGGGATCTTATCAAAAGCCCTACTAAAATCCATGTAAAAAATATCCACAGCTCTGTTGACATATATCACCTCATCACCTCATCACCTCATCAAAAAACTCAATAAAGCTAGTGAGACAAGACTTGCTCTGCATAAAGCCATGCTGGCTCTCCCTAATTAGGCTATGGTCTTCCAAATGCTCATAAGCCCTATTCCTAAGAATTTTTTCTAGTAACTTCCCTATCACTGACGTGAGACTCACCAATCTATTGTTTCCAGGATTATCCCTGGTTCTCTTCTTGAATAATGTAACAACATTAGGTACTCACCAGTACTCCAGAACCTTGCCTGTTGCTAGAAAGGACATGAAGGTACTGGTGTGGTGAACTACATATACCTGTCTGGACACGCCCCCTGCTGACTGCTCCTGTGGCTCCTCCCACAGACCCCTGTATAAAGGCGATCAAGGCCTGAGCCCGGCCTCTCAGTCTCCTGGATGTAGTATGGTGGTCACTCACTGTTTGTTCCTTCTTCCAGTCAATAAAAGCCGATATCTCACCTTTACGTCTCAGAGTGAGTTATTGATGGTGCATCAACTGGTTAAGAACATAGCAATCTCTTCTCTTTCCTTTCTCAATAATCTGGATTATATCCCTCAAGGCCCTGGGGACTTATCCACCTTAATGCTCTTTAGGAGACCCAACACTACCTTTACCTCAAAAAGCCCTGGTATATCAATACATTCAGCACCGATCTCCCTATCCTCCCCATCCTTCTCCTTGGTGAATAATGACATAAAGTACTCATTAAGAACTTCACCTTTTTCCTTTGCATTCAAGCACATGTTCCCTCTTTATCCCTGAGAGCTTCTACTCTCTCCAAGCTTGTCCTCTTACTTTTGATATATGGATAGTGCTTTGGGATTCTCTTTAAGTCCTGTTGAGGACTTTTCACGGCCCCTTCTAGCTTTCCTAATTCCTTTCTTGACTTCTTTATTGGCTTCCTTATAATCCTCAAGGGCTTCGTTTGATCCTAGATCTGTAACTTTGGTTACTTTTCCTTTCTTTTTGACTAAATTCATCACCTCTGTCAATATGCAAGGTTCACTTACCTTGCCATCCTTGTCCTTCCTTCTCACTGGAAAATTACTGTCCTATGTGCAGATGGTCTTTAAACACCCTCCACATGTCAGATCCGAAAACTGCCATTCTCAATTAACTCTCCCTAGTTCCTGCCTAATGCTCTCAGAATTTGTCCTACTCCAATTTAAAACTCTCCCGCAAGGTCCATCGTTATCCTCATCTAAAGCTATTGTAACATTTAAGGAATTGTGGTCACTGTTCCCTAACTGCTCACCCATTGAAAGATTGGTCACCTGGCCAGGCTCATTACTCAACACAAGGTCCAGGACGTCTCTTCCTCTTGTTGAAACCTTCCTGGATGCATCTATCAAACTCTGCCCCAACTAAACCTCTTGAACTCAGAAGGACTCAGTTTATATTAGGGAAGTTGAAGCCCCCAAGACAAACACCCAATTGTTTTTACACTTTTCCTTGAACTGCATATGTATTCTTCAATTTCTTGGTGGGTTTTGGGGGGGTCTTTAGTGCAATCCCATCAGCGTGATTGCACCTTTCTTATTTTTGAGTTCTACCCAGACAGACTCAGTGGACAAAACCCCTATTATGTCCCCTCTGCGTGCAGCTGTGATATTGTCCCTGATTAGTAGTGGAACACCACCATCCCTCCCCCACCCCAACTTTTTACCTCCCTCTCTATCCTATATCTTTTCCAAAACATCAGCATCCTGGAACATTAAGCACCCATTTTCAGCCAAGTCTCTGTAATGACCACAACATCATATGGATCCATGCTCTAAGTTCATACCTTTACCCATAAGACTACTGGCATTAAAATACACACACTTCAAACTATCCACCCCATTGTATCTATTACTTTGCTCCTGGCTATTTTACCTGGCTCTCATATCTACCTTCCTCTCCATTCCTCTACTTTCTGACCTGGTTCCCTGGTACCTCTACCCTTGCCAAACTAGTTTAAACCCTCCTGGGTAACACTAGTGAACCTCCTGTTTAGTTCACATCCCATTTAGGTGCAACCCATCCCTCTTGTACAGGTGACCCTGCCTCAGAAATTGTTCCAATTATCCAGCAACCTGAAACCCTGTCCCTGCACCAGTTCCTCAGTCATTCATTCATTTGTACTATCATCCTATTCCTACCCTCACTAAGACATGGCACTGGGATTAATCCAGAAATTCCTACCTTGAAGGTCCCGCTCTCCAGCTTCTTCCCTAACTCCCTATACTCATTGTGTAGGACCTTGTTCCCCTTTTCTACCTATGTCATTGATGCCAATGTGGACTATGACCTCTGGCTGCTCACCATCCCTCTTAACCATGACAGCTTCTCTGAGGCATCCTTCACCCTAGCACCAGGGAGGCATCACACCATCCTGGTGTCTCTTTCTCAGCCCCAGAATCTCCTGTCCACCTCCCTAACTATCAAGTTTTGTTTTACTATTGCCCTACCAGATTTTAATAATGAATGGCTGAGGAGCTGCTGAGCCTCTGAGCTGACCACAGTGCCACTGGCATGGCTGTTGCTGCTGTGCCCATATTGGGCATTGCCCTAGCAGTATACAAAGGGGTACACTTGTTGCTGAAGGGAATGGCTACAGAAGAATCCTCACTGACTACTTACTCAGAATCAGAATCAGAATCAGGTTTATTATCACTGGCATGTGATGTGAAATTTATGAACTTAGCAGCAGCAGTTCAATGCAATACATAATCTAGCAGAGAGAGAAAATAATAATATTCATAAATAAAATAAAACATAACAATAAATAAACAAGTAAATCGATTACGTATACTGAATAGATTTTTTTTTAAATGTGCAAAAATAGAAATACCATATATTAAAAGAAGCGAGGTAGTGTCCAAAGCTTCAATGTCCATTTAGAAATTGGATGACAGAGGGGAAGAAGCTGTTCCTGAATCACAGAGTGTGTGCCTTCAGGCTTCTGTATCTCCTACCTGATGGTAACAGTGAGAAAAGGACATGCCCTGGGTGCTGGAGGTCCTTAAAAATGGATGCTGCCTTAATGAGACACCACTCCCTGAAGATGTCCTGGGTGCTTTGTAGGCTAGTGCCCAAGATGGAGGTGACTAGATTTATAACCTTCTGCAACTTCTTTCAGTCAGGTGCACTAGCCCCTCCATACCAGACAGTGATGTAGCCTGTCAGAATGCTCTCCAAGGTACAACTATAGAAGT
This sequence comes from Hypanus sabinus, assembly GCF_030144855.1. Taxonomy (NCBI): domain Eukaryota; kingdom Metazoa; phylum Chordata; class Chondrichthyes; order Myliobatiformes; family Dasyatidae; genus Hypanus; species Hypanus sabinus. The sequence goes on from NC_082706.1 coordinate 167,792,712, forward strand.
TTTTCAGTGTATTTGTTGACATACCAAATCTCTTCAAACTCCTAACAAAGTATAGCCACTGCCTTGCCTTCTTTATAACTACATTGACATGTTGGGACCAGGTTAGATCCTCAGAGATCTTGACACCCAGGAACTTGAAGTGCTCACTCTCCACTTCTGATCCTCTATGAGGATTGGTATGTGCTCCTTTGTCTTACCCTTCCTATAGTCCACAATCAGCTCTTTCATCTTACTGATGTTGCTCCTCCTGCTGGTCTCCCATCTGCTATCTGAAGCCTGCACCCTGGGTTTGACCACCTCAGTAAAAATCTCATCTATGAGATTTTGAGCCTCCCAGATGGTCCTGAGTGCATCCTGCTCCAGTTCCAGTTCCTTGACCTTGTCAGTCAGGAGCTGAAGTTGGGTGCACTTCCTGCAGATGTCGTCTTCAGGGAGACCATTAGGTACTCTACAATCCCATATTTTACAGGAGGAACATTCCACTGCTTATCTACCATCCTGCCTACACTTGGCTCAAGGACAAGCCAATTTAAATTCAAATTTCATTTGTTTAAGGCATAAGAATGATTTGGGCATTTGCTGCCACTGCCTCACATGGTACCTTATATTATATACATACTGTACTTACATTGTTTGTAAAATTAGTAGTCATAGTTATTATACATTTGTATTCCTTGCCACAGATGGAAGGTTAAAATCAATGAAGTCTCCATTTAGCATTGCTCATTGATACTCGCTGGCATTAAACTAACTGTTGTCATCAGCTCAAATTCCAAAACCGCTTGAAGCTAGCTGCTGCATATTTTAACTAAATTCCTAAAGACCATATTTTTCTCAGTTAAAAACAAGGATTTCTGGAAGAATGTGGCTTCATAGAAATTGTCTCTCAAAACCAAAGTAAGAAAACTTAACTTCAAGGCTTAAAAACAATCCTACTGTGCACACTGACAAAATCACTGTTCAGAATTTTTTCAAGAGTAATTGAGGTTGTTTCTACTATATTGAGTTTAACGTCATGCAGAGAAGACTTAAAATTATAAACATTATTGGTATGTAACTACTCTGTACAACAGTGTGTACAATTGTGTTAGCATATTTATACGAAGTCCCTGTTGCCTAGACGTTAATAAAGCTGTTAAGCCATTTAAATTGCAGTGTGCTACTGTTGCACAGAGCAATTTTAACCCATGTAAGTATACGATGACAAGGGAGGAACATACATATATCATTAAAATGGCAATGTGCAGTATTTAATTTAGATATTTACTGTTTGTGGGACAGCAATTGCTACACGTTAAGGAAAGTAAGCAATATGGGATCAGCATATGAGAGTGACACAAAGCTAAAGGATCAGCCATGATCTTCTTGAATGGTACAGCAGGGATGAGGTGCAAACGGGTTCTTCCTGCTTCTACCTTATATGATCTTATGATATTCAATAATGTGATGTGAAGTTTTATATTCAACACAAATAATTATGTTGGTTGAAATGCATGTCTAAATGTTTGATCCATATCTTTACTGTCTAGGTTGTGCAGAAGCTTGGATATCACTGAGTATACATAGTAATAGTTATTGATATTTAGCAAATGATTGACAATGCATTGTGCAGAATCTTACTGTGTATGTGAGGCTTGTGGGCCATGAACCTTTAACCAAATTGTGACAGCTCCTTAAAAACTCCATGGGAACCTGCCTGGGAGTACAAGATATACAACTCAGCCTATCTGGTTGGTGCATCTCGTGCACATGTGGTTATTTGGAAGGCTGGAGGTCTCCCAAAATTCTCACATCTCACACAAAGAATACAGTACAGCCCCAGAGCCAGTCTCTGCACTAACTATGCATTAACGGAGGAAGAATAAAGATGTTACTTATCTCGTCCAAGCCTGTTGAGCCAAAGTCGCCCTGCTCTAATACTGGTCCTGTACAACAATAGCCACTCTACTTGTGCCTACCTTATTTTTGTTTGCCTTGCTAATAAACTGCAATACGATTGGGCTGCCAGAAAAAGCTGAAAGTCGACCTATATAGTCTTATTCTGCATAGTCCCATTGACCCACCTCTAGACCATAGTCCTCCATGCTCCTCCCACTCATATACTTATCCAAGCTTCCCTTAAATGTTGAAATCAAACCTGTATCAACTACTTTCACTGGCAGCTCGTTCCACACTTTCACCACCATCTGAAGTTTCCCCTCGTGTTTTGCCTTAAACATTTCTTCTTCACCCTTAGCCCATGACCTTTAGTTTTCATCTTCACCCAGCCTCACTGGAAGACGCTGACTTACATTTACCCTGTCTATACCTCTCATAATTTTGTATACTTCTATCAAATCTCCCCTCATTCTCCCATGCTCAAGGGAATAAATTCCTAACCTATTCAATCTTTCCCTATAGTTTAGGTCCTCAAGTCCCAGCAACATCCTTGTAAATGTTATCAGATACATGAGGTACAGTTAATGAATCTTCATTAATTTGGGCAGCTCTGAGATTGGAGTGGAAGATACAAACTATAGTGTGTTAGCTTCATTCACTTCTTAGTAGACATTATTTCTTTGAAGTACACTAAGGAGTTTTTGAGCATCCAAAACTAAAATTTTGTGAATTGACTTTTCCTTTTTTTCTTGAATTGATGTTTTAGTGTGCACAACCTTAAGATTTTCTGAATGCCTGTGATTTATCTATCTTTAATTTAACAAATTTGTTCATATTCCTGTACATTTGGCTTCACAGACTTCCCTTTTCCAACATCTTCTTCCACTAAGGCAGTTCCTTCAGATTAGTGATATCTTGTGATGCTATTACAGCTTGGGGCAATACAGTTCAGAGTTCAATACTGGCACCATCTGTAAGTTGTCTCTACATGTCCTCCCTGTGGAATGCATTGGTTTTCTACAGGTGCTCGGGTTTCCTCCCACAGTTCAACAATGTACTTGGTGGGCTAATCAGTCATTGTAAATGGCTCTGTGATTAGGTTAGAGTTAAATTGGAGTTGATGGGGGTTGATAAGCAGTGCATCTTGAAGGGCCTACTCCACACGTACAGCTAAATAAATAAATATTCCCACCTCAGTTCTGTAGATCTTAATGTCTAATAAAGTGATTAAACTCAAAATTAGACTGTAGCAAGCAGACAGGATATATTTGACATAATAGGTGTCTGAAAAGTTTGGGGGTTGATGAAGACTTTCCACTATTTATAATGTCTCCTGTTAAGTAAAGCCAAATGGATATGAGGTTTCTATTTCTATCCTCAATGTTATTCTTTCTCCATTTTGAACCGTCATGGGCCAGAGATTTCTATTTGCCATTGGGGGTGTTGTTGCAATTTTTCAAGGAACTACCAGAACTGCTCCATGTATCATGACCTTCACTCCTATCTTGTTCAGTCTTAGAATGCACTGCTTTTGGAAAACAAAATGACCTATCACTACTTGATTAAATGATCCTTGATTCATTCAGGTAGCTGTTACTCTATCTCCATAATTCTCATGGCAAATTAAGTATTCAAATAAAATTAAAAGGAAAGATAAATACTTTCTGTTTAGTATTTCTATGTTTTTTCTTCTTTATTCCTAAAACCAGCATCCAGGGGAAAAATACAGGCAACCACAATAATATGGCTGTCCATAAAAAATTTAAAAATCAATATTGAAAAATTCACTTCTGTGGAACTTAAGTGAAAAAGAAGCAAATCCATCAATGCAACATATTTCTCCACTCGCATTTCTTGGCAGATCTGTAGATGATGCAGCTTCACCTTATAGAAAATTACAACACAGCCAGGCTGAGAGCATGGTGCAGGAAGGAAGGGTTCAGGTTTTTGGATAATTGGTCTTTGTTCCAGGGACATTGGGATCTGTTTCGAAGGGATGGTCTACATCTGAACCGGAGGGGTACTAACATTCTTGCAGGAGTATTTGCCAGTGCTGCTCGGGGGGGTTTAAACTAGATGTGCAGGGGGCAGGGATCCAGATCCAGAGGGTTGGTCAGAAGGTGCATGGGGTTAAATGTGTACAAGGTTTGGGTGATCTTGAGAAGGTCATCAAAATTCAGGGTGCAATTTGCCCGATGGAAGTTCAAGGAGCTGGGTTAGGTACAGTAGACAGTGTTTTAAGCAAAGAGAGGAGGAATGGGCTAAGAATTCTATACTTGAATGCGCGTAGTGTCAGAAATAAGACAGATGAGCTTGAAGCTCAGATGAAAATGGGGAACTACGATATTGTTTGGATAACGGAGACATGGCTCCAAGGGGATCAGGCCTGGGAATTGAGTGTACCAGGGTATACGTGCTATCGTAGAGACAGAAATATGGGAAGAGGGGGTGGGGTGGCCCTGTTGGTGAGGAATGAGATTCAGTCCTTAGCAAGAGGTGACTTGGGAACAGGGGAAGTAGAGTCTGTGTGGATTGAGCTGAGGAACAGTAAGGGTAAAAAGACCCTAATAGGTGTTGTGTACAGGCCCCCAAACAGTAGCGTGGATATTGGGTACAAGTTGATTAGGGAGTTAACATTGGCATGTGCTAAAGGTAATGCAGTCGTTATGGGAGATTTCAACATGCAGGTGGACTGGGAGAATCAGATAGGTGCTGGACCCCAGGATAGGGAGTTTGTGGAGTGTCTAAGGGATGTATTTTTGGAACAGCTTGTGCTTGAGTCAACCAGGAACGAGGCTATTTTGGACTTGGTGATGTGTAATGAACAGGAATTGATAAGTGATCTTGAAGTAAAGGAGCCATTAGGAAGTAGTGATCATAACATAATAAGTTTTTATCTACAATTTGAGAGGGATAGGGGCAGATCAGAGGTGTCAGTGTTGCAATTAAATAAAGGAGACTACGGAGCCATGAGGGATGAGCTGGCCAAAGTTAAATGGGCAGATGCCCTGGCAGGAAAGACAGTGGATCAGCAGTGGCAGATATTCTTGGGCATAATACAAAAGATGCAAAAGCAGTTCATTCCAATGAGAAGGAAGGATTCAAAGAGGGGGAAGGGGCCACAGTGGTTGACAAAGGATGTCAGAGATTGTATAGCATTTAAGAAAAAGAAGTATGACAGGGCTAAGATGAGTGGGAATACAGATGATTGGGAAAGTTTTAAGGAACAGCAGATCTTAACTAAAAAAGCAACACGGAGAGAAAAAATCAGGTATGAGCTCAGTCTAGCCAGGAATATAAAAGGGGATAGCAAAAGCTTTTTTAGCTATGTGAAGAGAAAGAAGATAGTTAAGAACAATGTTGGCCCCTTGAAGAATGAATTGGGAGAAATTGTTATGGGAAACAGGGAAATGGCAACAGAATATAATGCATACTTTAGATCTGTCTTCACCAGGGAGGACACAAGCAATCTCCCAGATGTATGGATGGGCCAGGGTCATAAGATATCAGAGGAATTGAGACAGATTGACATTAGGAAAGAAACTGTGACTGAAGGCTAATAAATCCCCAGGTCCAGATGGTCTGCATCCGAGGGTTCTAAAAGAGGTGGCTCAGGAAATTGTGGATGCATTGGTAATCATTTTCCAATGTTCCTTAGATTCAGGATCAGTTCCTGAAGATTGGAGAGTGGCTAATGTTGTCCCACTTTTCAAGAAATGAGGGAAGGAGAAAACGGAGAACTATTGCCCTGTTAGCCTAACATCAGTCGTGGGGAAGATGCTTGAGTCCATTATTAAGGACGAAATAGTGGCACATCTAGATGGCAGAAATAGGATTAGGCCGAGCCAGCATGGATTTACCAAGGGCAAATCATGCTTGACTAATCTGTTGGAGTTTTTTGAGGGTGTAACAAGGATGTTAGATGAGGGTAAGCCAGTAGATGTTGTGTACCTAGATTTTCAGAAGGCATTCGATAAGGTGCCACATAGGAGATTGGTGAGTAAAATCAGAGCTCATGGCATTGGGGGCAGGGTTTCAACATGGATAGAAAACTGGTTGGCAGATAGAAAGCAAAGGGTAGCAGTGAATGGGTGTTTCTCAGACTGGCTGGAGGCGACTAGTGGTGTACCACAGGGCTCTGTATTGGGACCACAGCTCTTTACGATTTATGTCAATGATTTAGATGAGGGCATTGAAAACTATATCAGCAAGTTTGCTGACGATACTAAACTGGGTGGCAGTGTGACATGCGAAGAGGATGCTAGGAGAATACAGGGAGACTTGGATAGGCTGAGTGAGTGGGCAGATACTTGGCAGATGTCATTCAATGTGAATAAATGTGAAGTTATCCACTTTGGAAGCAGGAACAAGAGGGCAGAGTATTGTCTGAACGGTGTCGAGTTAGGTAAGGGAGAAATGCAAAGAGACCTAGGAGTCCTAGTTCACCAGTCAATGAAGGTGAATGAGCAAGTGCAACAGGCAGTGAAGAGGGCAAATGGAATGTTGGCCTTTGTTACAAGGGGAATTGAATACAAGAGCAAGGATGTTCTTTTGCATTTGTGAGACCACACCTGGAATATTGTGTACAGTTTTGGTCTCCAGGTTTAAGGAAGGACATTCTGGCAATTGAGGAAGTGCAGCGTAGATTCACTAGGTTGATTCCTGGGATGGCAGGGCTGTCTTACGCAGAGAGATTGGAGAGATTGGGCTTGTACACGCTGGAATTGAGGAGATTGAGAGGGGATCTGATTGAAACGTTTAAGATAATTAAAGGATTTGATAGGATTGAGGTAGGAAATATGTTCCAGATGTTGGGAGAGTCCAGTACCATAGGGCATGGATTGAGAATAAGAGGTCAGTTATTTAAAACAGAGTTGAGGAAGAGCTTCTTCTCCCAGAGTTGTGGAGGTGTGGAATGCACTGCCTCGGAAGACGGTGGAGGCCAATTCTCTGGATGCTTTCAAGAAGGAGCTGGATAGATATCTGATGGATAGGGGAATCAAGGGATATGGGGACAAGGCAGGGACTGGGTATTGATAGTGAATGATCAGCCATGATCTCAGGATGGCGGTGCAGACTCGAGGTGCCGAATGGTCTACTTCTGCACCTATTGTCTATTGTCTATTGTCTATTTTCTAGGAACACAACACTCCCATAACACTGGGGTCATCTGGATTTGTCAGCCATTAATGACTGGCAAATTTAGTTCCTTTTATGGAGCTACTGAACATTGTCAATGTGACTTGAGGTTTGTTGAACTGGAGAAGGCAGGCAGTAAACAAAAAGAGGTAACTCCAGCTCTTCAAGGTTGATAGCAGATGAAAAGGAATCATTCCTTTATTGGAAAATGTTTAGAGGAAAGTGATAAAGTGGAGATGTGGAGAGTTAGTAGATAGTGGAAGAGTGGTATTCTGGTGATTGGTACACAAAAAAAAAACATCAATAATACACTGACCATAAAATACGAGGGGTGATTGATAAGTTTGTGGCCTAAGGTAAAAGGAGTCAATTTTAGAAAACCTAGCACATTTATTTTTCAACATAGTCCCTTCCTACATTTACACACTTAGACCTGTGGTCATGAAGCATACGGATCTTGGACCTCCAGAAACTGTCCATAGCAGGGCTGATTGATAAGTTCATGGCCTAAGGTAGAAGGAGATGAGTTATACAGCTCTCGTTAGATACACATGCAGTTCAACTCGTTGAGTGATTATGTAGAATGTTTGAAGTTAATAACATTGGGGTGATTGATAAGTTCATGGCCTAAGGTAGAAGGAGATGAGTTATTAACTTCAAACTTTCTGTATAATCACTCAAAGAGTTGACCTGCATGTGTATCTAACGAGAGCTGTATAACTCATCTCCTTCTACCTTAGGCCATGAACTTATCAATCACCCCTGCTGTGGACCACCTCTGGTGGTCCAAGATGCTGAATTCTACAAAGAGGAATCCGTATGCTTCACGACCGCAGGACTAAGTGTGTAAATGTAGGAGGGGTCTACGTTGAAAAATAAATGTGCTAGGTTTTCTAAAATTGACTCCTTCTACCTTAGGCCATGAACTTTTGAATCACCCCTTGTATATCAGTCATATAGTGAGCCCTGATAATAACTCAGCAGGACTGAAAAGATGAAGTAAGTATGTGAAATTATATAATCTCTTTTATATTTTCAGGATGTTTCAACATGTTTCACAGGTAATGCTATAATGGATATTTGTAGTACAGTAATATTTTGCCATTTTGGAAGTCTAACATACAGTTAAAATGATGCTAAAGTTCAAAGTCACCACATACAACACTGAGATTCATTTAGTTGCGAGTTTACTGAATACATCCAATTACTATAATAGAATCAATGTAAGACTGCATCAACTGGGCCTGCAACCAGTGTGTAAAAGACAATAACCTGTGTAACTGAGAAGAAAGACATAATAATAAGAAGAAGAAGAAAAAGAAGAAGAAGAAGAAGGAGGAGGAGGAGGAGGAGAAGGAGAAAGAGAAGAATAAGAAGAAGAACATAAGAACATAAGCAATAGGAGCAAGAGTAGGTCATCTAGCCTGTCGAGCCTGCTCCACCATACAATAACATCATGGCTGATCTAGCCACGGACTCATCTCCACCTACCTGCTTTTTCCCCATAGCACTTAATTCCCCTACTATGCAAAAATCTAACCAACTTTGTCTTAAATATATCTACTGAGATAACTTCCTTTGCTTCATTGGGCAGAAAATTCCACAGGTTCATCACTTTCTGGGAAAAGCAGTTCCTCCTCATCTCCATCCTAAATCTCCTTCCCTGAATCTTGAGGCTATGTCCCCTAGTTCTAGTCTCACCTAATCGTGGAAACAACTTTCCTGCCTCTATCTTATCTATCCCTTTCATAAGATCTCCTCTCATTCTTCTGAATTCCTGCAAGTACAGACCCAGGCGACTCAATCTCTCCTCATAGTCTAACACCCTCAGCTCTGGAATCAACCTGGTGGACCTCCTCTGCCCACCTCTAAAGCCAGTATATCCTTCCTCAAGTAAGGAGACCAGAACTCCAGTTCTCCAGATGTGGCCTCACCAGTACACTGTACAGTTGAAGCATAACCTCCCTACTCTTGAATTCAAACCTCTAGCAATGAAGGCCAACATTCCACTTGCCTTCTTGATAGCCTGCTGCACCTGCAAACCAATCTTTTGTGATTCATGCACAAGCACACCCAAGCCTCTCTATATAGCAGCATACTGCATTTTTTTTTACCATTTAAATAATAATCTGATCTACCACTTTCCCTTCCAAAGTGAATGACCTTGTATTTACCGACATTGTACTCCATCTGCCAGACCCTTGCCCATTCACTTAACCTATCTATATCTCTCTGCAGACTCTCTGTATCTTCTGCATAATTTGCTCTTCCACTCAATTTAATATCATCAGCAAACTGAGACACACACATTCGGTCCCCTCTTCCAGATCATTAATGTATATCGTGAACAGTTGCGGGCCCAGCACCGACCCCTGCGGCACACCACTCACCACTGATTGCCAACCAGAGTAACACCCATGTGTCCCAACTCTCCACTTTCTATTATTAACCAATCTTCTAGCCATGCTAATACATCACCCCCAACTCTATGCATCTGTATCTTATAGATGTCTTTTATGTGGCATCTTATTGAATGCCTTCTGGAAATTCAAGTAAATAATGTCCATCTGTTCCCTTCTATCCACTGTGCTCATTATAGCTACAAAGAGCTTTGGTAAGTTTGTCAAACAGGACCTGCCTTTCGTGAATCCATGCTGCGTCTGCCTGATGAATCCTTTTCTTATCAGTTGCCTCACTATTTCTTCTTTATTGTTAGCTTCAAGCATTTTCCTTGCTACAGATATTAAACTAACTGGTATATAGTTACCTGTATTTTGCCGACATCCTTTTTTGAACAGTGGCGTGACATTTGCTGTCTTTTAATCCACTGGGACCTGCTCAGGGTCTAGAGAGTTTTGGTAAGTTATCACCAAAGCCTCTACTATCTATAACTTATGCCATTTTATAAAATAATAAACATCATTTACCCAAATCTTGATTTAAAATACAAACTCATAAGACACCATACTTTATTTTAAATACAAGCCTGAACCAGTTTTAGTGTCAAAGTCCTACAAATTATATTATGACCGATCCATTATTACAGATAGGACAATCCATAATAACTGGCCAGATATAATAATACAGGATAAACAAGTAAGGACAGCTTTGTTAATAGATATAGTCATTCCAAACACACACAACTTACAGAAATCAATAGGTGAAAAACAACACAATTATACTCAATTAAAATAGGAAATTGAAAGACCTTGGAACATAAACAGGGTAAACAATGACCCAGTAGTATTATCTGCAACTGGAGTCATCCCAAAGGCACTACACAATAGCATTAAACAATCAAGGCTACACAGTAACATCTATGTAAATCTTCAGAAAGTCACAATACTAAACACCACTAGAATAGTCCTTAAATTTCAAGCAATTGACAAAATGAGTGTGCTTGGTTATACCTGCACCTCAGGTTTTACTAGCTTGAGCTGAGAAAAAATAAAAATAATAAAAATGTTTATTCAGGACTTTGAAACTAAATTTGATGCTCCAAATCGTCACCAAACTGACCCAGAATTTCCTAAAACACACAATGAACTTTTGGTCTAATATCTGGTCAAACAGGGTGACACACACAATCACGAATCAAACTAGATCCACACAATGCAAACACTTGAAGTTACAATGGAGCTGCTGAAAGCTGTTATAAAAAATACCCACAACTGGAAAAGTACTGGTTGTGATAATATTCTTAGTTATTGGTATAAAAACATTTACTTGCCTTTAACAATTTTCTTCAAAATCCTGAAAAAATGTCTGGATTTTTGACAGAAGGCAAAAAAATATTTTTTACCTGAAGGAGATATCACAAAAGAGCCATCAAAATATTGTCCTAATACTTGTTTACAAACTATATATACTATTGTAACATAATGCATCTCACAACAAATCACCACTGTCTTAGATAACCACAATGTACTTAGGGGGGAGCAGAAAGGATTGAAAGGATGCAAAGAGCAACTGATAATAGATTCTTCCATTCTAAATCAAGTCTGGCAGAAAAGCAGATATTTTTCTTGTTGTTATATTGACTACCAAATAACACTTGATTTTGTCTGACGCTCATGATTAACTGAAGTTCTTTATATATATGTATAAACTACACCTATACTTGTGAAATTCCTACATCTGATGAAGCATTGGCATTCTATAATCATCCTACCTGTTAACAACCAATATAGAACAACCACTGTTATGAAAATAAACTGAGGCATTTTCCAGGATGAATGTCTAAGCCCATCATGGTATTGCCTAGCTTGAAATGCACTCTCTAATTTACTTAATCAGACAAAAGTTGGGTATCAAATCAGAAACAATCAAACGACACCCCTTATATACATGGATGATTTGAAGTTATACACTCCTTCATTAGTAAAGCTAAAGCAATTAATTCAAATAGTGGGACTGTTTTCTAAAAATATAAACATGAACTTTAGACTAGGTAAGTGCACAAAGAAAGTGCAACAGAACTAGAGGAATATAAAAAAGAGCAGCAGGATACAATACAACTGATGGATGAATATGAAACATATAAGTATCTGGGATATCAACAAGCAAAGGAATTAGGTTGTAGTGTAATAAAGAGAAAATCTTTGATAAAATTTAAATCAGGGCTTTAAAAAATCTGCTCAATAGTAATAATATAACAAGGCAATAAACACTTCTACTGTACTCATATTAACATATTCTTTTGGCATAATATCTTGGTCTGAAAACAATCTGGAAATTTTGCAAAGAAAAATTAGAAAAATGACAAATTTTAGAAAACTCTATGTACACTCGAACACATTTGGATTAATACTACATCAGTCAGAAGGAGGAAGAGAATAATGGACATTAAAAATTTAAACAACAGTCAGATAAAACTTCTATGGATAGAGTTTCATCAATGAAAACAGTATCCAACACTCCATGCGAGCATATACAATTCTGATAAGAAGTACACACCACTAAACTCAAATGAAAGCACAACCCAGAAAAATGAAGAAATTATCACTATAGAAGAAAAAGTTAACCAATGGAAGAGCATGACCCTCTGTGGAAGACATCCCCCCTATCTGAGCTGACAAGATGTCGAGAAGGAAGTATTGGAAGCCTGGCTCAGAATTGGAGATCACTTCCCAGAAACAGATGGTTTCTTGTGGCAATACAGGACCTTGTTGATAATGCAAAAAATTATCAGAAGTACATAAAAAAGACCAACAAATTCAGACTACAAATGCAGAAAATGCAAAGAGAAGCCAGAAGCAATCCAATATTTTACAGGATCCTGCATCAGTTTAACTCAATGTGATTACTTATACAGGTACAATCAAGTAGCAAACACGTTTCACCAAAATCTTGCTTTAAAGTACAAACTCATAAAACATACCATACGTTACCATAAATATATGCCTGGTCTAGTTTTAGAGTCAGAATCCTACAAATTATATTATAACTGATCCATTATTACAGACAGCACAATCCATAATAACTGTCTGGATATACTACTACAGGATAAACAAGCAAGGGCAACTTACTTAATAGATACAGTCATTCCAAACACACACAGTATACAGAGATCAGTAAGTAAAAAACACCAGAAATATGCAGAATTAAAACAGAAAATTGAAAGACTATGGAACATGAACCGGGTATACGAGCATTGTCTCAACTACAACTGTATTCATCCCAAAGTCACTACACAATAGCATTCAACAATTAGGCTTGCAAAGCAATATTTATGTAAATCTCCAGAAAGCCACAATACTAAGTAGTACTACAATAGTCCAAAAGTTCCTCACAATTACGAAATGAATGCCCCCTTATCTCAGGTTTTACCAGCTTGAGCTGAGATGAAATAAAAATACAACAACAATAATAATAAATAAGTAAGCAATAAATATCAAGAACATGAAATGAAGAGCCCATGAAAGTGAGTCCATTCATTGTGCGAACAGTTCAGTGATGTGGCAAGTGAAATTGAGTGCAGTTAATCCCACTGGTTCAGAGTCTGAAGATGGAGGGGTAATAACTGTTTGTGAACCTGGTGGTGTTGGTCCTGAGGCTCCTGTACCGTCTTCCTGATAGCAGCCGTGAGAAGGGAGCATGACCTGGGTAATGAGGCTCCCTGATGTTGCTGTTCTCCTGTGACAATGTTCCATGTAGATGTGCTCAATAGTGGATGGGGTTTTCCCGTAATGTGCATTGCCATATCCACAACCCTTTGTAGGATTTTCCATTGGTGTTTCTATACCTGGTTCTGATGCAGCCAGTTAATATACTCTCCACCCAACAATGGGGACTGTGGTCAGAAGAAATAGCAGATAGGGTGCTAAACCAAGCAACCCTGGTGCTGATGAATGCCTGAAGCATGACTGCAGCTGACATCGATGCTAGAGGGATGACCTCCAGCCTCTTGGTGGTACGCTCCACCATGGTAAAAAGGTGTATGAAACCCCGGGGGATGGGGGTGGTGGAATGGTGGAAGGACCAACATGGTCCACATTAACATATTCAAATAGTCGATCAAAGACCTCAAAAGTTGCCAATGGCTCCGAACATGATGGTTAATTTTAGCCCGCTGGTTCTCCACACAGACTGCAGTCCAATCACACACGTTCTTTCTGCTGTGCCAAACAAACTTTTGTGTAATTAGTTTCTGCAAGGCATTTCAGCCCAGATGTGAAAGGCCAGGTATGGAGTCTACCTCCACTTTGCGGGCATGAGGGCGAACGTTTGAGACATTTTTCGGGAGAGAAACAACCCAGAGCTCCAGGCTTCCCCAAAGTTAATGTCAGCCAACCACAGGTCCGTAACTGCTGTTTGATAAGCCTGGAGCTCTGGGTCAGCTACCACACTGGTGTAGACAGACCCTCTGTGTACGACCTTAACACTGGCCATGAGAGGCAATCAGCCACTGCATTATTTCTTCCCTTGGTATGCTGCATATCAGTTGTGAGCTCAGATATGTAGTCAAGGTGGTGTTGCTGCTGTGCAGAGCATGGGTCTGATATTTTGACCATCGTGTGCATGAGGGGTTTGTGGTGGTCAACCAACGCTGTGAAATAACGACCCTCTAGAAGAAAACGAAAATGGTGGACACCCAGATAGAGACTGAGAAGCTCATGATCAAACATGCTCTACTTCCTTTCGGGGATTGGGAGGTGGATGATGGAGCTACTGAATGAAGATGGCGAGCGCCTGCCACGCTCCTCCCACCAATTGTTCATGCACAGCACCCACAGCATAGTCTGAGGTATCAGCAGTAATGGCTGTGGGTGTGCCAGGAGAGTTGCGTTAGAAAGAGCTCATTTGGTATCATCAAATACCCTGGTCATGTTCGCTGACTAGTCAAACACTTGATTAGGAATATTTCCTTTAAATGCACTATACAAGGGGAGCATAAGGTCAACAGTTCATGGACTGATGTAGTGATAGAGATTTAGCATACCCAAAAACTCCTGTAGTTTTTTAGTAGTTCAGGAGGTGGGAAATTCATAATCGTGCCTACTTCTGATGGGCAGGGTTTCACACCTTCTGTGGAGATGTGATGGCTGAGAAAGTCAATGGTTACAACCTGAACTGGCATTTAGCAGGGTTAATAATTATGTTGGATTAAGTGCTCGAAAAGTGTGCAGAGATGAGATATGTCTTCAGATTTGGACACTCTGGCAACAAATATGTCATCCAGGTAAACTAAAAGAAAATCTGAGTCTTTTAATACAGAGTCCATCAGCCATTGGAAAATCTGTGCTGCATTTTTCAGTCCAAACGGCATGTGCAGAAACTCAAAAAGGCCAAACGGTGATATCATGGCTGTTTTGGGAATGTCCCCCGAGCACACAGGCACCTGATGATAGTCCCGAACTAGATAGATTTTGGGAAAAAAAATTAACTTTCAGGCTAAACAAGTCTTGAAAATGTAGGGCCTAGTAATGATCAGGGTGGTGACCTTGTTAAGGCGCCAGTAATCACCATATGGGCGGCAATGACCATCAAACTTGGGGTCCATATGGAAGGATGAAGCCCAGATGCTATTCGACCAGGGTAAAATGTTCAGCTTTTGCGGTTGCCAGCTTTTCTGAATCCAGTCTATACATGCTTGTGTGGACTGGGGAGCCAGTAGTGAGAATGTGGTGCTCAACCCCATGTTTTGTGATTGTCATGGAGAATGGTGATGAGGTTTAGGAATTCGCCCAGCAGTCAAGTAAACTCAAATGTGTGAGTTGTTGTGGGGAACTTACTGGGGGAGCAGGGTAATGAACAAAAGTCCTTGATAACCACAAGCCAGCAATTTTTTTTTTGAATTTTTTTTTATTAGTTTTTCAAAACATTTTACAAATTAAAAACCCCAAATCCCAATGAGGAACATTAAAACAGTGCAAAATTAAGCATACAATAACAATATGCTACAAAGGAAGAGAATTTAGCAAAAAAAAAGCACCTAAATTAAAGACAAGTAAGCTTAGTGTCCTCCCCAAGCCCCACAACACAAGAAAAAACAACAGCAACTCCAGACCAACCACAACACAATATAAAGAGTATAAATCAGGACAGCCAAACTCCCAGACTGTGAATACACTCAGCAACAGTGGGTAATAATGCCTTCTACCAGAAAAAAAAGGAGCTGAAAGCAAGGGACCGAAAAGAAAAAAATACCCTAGTCTAGAGGAAGGTTATGAAAGTACTCGATAAAAGGTCCCCAGACCTTATGGAACTTTAGATCCGAATTGAGAACTGAATAATGAATTTTTTCGAGGTCCAAACAGGCCATGATGTTGTTAAGCCATTGAGCATGAGAGGGCGGGGCAACATCTCTCCATCTGAGGAGGATCAAGCGTCTAGCCAGGAGAGAGGCAAAGGATAATATTCGGCATTTGGTCGGACCCAGACATAAATCTGTACAAGCCGGCAATTCTTAAGTTCGACTAACAGTCTTTGGGCGCACAGGAAATCTGCACCGAGCACAACACAAAGCCTCATGTGTCATCTCACCTACTGAAGCTGAGCCTCTCTCATAGTGTCCCATAGTATGGGTCTTTGCCGTTGGTGGTCATACAGGAAGTGTTGCCCTGAAAGGGTGTCTGTAATGAACAGTAGATGACACTGGCAGCTGGAAACCACAGTGTGCACAGACCTCTGATGTCCCAATGCAATGGCACTGTTGAAGCTGCAAGGATGTCAGCACTTTCTAGCATTTATACAGAAGCGATCATAGTAAAACCACAGGCCCAGTGTCTGTTTCGCAGCCGCAGGTGTCCTTTTGTTGGGGGCTTACTGAGGTAGAGAAAAGAGGAGAATAATGCACCATTAGCTAGCTGGTTTAGTTTTACTCAGCTCCCTATAGTCCTTCATGGGTACATTAGCTTGGGCTATGCGAACTTGATCAGACATTTGCTGCATGAAAATTTCTTTAAAAATACAAGGATGTTGATTTCCCAGAAGAGACAACATGTGGTCCGTTTGCTCCAAAGGCTTGCCATCGCTGAGATCGGGTAAGGACAGCAACCATTTGGCGTGCTCAGACTCTGATTGTTCAGAAGTTCCTGAAAGGTGAGTTTTCAGTGATCGGTGTTTATTGTGTTCATTTTAAGCAAACTCACCACTCTCATCACTGTGGAATTGCTGAGCGATACTACCATGTCATAGAATTTGCTGTATTCTGAAGAGATTTCTTACAGAGCAAACTGGGCCTCAGCTCATACAAACCAAGCGATGACATTTTGCTCACAAAACTCCAGCAGTTTCAAAGTGACTGCGTTGGCCGACATATTCAATAACTCTGGAATTGTCCTAGAGCATCGGGGTCACTAATGTCGGCTTTCACAAATAAAATAAAATGAGGTGTTCTATGTTTAATGAAACCTGTAACACACTTTGTTCAACTCCAATACCTAAACATAAAAGTACATTAAAAATTCTTACATAACAATGCCATCATGTCAGACCAGCCTCGTAAAGTGAAATCCCAACTCAATGTTGGTGGTTGTGAATTATGTACATTTATCCCAGGTATGTTTCCCTACAGCTGTAGTGGCAGCACTCAGCTAGACTTTCAATTTCTCTCCTATATGCTGATTCAACACCACCTTTGATTTGGCCTATGTCAATGGTGTCATCAGTTAACTTGGATATGGCATTGGAACTGTGCTTAGCCACACAGTCATAAGTACAAAGCGAGTAGAGCAGAGGGCTAAGCACACAGGCCTTGTGATGTACCTATGCTGATGGAGACTGTGGAAGAAATGTTGTTGCAATCTGAACTGAGTGAGGAAATTAAGGATCCAATTGCACAAAGAGGTATTGAGGCCAAGGCTTGAAGTTTACTGATTAGTCTTGAGGGGACGCTAGTATTGAATGTTGAGCTGTAGTCCATAAAGAGCATCCTGATGTATGTACCTTTGCCAATATTAAACTTTGCTATAAGTGGATTGCAAAGTATTACACATGCAGTAGTAACAATTCAATTTTTGATACACTTGGCATTTGCAAATTTACAGATCACAACAGATCTCTTACTGAGAAGCAAAGAAAAAATGCAGGTACTGAAAAGCTGAAATGAAAATAGAAAAAGTTGAAAACACTCAGCAAGTCAGATAGAATCTCTAGAGAGTGAAACAGATCCATGTTTCTTGATGCTGACTGATTCTGAAGGTCATCATAAATGGAAAACTGAGAACATAAGTGTTCTATTTTGCAGAGTTTCAACTTAATACACACCTTGTTTCTCATTTTTCTCATTTTGATGAAAACTTTTCTCATATTGAAATAAAATCAAGGTGCTATAAGCATTACCTTCGAGAGATCACAGAGTCATGGAAAGGTTGCATTCTACAAAGCAGAAGGGAAAACAGATCTAAATCTAAAAGTAAGTACTTTTTCCTGAAATGTCCGATTTTACTTTTTAACTTTACGTTGGGCTTCACTTTTCTGTATATGTGTCAGAGTGGCCATGATATTTTTATGAATGCCCACGTTACGTGGCTCACCTTGTCACTGGAGGTCTCGGGAATTCTAATGAAATACAGGAGTTCAATTTTCATATACCAGGTTCTTTTTTCATTTTCATTGTCGACTCTATCAATTGGACTTTACAAATATTCAGTTTAACTTTGCAAGCTTATGGTTATTGATATTCACCATTCATCAGACATTGACTACCAAGTGTTGAAGAGGCCCTTAGGCTCTGCTCAATATAGGCCTCTCATATTAAGTGTGTCGGATGTTGCTCCAATTTTATTGTGTCTAATTTTAATCATAAATCCAAGTCTAAGATTTGAACTATTTGGACCTTTGTCAACAATTTCACCATTCCATTAACTACGACGCCAAGAACAATTTCGCTTCTGTTAGTGCTTCAATGTATTTTGTAAGTCAGTCTTAATTTCCTTGTGAAAGGAAATTTCAAGAATCATCAAGGTTACATTTCCACAACAAAAGGTATAATAATAACAGGGTTGTCGTGGTGGGAGATTTTAATTTCCCAAATATCGATTGGCATATCCCTTGAATGAGGGGTTTAGATGGGGTAGAGTTTGAAGGTGTGTTCAAGAAGGTTCCTTGACACAATATGTAGATAAGCATATAGGAGGAGAGGCTGTACTTGATCTGGTATTGGGAAATTAATTTGGTCAGGTGTCAGATCTCTCAATGCAAGAACATTTTGGAGATAGTGATCATAATTCTATCTCCTTTACCATAGCACTGGAGAGGGATAGGAACAGATGGGTTAGTACAGCTTTTAATTGGGGTAGGGGAAATATGAGGTATCAGCAGGAACTTGGAAGCATAAATTGGGAATAGATGTTCTCAGGGAAATGTACGGAAGAAATGTGGTAAATATTCAGGGGATATTTGCGTGGAGTTCTGCATAGGAACGTTCCAAAGAGACAGGGAAAGGAAGGTAGGATACAGGAACCGTGGTGTACAAAGGCTGTTGTAAATCTACTCAAGAAGAAAAGAAGAGCTTATGAAAGGTTCAAAAAAACTAGATAATGATAGAGATCTTGAAGATTATAAGGCTAGCAGGAAGGAGCTTAAGAAAGAAATCAGGAGAGCCAGAAGGGGCCATAGACCTTTGCATGGTGGGTAAATGCTTCTGATGATGTTACTAATCAACTTAGCAGATTAACACAACTCCTCAAAAATAGGTACCTGTTAGTTGAAAAGCATCATGAAGTACGTATATTTTTGAAAAAATTTCAACTCAACTCATATATACTTCAACAAGTAACATATAGAAGCTCCTTTAGATGGCAACCTTCTGTTGCTTTTTGATAGACTGTAGTTTCACTATCATTCTTCCTGATTTTTTTTCCAGGTGCAGATGATACTAACAGTAGCTTCAACTCATCTATTTTGTTCCAGGAATATGTTTATAGAATAGGAATACTAACCATGGGATTTGGTTTGTTTCTTCTTATTTTGATAAACATTGCCACACTCAGTTGCATCAAACAATCAGAGGGCCTTAGAACACATTCGAAACACCAATAAAATCAGCTCAGTATGGATTGTATTTCAGAATCAGAATCAGGTTTATTATCACTGACATGTGATGTGAAATTTGTTAACTTAGTAGAAGCAGTTCAATGCAATACATAATCTAGCAGACAGAAAAAAATAAACAAAAAAATAAAAAAAACAAGAAAATCAATTGCACATATTGAATAGATTTTTTAAAATGTGCAAAAAACAGTAATACTGTATATTAAAAAAGAATGAGGTAATGTTCCAAATCCTTTAGGAAATTGCACAGACCAAAAATTGGTAACTGATTTTGGGGATATTTTAATAATAATTTACAAATTCTTTTCATGTCATGATATAGAAAAGAAATTTGCATTTAACCAATCTCATTTAACTATAAGGTTTCAGGTGGCAAATCTCATAATATTCTCAAGGAGAATTAATTCTAAGTGTACCTGCAGTTGCTAATTATGCTAAAGCAATGAAAAATGACAAGCAATATTACAAGCTCATATGCTCCATGTGATTATGATGATTAACTATAAAACAGTCTGAATACAGCAGCATAAACATTACATCTATCAGCTCTGATACTCTATTACAACACAATACAAGCTTTTATATTTACTTGCTTAATGTCTGAGAGAGAAACAACACTGGAACAGTCAAGAAACAATCTAGTAAAACCAGAAATGCCACGTTTCAACTACTTTCAACAAATGGATAACACACCTGCAAAGCTTTACAGACAAAGCTCAGTACATCGTGGAAAGCAACTTTCCTCAATGGATTCTATCTAAACTTCACGCAGCTTCAGAAAAGCACTCACCCTGGACATTCACTCTTCTTCCTCCTTTCATCAAGAGGAAATTACAAAAGCCTGAAAGCACATAGCACTAAGTTCAAGAATCACTACTATTTTGCTGATATAAGACACTTCAATGGTCCCCTGCTACTATGATATGGACTCTTGACCTCATAATCTACCTCATATTGGCCTTGTACCTTATTGCCTGCTTGCACTACACTTTCTCTGTAAATGAAACATTTTATTCTGCACTCTATATTTGTTTTTCCTTGTATTACTCAATGCACTGTTGTAATGAAATGATCTAGATGCAAAACAAGATTTTCACTCTACCTTGATAAATGTGACAGTAGTAAATCAAGTTACCAATTGACAAGAAGAGTTAGTCCTTGTTCAACCTCCTTCTGAGGACCCTGCTCCTTTTTTCTCTCCTCACTCTTTGAGCAGCATGCCCTGTTCTGCATGGCTTCTACTTCCTCCCCAGTTGGAATGACACAAAGGAAAACAACTATTATTGGATTCATATCCGGAAACAACGGTTTTCTGCAGCAGATTGAAAGCAACACAATGTTCTTCTGCACTAATTCCTTTGACACCTGAATTTACATACACCTATAGAAAGCTCTTTAAAAAGGTCACATCAGCAGCCAAAACAAAAATACGACTAAATTGTTAGTGATGATTCCTTTAAAATGGACTGGAAAATTGCAAATGTCACTCCATTCTTCAAGAAAGGAGAAAGGCAAAAAAAAAAGGAAATTATAGGCCAGTTAGCCTGACCTCAGTGTTTGGGAAGATAGATTTGGGGTACTTGGAGGCATATGGAAAAATGGGCCAAAGTTAGCATGATTTCTTTCGAGGAAAATCTTGCCTGACAAATCTGTAAAAATTCCTTGAAGAAACAGCAAGTAGGATAGACAAAGGAGAATCAGTTGATGTTGTGTACTTGAATTTTCAGAAGGCCTTTGACAAGGTGCCATGCATGAAGCTACCTAGCAAGTTAAGAGCCCTTGCACTTACAGGAACGATACTAACATAGATAGAGCAATGGCTGATTGGCAGGGAGCAAAGAGTGGGAATAAAGGGAGCCTTTTCTGATTGGCTGCCATGACTACTGGTGCTCTGCAGCATATAGCCTTGGAACCAGTTCTTTTCACATTGTATGTCAATGATTTGGATGATGAAATTGATGGCTTTGTAGTGAACTTTGCAGATGACATGGAAACAGATGAAGGCCCAGGTAGTGTTGATGAAGCAGTTGGCTGAAGAAGGATATGGGCAGATTAGGAGAATGGGCAAAGAAGTGGCAAATGGAATCAGTGCAGGAAGTGTATGGTCATACACATTGCTAGAAGGAATAACAGCATTGACTATTTTCTAAATGTGGAGGAAGTCAGTGGTGAGGAAGGCAAATGTAATAAGGAAGGCATTCATTTAGAGGGGACTAGAATATAACAACACAATATAATACTGAAGCTTTATAAGGCACTGGTGAGGACTCACTTGTGAACAGTTTTGGGCAGCTTATCTAAAAAATGATATGCTGACATTGGAAAAAGTCCAGAGGAGGTCCTTACAATGTCTCAGGAATGAAAGGGTTAAAGTATGAGTTTGGTTTGGTGGCTTTGGAACTGTACTCACTGGCTTTAACAGAATGAAGGGATCTCATTGAAACCCATCAAATGTTGAAAGATCTAGATTGGATGTGGAGAACAGGTTTCCTATGGTTACAGAGTTAGGATCACAGGGCACAGAGTTAGATTAAAGGGATGCTACTTTAGAACAGAAAAGAGGACGAATTTCTTTTGCTAGAGCATGGCGAATCTGAAGAACTTGTGGCCTCAAGTGGCTGTGGAGGCCAAGTCATTGAGTGTAATTAAGAGAGAAGTTGATAGGTTCTTGGTTACTCAGGGTCTGAAAGGTCATGGGGAGAAGGCAGGAGAATGGGGTTGAGTGAGAAATGGTCAGCCATGATGAAATGGCCCAGCGAACACAATGGACCAAAAGACCTAATTCTATTCCTATGTCTTATGGTCTAAATAGTAATGATAATGGTTGTGCAGTGTTTTATCTGCTGCTAAATGCTTACTTAGACTGTTATGTCTAGGGAGGCATGTTAGTCAAAGTTAACAAAGCTAGACGAGCTGGAGTCATTTAGCATTCTGTATCGATTGACCTCATGATCTGACCATTGTAGATACTTTCTCTTGACACACACTTATTGACATTGTGTTTAATATGATATTTAAGTGTGCAAGTGTGAGGCAAAAATAGCAATGATAACAAAAAAAAAACAAATTACTGTAAAAAACATACCTGGTTCATTAACATCCTTGAGGGGAGGGATCTGGAATGACCCATATGTGATTCCAGTCCAAACAATGTGGCCTATTCTTAAAGGGTCTCCAAAAAGCCACTCTAGTCAAGGGAAATTAAGGATGGACAATAACTTACAGTCTTGGCAGTTACACCCAAGTCTCAAAAGAGAATTAAATTAACAAAACAGGCTTCATCCACCATTTTGTCACACAACACAATCTATTGCATCTTAAAATCAGAATTTTGCTCACAAATTCTTCTGTGCATGCCTAGAAGTAAGTTATATTACTTGGATATTACTTGCTCATCCCTCTCTAGTCTCATCTCTCTATCATCAGCTTCACAAGCTCTGAAGATCATTGCACTGTGCTTGTTATGGTCCCCAGAACAGAGACATTTAAAAACAGTTCAAAGTTCAAATCATTAATAAAATTACTATCAAAAGTAATAACGAACGTAATGAAAAATAGAAACAGTGTTGGAAAGCAATGTAAACCTTTAAGGTAAATGGAAATAAAGAAACTAATTGACCATACTTACCGCTTCTTTAAGTTCAGTTGAATAGGATTGTGCTGCTTATGCCTGGCATGGTGACTGAGAAGCTGGGGGCTGGAGGCGAAGTGTTTCATGCACCTCACTTGAGTTGTTCTGCAGTGCTCAGTCTTGAGTCTGGCAGCAGGGGAAGGAGAACTGCTGTTGAGCACTGTATAAACGCAACTTTCTAACCTAAATTTCATTGTTTTCCCTTGTTCATCCACCCAATTGATTGAAGTCAGGTATCAGAATCTGCATTCTATGCTACATCATGCATTTGGAACATCTGATTTATCACACAATATTTGTAATGCCAATGCCTCATTTCTGGGAATGAAGTCTTTGTTACCCTTCAGTCTTGATGTAACGGATTCTGTATCATGTGAGCTCTTCAAGGTCATGACTGCACCCACTTGCATTTCACTAAGGTTTTACAAAATTAATCATAATTGGTTTGATAGGCTTTAGTATAATTGTAATACTTTATAACACTTGTTATTAGTGTAATGCGACTAGAGAAGGACTAAGGCTGATTGAAATTCGATGGCTTTGAAATTTATGGTTTAAGTGAATCTAATCACAAGCAGAAAATTACTTAGAAATGTTAAAAAAATCTTAAACTGCGAGTAGATTGATGGAATGTTGTGCACAGTTATTTATCATTGTTCTACATATCCCTGATAGGCTGACATTGTGCACCATTTGGGGTACAATTATATCAGTTACTGATGATAAACCGAAAGAGCAAACACTAATGCAGGAATCTGTCTTACAATAGAATTACTCTATTTCAACCTTTAATAATCACCTAATATTCAAACTGACATTGCTTTCACATTTTAGTAGATGAAGTGGAGTCTTTTTTTTTAACTTTCATAGAGAATTGGTCACATTGCTGAGAATATAATGAAGTCCTTGTAGCAAGTTCCTTTATGCCTGAGACTCCAGTGGCTTCAATTCTTAGAATATTGAAAATAAATAATTCGATATTGCTAGTCATACTTAAAAAAGGTAAACCTTAACAAGTTTCTGACTGATCTTAAGTACCAACTGTTGTTCTGTAAATTTAAGTAATTAAATAATTTTCAAAAATTGCAGGTAGCACATAGCTTGACTTTAAATCATTATTGTACTATACTGTGCTGCTTGGTTGAAAACTTTTAACCTCAATAAAGAAAATTCTGTTGACAGCTTTGATATGTTCTATTTGATGTAGAATCACAGACAATAACTATACTATATCCAAGGTGGACGATAAGCACAGTGTATTCAGGGTCAACTTGTTGAATGACCGTTTCCAGTTTCCTGATCCCAAACCAATTTTTATTTATTTTTTTGATAATATTTTTATTATCATGGATATGTGTTATGAGTTTGCATCAACTCTCATCAACTCAATTGACAGGATTGAATAACTGGGACAATATTTTTGAAAGAATCACAACAATAAACTGTCCACACATCAGTGAGTATTATTAGTAATGAAATAACTGCAGTCATAGAGTGATAGAGTACCACAGCATAGAAACCGGTCCCTCAGTTCATCTAATCCATGCCAAACTATTATTCTATCTAGTCCCATTGAATGCTTCCTGGACCATAGCACTACATAACCACCATTCATTTATTTGTTCAAGCTTCTCTTAAACGTTGTAACAGAAGCCTCGTCCACCATTTCCGCTGGCAGCTTGTCTCATGCTCACACCACCCTCTGAGTGAAGAAGTTTCCCCTCAGCTTTCCCTTAAATATTTTTCTTTTCACCCTCAACCTATGACCTCTAGTTCTAGCCTGTCCAACATCAGTGGGAAATCCAATTTGCATTTACTTTGTCCATATCCCTTATAATTTTGTCTACCTCTATCAAATTCCCTCTCATTTTCTTAACCTCCAGGGAGAAAAAAGTCCTAACCTATTCAATCTTTCCCTATATTCCAGGTCCTCAAATCCCAGCAATGTCCTAGTAAATTTTCTCTGTACTACTTCAGTCTTATTGATATCTTCCCTTTAAGGGAATTTTTCAAAACAATATTTTATGTATAAGTGCAAGCACAATTATGAAACTGAACTGAATATCATGCTGTTTTGATAAACTGATGTACCAGACTCTACTAATTCACAGCCTTCTGTAAAGGATGTTCTGTTAATAGTTCTGATATTTCCTTTCCAAATGCTAACACAAGAGAGTCCTCACTATCACAAACATTGAGTAATATTCATCACAGCAAACATATTCTTGGGCCTATAGAATACATTAAATTAGCAAAACATTAATTTCCTTCATTGAAATCCATTTGCAATCAGTTGTTGATTTCTGATAACATTCCAGAAATTTGCTACCTTTATATATGAGCATGTTTCCTTATCCCTATCCTTAGAGAATTTAACCAAATCATGCCAACAGCCCACGTCCAGTTGGCTTTGATGCATGCTTTTCTAATGGGCTATATTGTGCTTCATTGGTTTGCCACCTGTACTGTGCTACATTTTGGGGAAGGGCCACAGAGTGGAGACCTCCAGCATAGCCACCCTGCACTGCTCCTGCAGGCAAGTGCAGCTGCAGGACGAGCATATGCAAGTGCAAGTTCCCATACTAACACATTCAAACAAACCCAAGATCTTCCTCCTTTCAGATGATAAGTGTCCTATCACTCTAACTCCATTTCACCTCCTCCACTACCACAACAAAAATAAATCTGACCCTACAAAAATTACACTTTATGCTGCCCATCTTTTCTTTTAAATATTTCTGAGAAGTCCCTCATATCATTTTTAAAAACTTGTTGGATTTGGAGTTATTGCTTCATCGAGAGTGAAAACTAAAGACCTCAGTTTCAATACTGTCAACAATTCTACAAGCAATAACAATTAAAAAATATTCCTTTTAACATCTGAGGAATTTAGCAAATGCACAATCCACTGAAAACATTTCTAATTTGGTTTTAGGATGTTAAGGGACTGAAGGGATGAGAAGTTAGCACAAGAACATGGTGTGAAAATAAGCTTCAGCCATGATTGCAGAGATATAAAAGAGCCAATAACCTACTCCTGCTTCTATTTCTTCTGATGTTATAACTCATACACTGTTAGGAAGATGGAATTAGAGTTTCCCAGGTGTATTTCAGGACGGACAGAAGCAACAGGAAGCACAATCATTGCTCCCTAGAATCCTTCTGGCCAATGTACAGTCTTGGAGAGCAAGATTGCTGTATCAGATGGAAATCAGTGATTGCTGCATTCTGTGTTTCACTGAGAAATGGTTCACTCCCTACACTCCAGCTGGATACCATGCTCCAGCTGAGGGATTCCCAATTCACCAGATGGGCCTGACAGCACTGTCAGGAAATGACAGAGGCTCAATGACAAAGTGCTCTAAAAAACCATCTCATAGGCATTCAACAGATTCACACGCTTGAAATCCATTAGCAACCTGTTTCTTCTAATCGACATGCATGTTAAAATCTCCCATGACTACCATAACATTTCCTTTTTGACCCGCCTTTCTATTTCCTATTGTAATCTGTAGTCCAAATCCCAGCTATTGTTGGGAGGCCTGCATATAACTGCCATCAGGGTCCTTTTTCCCTTGCAGTTTCTTAAAGAGCAAGGTATGAGAGAGGTGGTCATGGGAGGCAGAGGAGTGGCTACTGGACAACTTCGAGTCAGTGGCCTGGGCCATGCTGAAGGGCTCACCAGAGCCTGAATGAATATACTACAGTTAGTACAGATTAGTAAGGACATGGGTAGATGAGTGAGTCCCCACAAAATCATTCAGCATCTTCCCCAACCAGAACATCGGGATGAACTAAGAAAGCCAAAATCTGCTGAGGACCAAATCAGTGGTGTTTAGGACTGGCGATGGAGTTAAATACAAGATGTCCAGGTATGACTCCCAGAAGGCCACCACACATGCCATGTCGCAACTCTGCACTAAACCTGAATCATAAAAGGATGTTTGACAACTATGGCAGGACTTGAATGCCAACACCTCCGACAAAGCAAAACCAAGCAACATCACTAACACCAAGGTTTCACTCCCAGGTGAGCTCAATGCCTTTTATACCCAATTTCACTGAAGGAACATGGAGGCACCTTTACAAACCCACACAGCCCCTGATTACCGTGTGATTTCAAACTCTGAGGCCAATATAACAGCATCCTTCAGGAGAGCTAATCCACAAAAAGCATCTGGCTCAAGCAGTGTACCTGGCTGAGTACTGAAGACCTGTGCTAATCAGCTGGTTGGAGTGCTTACAGATATCCTCAACCTCTTGCTTCAGCAGTCTGGGCTACCCATCTGCTTCAAGCAGGCTTCATTCTTACTGGTGTCAAGAAGAACAAGGTATCCTGCCTCAATGACCATAATAAAGTGTTTTGAGAGGGTGGTCATGAAGCATTTAAACTACCTGAGGAGTGATTTGGATCCACTTCCGTTTGCCTACTAGGTCAGCAAAGAAATGCCATTTCATTGGCTCTTCACTCAACTCTGGAACACCTGAAGAGTGAAGATGCATAAGGTCTGGATGCACCTCATTGAATTCAGCTCAGCATTCAACACTATCATTCCCTCGAAATTAGTTACTAAGTTCCATGACCTAGGCCATGATATTTCCTTCTGCAACTGGATCCTCAAATTCCTCCTGTTAACACGGATTGGCAACAACATCTCCTCCACACTCCCCATATGCACAAATGCGCCACAAGGCTGCTTATGTAGACCCCTGCTTTTGCCACATTCTATCTATGAATGTGTGGTTATGTACACCTCCAATTTTGTATTTAAATATGCTGATGACTCCACTGTTGTTAGCAAAATAAGAGGTGGCAATGAATCAGTATATAGGAGGGAGATTGTAAATGTGGTTGAATGGTGCCACAACAACAACTGCACACTCAACATCAGCAAAACCAAAGAGCTGAATATAGACCACAGGATGAAGAAGCTAGAGGTCTGTGAGACAGAACTCATTAAGGGAATGGCGGTGGAGAGTGTCTGTAGCTTTAAGTTCCCTGATGTTAACATATCCGAGGATCAGTCCCAGGATCAGATGCTATCACAAAGAGGGAACAGTGGCTCTGCTTTCTTAGAAGTTTGCATAGATTTGGCATGTCACCAAAAATTTAGACAAACTTCTATAGATGCATAGAGGTGAGTGTTCTAACTGGTTGCATCACAACTTGGCATGGATACACTAATGCCTAGGAAAATAAAGGACTACAGAAGATGATGGATGCAGCCCAGTCCATCACAAGCAAAGCCACCCCCACCACTGAGTACATTTACGTGGATCACTGCCACAAGAAAGCAACATCCATCACCAAAGATCCCTACCATCCAGGCCATGTTCTCTTCTTGCTACAGCCATTGAGGCTGGAGCCTTAGGTCCTACACCTTCACGTTCAGGAATAGTTATTACCCTAAATCCATCAGGCTCCTGAACTGATGTGAATAACTTCACTGACCACAACTCTGCTCTGATGCTAAGACCTATAGAACCACTTTCAATGATTCTTTTACAACTCATATTCTCTGTATTATTATTTTTATTTGTACTGTTTGTCTTCATTACACATTGATTGTTTGACAGTCTTCATTTATGTGTAGTTTTTCATAGATTTTATCGTATTTCTTTATTTTTCCTGTAAATGCCTGCAAGTAAATGACCCTCAAGGTAGTATATGGTAACATATAAGTACTTGGACAATAAATATATCTTGAACTGAACTTAGGCAATTCCCATTATTATGGGATTCAAAAAATATCCTAGAAGAGGCTGACACAAATATGAGTAACCTGTTTAGATTACTAGTCTATCAGCCAAGCTTTGTATGAAGCAAATTAAATACTTATGTGAAATAGAGTTCATCAAGAAATAATTAGTCATGTAAGTGTCAATATATTTCACTCCATATTTTAGACATACACTGTATGTATACAGAATACTGTATAACATTATTTCTCTAATTTAAGGGTATGGTATTCTTTTCTACATTTAAAATGTTACCTCCTGTACAGCAAATACAGCATGTTATATAAACTAGAAATATATACTAGCTCGAAGTAAATAACCAACACTTTCTATGGGCTTCAAGACTTTTGAGACTGTTATGGTTTGCACTTCCATTGTTTTCACTTACACCTACAATTAACTTAGATAACTGTAAATACTTCAAAGAGAAAAGTGCATACCCACAATACTTTCTCCACCAATAAAAACATTGGGAAGGTTCTGCATTTGACCTGCAGTACTCACCAATTCTCATATTTCGGATCAGGCAGTCTGGAACAGATGAAAATAAACAACTGCCATTAGCAAAGTGTTCCATTTCCAACACTGGTGAAAACTGAACATGCTATTTTTCAATAGAAACACACAATATAAAAGTGAACTCCTTTAATGGTAAGTTGATTAAAGCATGTTTGTCAATGTTTAAGAAAACATTCACCCTACCTCTAAACTATTGCCACCAGACTCAAACAAATGATTGAGTCCAGCAGCACTCTTAATTTAGCAATAACGCATAACATTTTGTAATTTTGATAATTTATCTCATTGATTATTTTATTACTTACATTCTGTTTCTTCTTCCTTTTGGACCAATATTGATTATCTTTGCTTTTCAATTTCTTGCTGAATGGTTCTGATAGTGACTGTTCGGAGTTTACATTCATGCCCATTCTCTGCTTTACCTTAGTTTTGAGTTTCTTTTGTTCATTGTGCTTCCTCAACAATGGAGTCTAAGCATTTCCTCTCATTTCAGTTTATTGCCAGCAATATTATTTGTCTTGTGGATACATTTATTTGAAATGCAGGGTTTCAAGTGCATGCCAATCCACCAAAGTGAGCCTTGCAGTTTTTTTTAAAGGCATTCAATAGAAAGCCTGGCATGTATCCTTCAGGGTGTTGCTCCTCAAACTTAACATATCGGTATCATCCAAATCTACTGTCTATTCCATGATATATAATTGGTCTCTTGTACATTTTCATTATTCATAACATTACAACTTTTCAGTTTTGTTTTGCTCAATATGCAAGCCCACAGGCAAATGAAACAGTGTTCATAACCAACCACAGTGGAGATGACAAGTGAGTGTGCCAGAAATTGATTTAAAATGTTTACATATTCAAATGCCAATTGCCATGTGTCATTGCCAGATAGAATGCAGCCTTTGTGCTGGACAAGCACACAAACTCAAGTAGTGCCAGAAATGCTAACAGTAATTATAAAATGCAATGGCTCTCAATCTCTTTAGTTGTCAGTTAACCTTCTGTTTTCCTTTCAATTTTGATGCAAACTTCCGTAATTAAGATATAGTTGGTTTCTGTCACTACATCATTCCAATAGGTACTGGCCAAGGTTTCTGTTTCTTCCATCTTCAGTATGTAATACTTTTCTCAGAACTCACAATAGAACCTGTTTCAGTACTGTCAGTAGCTCTATTTTTGAAAAAGGCTGGTTCCGACTACACTGAAAGAAACAAAATGGGCACGCTTCCATAAATGTTCATTAAGAAGTGAGTTTACCAAGGCTAAAATCCTGACATCTCCTGTCTGTCAGAAATGGGGACTTTAAAAAATCGCAAGGAAATCCAAATACCTGGTGTAACAGCTACATGTCAGGTGTAGAGCATACTGTTCTAATGGTTATTATTATTGATCAATGAATTGGAATGCATTCTATCAGGCACATTGATCTGAATTCCTAGTGTTCTGTGCCATCACTATAGCTACATTATGCAATAGGAGGTTTGCTTTTCACTAAGTATACTTTCAATTATCCAACAGTTTCAGAAACATGCTGTAGGAAAGAAAGCATGTACAGCTGAAGAGGTAAGTTTTGAGTGCCTTTTTTTGAGTGGTATTTGAGAGCCACGAAGAAGTTGCAGAGGAGATTATGATAAGAGACATAGTTTCATTATGAAGTTGCAATAGAGGAACAGAGTTTCTCCTTTTGAAATAAAAAGCACTTAACTGAGCTTGATCAGAAATGTTCAAGATCATAAATTATTTTGCTAAAATAAATTAAAAGAAAACAAACCTGTAACTCAAAGTAATAAATTTAAAATTGACACTAGAAGTATGAAGGGACAGGTGACAAGTATTTTTCTACTGCTTCAAAGTGTGTTGCAAGGGAATGAAATGCTTCTCGAGAATCACAGTGAATCAGAATGCTTTAGAGTTTATAAGGAAAGAAGAGAATAAATAATTCAAAAATACATTTATGAGGGACAGGGAAAGGCTGAAGAATGGTGTTAAGACTCTAAAGAAATAAAAACATTGGAAGAATCTGCAATACATTTCCATTCCTTCCCCAAGATCTGATAACTTATCCTTTTTTGTTTGTAAGACTTTCTATGCTCAAATCAGCAGCTTCATTTGACTACTATGAGCCTTTCTTTCTTTTTCTAGTTTCATTAGTTTTGATAAGTGATTATAAACTCTGACTCAATGGGTACATCAACATATTTCTCTTCATGGCTTAACAACAATTAGTTTTTGGAGAATGCAATTAGTTCAATTTGTTACTCAACTCTCCCAGATACCATACTGTAAACAAATTTCTTATATAGATTGCACTGAATGAATTTAAAAAAATTATCGTATTACCTTTGGCCCGGGATATAATGAATAATTTTGATAAATGTAAAAGGCCTAGTGGGCGTTCAAAAATCAGAGAGGTATAGCACAGAAACAGACCCTTTAGCCTGTAATGTCTGTACTGAACAAGAAGCCAAATTAAACTAATTCCTTCTTCCCGCACATGATCCAAATCCCTCTATTCCCTGTATATATCCCTGTGTCAATCTAAAAGCTTCTGAATGCCACTATCATATCTGCTTCCATCACCAGCCACTTTTTATATAAAAGTTCAGCTCTATGGATTCCCTTTAAGTTCTTCCATCTCCATATAACCATATAATGATTACAGTACAAAAACAGGCCATCTTGGCTCCTCTAGTCTGTGCCGAACAGTTACTCTCACCTAGTCCCACCTACCTGCACTCAGCCCATAACCCTCCATTCCTTTCCTGTCCATATACCTATCTAATTTTTTTTAAATGACAAAATCGAACCTGCCTCTACCACTTCTACTGGAAGCTCATTCCACACAGCTACCACTCTCTAAGTAAAGAATTTCCTCCTTGTGTTACCCCTAAACTTTTGCTCCAACTCTCAACTCATGTCCTCTTGTTTGAATCTCCCCTACACTCAATGGAAAAAGCCTATCCACGTCAACTCTATCTATCCCCCTCATAATTTTAAATACCTCTATCAAGTCCCCCCTCAACCTTCTACGCTCCAAAGAATAAAGACCTAACTTGTTCAACATTTCTCTGTAACTTAGGTGCTGAAACCCAGGTAACATTCTAGCAAATCTCCTCTGTACTCTCCCTAGCTTGTTGACATCTTTCCTATAATTCAGTGACCAGAACTGTACACAATACTCTAAATTTGGCCTCACCAATGCCTTGTACAATTTTAACATTACATCCCAACTCCTATACTCAATGCTCTGATTTATAAAGGCCAGCATACCAAAAGCTTTCTTCACCACCCTATCCATGTGAGATTCCACCTTCATGGAACTATGCACCATTATTCCTAGATCACTCTGTTCTACTGCATTCCTCAATGCCCTACCATTTACCATGTATGTCCTATTTTGATTAGTCCTACCAAAATGTAGCACCACACACTTCTCAGCATTAAAATCCATCTGCCATCTTCCAGCCCACTCTTCTAACTGGCCTAAATCTCTCTGCAAGCTTTGAAAACCTACTACATTATCCACAATGCCACCTATCTTAGTATCATCGGCATACTTACTAATCCAATTTACCACCTCATCATCCAGATCATTAATGTATATGACAAACAACATTGGCCCCAATACAGATCCCTAAAGCACACCACTAGTCATTGGCCTCCAACCTGACAAACAGTTATCCACTACTACTCTCTGGCATCTCCCATCCAGCCACTGTTGAATCCATTTTACTACTTCCATATTAATACCTAACGATTGAACCTTCTTAACTAACCTTCCATGTGGAACCTTGTCAAAGGCCGTACTGAAGTCCATATAGACAATATCCACTGCTTTACCCTTGTCAACTTTCCTAGTAACCTCTTCAAAAATTAATAAGATTTGTCAAACATGACCTTCCACGCACAAATCTATGTTGACTGTTCCTAATCAGACCCTGTCTATCCAGATAATTATATATACCATCTCTAAGAATACTTTACATTAATTTACCCACCACTGACGTCAAACTTACAGGCCAATAATTGCTAGGTTTACTCTTAGAACCCTTTTTAAACAATGGAACCACATGAGCAATATACCAATCCTCCAGCACCATCCCTGTTTCTAATAAGATTTGAAATATTTCTGTCAGAGCTCCTGCTATTTCTACACTAACTTCCCTCAAGGTCCTAGGGAATATCCAGTCAGGACCCAGAGACTTATCCACTTTTATATTCTTTAAAAGTGCCAGTACTTCCTCTTCTTTAATCATCATAGTTTTCATAACTACCCTACTTGTTTCCCTTACCTTACACAATTCAATATCCTTCTCCTTAGTGAATACCGAAGAAAATAAATTGTTCAAAATCTCCCCTATCCCTTTTGGCTCCACACATAGCTGTCCACTCTGATTCTCTAAAGGACCAATTTTATCCCTCACTATCCTTTTGCTATTAATATAACTGTAGAAAGCCTTTGGATTTATTTTCACCTTACTTGCCAAAGCAACCTCGTATCTTCTTTTAGCTTTTCTAATTTCTTTCTTAAGATGCTTTATACATTCTTGATATTCCTTGAGCACCTCATTTACTCCATGCTGCCTATATTCATTGTAGATCTCTCTCTTTTTCTGAACCAAGTTTCCAATATTCCTTGAAAAGCATGGTTCTCTCAAACTTTTAACCTTTCCTTTCACCCTAACAGGAACATAGAAGATTCTGTACCCTCAAAATCTCACCATATATTTGACATTTCTTTCCTGGGAGAAAGATTCCGGCTGTCAACCCCATCCATACATTTCATAGAACATAGAACATAGAGCATAGAAGAGTATAAAACAAGATCAGGCCATTTGACCCACAATGTTTTGCTCAACCAGTTAAAAAGTAAATCAAAAATACCCAAACATCAATTCCTTCAACCTACACCATGTCCATATCTCTCCATCTTCCTTATATCCATGTACCTATCCAAATGTCTCTTAAAATCTCTAATATATTTGCCACTACCACCATACCAGATGGTGCATTTGAGGCATCCACAACTCTCTGAATAAAAACCTTGCCCATCACATACCCATTGAATCTACCCCCTCTCACCTGCAATGCATGCCTTCTAGTATTAGATATTTCAACCCTGGGAAACAGATACTCTCTGTCTACTCTATCTATGGCTCTTATAATCTTATAAATCTCTATCAGATCTCCCCACAGCCTCCAACACTTCAGAGGAAACAACCCAAGTGTATCCACCCTCTCGTGATAGCACATGCTCTCTAAACCAGGTGGCATCCTGGTGAAGCTCTTCTACACCTTCTTATAGTGGGGGTGACCAGAAATGTACACAACCAGAACTGCAACCAGATGTGGTCTAGCCAGAGTTTCAAAAAGTTGCGACATAACCTCCTACATTCAATACCACAACTAATAAAAGCAAACAGTCCATAAGCCTTCTTAATCACCTTATCGACTTGTGAACTTAGATCTCAAGATCTCTCTGCTCAGCTCTTAACAGTGAACTGTCCCCTTGCATTTACCCTAACAAGGAGCGACACCTCACATTTATCTGGGTAAAACTCCAGCTGTAATTTCTCTGCCCGTATCTGCAACTCATATATGCCATGCCATAATCTTGGGCAGTCTTATACACTATCCACAACTCAACCAATCTTGATATTATCTGGAACTTTACCAACCTACCCATCTACATTTCCATCCAAGTCATTTTTATACATTACAAACAGCAGAGGTCTCAGCAATGAACCCTGTGGAATTACAGACCTCAAGCTCCAATAAATCCCTATGTTTTCTATGCCCAAGCCAGTTCTAAATCCAACAGCCAATTCTCCACAGACCCCACGTATCTTAATGTTCTGGATTAGCTTTCCATGATGTACTTTGTCAAACGCTTTACTAAAATCCAGGTGGACAGCATCCACTGCCCTACCCTCTTCAATCTCATCCGTCACCTTGTCAAAAAACTCAATCAAGTAGGTAGGATATGACCTGCCACACACAAAGCCATGCTGGCTATCCCTAATTAGACCATGGGTTTTCAAATGCTCATATATCCTGTCCCTTAGAATTATCTCCAGCAATTTCCCTACAACTAATGTGAGACTCACCAGCCTATAGTTCCCAGCATTTTCTGTTGTTCCTTTCTTAAATAGAGGTACAACAACAGCCACTCACCACTCCTCCAGGACCTTGCCTGTGGCCAGAGGTACCGGTCAAAGGGCTCAGCAATCTAATTTCTTGTCTTCTTCAATAACCTGGAGTAAATCCCATCAGGCCCTGAGGACTCACCCACCTTAATACTCCTTAGGAGGCCCAACACTACCTCCTCCTTGACCTCTAAATGCCCTAACATATTTTTACACTTCATACCGATCTCCTGGTCCTCCATATCATTTTCCTTGGTAAATATTGAAGCAGAGTACTCATTAAGTATCTCATTCATGTTCTCTGCATCCAAGCAAATGTTCCTCCCTTTATTCTTGAGTGGTTCCACACTCTCCCTAATTATCCTTTTGCTCTTGATGTATTTATAGAATGCCTGGGAGTCACCTTAATCTTATTTGCCAAGGACTTTTCCTGGCCCCTCTTAGCTTTCTCGATTCCTTCTTTAATTCTCTTCTGGCTTCTTTATACTCCTTATGTACTTTATTTGATCCTAACTGCCGAAGCTTTACATACTTTTCCTTTACCTTCTTGACTAAATTCATCACCTCTCTGGACATCCAAGGTTCTCTTATCTTTCCATCTCCATCCTTCCTTCTAACAGGAACATAATTTTCCTGTATGCTGTGCAAATGAACTTTAAACACACTCGACATGTCTGATGTGGACTTGCCAGAGAAAAGGAGTTCCCAATTAATGCTTCTTAGCTCCTGCCTAATACCCTCATAATTTGCCCAACTCCAATTTAAAACTCTCCCACAAGGACCATACCTATCCTTAACTATAGCTATCCTGAAAGATAAGGAGCTGTGGTCACTGTTCCCTAACTGTTCATCCACTGAAAGGTCAGTCACCTGGTCAGGGTCATTACCCAACACCAGGTTTGGTATGGCCCCTCCCCTCATTGGACTTTCCACATAGTGATTTAAGAGACCTTCCTGGACACACTTAACAAATTCAGCCCCATTTAAATCCCTAATACTAAGAAGATCCTTGTTTATATTAGGGAGGTTGAAATTCCCCCATGACAACAACCCTATTATTTTTACACATTTCTTAATCTGATTACATATCTGTTCCTCAATGTCCTGGATGCTATTGGTGGTCTGTGGTACAATCTTATCAGTGTAACTGCACCCTTCCTCTTTCTGAGTTCCACACAAATGGACTCAATGCCTGACCCTTCCATTATGTCTGTTCTGAGTGCAGCTGTGATATTGTCCCAATTAGTAGTGCAATTCCATCCTCTCTTTAACCTCCTCCTGTATCTTTTCTAAAACTCTGAAAATCTGGTACATTATTCACCCATTCCCACTCCTCTCTCAAACAAGTTTCAGTATTCCATGCACTAATCCATGCTCTAAGTTTATCACTCTTATCCATAATACTCCTAGCATTAAAATATACCCACTTCAAACTAACCAACCCATCATACTTGTTATTTCAATTTTGCCTTTCATTAATTTTCTTGACATCTAACTTCTGGTCCATTCTTTCCCTTACTGACCTGGGGCTCTGGTTCCCAGCCTCTACAAAACTAGTTTAAATGCTCCAAAGTAGCTTCAGAAAACCTCCTGGCTAGTATTTTGGTTCCTCTCCACTTCAGATGTAACCCATCCCTCTTATACAGGTCACCTCTTCCCCAGAAAAGGTTCAAGTGATCCAAGAACTTGAAATCCTGTCCCCTGCACCATCTGCACAGCCGCTTATTCATAAGTGCTATCACCCCATTCCTACCTGCACTTGCCCGTGGCACAGGGAGCAATCTGGAGATAACAACCTGGGAGGTCCTTCTCTTCAGTGTCTTTCCTAACTCTATATATTCACTGCATAGGATCTCTCCCCCTTTTCTGCTGATGTCATTGGTGCCAATATGCACCACAACCTCTCTGGCTGCCTCCCTTCTCCCTTGAGAATAGCCCTGCAGCTATTCTGATACATCATGGATCTTAGCACCCAGGAGGCAACACATCATCTTGGTGTCTCTTTTGTGGCCACAGAATCTCCTATCTGTCCCCTATCTGTCAAGCCCCCTATAACTACCACAGCACCTGACTTTACCCTAACCTGTCAAAGCTCAGCGCCGTCCACTGTGCAGCTAACCGGACAGCTGCTGCTGTAATCTGATGGGTCAACCCACCAGCAGTATCCAAAAGGGTCTACTTGTTGATGAGGGGAATGGCCACAGGAGAACTCTGTACTGACTTCTTAATCCCCTTACCTCTCATGGTAGTCACCCATATACTGTCCGAAGCCTGCGCTCTGGGTGTAACCTCCTCATCAAAAGTCCCTTCTTTAATATCTTTGGTCTCCCAAATGATCCTGAGTAGATCCAATTCTAGCACTAACCCCTTGACAACTTCAGACAGGCGCTGAAGTTGGATGCACTTCCCGCAGATGTAGTCATCAAGGAAGCCATCAGGCATCCTGAATTCCCACACCTGACAGGAGGAGCATTCCATCCTGACTACTGTACAGCAAAAAAGAGAAAGGCTTATCTCTTCTTAACACTGCTTCACCTGTTCACACCAAAGCCTGTTAAGCCAAAGCCTTTACACTTTATGACTGGTACCCTCAAGTAATGGCCACTCCAATTGAGGCTACCCTCTTTTGTTTTATAGCTGAGGTTAGGCATCTGACGTCAACATTTTATGCCCATGCACAATCCAAAAAGACCAGCTCTGCCCGAATCTGCTCCTTTTATCCTTTCTCCCAACTTTTGCAGGGCTCTGACCTGATACACGTTTGAGTATAACTTTCTATAACATCTCCCCTCAGCCTCTGATGCACCAAAGAAAACAATCTAAGCTTGCCAATCTCACCTTATAGTCGATACCCTCTAATTCAAGTAGCATACTGGTAAACATCTTCTGAGCCCTCTCCAAGTCTTTGACATCCTTCCTGTAAGGAGGCAACCAGAATAGCATACATGTTACTCCAAGTACCAACTAACCGATATTTTATATAGCGGCACTTCCTGACTCTTAGACTTTTTGTCCCTAGCAACAAAGCCAAGCATGTTGTATACCTTCTTTGTCATCCTATCTACTTGCCTTGCTCCTTCCAGGAAAGCATGGACTTGGACCCCAAAATGCCTCTGTACATCAGGTATCCTTTTGTACGTTCCTCTCACAAGGCATGCTATTTGGTCCTGGAAATTTGGCGACCCTTGCAGGCTGCCCAGCACAATCCTCACTGATTTGTATTGATGCAAAACGATGCATCTCACCGTAACTTTCAATGTTTCAATATACATATGACAAGTAAAACTAAACTTTATCTTTTAGTTTGCAAATGTTACTGGATGTTGTGAATGTCAGTTGACTCTAATAGTACTAAAGCAGCCAGTGGGCCTCAGGAACAGACTTTGACCAGCTATTAAATCAATTCTATTTGTGCAACGAGCTATCTGCACTGAGATGGACCCTATGCTGCATGTTGAGGTGATGGGACTGGAAGACAGCACAAGTGTCACAATGGAACGAATTGTGTGAGTCAGAAACTATTTGCCAGATATCAGGGTAACACAGACCTGTTGCCGTGGAACGTTACTGACGTTATGAATCAACAAGAGGTTCCTAAAGGGCTTGGTCCAAAATGGCAACTGTTTATTTCCCTCCATAGATGTTGCCTAACCTGCTGAGATCTCCCAGCATTTTGCGTGTTGCTAGAGACTTCCATTGCTGTAATTCTAAGGGTTTTTGGCTTGTTTGCATTTATTGGTGTAATTGCCAGGAGAAGTGCTTCCATTTGAATCAGTGTAGGGCACAAGCAAATTTTATTCTCACCTTTAGTCTGCTATCCTCTTATAACTTCTCAACACATTTCCTTCCCTATCCTTAAATGTTACTCAATACACTGTATACCCATAGTGGTTTGGTATCAAACAAAGCTAGCTATGAAAATTAACTGATGCAATCCATCTAGCCAGGTCAAAAAACAAAATATGTTGCACAGCAAGTTTCTTCCCTCAGGCCATTAGACTTCTGAACTCCCTGCCACATAGCATTCGAACTGTCACTAGTTAATCTGTTTCATACCTTACAATATTTAATTTATTCCCCTTAGTTTGTTTTTAAGCATGATTCATCCATAGATTTTATGTTTACCTTCATAAGTTATTGTGTGTTATGGGTGTTATGTGTACTGCTGTGCTTTACACCCCGGTTCAGAGAAAAGTTGTCTTGTTTCTATATGTATAATATGGTTGAATACATTATATAAGAAAAGACTTGCAGGCATTGGAGAGGGTCCAGAGGAGGTTCACAAAGATGATTCCAGGAATGAAAGGGTTATCACATCATGGCTCTGGGGCTGTGCTTGCTGGAATTCAGAAGGATGGTGGGGGGGGCTGGGGAAATCTCATTGAAACCTTTCAAATGTTGAAATTCCTAGACAGAGAAGATGTGAACAGGATACTTTCCATGGTGGAAGAGTCTAGGAAAAGAGGGCTTAGCCTCAGGATAGAGGGAGCCCTTTCAAAACAGAAATGTGGAAAAATTTCTTTAGCTAATGGTGGTGAATTTGTGGAATTTGTTGCCACATACAGCTGTGGTGGCCAGGTCATTGGGTGTATTTAAGGTAGAGATTGATAGGTTCTTGATTGGACGTGACATCAATGGTTATGGGGACAAGGCTGGAAACTGGGGTTGAGGAGGAGAAAAAAAGGATCAGCCATGATTGAATGGCAGAGCAGACTCAGTGGGTCAGATGGCCTAATTCTGCTCCTATGTTTTATGGTCTTATGGTTTTATACATGTATATAGTTAAATGACAATAAACTTAACTTTAAAATCAGTTGCAATGCAGAAAATGAAATAGTTGCCATCTAGGTGCAACTGATTTTAAAGTTATTTTCTTTATCTTCCTGTTTAATTTTTAGATAATGATGTCATTTTTTATTTCATTAAACAATGTGATAAAAAAAAATCTGGTTTAGTTTTTGCATGTTCTGCATCTTTTCCACCTAACACATTCCATTGCAAAGGCCAGATTACGGGTGCAAAGATAATGATGTATTTTGTAAGGTGAAAGTATGCCATATTAATAGCATAATTATCTCAAAGGTACTTGCACATTAGGATTTTTACTATGCAATTTATCGTTTTGGCACCATCTTGTACCGGGGTAGGGGCGGGGGAAGCAAATGTCTCTTACTTATCTAAAAATCTTCAGTTTGTTATTCACTAATTAATGCATTAGTATTAATGTTACTAATAATACCATCAGCCCATAGATTCTAAGTTCATCAGTGTTTCAATACTATCACAACCTTTTATTTCTTGATCATTCACAACATTTTTAAATGTTGCTTTTGATTTATTCAAACATATCCAAAATAAAAACAAGACATATTACAATATTATAAACATATCAGACGTACTGGATTTCATTACATAAGGGCCTGTTTCTATGGAGTATGAATCTCTGAATCTATGTACTCAGCATATTCTGCCACAATCTCTTTTGGGATAGTCTTGTTTATCATGGAGTAGAATTTGTAATTGAGTGCTGGTAACACAGAATTTCACTTGATGGTGGCCATATCAGAAACTCATTTAGGAAGGATATTGCTTCATAATATGTCATATATTACATGGACAGGTTCTGCAGGGTGCATTGGTTTTCCCACCTACAATATACTCTCAATAAGCATAATCTTGTAATTATTTGTAATCTTTATCACATCATACCGAATGATTTGAATGTGAATGCAACAACATTTGTGACAATATCAAATTGGACATATGTAATCTCAAATTTCACAGGACTATATCAAGGGTTCTTTGAAAGAGTTGGGCCATTCAGCCCAGATGATCCGGTTTGGTGCTTTGAAATCATGTGTGCACCCTTCCATCCTATTTGTTATACCATTTTGTTCTTTTTTTTTCATTAAGTAATCTAGTATTTGTTGTATTTTCTCAATTGCTTCTCACTGTATTAATTCCCATCATCTAACCATTCTCATTTTAAAAGGCTTTCTAATAAATTGAAATGTCTCATCCTTTTCTGTAATTGCTTCACCATTTTCTATCTCTGTAATCCACTCTCAGCTTTTTAACCTCCAAGTTATGTATACTTGTAATGCTTTCTTCATCATTCCCAAACTTAATTGGCCCTGTCCTACTGACAATGCTTTCATAAATTAAAGACCCAATCCCTGGATTTTTTCTCTAAATCTTTCTACCCTTCTCCCTACCATTCCTTTTTGTAAGACAGTCTATGAAGCTATATATTTACTCATGTATTTTTTTCATCTTCCCTAATACCTTCTTATAAAGCACAATTAAATTTTCCTTGCTAGTTGAAAGTTTTGATCTAT
Source organism: Hypanus sabinus (assembly GCF_030144855.1). Classification (NCBI taxonomy): domain Eukaryota; kingdom Metazoa; phylum Chordata; class Chondrichthyes; order Myliobatiformes; family Dasyatidae; genus Hypanus; species Hypanus sabinus. The sequence goes on from NC_082706.1 coordinate 167,834,600, forward strand.
TAAAGTTACTTATTTATAGTAAGTGCAAATTATTGCTGTTGATTTCCTTATTGGATTTATTAATTTCATTTTATGTTTATGATTCTAATATTAAACGATTCCCCAAGGAAAACAGCAATAAGTTATGGCTCATGGTCTAGCTGGGCAAGTTCCACATCAACACAAACTCTGCAGAGCTCAACCTCGTGAGGGCAGCAGATCAGCAGGAAGAGATGAAATATTAAGTATGTTATTCTTTCTTGGTGATAATTAATTCATCAATGAACTTCCAAAAGTTTTTTTAAAGGATGGAGATATCAATTATCCCAATAACCTAAGCTGCAAAGCTCTCAATGCTCAAACAAGGAAATGTTGGAAAGGGTCAAATTGAGGATTCTGCTGATGTTTTCACAATAGGTTTTCCTGTTCCATGGAGTGATCACTGGAACCAGGTCACTGCTTGCAAGAAATAAGACCCAAACAACATGCAAGCACGGGATGAGAAATGACAACTAACATTCGTGCCAATCATTGATCATCTGGAACTACAGGAAATCCAGGCACCTACCATGGTAATTCTTCAGTATACCAGCGGCTACAAGAACAAGTCGAATGCTATATATCCTGTGACAATAACTATAAAGGCATTCCACTGAAAATAAACCATGCCAGGAGCATGTTACAATACTTTCCAGTTGCCTGGTCAAGTACAATTCCCAGAACACTGAAAAAGACAGATGCCATCCAGGACAAAGCAGCTGGCTTCATTGACACCTTGTTTCAACACCCTAAGACACCAACACCCACTGTCATTGCTGCAGTGTGACCGAAGTGTGCATCATTTAAAACGTAACTGCAGTAAGACAGAAAGGCATCTTCCACTGAATTTCCCAAACCCACAATGTCTATCACCCATCTGAAAAAGATGGAAAGAGCACTAGTTGGGCACTGAGTTTAAATAGACGTAAAGCAATCTGAGGCAGCAAGCATATGGTAACAGCACTATCTGCAAGATCCCCTCTATGTCACATCTTATCCTGCCTTGGAAATATATCAGTGTTCCTTCATTATCACTATGTCTAATTCCTGGAACCACAATTCATCATCACTGTGAGAGTTCAGTAGTTCAAGAAAATGGATCACCATCCTTTTCTCAAAAGTTACTAAAGGTAGCAATAAAAGCTGCTCTTGTCAGTGACACCTGGACCATATAAATGAAGGAATAGATGACAACACTTCAATCACAGAATTGCAGGTAAAAGAAACCACTAAGCAAAATGAACAAAAATTGGTGCTGTTGAATATAAAAGCATGTAGTTGATTGTGAGTGTGCGAAAGGCATGGGACAGCCTCTGCCACCAAGCTGTTCACTTCGCGGTGACTTACAGAGGCAGAGCCTGCTGGTGACGATTCTTAGTTGACTTGGGCCATTATCACCAGGAATCAGACTAGCATGCTACCAGTCTGAAAGAGGTGGAAAGAGACCATACTGGGTTGTGGGTGCAAACAGACCATAAGAAATAGGAGCAGAGTTAGGCCACTCAGTCCATCGAGTCTGCTCTGTATCTTAGCATGGCTGATTTACTCTATTATCCCTCTCAGCCTCATTCTCCTGCCTTCTGCCTGTGACCTTTGATGCCTTGAATAACCAAGAACCTATCAACCTCTGCTTTAAATATACTCAATGACCTGGCATCCACAGGCATCCATGGCAATGGATTCCACAGATGCACTATCTTCATGCTAAAGAAATTCCTTCTCATCTCTGTTCTAAATGAATCTCCCTTTATTCTAAGGCTATACCCTTTTGTCCTAGGCCTCCCCCCCCCCCCCTTTATGGAAACATCCTCTCCATATCCACTCTGTCTAGGCCTTTCACTATTCAATATGTTTCAATGAGATCTCCATCCATTCTTCTCAACACCAGCAAGTACAGGCCCAGAGCAATCAAATGCTCCTCGTACATTAACCTTTTCATTCCTGAAATAAGCCTTGTGAATCTCCTCTGGACCCTCTCCAATGCAAACATATCTTTTCTTAGATAAGGAGCCCAAAACTGCTCACTATACTCCAAGTGTGATCTGACTTATGCCTTAGAAAGCCTCAGTATCACATATTTGTTCTTATATTCTAGTCCTCTCAAAATGAAAGCTAACATTTTATTTGCCTTCCTTATCATTGACTCAACCTGCAAGTTAACACTTAGGGAATCCTGCACAAGAACTCTCAAGTCCCTTTGCACCTTTGATTTTTGAATTTTCTCCTTGCTTAGAAAATTGACCCTGCTTTTATTCCTTCTATCAAAGTGCATGCCCATACATTTTCCAACACTATAGTCCATCTGTGACTTCTTTGCCTGTTCTCCTAATCTGTCCAACTACTTCCGCAGACTCCCTGCTTCCTCAATACTACCTGGTCCTGCACTTATCTTTGTATTGTCTGTAAACTTGGCCACAAATCCATCAATTCCATCATCCAAATCATTAACATATAACTTGTAAAGATGTGGTTCCAATACCAACCTCAATGGAACACCACTTGTCACGGGCAGCCAAACAGAACAGGCCCCCTTTATTCTAGCTCTTTGCCTCCTGCCAGCCAGCCAATGTTCTATTCATGCTAGTATCTGTCCTATAATACCATGGGCTCTTATCTTGTAAAGTAGCCGCATGTGACACCTTGTCCAAGGCCTTCTAAAAAATCCAAATAAACAAAATCCACTGACTCTCCTTTGTCTATCCTGCCTGCTATTTCCTCAAAGATTCCAAAAGACTTATCAGGCAGAATTTTCCCTTCAGGAAACCATGCTGACTTTGGCCTACTTTATCATGTGCCTCAATTATTGTGTACAGTTTTGGTCTCCAGGGTTAAGGAAGGACATCCTGGCTGTAGAGGAGGTACAGCGTAGATTCATGAGGTTAATTCCTGGGATGTCTGGACTGTCTTACGCAGAGAGATTGAAGAGATTGGGCTTGTACATGCTGGAATTAAGGAGATTGAGAGGGGATCTGATTGAAACTTATAAGATTATTAAGGGATTGGACAAGATAGAGGCAGGAAATATGTTCCAGATGCTGGGAGAGTCCAGTACCAGAGGGCATGGTTTGAGAATAAGGAGTAGGTCATTTAGGACAGAGTAAAGGAAAAGCTCCTTCTCCCAGAGAGTTGTGGGGGTCTGGAATGCACTGCCTCAGAAGGCAGTGGAGGCCAATTCTCTGGATGCTTTCAAGAAGGAGCTGGATAGGTATCTTACGGATAGGGGAATCAAGGGATATGGGGACAAAGCAGGAACTGGGTATTGATAGTAGTTGATCAGCCATGATCTCAAAATGGCGGTGCAGGCTCGAAGGGCCAAATGGTCTACTTCTGCACCTATTGTCTATTATCTATTTTCTATTATCTAAAATGCCCCGAACCTCATCCTGAATAATTAGCTCCACCATCTTCCCAAACATCAAAGTCATGCTAACTGGCCTATAATTCTCTTCCTTCTGCTTCCTTTCCTTCTTAAGGAATAGAGTGATAATTGCAATTTTCCAGTCCTCTGGAACCATTCCAAAACCTAGAGATTTTTGCAAGATTATTATTAATGCCTCCACAATCTCCTCTGCTATCTCTTTCAGAACCTTTGGGTGTAATCCATCTGGTCCAGGTGACTTAGCTACCTTCAGATCTTTCAGCTTCCCATGCATCCTCTCCTTTGGACTATCAACTACACTCACTTCTCCCCCTAACACTCTCTGATTTAAGGCTGGTGTCTTCCACAGTGAAGACTGACTCAAAATGCTTATTAAGTTTATCTACCATTTCTTTGTCCCCCATTATGATTTCTCCTGCAGCATTTTTAAGCAGTCCAATATCCACTCTTGCCTCTCTATTACACTTTATATATTTGAAAATTCTTTTGGTATCCTCTGATATTTTGGCTAACTTCCCTTCATATTTCATCTTTTCTCTCATTATGGCATTTTTTTTGTTGTCTTCTGTTGGTTTTTAAAAGCTTCCCAATCCTCTAATTTCTCATTAATTTTACTATATTATATGCCCCCTTTTTTGCTTAATAATAATAAATAATGCATGGCCTGTCTAGCCAACAGTGACGGTTCGCAGGTAAATCCTCAGAAGTGATTCTCACCGGGACTGTATCAATTTGTAATCTACAGGAACAGGTCAGTACTTCTCCGTGCTCCATTTTTGACCCCTGCACCAGCAAATTTCCCATTACTTAAAGTAAGATTTAAAACTTGTTTAGAAACAAATTCCCATTGTCCCATGACATGTATTAGTGCAAATAAATGATTTGTTGAGTAAATTAATTCAGGTGTTTATTATGGAATTTGTTTGTCCTCTGCCTTAAGAGTAGGATGACCTCTGCTGGTTACTTGATTTCCATGATTACTGCTTAGTCAGTATTTTTCAAAACACAGTATTTTTAATAAAATTGCAACTCTAATGGTTGGATAATTTTTTTTCAAATACATTCTGAAAATAGTACATAAAATGCATATTGTACATGTTTATTCCTTCATTCACTTCAACACTTAACCAGATCAAAGTAATAAAGCTTCTCGTCTTATTTACCCAGAACCTTAGGGGAAATCAAAATCTGAAAGTGTATCCTCGGAGGGAAATTACGACTGAGGTACTTAGTTTAGGCTTTTCTCTCTGTTGTGCAATCTCCTTTCTCTGGAGAATGAATGGGAACATAAAGAGACAGAAAATACTGAAATGATAAGAGCAGATTCATTATTTTTCACCAATGCTGATACTGTTTTCTACTTTTATCCTATATAAAAAAAAAAGTAGCTAGGCTCTCTTTTCGATCCCGCGTAAAATTTAGTTTGATAAGTTGTGCATCATATGAGGAGTGATTGATATGTTCGTGGCCTAAGATAGAAGAAGTCAGTTTTAGAAAACCTAGCACATTTATTGTTCAACGTAGTCCCCTCCTACATTTACACACTTAGTCCAGCAGTCATAAAGCATACAGATCTTGGACCTCCAGGAAGTGTCCACAGCAGGGGTGATTGATAAGTACGTGGCCTAAGGTAGAAGGCGATGAGTTATACAGCTGTCATTACATGCACAAGCAGTTCAACTCTTTGAGTGATTATGCGGAACGTTTGAAGTTAATAACGCATCAGTTAATAACTTATCAGGGGTGATTGATAAGTCTGTGACCTAAGGTAGAAGGAGATGAGATGAAACTTCAAACTATCTGCATAATCACTCAAAAGAATTGAACTGCACATGCATTTAAGGAGAGCTGTATAACTCCTCCTTCTACCTTTGGCCACAAACTTATCAATCACCCCTTGTAATTCTACCCACAAATTCAAGAGCATTACATTTGTTCAGTGTTGTTCAGTGTTGAACTTGAGTTTGTACCTCAGGAGAGCTCATCAACTGCAGGGAACTGAATTAGTTTCTGTGGTGTTTCTTGCTTTTTTGACATAACTTTGGAAAAAGAGCTTGAAAATAGAAGGAATTTATGTAGTCTTCACCACTGTAATTACATGTAGGAGGAGAAGAATCCGGAAGAAGTTGTCCTTTAATCTTATTGCAAAATGATGACAATGGTAATAATTTCTGCAAATTCAGTAGTTTAATTTAACTAGTCAAGTTGATGTTTGTTAACATCAAACAATCCATAGAAATTTGGCTATGTGATTTGGAATTGGCTTTCCCACCAAAAGCACAAATGTTAACATAGAACATAGAATAGTACAGCACATTACAGGCCCTTTGGCCCACAATGTTGTGTTGACCCGCAAACCCTGTCTCCTATATAACCCCCCACCTTAAATTCCTCCATATACCTGTCTAGTAGTCTCTTAAATTTCACTAGCATATCTGCCTCCACCACACACTCAGGCAGTGCGTTCCATGCACCAACCACTTTCTGAGTGAAAAACCTTCCTCCAATATCCCCCTTGAACTTCCCTCCCCTTACCTTAAAGCCATGTCCTCTTGTACTGAGCAGTGGTGCCCTGGGGAAGAGGTGCTGGCTGTCCATTCTGTCTATTCCTTTTAATATCTTGTACACCTCTATCATGTCTCCTCTCATCTTCCTTCTCTCCAAAGAGTAAAGCCCTAGCTCCCTTAATCTCTGATCATAATCCATACTGTCTAAACCAGGAGGCATCCTGGTAAATCTCCTCTGTACCCTTTCCAATGCTTCCACATCCTTGCTATACTGAGGCAACCAGAACTGGACACAGTACTCCAAGTGTGGCCTAACTAGAGTTTTATAGAGCTGCATAATGGCTTAAAAGATGGAAAGATTCTACTTGGAGGTCAGTGACCAGTGGTGTTCCACCGGGATCTGTTTTGGTACCCTATTCTTTGTGATTTTTATAAATGGCTTGGATAAGGAAGTGGAAGGGTCATTTAGTAAATTTCCAGATAACAGGAAGATTGATAGGGATAGTATAGAAGGTCGTCATAGTTTATAGATAAGACACAGGGCTAAGTGGAGAAGTGGGAAGTGAGTACAATTCAGAAAAGCATGAAGTGATACACTGGGAGATTAAACCTGAAGGCAGTGTGTCAGGATTCTCAGCATTGTGGAAGAGTAGGGGTATCTTGGAAATCAAGTCCAAGTCAACACAAGTTGAAGAAGGTACATGGTGTACCAACCTTCATCAGTTGGAGGATTGAGTTCAAGAACCGCGAGGTAGTGTTGCGGCTCTATAAAACTCTGATTAGACCACAATTTGAGTGTTGCATTCAGGTCTGGTCTGGTCATCTCATTACAGGTAGGAAGGGGAAACCTTACAGAATGTGCAGAGATTTACCAGGATGGTGCCTGGATTACAGAACGTGTTTTATGAGGCAAGCTAACCCTGTTCTTTTTGGAGCAAAGGAGGATGCGAGTCCAATTGAAAGTGGTGTATCGGATTATGAGAGGCACAGTGAACAGCCAGTCCATTTTCCCCAGGACTACAATGGCCAATACCAGATGACATCAGTTTAACGTGCTTGGAGGAAAATTTAAGGAAGTTGTTAGAGAAAAGTTTATACACAGAGAGCACTAGAGGCTGGAATACACTGCTTGGGGTAATATTAGATGGTGATTCAACAGAGACATGTAAAAGCCTCTTATATAGGTACATGGATGTAAGAAAAATATTGGGTTATGGGTTGTTTAGGAGGGGAGAGTTGTACTGATTGTGCAGTAGGTTTATGTGGGTTACCACACCATCATGGGCTGAAGTTTCTGTACTGAGCTGTGCTATGTTCTGTGTAATGTTTTGTAATTTAAAGTAAAAAGATAGAGCTCATCACAAAGGGAATCAGTAAGAGTAAAGGTTATTATAAAGTCTGTCAATTAAGCACAATCACAATTCATTGGGGCACTATTTCCTGGCAGCATCTAACCTTCTATAATATTGAAACTCTGTAATATGGATTTGAAAGGAAGTTAACCTCCTAAGGTAAAAATTTCCCATTTTTGCCGGTTGCTACATAAATGACTAAAACCCACAGCCACAATGTAAAAAGCCAGAGTCAATATGATAGAAATCTGAAATATAGCACAAGGCTGTTAAATACAGAGAGATTTTGAGGATAGTTAAGATACAAAGCACAGAAAATTCACATTTATCAAATACTGCCCCTGGTGATATAAGTGACCTGAGTGTGCCCAATGCACATGATAGGTAGTAAAGATGCCAAAAGTGCTTTATCTTCTCACACTGAAATTTGTCATTTGATAAGAAGAATGTAGCAAATATTCAGTTGAGATCAGTGTCAAACTGTGATGTATAAGGGCGTAACTGGGCAATTCACTAAAGGGCTCAACAAAGGTAATCACTCTGCAAAGTGGATATCTCGTGAAGATCAACAGGGCAGCAATAACTTTATCAGATTTCTTAGCTCTCAGTCTGGCACAAGTACATCAACCATACTCAATTGAATGGGAGAAATCAGTTGGTGGTAGAAAGGTATGCAGTAAATTCTATTTGGTGTATTTATGTTAGTTTAAATGGCAATGGACCAGTAACTGATTAGTAAAAAATAATTTCTGAGATAATAGTTATTGCTGGCAAGGTGGGCAGTTACCACCTTTTCATAATTACTCTCACAAATTTGTTGCTAAGCCAAATGGTGGGAGACCACTGAAGACAATTCTACCACCAGAGAGGATGCCCCCTAACCAATTAAATGCCAAGAGTCTAAAAGAATCAAACCTAGGGCCTAATCAATCCATGAGAGCTGCATACGCTGCATTTTAGTGAAGTATTCCCATAAAGTTACTGGGTAAGGAGTTCCTAGATTCAGATTCAACAAAAAACAGAAAATAGTAATATATTATTAAGTTGTGATGTAGTCTGAATGGAACCTCTTGTGGAGGTATTCTACCATCTGACTTATAGGGAACAAGAAAGCACAAGAGCTTTCCTCAGGGGTCTGCAGAGATTCTGCATATCATCAAAAAACTTGGCAAATCCCTATAGAAGGGTGGTGGAAAAGAATGCTAATTGGCTGCATTACGGTCATGTATGGGAATGCCAATGCCTTTGAGTGAAAAATTCTACAAAAGGTATTGCACATTCAGCCAAGTACATCACGGGTAAAACCCTCCCAACCATTGAGCACATCTACATGAAACATTATTGTAGAAAAGCAGCATCCATCATTGAAGATCCTCACTACGTAGGCCATGCTCTTTTCTCTCTTCTGCCATCAGGTAGAAGGAACAGATACCTCAGGACTCACACCACTTGGTTCAAGAACAGTTACTAGTCCTCAACCATTGGCTCTTGAACAAAAGGAGGTAACTGCACTCATTTTATTTCTGGTGTTATTTCTGGAGTCTTAGACTCTCCCACCATAGGAAGCGTCTTTTATAAACTGTTCGATTCTCATGGCTATCTTGTCTATACCTTTTCCCATCCAGTCTCCTATAAAAATGCTATCCCTTTTTCTCTGTTCCTTTGTCTCTGCTGCATCTGTTCCCAGCATGAGGCTCTCTTTTCCAGGACATCAGTTATGTTCTCCTTCTTCAAAGAACAGGTTTCACTTCCTTCACCGTTGATGCTGTCCTCACCCGCATCTCCTCCGTTTCCCAAATGTCCACAGCACTCATCCCATCTTCTTTTCACTTTAACAGCGATAGAGTTCCTCTTGTCCTCACCTACCATCCCATGAGCCTCCACATCGGATATATTGCAGGTTTTCCAAATAAAGCAACTCGAGGTAACAACTCATTTATTGTACTCCCAAACACTGAACACAAAAGATGCAGAAATAGAACTTCATGTAATATGTCTTCATGTCAAACCAGCATCTTAAAGAGAACCCCAACTGAATTATGTATGTTTCCACTAATTAGATTACCCTACAACATCATTTTCTGCAACTTCTGCCATCTCCAAAGGGATTCTACCACCAAATATAACTTTACCCCTCCACCACTCCACTTTCTGCAGAGATTGCTCCCTCTGTGATTCCTTTTTCCATTCACCCCTCCCCACTAATCTCCCTCCTAGCACTTATCCCTGTAAGTGGGCAAAGTGCTACACCAGCCCATTCACCTTCTCCCTCACCTCCATTCAGAGCCCCAAACAGTCCTTCCAGGTGAGGCAACACTTCGTCAGTGAATCTGCTGGGGTTGTCTATTGTGTCTGGTGCTCCTGATGTGGTCTCCTCTACGTTGGTGAGAACAGAACTAACTGGTGGCTAAACATTTAAATTCTGATTCCTATTCCCATTACACCATGTCGGTCCATTGCCTCCTCTTATGTCACATCCATAGAGTGCAGTAGCAACACCTATATTCCATCTGGGTAGCTTCCAATCTGATGACACGAATATCAATTTCTCCTTCTGGTAAAAAAAAATCTATTCCTCACTCTGACCCCTTATTTCTTGGACCATAAGATATAAGAGCAGAATTAGACCATTAGGCGCATCGAGTCTGCTCCATCATTTCTTAGTGGCTGATTCAATTTTTCTCTCAGCTCCAGACTCCCGCCTTCTGCCTATAACACTTCATGTCCTGACCAATCAAGCATCTATCAAACTCTGCATTAAATATGCACAAGGACTTGGCCTCCATGGCCACCTGTGGCAAAGAATTCCACAGATTCACCACTCTCTGACTAAAGAAGTTCCTCCTTATTTCCATTCTAAAAGGTACCCCTCTTTTCTGAGATTGTTTCTCTGGTCTTAGACTCGCCCACCATAGGAAACATCCTCTCCACATCCACTCTATCAAGGCCTTTCACCATTTGATAGTTTTCAATGAGGTCTCCTCTCTTCTCACCTGTCTATCACCTCTCCTTTGGTCTCCTCCTCTTTCCCTTTCTCCTATGGTCCACTCTCCTCTCCTATCAAATTCCTTTCTCTCCAGCCGTTTACCTTTTCTAACCCACCTGGCTTCAACTATCACCCTCTACCTACTGCGCCTTCCCTTCCCCCACCTTTTTATTCTGGTGTCTTTTCCCTTCCTTTCCAGTCCTGAAGAAGCAGGCTTTGGCCCAAAACATCAACTGTTTATTCATTTCCACAGACGGCACCTGACCTGCTGAATTCCTTTAGCATTTTGTGTGTGTTGGTCTGGATTTCCAGCATCTGCAGAATTTCTCATGTTTATGATCTCACAGGCCAGCTGCCATTGTTGATAAACTGGCAGATTGGCTTATGTTATCTGCATCAAGATACAGTAAAAAAATGTTTTGCATACCATCCATTTAATCACATCAGTACATCATGATCGTACAAGAGAAAAGCAATAACAGATGCAGAGTATTGTGTTATAGTTCTGGAGAAAGTGCAATGTAGACAGACCATATGGTGCAAAGTCATGATGAGATAAATTGTGAGGTCAGGAGCTTATTGTATTCTAGAAGAGGTGTGAAGTCTTATGATAGAAGTCTCTCAGGTACTGTCAAAGGAGACGGGGTGAGTAACTACTGCACATTCTGGTATTGAAGCAACCGAGTACCAATGATGAAGGGATCAATATTTGGGATGGTGGTTAGACCTAGGACAATGACCACCCCCCCCCCCCACCCTGAATGGAAAACTCTACAAAAGTAATGGATATCTTATTACTTGGCGTTTTCATCTGGATATCACTTCTGATACCTGGATACTGGGAAATCACTTCAGGGGAGAGCACAAAGCAAGAATTTGTTCTCCCTGGACTTGACAGATCAATGCTGAAGGCAATTATAGCATCAGAGCAGTTTCCCACTGAACAACTAAATTATGGTAGTCTCAAAGAATAAAACCTGGAGATTGACATCAGCAGCAGGAAAATTATTGAAAGATATTCTAAGAGACCAGATACATGAGTATTTGGATAGACAGGGATTGATTAAGGATAGTCAGTATAGCTTTTCATGTGGTATGTGTAACCGATCTTTTTCAAGATATATTGGGAAAGTTGATGAAGGAAAGGCAGTAGATGTTGTATACGTGGACTTCAGCAAAGCATTTAATAAGGTTCCACATGGGAGGTTGATCAAGCAGGTTCAGTGGCTTGGCATTCAAGATGAGGTAGTAAATTGGATCAAACATTGACTTTGCAGGAGTGGTAATAGATGGTTGCTTCTCTGACTGGGGGCCTGTGACTAGTGGATTGCTGCAGGGATCAGTGCTGGGTCTGCTGTTGTTTGTCATCTAAATCAATGATTTTGATGATAATGGTTCAGCAAATCTGCAGATGACACAAGTATGGGGGATTAGTGGACAGTGAGGAAAACTAGCAAATCTTGCAGCAGGATCCAGACCAGATGAAAAAATGGACTGAAAAGTGGCAGATGGAATTTGATGCAGACAAGTATGAGGCACTGGATGTTGGGAAGACCAATTGGAGTCAGCCTTACACAGTGAGAGTTCAGGCATAGAACAAAGGGATCGGGGAATACAGGTCCGTAATTCATTGGACATGGTGTCACTGGTAGATAGGGTTGCAAAGAAAGCTTTTGACACATTGGCCTTCATAGATAAAAGCATTGAGTGCAGAAATTGGGATGTTATGTGTAAGTTGTCTAAGATGTTGGTGAGGACTGATTTGGAGTACTGTGCACAGTTTTGGTCCTCTACCTCCAGGAAAGCTATCAAAAAGATAGAAAAAATACAGTGAAAATTTACAAGGATGGTGCTTGTAAAGGACTGAGTTGTAAAGAAAGATTGAATAGGTTAGAACTTCTTTCCCTAGAAGGTAGAAGATTGAGGGGAGATTAGAGGAGTATTAGAGGGTTATAGATGGAGTAAATGCAAGCAGGCTTTCTTCCACTGAGCTTAGAAGTGACTATAATGAGAGGTCATGGGTTAAGGGTGAAAGGTGAAATGTTTAAAGGGAATATGAGGGGATACATCTTCACTCAGAGGGTGGTAAGAGTGTGGAAAGAGATGCCAGCACAAGTGGTGGATGCGATTTCGATTTTGACTTTTAAGAGAAGTTCGGATAGATAGGTGGATGGGAGAGGTATAGAGGGTCATGTTCCAGGTACAGCTCAATGGGTGTAGGCAGTTTAAATGGTTTGGCATGGGGTAGATGGGCCAAAGGGCCTGTTTCTGTGTTGTAGTTTACCATGACTCAAGAATCTCTTCAATCTAAAGTTCTCAGAGTATTTGGTGAACATTTTCCCGTTTGAGTAGTTAATCATCTATCAATGACATCACAATCTGCATAAGTTTCATTTTTAAAAACTGGTGAAAACGTATGTTAATTAACCCAGTAATAAAACAGAAGGTGAGAGCATTAGAGAGTCATGCCATTCAACTGGCCCTATCCATCCATATCGACCTTTTGTCACCAATCTGTATTAATCCCGTCTTCCAGCAGTTGGTCTGTAGCTCTCTTATCCCCGAGTGATTCAGGTGTTTGGGCTAGGCACTCATTAAATGCTATGAACCACTTTCTTAGGTAGTGTTCTCGAAATATTCTCCATTTTCTAGATGAAAATAATTCTGTCCGATCACTTCTATCTTTTTGCAAAAAACGACTGTATGTCTTCTGCTTTTATCTACCTCTGATATGCAGAATAGTTTCCTGTAGTCTATCCTATCTATACCTCTTGTAATCTTTCATATCTTAATCATGTCCCCGTTTAACCCCTTCCAGAGAAAGCATACCCAACCTCTTGAGTCTTTCCTAATAAATACACAGAAGATCATTTGTGCATCAAAAATCTGCAAAATTAGTACCGACCGTTCAGAGGACCCAACTCAGTTTGTTCTTGGATTCCATTTCTGTGCACTCATTCTTCATGCATACAATTAACTGAAGGACTTGTATGTTTAGGAGCCATCAATGGTGATGTTTTCCTCACTAAAGCATTTTTAGCATGAGGGATTTTGAAAGTCCCAGGTATCTACCGAAACAACCCAGTGCTATATGGCATCAAGCCACTGATGGAAATAATCAGACAGCACTGTGAAGGATTGATAAGAATAGCAGCACAGGCTCTGGTGTAAGCATCCAGTTTCATTAATATTGAACTTAAGATCTTGGGGAAATTGACACTTGTGTTGGAGTACTGCTCACTCAGTGGTCCAAGGAGTCACCAAGACATTAATGAAATGGTCGTGGGAAAAGGTGGGTAAGGCAATTAATACACCTAATGGTACCCAGAGGATCTAGCCTAGAGCTACAAACACTCAGTACTCCAAAAATGTGTCAGGGTAGGTAGAAACAACATAAAACAATCTTCCATCTATCATACATTTCAACACGCCCACACAAATCTCACAGTGTATCTTAATAGCAGTAGATATTCAAGGCTGATAGTGTTTCAAATATTCTAAAATAAGTGTTTTCAATGCAAAATAAAATAGTCAAATAATTTTCCAATCCACTTTTGTAGCCGGTTATTCTTACTGTGAAATGACTCTATGATGTTATCAAGGCCAAAGTGTAGGGTTAGCTACTTTAAATAATGAGGGTATCAGCAATAATGTTAACCCTGCACTCATGCAATGAGGTGGCAAACAATTGGGTCTACATAACTAATCTCAGTGACGAATTGTGTTAAATAAGACTGCATCATTTCCCCAAAATGTTTCTCAGTTTTTGTCATCCCCATTTTGAACCTTGCTTCCAATGGACTGCAATAATCTTTGGAACTAATGGGAAACCAATAGCAACCACACCTCAGAACCCAATGTTGCCCAGGCCTCAGCAGATGAGCTGCAGTAAATTTGCACCTGCACGCACATGCAGAGATTGAACTGCAAGATATCACTGGTGTACAATGCCAACCTCAATGATAAAAGTTCATTTTGAGACCGTGGAAAATGTCAACCACTTCCCATATCTTGGAATGCCTCACTGAGTGAAGACAGATATCAGGAATGAAATTGCCTTGAGTGCACCACCATGGTCTTTGGCTGGTATTTGAAGGTTGATTCTCAGCTTTTGGCTGGTATTTGAAGACTGAGTCTCACAAAATTCATGATCTTCAACCAGGCCTGTTTGAAGAAAAACCTGCCGAATAATCGCTAGCATGTAACCTGTTGCACCAGAGGTCCCAACACACATTAAACCACTGCTACACTGTACTCCTGTTACCTGCATACAAACAGAGCCTAAAAAGCAAGACTACAGGGATTAAGACAACTGACAGGTGTCATGGGAGGAAGAGGAATGTTTACAGCATTGCCATGATTCAGTGGACTGGGCCATGTTCAAGCACTCTTCTGAGGATCCAAATGACTATACGAGGGTTGTAACAGACTTTTTTAAAACAACTGTAGATAAGTACATTCTTTCAGGGACAACCCCTATCAGAAGGTCTGGGTGAACCATGAAATCCAGAATTTGATGATGGCCAGATCAGAGAAATTCAAGTCCAGAGATCAAAAATGCTACAAGAGCTCCAGGTATGATCTCTGGAAAGTCATCTCACAGGCCATGTGGAGATTTCAGACTTGACTGGAATCAACAGGATTGCTTGACAGCTGTGGGCAGAGTTTGAATGCCATAACCTGCTAAAAAGTTAAATCGAGCGACATGGGGGAACAGCGAAGCTTTGCTTCCAGATGAGATCAATACCTTCTATGCTCACTTTGACCACCAGAACAGGGAGGGACCATCATACGCATCCGCGTTCCCCATAATCCTTTAGTCTCAGTATCTGAAGATGACTTCTGGCTGCCTTCAAAAGAGTGAATCAAAGGAAAGCATCCAGTCCTGATGGAGTACCTAGCCAAGTACAGAAGACCTGTGCTGACCAACTGGTTGGTGTTTTCACAGGTACCTTAAACCTCTAGCTTTGACAGTATGTGGTACCTGCCTGCTTCAAGTAGGATTCTGTCTTACCAGTGCCCAAAGAGAACATTGTAACCTGTCTAAATGACTATCAGCCAGTGGCACATTGATGAAGTGTTTTGAGAGGCTGGTGTTGAAACATATCAGCTCCTGTCTGATTGGAGAATTGGATCTGCTCCAATTTGCCTACCAGAGCAACAGGTCCACGGTAGATGCCATCTCATTGGCTCTTCACTCAATAATGGAACATCTGGGCAGCAAAGTTGCATACATCAGGATGCTCTTTATCGATTACAGCTCAGCATTCAATACCATCATTCCCTCAAAACTAATCAATAAACCCCAGGACCTGAGCCTCAATTGCCCCTTGTGTAGTTGGATTCTGGATTTCCTCTCTTGTAGATTCCTGTCAGTTCAGAATTGGAAAAACATCTCCTCCATAATTTCCATCATCACAGGTGCACCACATGGCTATGAACTTAGCCCCCTGCTCTACTCACTTTACACCTTTAACTGTGTGGCTAAGTACAGCTCCAAAACCATATTCATTTCATTGATAACACCACTGTTGTGGGCTGTATCAAAGACAGTGATGAATCAGCATACCGGAGGGAGATTTAAAATTTGGCTGAGTGGTGTCATAACAATAACATCTCACTCAATATCAGCAAGACCAGGGAACTGATTGCAGACTACAAGAGAGCAAACCAGAGGTCCATGAGCCAATAACCATCAAAGGATCAGAGGTGGAAAGGGTCAGTAACTTTAAATTCCTGGGTGTCACTATCTCAGAAGATCTATCCTGGACACATCATATAAATGTAATTGCAACGAAAGCTCTACTTCCTTAGGAGCCTGGGGAGATTTGGCACGACATCTAAAACTTTGACAAACTTTTATATATGTGTGGTGGAGAGTATAGTCATTGGCTATATCATGGTCTGGTATGGAAATACCAATGCCCTTAAACGGAAAATCCTGCTACAGATAGTGGATTCAGACCGATATATCACTGGTAAAGCTCTCACAATCATTGAGCACATCTACATGAAGCACTGTCCTAGGAAAAGTGCATCCATCATCAAAAGATCCCCACCACCCAGGTCATGCTCTTCTCTCGCTGCTGCCACCAGGTGGAAGGTACAGGTGCCTCAGGACTCACAGCGCCAGGTTCAAGAACAGTCACTACCCCTCAACCAGCACACTCTCGAACAAAAGAGGATAAATGCACTCATCTATTGAGATGTTCCCACAACTAATGTCCCACACTTTAAGGACTCTTTATCTTATTATTTCATGCACTCATTTATATTTGCGTTTGCACAGTTTGCTGTCTTCTATGCCCTTTCACTTCCATTGACCATGTTTACAGTTACTATTCTATACATTTGCTGAGTATGCCCATAGGAAAAAGAATCTCATGGTTGTATATGGGTGACATGTATGTACTCTAATAATAAATTTAACTTTGATCTGCTCAACAATATTAATCCTTGCCTCTTGAATGTGTCTGTGTACCTACTGCACCAATAATGGGTCTTCAAAGTCCTTCAAATTCATGGAAAGTATAAGCCAACCAATACCTGTGCCCTCATCCCACCATCAAGTCCCTGATTATACTCAGCCAGCTCCACTGGGCCGACCACACGAGTCACATGCCAGACATTAGATTCTGAAAATTGATACTCTGCCTCAAGCTGGGTCATGGAAAGAGATTACCAAGCTGAAAGTGTAAAGTATTCAAATATGTGCTCAAAGCCTAGCTGAAAGAATTACACGCGCACTGATTCCTAGGAATTCCTAACCAGTGACCAGTCGAATGGAGAAGCTGTTAGGATGTCATTAAAATCCATGAGTGGAAGCATCAGCAGCATGCAGATGTCCTGTGTTTGTAGACCATCCTACAAACTGCCTATCCAGTGAGCCAGTCTGATATCTCTATTGTATCTGAAAACTTACTTTAATCAGTTCAAATTTAAAAACTGTACTCATAGACTTATTTCAGAATAACACCCATTTGCGATTCTCAGTAGTTTCTATAGCTGGAGTGCTACAGAAATAACTATAAAGGCTGTAACATCACTAGTTATAATGAATGCTACAAACTTCAGAACTTCTGTGCAGCCAATTGGATGAAGAATCTGCAATTGCTTCTTTATGTTCAGAAGACTTGCATGGCAGAATCACATATTTGAATAATTAAATCATTCACTTTGCTTTAGAAGGTATAATGGTCAAAATGATCCATTTTGAACCTAAAATAGATAATAGGAGTTTGTAATCAACACTGAGAATAAAAATTGTCTTGATAAATATGGACAAAACTTAATTCCGAAAATGACTAATTGTGCAACACACACAAAGTGCTGGAGGAACTCAACAGGCCAGGCAGCATCTATGGAAAAAGTGCAGTCGACGTTTTTCGGGCCAAAACTGTGCTTTTTCTTTTAAACATGTGTTGGTTAAACTCCTTTTGTATAAGTTGTAAATCTTTATTCCACTTTTTAAAAATTCTGAATAAATAGCTGAAATCCAAAAATAATCTGGACAAGAAAAATGAAAGCACTTCCTTTTCAAAGCCTCAGAGGCTTTAAAGAAAGAGAAGCAGAATAAAGTGTGTAAAGGTGGTAAGGTAGAAGGGCTAAAGTGTGTGTACTTCAATGCAAGACTCATCAGGAACAAAGGTGATGAACTGAGAGCTTGGATACATACATGGAACTATGATGCAACGGCCATTACAGAGACTTAGCTGGCATCAGCGCAGGAATGGATTTTCAATATTCCTGGATTTCAGTGTTTTAAAAAGGATAGAGAGGGGGGGGAAGGGGAGGAGGGGTGGCATTACTGGTCAGGGATACTATTACAGCTACAGAAAGGGTGGGTAATGTAGCAGGATCCCCTTTTGAGTCAGTATGGGTGGAAGTCAGGAACAGGAAGGGAGCAGTTACTCTATTGGGAGCATTCTATAGGCCGCCTGTAGCAGCAAGGATACCGAGGAGCAGATTGGGAGGCAGATTTTGGAAAGGTACAAAAATAAAAGGGTTGTTATCATGGGTGACTTTAACTTCCCTAATATTGATTAGCACCTAATAAGTTCCAATGGTTTAGATGGGGCAGAGTTTGTTATGTGTGTCCAGGATGAATTCCTGTCACAGTATGTTGACAGACCGACTTGGGGAAATGCAATACTAGCTCCAGTATTAGGTAATGAACTGGGTCAGGTCACAGATCTCTCAGTGGGTGAGCATCTGGGGGACAGTGATCACTGCTCCCTGGCCTTTAGCATTATCATGGAAAAGGAAAGAATCAGAGAGGACAGGAACATTTTTAATTGGTTAAGGGCAAATTATGAGGCTACAAGGCTAGAACTTGCGGGTGAGAATTGGGATGCTGTTTTTGTAGGGAAATGTACAATGGACATGTGGTCGATGTTTAGGGCTCTCTTATGGGATGTTAGGGATAAATTTGTCCTGGTGAGGAAGATAAAGATTGGTAGGGTGAAGGAACCATGGGTGACAAGTGAAGTGGAAAATCTAGTCAGGTGGAAGAAGGCAGCATACATGAGGTTTAAGAAGCAAGGATCGGATAGGTCTATTGAGGAATAGCAAAAAAGGAGCTTAAGAAGGAGCTCAGGGGGCATGAAGGGGGCATGAGAAGGCCTTGGCGAGTAGGGTAAAGGAAAACCCCAAGGCATTCTTCAGTTATGTGAAGAACAAAAGGATGACAGGAGTGAAGGTAGGACCGATTAGAGATAAAGGTGGGAAGATGTGCCTGGAGGCTGTGGAAGTGAGTGAAGTCCTCAATGAATACTTCTCTTCGGTATTCACCAATGAGAGGGAGCTTGATGATGGTGAGGACAGTATGAGTGAGGTTGATGTTCTAGAGCATGTTGATATTAAGGGAGAGGAGGTGTTGGAGTTGTTAAAATACATTAGGATGGATAAGTCCCCAGGGCCTGATGGAATATTCCCCAGGCTGCTCCACGAGGTGACGGAAGAGATTGCTGAGCCTCTGGCTAGGATACTTATGTCCTTGTTGTCCACGGGAATGGTACCGGTGGATTGGAGGGAAGCAAATGTTGTCCCCTTGTTCAAAAAAGGTAGTCGGGATAGTCCGGGTAATTATAGACCAGTGAGCCTTGCGTCTGTGGTGGGAAAGCTGTTGGAAAAGATTCTTGGAGATAGGATCTATGGGCATTTAGAGAATCATGGTCTGATCAGGGACAGTCAGCATGGCTTTGTGAAGGGCAGATTGTGTCTAACAAACCTGATAGAGTTCTTTGAGGATGTGACCAGGCATATAGATGAGGGTATTGAAGTGGATGTGAACTACATGGATTTTAGTAAGGCATTTGACAAGGTTCCACATGGTAGGCTTAATCAGAAAGTCAAAAGGCATGAGATCCAGGGAAGTTTGGCCAGGTGGATTCAGAATTGGCTTGCCTGCAGAAAGCAGAGGGTCATGGTGGAGGGAGTACATTCTGATTGGAGGGTTGTGATTAGTGGTGTCCCACAAGGATCTGTTCTGTGACCTCTACTTTTCGTGACTTTTATTAACGACCTGGATGTGGGGGTAGAAGGAAGGGTTGGCATGTTTTCAGTCAACACATAGGTTGGTGGTGTTGTGGATAGTGTAGAGGATTGTTGAAGATTGCAGAGAGACATTGATAGGATGCAGAGTTGGGCTGAGAGGTGGCAGATGGTGTTCAACCCAGAGAAGTGTGAGGTGGTACACTTTGGAAGGACAATCTGCAAGGCAGAGTACAAAGTAAATGGCAGGATACTTGATAGTGTGGAGGAGCAGAGGGATCTGAGGGTACATGTCCACAGGTCCCTGAAAGTTGCCTCACAGTTAGATAGGGTAGTTAAGAAGGTTTAAGAAGCATTAGCTTTCATAAGTCAAGGGATAGACTTTAAGTGTCACGGGGTAATGATGCAGCTCTATAAAACTCTGGTTAGGCCACACTTGGAGTACTATGTCCAGTTCTTGTCACGTCACTGTAGGAAGGAGTCGAAGCACTGGAAAGGGTACAGAGGAATTTTACCAGGATGTTGCCTGGTTTAGAGAGTATGGATTATGATCAGAGATTAAGGGAGCTAGGGCTTTACTCTTTGGAGAGAAGGAGGATGAGAGGAGACATGATAGAGGTATACAAGATATTAAGAGGAATAGATAGAGTGGACAGCCAGCGCCTCTTCGCCAGGGCACCACTGCTCAATACAAGAGGACATGGCTTTAAGGTGAAGGGAGGGAAGTTCAAGGGGGATACTAGAGGAAGGCTTTTCATTCAGAGAGTGGTTGGTGTGTGGAATGCTCTGCCTGAGTCAGTGCTGGAGGCAGATACACTAGTGAAGTTTAAGAGACTACTAGACAGGTATAAGGAGGAATTTAAGGTTGGGGGTTATATGGGAGGCAGGGTTTAAGGGTCAGCACAACATTGTGGGCTGAAGGGCCTGTACTTTGCTGTACTATTCTATGTTCTATGTTGTTCCTTTTCTGGCTTTTTAACTTTAACAGTAGCTTTGATTTTATCGAATTATTTAGAGATGCAGAGCAGTAGCAGACACTTCCAGGCCAATGAGCCTGCACTGCCCAATTACAGCAATTTAACCAATTAACCTACCTCATTCAACTTTGGGTCACAGAAGGAAACCAGAGTAGGCAGACAAAATCCATGTGGTCGTGGCAGAATTGAACACGGGTGACTGGCACTATAATTGTGTTATGCTAACTGCTATCCCACCATGCCCCACACTTATTCTTGACAAGTTGAAAATCATTGACATTCATCCTTAATCCACTGAGACAACTTTTAGTTAGATAAAAATGTATTTACTTCATGGGAGTTTCCATTATGATGATGTAATCATATATCCATAGCCAATCCTTATCTTGCAATATCAATTGTTATGTTTAATTAGTCATGACTATTTTCCATTTCACTGTTGCTTATGGTAACAGCCTTAACTTTTCACTAAACTCAATACCTGTACTAGCTCGCCCGACTATACTTTGAGACTAACTGTATTTTCATTGAAGGCAAGTGACTGACCTTTTTATGTGGTATCTCAGTTCTGCTCTATCTCCACTGACTGGTTGCTGTTCTGCAGTATATCTTTAAATCTTACTGCTTCCACCACTTCTATGTGTGCCACAGATGTCACACAAACCCAGCTTTACTTTGGCTTTGATTTAATGTTACACAGATTCCCTCTTTGTATTTTCCCCACTGTGAAGCACTTATGCAGGCATTGCTGTGCTGACTCATTGTCTTGGATTTATATATACATATACTCAGTGGCTGCTTTATTAGTTATTCTTGTACACCTGCTCATTAATGCAAATATGTGCATATTTGTCCAATCATGTGGCAGCATCTCAGTGCATAAAACCTTCAAACATGGTCCAGAGGTTCAGTTGTTGTACAAACCAAACATCAGAATGGGAAAGCAAGGTGATCAAAATGAATTTGACCATGGAATGATTTTTGGTGCCAGACTGGGTGATTTGCGTCCAAAGATTCACCCCTCTGACTGAAATACAATGATTCTTTACCTTTGTTCTTATCCTTTGTTTTTGAAATATACACGTTCCTCTCAAATCATGTTGACTTTCTCTCATTTTAAACATCCTTTGGATACTTTGTGGTAGCTGCCAAATTTTTACTTTATACATAATTTGTATTATTTTAAAATCTACAAAATCTATGAATTTTTAAGTGTTTAGTTGAATAAGTAGTGGATTGGTTGGCTCATAATAACTTGTCTGATTTACAATTCTTATAACTTTCTTTTGGAGTAGAAAAATTGAATCTGTATTTATTTTGTATGTATTTCCCCATACCTCTACACAGTAAGTCATGTATGGGACTATAAGTGAACAGTATAATCTATACAAAGATTCCTATTTTAAGAAATCTTGTGCTTTATACAGTATTGCAATAGATTTTGTCATTTTTGCTTTGACATAATTTATTTGTGGTTTCCAGCTTAATTTACTATCTATTACCACTCCTAAAAATTCTGTTTCAGATACCTTATCAAATTCAACATCATTTATTCTAAGTTTACTATATGAGTTTGGTACAGTTATTGTATCTGCAGCTAGATTTCTCCACATGTATGCCTGCATGATGCAATCTTTGGGTGGAGAATTACACGTGCTGCTGCTTTCTGACTCCAGTCATGATTATGCCTGGTCTTGGGTCAAATTCCTTGGCATGTTTCTATCCTATTTTAATAAAATTAGTAACCTTGCAAGCTTGGTAAAATGGGCCTGTCAGTTAAGCCACTGGATAACATTTCCTAAAGTGTGCAGTTTAATATGCAGCGAAGCTGTATTGCCTTGATAAATACTTTAACACAACAATATATTCAATGAATCCTGCTCTTTAGTTCTTATGCTGCAAATGTAACTCATTATTATTTCAAATTGTTCCTTTAGTCAATGAAACATCTTTGGCTTTTACCTGAGCTAACAGATGAAAAAGAGTACAATTTGTTCCACATCCAATCTCTGCTAATAGAATTTTCTTCTTGCATTCTATTATGGTCGTGTCCTATGCTTATACATGTTCAACATGTGTCTCAACGTCTAGTATATTATTTGCACTGAGAAATATCTCAGTTGATTACAAACTTCTTGACAGTCTTTATGCCTGACTTGGGCTGAAATTTTATCCTGTTTCCCAACTAATGATGCTGGTGAAGGGAAGGATTCTCTGAACTATATATATATTGCAGTTCCTTAATTCTCCTGCTATCAGTCAGTCTCTGACTCTCTGAAACCTACCACACAACTGACACTGGTGCCTTTTTGACTACTGCTGACTGAATTAAACCTGTAAGCTTATTGAATTATTGTGACATGTCAGCCATTTTCTTTTCCAGGACTGCAGAATTTTGATCTCTCAGCAATTTTACTTACCTTTGATTTTCAAGGTACAAGTTCGAGAACAACTTGTCTAAATCATGCCTTCCTTCACTAAACACATCAGTTAGGCACCATAACCAAAGCCCTATATACGTGGCAGCTCTGCAATTGGCAGAGGTTGAACAGTGGAAGAATTTGGATTTGCCAGCAATGGATTTGTCTGCTTACATTCCTCATTAAACCAAGGTTGGTCCCCTGAATTGGGAGAGTGTGGGACATGCCAGGCAACAATGTTATGATTGTGGAAAGACAAATGCCAGCTCCATTATTTTTGTTGCTATAAATGGAAGAGTTACCAATAAACTTAATCAATTTAGTGAAGGCTTGTTGATGAAGCAGCAGAAGGTGTTTGGAAATGATAACAATGCAAATGCCAGGAACCTGAAATATAAATTAATGAATGTTGTATGATTGGACTCTGGCATGGTGCCAGAGGACTGGGAAATTGCAGATGTCGCTCCACTCTTTAAGAAAGGAGGAAGGCATCAGAAATGAAATTATAGACTAGTTAACCTGATCTCAGTAGTTGGGAAGATACTGGAGTCAATTGTTGAGGGTGAGGTACTTAGTGACATGGGAAAAGACAGGCCAAAGTCAGCATGGTTTCCTTAAGGAAAACAATTGCCTGACAAACCAGTTGGAATTCTTTGAGAGGAAATTAAAATAGAAATGCAGATAAATTTATTCAGCCAGTGGCTGGTGAATTTTTGGAAATTGTTACCAAAGACAGTTGTGCAGGCCAGGTCATTGGGTGTAGTTAAGGCAAGAGTAATAGGTTTTTGATTGGACAAGGTACCAAAGGTTATGAGGAGAAGGTGGGGAGTGGCGCTGAGGAGGGGAAATATGACCAGCCATGATTGAATGATGGAGCAGACTCTATGGGCCAAATTGCCTAATTCTCCTCCTATGTCTTAAGGCATTATGGTCTTCCGACTGAGCCAGGGCACTATCCTCAGGACCTTCCTGGGACTGAGATGACTGATATCCAATACTCATGATTGTAGATGTAATTCCAACCACTGGAGGTTATCCCCATGATCCCCACTGACATTAATTTTAGAAAAATATTGATCCCATGGAAAACAGATGGTGTCTTGAGGTCACCTCATTCTCACCCAACTTCTGAAATCCATCTGTAGCCCAATTTTCATGAAGTTGTTTTCTGTTGTTGAGCTGAATGTGCATGGTAATTGATCATCATATTATTGATGAGTGTGCAGTTGGTTTTATAATTCCGTTCTAATTTGGTTATTATTTTACCTTTCAACACAACTATGCACATGTAACTCTTGAGATAATTGCAAGGTCTTCTGACTCGAATGTAAACCTTGTCTTCCCTTTCTCCTGGGAAAGGAACTGAAAGATAATTTGATGTGATTTGACATTTCAAGTACTCAGAAAAGAAAATGTTATCTGGTTTCATGGGAAGATCAAGTGTCAGGCAACGACCATGTCCAACCAGAATACCCCTGATGCTTAACAACAGTACCTTCCCCAAGTCCTCCAAAGTCGACATGATCTGAAGCCCTTTTCCCTGCACCAACTCCTCAGCAATCTATTAAACTGTATAGAGTGGGGGGTGGGGAAAAACATTGACCATAAGCTTAACTAGACATATCACATAAATACTCTGTTACGAACAGCAGGACAGAAGCTCAGAACTTTGAATCAAATGACTCACCTCCCATCAATTCTCCAAAGTCTTTCCACAAACTGCAAGGCAGAAATCCGAAAGTGATGGGATAAACTCCTCATGCTATGATGCATTTCGCAGCAGTGATAGAGTTTGGATTACACTACAGCAACTAGGAAACTTAAATTCAAGTAACTGAATAGCTCTGGAATGAAAATGAGTTCTTTATCCACTGATATAAACATTTATTCTCTCTGCCTTCAGAGCACTAGGACTATATTGTGTACCATTGGCAAAATGCACTGTAGCTACTTGCCTAGAATTTATAGTACCACCTCTCAAACCTACAAACCTTAACACAAAGAAGGACAAAGGCAATAGGGACATTGGAATGCTATCAGTTCAAACACACTACCATTTTGACTTGTTAATGCATTGCTGTTCTTTTATGACCAAATCTGACTCGAAATAGCATGAGTCTGCCATCACCAGGAAAAGCTATGATTAAAAATGGTTCACCACAACCATATCTAAGGCAACAAGGAGTGGATAATAACTGCTCAATAGCAACCAAATAATTGCTAAAATATAAGCCACCAATGGATCACTTCTGATGTGCCCTCTGGTGTGTGAGGTGTTTCTAGCTCGGACACAGTACTCATAATCCCACGTTTAGTTTCATCAGAGCTGGAAAAGTGACATTTTGTCCCCTCAGTCACATCTTGATTTACATTGCAAATGTTTAGGATCCAAGAACCAAACCCCACGATGCCATCTGTGTTAGAGGAACTCAATAACTGAACAGACAGAATGGGAATTGACAGAAAGATTGTTCTACAGCAGGAGGTCCCAAGCTTTTTTTATGCCATGGACCAATACCTTTAAGCCAGGGGTCCATGGACCCCAGGTTGGGGCCCCTTTTCTAAGGTGACTCTAAGCTAAAAGTTATGCAAGATGGTGCATCTATAAAAAGACGACAAAATAGCTTTGGGTGAAAATTCTTGTAGTAGATAGTTTCATAAAGTGCTGACAGGGTTATAGAAAAAGGCTATGTAGACAGCACAGGATAGAGGACTGGTCTCGAGGACAACAGAAACACAGTGCGAGAATGTGGTAGATGTATTAAGGTTAAGATTAATTAGGTTAGAATGTTGCAAAGAGGAGCGCTCAAAAGAAGGGATCACTATTCATCAATAGCTTAACTGGACCAGTCATGTAAAAATGACAGTCATATGAAGAGGTCTGAAGCTACTGAGTAACTCATCTCGTAACGCTCTAATGTATTTCCACCATGCATGAGGCATAAGTCATGAATGGGGTGGAATGCACTTGCTTGGGTGAGTGCAACTAACAGTCAAGAAGCACAACTTCTTCCTGGTCAAAGGTGTCCATTAGATTGGAGTACAGCAGTTGCAGAAACTCCTGCCTATCCTGATTAGTGAACTCCTTATGAACATTGTGTGTCTCCACTTCATTGTGTTCACTTGTGTATTCATTTACAACAGTGTTGTGTTTGTACTTCACTCTACTTTCTCCTCAAGGTGTTGTTACCCGCTCAGCTCTTCAGCACTGAAAGGCACACTTCTAAAAACTACCTTCACCTTTTTCATCTGAGCATTAATTCTTCTTATCTTATCCTATGACTTCCATCTTACTAACTTAATGAATTTTATACGGCTGCACTGCTATAACACCCTATATCATGCCCTCAGATTTTCTTGCGCCCTTAGTAATTTCAATTCCTCCTCAAGCTTAGAGACCCTGGGCCATGAACTGAGTTTGGAGAATTACAAAAGTTGTGATGGCACCAGGGTACCTGAAGCATCTTGAACAAGAAGAAGAAAGCCCTTAACTCCAAGTGGAGTCATCGGGACGCTGTCATGACAGCATTTTTTTTTTTTAGCAGGCTTTCTTCTTTTTACAAGGCCGAGTTACTAGCTCGACACTCAACCCAGCACGGATGGAAAGCATGCAAGAGAACCGGCTGGATTCAAACACGGGAGCCTTCGCTCCGAAGTCCAGGCTGATGCCACTACACCATCAGCCAGCTTGGGAGTCCCTGAAATTTCATAGAAATAGTTGTCTTGTTTTCGACATTCCATCAGTTTCTTCAAAGAAAATTCTTTCAATTTAATTGATTTATTTCTTAAATATTTACCATTGCCTCTTGATTTAGGCATCTAGTACCTCATTCCACTGTTGAGTCCCAGGTCCATTGTAATTCTGTATAGCAGGCTACTGCACTCAGCCACTGCTTCATCCTTTGGTTAGCTGTTACAAGTATTTTCTATGACAGAACAGTGCTAAAGATTGGCTCCAGCATTTAAAGCACAACTGCCCAAATGAAAGCTATGAATTAAATGCCAATTTATTTTTCTATGATTTATTTACATGCATATTTTAAGTACAGATTAATTTTCAACATATTTTTAAACATAGTCGAGCAAAGAAATATACTTTATTTTACTTCCCTATTTTAGTTATAGGCACATCTTCATCATTTACTTAATTTTCCCAAAAATTAAACACAAATAAAAGAAGATTGAATTGGGGTCAACAAGTACACATTAAGGCTTTTGTGTTTATTTTTTGTTCTTTTTTTCTCCCCGTGGCATCTTTCTGTCTTCCTGTTTTGACTCACTTTCCTGAATAACAACATATACCTCTTGCTGATCTTTCTGTTTTGGGGCCATTTTCTTCAGTAAGTATGTTCTCTAGGCCCAGAAATAGGCTTAATTTCCTTTGGAGCTGACAATGGAACAAATCCATGACTTTCACGATGACTTTATCAGCACTGGTCTCCTGAGTCTTTTTTTTTTTGATCATTTTTTTTCTCTCTGATTTCCTCAGCTGCTTTTTATTATTTCTCAGGGAATGTATTGTAAATAAAACTAAATGGAAATAAGTATAGATACATATACAGTGTATGTATTTTATTTTGGTATTGATTAATATTTTTTTAAAGTCTGGCACTAGCCCTCGAGTCCACTGTCCATTCCTGGGTGTATTTGATCTGAGTGGCAAATCATCACTTGAGACATATTATTCAACAAGGATTCATATTACTTACAGCAATGAAATAAACTGCTGCACTCAGCTTCAATGTTAGCATCTTCTCCTTTCACTTTAATAATTGACAATGTCATTCAGCCCATCATATTTCAGAAAACAGGAAATTTTCCATCCATGTTTTTCAGCAATATAAATCACAATAGGTCAGTTTTTTTTTGCTTTAACTGGTAAACAAATAGCACCACCACTTGGTCAATTTCAAAACACCCGTGCAATTTAGCAGGACTTTGCTTTATAAGTGACTGCTAGAAAGGCTTTGGATGGCACAATGGCTCTGAATGTCATTTGTTAACAGAGCTAGCAAATACAATTCTACTTATTCAAACAAATGAAAGGATTATTAACAAAGAACATAGCACGTCAACAAAGAAATTTCCTTTTAATTGAACGTCAGATCGGTATTGAAAGTAACGTAGAATGATGGAAAGAATATCTGGAGAAAGAACCAAAAAGGAAAAACATTTCTTAAATGTGCTGTTGGTCAACTAGTATTAAAATATTTACTTTCCAGGGCCCAAGTGGCTTACTACTAACCTTAGCTTTCTACTGAGGCAGCATGACAGAGTTGTTTGTGACAAATTTCAACTTCTAACAAATATTCCTTGCTCAGTATCTTTTTGTAAACAAGAACCAGTCTTCAGTTCTTAAATTAAATTGCAAGCAGTAATCAGCTTGAAGTTAGAAGGACATCTGAGTTGGTTGCTAAGAGGTTTACAAAGTGACCATGGAACTTCATGTCTGCATTAGCCTAACACAAGAAATTGGTTTATGTAACTTAACACAAACATGGTCACTGGTATCAATGGTAGGGATATCTGTATACTCAAACAGTC
This sequence comes from Hypanus sabinus, assembly GCF_030144855.1. Taxonomy (NCBI): domain Eukaryota; kingdom Metazoa; phylum Chordata; class Chondrichthyes; order Myliobatiformes; family Dasyatidae; genus Hypanus; species Hypanus sabinus. The sequence continues at coordinate 167,863,275 of NC_082706.1, forward strand.
ATCCTTCACAGCATTAATTTAAGGTGTCTGAAATCCCTGACCCCAGGAGCTTTAGACCATCTATGAGAATTACTTTGTCCCAGCAAAGATATTTGGAAAACACTGCATGCTGATAATGTCATCTAGTAGCAGGTCAAGCAGCATCCATGTAAAAGAGTAAACAGTCAACATTTCCTCGACTGTATATTCTCTTCCTAGATGCTGCCTGCTGAGTTCATCCAGCATCTTGTGTGTGTTGCTTTAAATATCAGAAGGCCATAGGGATTGTTAGGATTAACAAGAAGAATGATAGAAAGATGGGGTGATTGAAAAGAACTAGAATTCATTCTTCAACCTTTGCTTTCTGCGACAAATGACTCATTTGTCTGCAATTTGTTGGCATGTTTCTGTTGTAAGAATTGCACCTGTATTTGGAAATCCTTTGTAGTTTATAAATCTTCTGTAATTTGAAAATCTTTTTATAAATCAGAAACCATCTGAGAGTTTTAAATGTGTGTTAAGAACTATTTGTCTAAATTTAAACATGTATCATAAAAAATAAAATAACCTACATTTAAGTTTGTTTATGAGCTGGAAATATCTCCTCTTTGGTAGGGAGTGGAGCCATCACTCAAACAAAGGATGTTGGCACCTAGAACTCACCATAGAGATTGGATAGGGAAGTAACTTAGTTTCCGAAGAGTAGTGGATACAGTATTATCTCCCTACAGTGAAGGTACTCAGAGATATCTATATTGGATAGGGTTTAAAAATCTGCTTTTGAGTTTAGATCTTTGCAAACAGAGAACTCAATACCATCAGAAAAGAATGAACCACCCCATTCATAACACAAGTGAAGAAAAGACGTATTTTCAATGGCAGGAAGATTGGCAGGCAATAATTAAGACTTACTATGTTGTTATAAGTTTACATGGACTGGAATAAACAAGTCCTATTTTCCAAACTAAGCCTATTCTGTATGCATTATGCAAGGATAAGTAATCATTTGAGCAGATGACCAGACGAGATGCACAAGTTAAACAGTTACATACTAAGCTTTGAAATTAATTGAATGAGTGTGTTTTTCAAAAAGTGCAGATAAATTTACATATAATAAATGTTAAATACTGTTAGCATTACCATTAGCTGTACGACAAAATCTGGCCCATTGATGCCAAAATATCATGGAGTAATTTCTAAGTGCAGCAGCGATATATTGAACAATGTGCACCTTCCATATAATTAGAGCTGTTTGCAGAATACATGCGAGAAATTTGAGAGGTTTGGACTATTAGTGCATATGCTTACTATCCAAGAACTCCTTACTGCTAATTTCTCTGTCCAGATCTCTCTTCGAGAGATCGAGGAGTGAACTTACAAATTAGCAAATAGCAAGTAGGAATGAAGCTACAAACTACCACAAACTAAACTATTGAAAGGCTACTCTCCAATAAATGCCTCTAGAACAGAATCATACAACTCTGGAAATATTCAACGGCTCAATTAGTATTTATGAAAAGATAAACAGAGTTTAATTTTAATGTTGAAAAAATGTCACTAACTGTAAGCATTAACTCTTTTTTCTACCCTGATCTGCTAAATGGTGTCAGCAGCTCTGTTTTTATTTCATATTTTCAATAACTATTTATTCCTGCTCTCTTAGCTTTACGTGGGAATCACTCCCTCCATGATTTACTTGTCCATTCATCCCTCCCCACTAATCTCCCTCCTGGCACATGTCTCTGTAAGCAACAGAAATCCTACTCCTGCCCATTCACCTCCTCTCATATCTCCATTCAGTCTTTCCAGCTGAGGCAATACTTTACCTGCAAATCTTTTGGGTCGTCAATTGCATTCACTGCTCCCATGCACCCTCCTCTACATTGGTGAGACCTGACATAAGTCGAGGAATCACTTTGTCGAGCACCTCTGCTCCATCGGCCAATAGTGGAAATTCCCAGTGGCCAACCATTTTACTTCCTATCCCCATTCCCATTTCAACATGTCAGTCCATGGCCTCCTCTTCTGCCAAGATGAGGCTATTCTCAGGGCGCAGAAGCAACACCTCATATTCGATAGATCAATAGTTCCATTTAATGTATACAATATACATGCTGAAATTTTTATTCTTTGCCAACATCTATGAGAACAGAAGACTGACAGAAAGAATAAATGACAGTAAAAATGTTATATCCACAAACATCACTCCCCCTCTCCCATGCACAAGCAACAGCAAAGCAACGACCCTCCTCCATCCACTCCACAAAAGAAGCACCTGCACCCTTCACTCACCAAGCAAGCAATAGCAAAGCCCCCCAGGAAATACCACGATTGGCAGAACAACAAAAACTAATCATTCACCCGACAATTCAACATAACAGAGGCTCTCTCTTTACCCAACAAAGGGAAAGAGAGGTGTCACTTTTCACAGTGAGAGGGGCGATATAACAAAAACAACTTGCTGATTTTGGGTATTCCATCTAGGCAGCCTCCCACCTGATGGCATGAACATCAACTTCTCCTTCTGGTATTTTTTCTCTTCTCTTTCTTTCCCTCTTCTTTTATTCCTCACTTTAGATTTTTACTTCTTCTCTTCAACTGCCTATCTCTTTCCCCTGGTATCCCTCCTTCTTCCCTTTCTCCCATGGTCCATTCTGTGCTCCTTATCTGATTCATTCTTTTCCCGTCCTTTGCACATTTCCCACCTACCTGGTTTCATCTATCACCTTCTGGCTTGACCTGCTTTTTTTGGCCCCACCTTTTTAATCTGGCTTCTTCCCCCTTTCTTTCCAGTCCTGAAGAAGGGACTCAGCCTGAAACATCGGCCATTTATTTATCTTCATAGATGCTGCCTGACCTACTGATTTCCTCCAGCAGTTTGTGTGTGTTACTCTGAATTTCTAGATTTGCAGAATCTCTTGTGTTTATATTAACTACAGTATTTTGTTTTTTTCTTCAGGTACCACCTTGGCTCCCAGTGACCAGACTGAGTATATTGAATTTCAGATTATAAGAAAATACACTAGTAAAAATTAGCAACCAAAACATGGTCCATGGAAACAATTCCCCTTAGAAAAACAGGAAATAATATTTCCAGAATCCTAAAATTTGACTGATGAAGACTTTACTTTGTGATAAAAAAAAGCCTTAAAAAGGCAGTTATTTAAAAAAAAAGCAGTTTCTAATATTTTTATGTGACTGGTGGTATGATCAATCATTAACGTATTAAAAGTGCAACAACAATACAAAATCTGATCAAGAAATTCCATTTGTAAATCGAAATGGCACTGTTTAAACTAGGCTGGTGACTCGTTAATGCATATTTACACTGCCATGGGAGATCCACTTCACCCCAATCATTTGCAAGTCCCACATTCACAATGCTGAAAATGTAATTCAGGAATAACAGGATGTTCCTTAAAATGAAACTCTTCTCAGTAGACTTAAAACTTAGGTTTGTTTTGTATCTCCATTCTAATGCATACAGAATTTCAAACATGTGATTAATGACTTTCCCACTCACAGCTCCAGTGATATTTCTTTTTAGTTCAAAGCTTTTCAATTTGCATTTATTTGGTAAAGTGCAGGAATTTAGTTCCAGAGGTTCTTCACATCAAAAAACTCTGAATTCATAGAGGAAATTACAGTGTAATCTCATATACTGTAAATATCTGTACAGTACCACCTTATTTTATACTACTTTGTTTGTTTAACACAAATGAAAGAAAGCAAGCAGTATTAAAATGCATATGCTCCTTACATGTTATTTCCACTGTATTAATAAAAACTGGTTGGAAGCTGATTTCTTTTAATGGAAAGGATAAAATCAAGTAGATTTCATTAATCAACTGTACTGATTCATAATGGTGTTGTATGTGTGATCATGTATATTTATTGAGGTGTGAATGTTAACTATAATCTAACCAAGGTTACTCTTTGGGTTCAAGTTTCTGACTGTGCCTGAAAGCAAAAACTCTGACACTACAGAATTTGTAGGGATAGCTGTGAAAGCAACAGCATGTATGTGTGTGTTGAACTCTTGTAATGCACTCAGCAAGCAGGAAGTTAAATGAATGAAAATACTGAGGCTACGGAAAAATTTCAGATGACCCTGAAAAGGTCTTTCATATTTTGTAATGTATTTTAAATTAATAAAATGGGTTTTTTTTATATTTTATGGCTGAACTACAATCAAATTGGATAACATGAGCAAAATGCAGGTAATGTGCTGTTTAATAAGACACAAATGGATCCAATAGCAGGTAGGAAGGGCAACCAAAGCTTGGTCTTTATCAGAAGTGCCAACCAATTTGGATGAATTGGTCAAGCTTCTTGTGTCCCTTTTATTACAGTGTGGTGAACTATGTGACTCGCGACACGGCCGGTAAGTCGGAGGTTCCATTTGGCCTCTGGGTCGCAGTCCACAGACACCCGGGCGGGTTGTGTAGCGACATTGGTGGTGCAAGGCACAGAATATCGGGACTTTGAGCTGCTGGTCATGCCTAATCTGTGCGCACCTGTGCTATTGGGGCTGGACTTCCAGAGCCATCTCGAAAGTGTGACTATGATATATGACGGGCCCCTCCCACCACTCACTGTCCGGAATCCTCAGTTTCGTGGGACTTCTTCACATACCCCGCTACTGACCACACACACACACGCACACACACATCCCATCCAGCACCAGGCCGACAGCTGCGCTACCGACACTTGCAACCTCTCCACTCTCAAGGTCCCTCCCCCACCGCTGTTCGCCAACCTGACCCCCGACTGTAAACCTGTGGCAACCAAAAGCAGGAGGTACAGCGCGGGGGACAGGGCCTTCATTCAGTCGGAGGTGCAGCGGCTGCTCAGGGAGGGGATCATTGAGCCAAGCTCAAGCCCTTGGAGGGCCCAGGTAGTTGTTGTTCGGACTAGGCAGAAAGATAGGATGGTGGTGGACTATAGTCAAACCATCAATAGGTTTACGCAGCTTGACGCATACCCCCTACCCCGCATCGCGGATATGGTCAACCAGATTGCTCAGTATAAGGTGTACTCGACAATAGATCTGAAATCCGCTTATCACCAGCTCCCCATCTGCCCAGAGGACCGCCCCTACACCGCCTTCGAGGCGGGCGGCAGGCTCTATCACTTCCTGCGCGTCCCTTTCGGTGTCACGAATGGTGTCTCTGTCTTCCAGAGGGAAATGGACCGGATGGTGGACCAGTACCAACTGCAGGCCACATTTCCCTATCTGGATAACATCACCATCTGTGGTCACGACAGGCCAGATCACGACGCCAACCTCCAACGATTTCTCCAAGTGGCCGCTGCTCTGAACCTTACTTATAACAGGGACAAGTGTGTGTTTGGTGCCACCCGCCTTGCTATACTTGGGTATGTCGTGGAAAACGGGGTTATTGGCCCTGATCCCGAACGTATGCGCCCCCTGTTAGAGTTCCCTCTTCCCACCACTCTCAAGGCCCTCAGACGGTGCCTGGGTTTTTTTTCCTATTACGCCCAATGGGTCCCCCATTACGCAGACAAGGCTCGCCCCCTGGTCAAGTCTACCTCGTTTCCTCTCTCTGCTGAGGCCTGCGCGGCCTTCAACTGCATTAAAGCGGACATTGCCAAAGCTACGATGCATGCAGTGGACGAGACCACTCCCTTCCAAGTGGAGTGTGATGCCTCCGATTTCGCTCTGGCTGCTACCCTCAATCAGGAAGGCAGACCAGTAGCATTCTTTTCTCGCACCCTCCAAGGCTCCGAAATTCGGCACTCCGCGGTGGAGAAAGAAGCCCAGGCCATAGTGGAGGCTGTTAGGCACTGGAGGCACTATCTTGCTGGCAAAAGGTTCACCGTGCTGACCGACCAGTGCTCGGTTGCATTCCTGTTCAGCAACCAACAGCGGGGCAAGATCAAAAATGATAAGATTTTGCGGTGGAGGATAGAACTCTCCACCTACACCTATGATATCCTGTACCAGCCTGGCAGACTCAATGAGCCCCCTGATGCCCTATCCCGGGGAACATGTGCTAGCACACAGCTCGACCAGCTGTACGCCCTTCATGCACAACTTTGCCATCCAGGGGTCACCCGATTTTACCATTTTGTGAAAGCTTGGAACCTGCCATACTCCCTGGAGGACATCAGGACGATGACCAGGGACTGCCAAGTTTGCGCCGAGTGCAAACCGCAGATCTCCTTTATACAGGGGCCTGTGGAAGGAGCCAAAGGAGCAGTCAGCAGGGGCGTGTCCCGACAGGCACATAGTTCACCACATACAGTGCTCATCCTCAGCACTATTGTTTATCATGTAACATGAGGCAAGGCATTTTTGTTTATTGGGGCTTTTAAAAGTCCAGAATCTGCCGAGAATTCAAAATATCACTACTCTGAGAGCTTTCCTACAGAATTCTCCATTGCTCTGTACAACCTGAAAGCAGAAAGCACCAATGTGGAATATTTACTATACACTTTTTGCGCCAAAACAGACAACAGGCATAATTACATGTTACTGATGCTCTAAAGGAAGAGTCTAAGATCCAAGGCACTGGTGGAGTACATTATCCAAACAAAGAACAGAATACTGTAGTGTATTCCACAAGTGCACTGGATGTTAAACTCAGAATCAAATCCTCAATATGCTATTTGTCTTGTTGTTAGTAGTTATGGAAGTGCTTAATTAATGATCATGTCATAAAGGGGGCATCATTATGCAGAACTTCCAGTTAAGGAAGCAAGAGACAAGAGGAAATATCAAATAAAGAAGTGTTTCTCCTATTTATTTAGCACGTTTTAAAGATGTTTAAAATTAATTTTACCCATGAACTTGACTTCCTTCTCTATACCTAGTGACTGATTCATGTTCCTTTGTTCACTCATACTGGTCTTGTGATTTTTACTTGCTCCCATCACTGCGACTGTCTGTTCTCATATTAGCCATAAGTACCAACAGGGTAATTTACTTTGTGATTACTGTTTACTGTAAGTTCTAAATTTCTGCAAAGGTTTCATTATGGTTGAAGCTGCTCTTTGAGGATTTGCTTTTTAACTCACCTTGATTAAGAATAGATGTGAATCTTAAAAATGAAAGTCATGAAAATTCCTAGAATCTCAGAATAGTTAGTGTGCAGAAGGAGGACACAAAGGAGGTAAGGATAGAGATACACAATTTTCTAAAGGTAGATTTAATATCCTTATGATGGAGAGGAAATTAGAAGCTTGACTTAGATTTAGACAGGGCAATGAAAGACAATTTAGATTCTGCTCTCATTTAGTTCATTAGCCGAGATCTGTGATTGTAGTTTTTCAAAGGGAAAATAGAAAGCAGAAGACCTCAGACCTCATTTAATTTAGTCCTAGACTGCCTGTAGTTTTATTACCTCAGCAGTTTCTATATCGTGTGCAAAATCTGTTTTATTTTCACTAGTCAAAAATCAATTTTAAAAGTCATATAAATATCCATAATGAATCAGATAATAGTTGTAGATTACAAATCAAATTTACGTATTTGTAGCAAGAATTACTTCCAAACTAAACCAGAAACAAAAGTAATTTCTCCTTCTAAAGTAAGTTGTATATTCCAGTCTTTATATGTTTTATACTTTAATAAGAATATACATCTCTTTGCAAGGAAAATCCTTAAAACTCAATGATATTTGAGTACGTTACCAGGTTTCAGAAACCACATGGACATAGCTGCTTTAAGAACATAAGCAACAGCAGGATGAAACAACTTGATAATTAGTGCTTAGTCCATGGTTCAATGAAACCATTGCTAATGTTTCATTTTGGTGCTACTATCCTTACAAACGTATCTGTTGGTTCCCTTCACAATTAAAAATCCATCAACTCTTTAGGTGGAGAATTTCAAGATTCACTCCAGAAAAAACATCTTGTCTTGTCAGTCCTGCATGGGTGGCCCTTTATCATGAGACTATCATCATTAGCATTATGCATCGTTTCATATGACATGGGTGATCATGGTCTTCCATTTGTCTTTATTCTGAGAAGTTCTAAGAAGCTTTTCAAAACTTATGCCTGTCCATCTCTTGATGTAATTCACAAATGCCATGAGCTGTTGAGCATGAATTTTTCTTCCATCACTGCAAGATGTTCGAGTTTCTCCTTCCTCAGTACATGACCCAGAAATTCTAGCTGCCATTTTGTGATGGATGATATCAGATCTCATTTTATTCCCACTTTACACAATACCTCCTCGTTTGTTACTCAGTCCTTCCACGATATTTCCATTACTCTTCTCAAAAACTACATTTCTGCAGCTTTGAGTCTTTCCTCATTTTGCTTTGATATTGCACAACATTCGCTTTTTTGTTAGTGCAAAATGAATGCAACACCACCACACTCTTGAGCTTCGTACCCATAGAAAGAAATTATGTTATTCTTCAGCATCTTGCTCAAACACTCGAATTTGTATTTAGCTATTCCAATCCTCCTCCTAATTTCAACATCAGTCCTACTGTCAGATGTTATTGAGATCCCCAAGTAATCGAACTTCTAATAGAATTAGGGGACATGGCCTCAAGATTCGGGAAAGCCGATTTAGGACAGACAGAGATGAGGAGGAACTGCTTTTCCCAGAGGGTGGTGAATCAGTGGAGGCTACCTCAGTAAATATATTTAAGACAAGATTGGATAGACTTTTGCATAGTAGGGGGATTAATGGTTATGTGGAAAAGGCAAGTAGGTGGAGATGAGGTCATGGCCAGATCAGCCATGGTCTTATTGAATGGCAGAGTAGGCTCGATGGGCCTGTTGGCCTACTCCTGCTCCTATTTCTTTTGTTCTTATGTTTCATGTTTACCCACTTTCAGTTTGCATTTCTTTCTACTTTATGACAACCATACATTTAGTCTACATGCAGTTGATGATCAGTCCTCTGTTTGCACTTTCTTCAATGATGTTATCTAGTATTTCTTGGAGCTTCTTTTTAGAAGTAGCTATCAGCACTGTGTCATCAGCACTTGAGACTATAGCCCAAGAAAATAGACACCCTCTACTTGGGGAAACATTATCCCTGTCCAGCCTTCAGGAATTGTGTAGGTTTCAAATATGATTATTTCTTTGAAACAATTCTCCCCATGCATTCAGAATTAGAATCTGAATTTGAATTAAAATCATGCTTATTGTCACTGTCTTATATAACATAAAATTTATGTTGCTGAAGCAGTACGGTGAAATTACTAAATATGCAAAGTAAATAGAACAAAGAAAAGGAACAATGAGGTAGCGTTCATCCATTTATTTATTTAGAGATACACTGCGGAATAAGCCCTTCTCACTCTTCGAGCCACACAGGCCCAGTAGCCCAATTCAACCCTAGCCTAATCATGGGACAATTTACAGCGACCAACTAACCAAACAGCCGTGACATTGGGAGAAAGCAGAACACACGGAGAAAGCTCACACATTCCATGGGGAGGACGTACAGACTCAGTACAGATGATGTCCTAATTCAACTCTGAACTCCAATGCCCTGAGCTGTAATAGCATCACGCTAACCACTATGCTACTATGGCACCCCATAGACAACACTGAAATCTGACTGCAGAGGGGAAGATGCTGTTTCTGAATCACTGAGTGTGGGGCTTCAGGCTTTTGTATCCTTTTGTTCCCTGATGGTAGTAATGAGAAGAGGACATGTCCTGGTGTTAAAGGATCTTTGATGATAGATGCTGCCTTCTTCACACAACGCCTCTTGAAGAGGTCTTTGCTGGCGGGTTGGCTGTGCCCATGCTGGGCCTACAACGCTCTACATCTCTTGTGATCCTGTGCATTGGAACCTCCATACCAAGCTGTGATTCAATCAGTCAGAGTACTCTCCACCCACATCTACAGAAATTTGCGGAAGTCTTTGGTGACATAGCAAATCCCCTCACAAACAGTGAAGTAGAACTGTTGGCATGCTTCTTTCAGGATTGCATCAATGTGTTGGACCAAGGGTAGATCCTCTGAGACGTTGACATTCAACAACTGCTCATCCTTTCCACTGCTAACCCTTCAATGAGGATTGACGTGTGTTCTCCCGACTCGCCCTTTCTGAAATCCACCATCAGTTCCTTGGTCGTGCAAACACTGAGGGCAAGTTTTTTGTTGCAACAACACTCAAGTAGCCAATCTTTCTCATTTTCACCAACTCAGATTTTACCTCCATCCAACGAGACCTTTACTGCCTTCTGCTTTCACACTGGTGAATTTAGAACTCACCATTTTCTAGAAATCGTTAAGGCAGCTTTAAGCTTTAAGGTTAGTCTTAAAGTGGATTTGAGTGCAGTCCCACTGTTGTGTACACTGAACATTTAGCTTGTAAGACATACTTTTAGCAAGACAAAAGTAGTTTTTAGCAAGACAACATCAAACAGATCAAAGTCTCTAATTTGTTTATCACTAAAGAATTATAGTTTTTTATTGTTTCCCCAGTGGCACTTTACATGATCTGGGGATAAGACTTGCCACTTTAATAACAGATCTATAGAGTTCTGGAGTGGGAGTGGGGTTGGGTCAGAGTGGGAGTGGAAAAGGAGGTGAGTCGGGGCAGACAGGAGATGAATAACATTTGGCAGCAGTCTATGAACTTAATGTGGAGCTTAAGGAGCAATTCTCAATTTCTATTGCAGTGAAGCAAGGTGTTGGGAACATCCACATAATTAACGACCTTACATCTAGTGCATGTCTGTGAACCACCCTTCATAAAGATATCACACCTCGAAGTGTCACACCTCAGAAGTATCACACATGGAAAGCATCACACCTCACAAGTGTCATGATCAGATATCACTTTCTATTAAATTAACTGTGTTGATTAGCTCAAGTACTTAATTGACTAAATGTGAAGTAATTGCAAATTAGTTCAGTTCACCAGATCAATAGGAACACTCTCAATTAGCAGTGAGAAAGCACCACAAAATCACAAAACAGATTTTGTGGTGCTTCATCATTGCTAATTGAAGAGATTTGTAGAATTTTCTGTCACGGTGTAAGCCTTGCATTGTGACTGTTGTGTTGTCAATGACCAACACCTCAAACAAGTGGGCCCTTATCAAGGATTGGGCTTGGTTCGACTACTAGGACCTGTGTTCTAGCATTTGCATACGGTGCTTAGCCTTTCCTATACCTGACTTACTTTTAACATGTCCCTTTGATTTTATTTTCTCTCTCTCTCATGTCCTCAGAAACATAACAATTCTGTACCTTCACCATCAGCTTATCATCAAGAAAACAGTGACTTCATCCTATCAGAGATATTCCCGTTACCCTATCGATCCCTCTCCACTCTCTCTCTACAATTCAAAACTAATTTACTTTCTCTGTTTCCCTGTTCCAAAAGTAGTCTATAAGCTGAAATGTTAACTCTTTCTTTCTGTAGACGCTATTCAAAACACTATTTCCATTTTTTTCCTGTTTTCATTTCAAATTTGCAGTATCTCCAGTTTTTTTTATTTTTCATTTGCATTTTTGTTAGTTATAGCCAATTAAACTTCTGAACATCCTCCTCTTTTCTGCATGTTATTTTTTTCTCTCTATCCACTTCAGAATAAACATATTCTTAGAGGATATTTTACCCACATGCTATCGGTCAGCCTGAAACCAGAATAGAAAAGTTAAGTCCTTCCTTATTGTTTTTATTGAGAATCTTTGACAAGATTTTGCTTTTTCTAACAGCACCTTGTTGTGACTTTGATGTTGGATACTAACCCAACACTTCCAGAAGCCAATTTATTGAAAACATAAAATTGCACTTCAGTGATTCCCTTTGATTACCTGAGGTCATTTTATAGAGGGAACATGTGAGTTTTCAGATTGTTAAACAACACAAGAACATATATGCTCCATTATTTTTTAGAGAAGCCCACTCTTTTAACGGAGAGCTTTACAAAAAGTTTTTTCGAGAACTCATGCCACATGCAATGTTTGGATATGGAGAAGTACTATCTATGACTGTATTCTTCTTAAATGGAACCTAATTAGGCTATTCTCTCTACTGAAAAGTAGAAGAGATGAAGAATGCTTCATGATTAACATGCATGTCTCAATGCTGCTCACCCAATCTGGAACATCTAGCAGTCAGATGTCATCTGTTTTACCTGCCAAGGAGGTTTTCCACCAACACCCTGGTAGTGGTGTACATTCTACCCCTGGCCAAAGTCAGGCAGGCACCGGAGGAGCTGTGCAACATGATTAGCAGCCTTGAGCAACGCACCCTGATCCCTTCCCTATCAACCAGGCCAGCTTGAAGAAATCTCTGAACAACTATATATCACCTGTGGAACCAGAGGAGCCAACACACGACCACTGTTATGCCACATCAAAAACACTTACCATGCCAACCCACACCTGGACTTTGGAAGATCCGATGACCTAGTTGTACTTCTATGCATGACATCCAGGCAGACTAAAGACTGCAGCATCAGTGGTGAGAACCAAGCAGCTATGGTCAACGGAAGTGGGGGAGCATTTACAGAACTGCTTTGGATTCAGGGATTCATCTTCAAATCTGAATGAATATGCCACAATTGTCTCCAACTTCATCAAGCTCAGATGGATGAGTGTGTGCCTTCAAGAACATACTGGACATACCCAAACCAAAAGCTATGGAAGGACCAAGAGATTCATTGTCTTCTGAGGACTATATCTGTGGTTTTCAAGACCAATGAGCCACAACTATTCCAGAAGTCCTGGTATGACTTAAGGAAGACTATTTTAAGAGCAGGAAAAATAAACAACGTCAATTAAAGTTAGAGGTGGCATCAGATGCATATTAGTTCTGATAGGGCTTGCAGGTCATTACTTCCTGCAACCAGACACCCAACATCATGAATGGCAGTGAAGCTTCACTCCAGGTGACCTAAACAGCTTTTATGCAAGCACTTAAAGGGAGAATAAAACTACACCAGTGTGAATTGCTATAGCACCTGAGCACCCTGTAATCAAGATCTTTCATGAGGGTGAGTTCTTGCAAGGTGTCAGGTCCTGCTGGTATATCTGGTAGGGCACTGAAAACCTGTGCCAACCATCTGATGAGAGTGTTCAAGGACATCTCGTATCTCTCACTGGTGCAGTTGGAGGTTCCAGCTGCTTCAAAAGGGTGATGATCATACCAGTGCCCATGAAGAGCTGGCTGAGCTGCCTCAATGACTATCTCCCAGTTGAACTCGGATCAACTGTGATGAAGTACTTTGGAGGTTGGGCATGGCCAGAGCCAACTCTTGCCTAATCAAATCTATACCTACTGCAATTTGCCTATCGCCACAATAGGTCTACAGCAGATATAATCTCACTGGCTCTCCACTCAGCTTTGGATCACCTGGACAATAGCAATATCTATATCAGGCTGCTATTTATTGATTGCCTCTCTGCTTTCAACACTAACATACGCTCAGTATTGATCAACAGGTTCCAAAATCTGGGCCCCCTGTGAACCTAAATCCTTGACTTCCTCAACAGGAGACTGCTGTCAGTGTGGATCGGAAATAACATCTCCTCATCGCTGGCAATCAACACTAGTGCACCTCAAGGATGTGTGCTTAGCTCACTGCTCTACTCTCTCTACACCCATAACTGTATCACTAGGCTCAGCTCAAACACCATCTATAAATTTACTGACGACACAACTATTGTTGGCAGAATTTCAGATGGTGTTGAGGAGGCAAACAGGAATGAGGTAGGTCAGCTGGTTGAGTGGTGTCACAGCAACAACCTTGCTCCCAATGTCAGTAAGATGAAGGAATTGATTGTGAACCAGGAAGGGGAAGTTGAGGGAACACACACCAGTTCTCATTGCGTTACCAGCAGTGGAAAGGGTCAGCAGTTTCACGTTCCTAGGTGTCAACATCTCTGAAGATCTATCCTGGGCCGAACATACTGATGCAAGTATAAAGAAGGCAATATATATTTCAACTATATTTATATCAACTATATATATATATATATATATATATATATATATATATAAACTATATTTCATTAGGAGTTTGAGAAGACTTGGTACAGTATGTCACCAAACACTGTCATAAATTTCTACAGCTGAAATGTGGAGAGCATTCTCATTGATTGCATCACCTACTGGTATGGAGGGGTCGCTGCACACGATCACAAATTCAGCCAGTCCCATCATGGAAACTAGCCTCTCCGGCATCCTGGCCACTTTCAAAAGAAGTCATGAAAAGCAGTATCCAACATTAAGGACCCCCGTCACCCTTTCCTCATTGCTACCTTCAAGGAGGTGGTACAGGATCCTGAAGATACAGTCCACATTTTAAGAAAGGCTTTTTCCTCTCTGCCATCAGATATCTCATTGGACAATGAACCCATGTACACTAACTCACTTTTTTTTTCTTCTTTTGCTCTCTTTTTGCATTACTTATTTAATTTATATATATATTTCTTGTAATTACTATGTATTACTGGCACAAAACAACAAATTTAATGATGTATGTTAGTGCCATTAAACCTGGTTCCGGAGATAATGGAGTACCTGCATGAAAACCATAACTGCCCTGGACAAAGAGGGGATGAAGGACTTCCAACATAAGGTCAGGGAGAGTCAAGAGCAAACTTTTCTCATTAAAAAAAGGTAAGAAAATATAATCAAAATCTGCTTCCAAGCTATAGATATCACAATATATATTTCCACAACTCCTTAATCTGGTGATTAGGGCAATGACTATTTCTCATATACTCAAGCTAATTTACCCCGTGCTTTTGGAAGCAAAATCAGAAACCATGTAGCAATTCTATTGACTGTGACTGTGATACTGAAGGCCAATTGGGGCTCAGTGGTCAAACTATTAGGATTGTTCAAAAAGCAAAAGAAAGCTTAGAGTGATTATAAAAAGCCTGGGAGCAGTGTCCCTGCACAATAAAATCATACCCTGGATCCTCCTCCATAAGTATGTAAAGGGCAGACAGCATTTCGTTGACATATCCCTTTAACTCAAAGTGACTGCATAACAACACATAGAGCACCAAAGTTCTAGACTAACTCCATAAAATAACTGCCACCTTTACAGCATTTGTTTTGAGAGACAACAATAAAATGAAAACAAAATAAAAGCTGGAAATATTGAGCAAGTGAGATATCATCTGCAGAAATAGTAGAGATTTAATATTTTAGGTAATTGATCTTCATCAGTGCAGATCATACTCATAATAATTCCAGTGCTCAAATACGAGGAAGGTAGCAGTGTTTAGTATTCACACCATTTATCTCCTACAGTGCATTTCTACACTCTCAGCTGGTTTCTCAGGGGATAAAAACAGATTGCTCGGGTTCTTCCCCACATTGATCACAAAACTATTTGTCTTCAATTTTGAACACCAGATCTTTCTGACTGAAGAAAATATCACAGGCTGAAGAGTGGCAAATCTGACCAGAGGGCAATGGGGTCATTAATAAAATAAAAGTTATCTAATAATTAATTCCTTTAACTCTCTATCATATCGGTTTTAATAAGACCATAATCAATAGGAGCAGAATGAGGACATTTGGCCCATTGAGTCTGCTCTGCCATTTCATCATGGCCGATCCTCTTACCCTCTCAACCCCACAACCCCATTCTCCTGCTTTCGCCTCATAACCTTTCATGCCCTGTTAATCAAGAATCTATCAAACTCCAGCTCAAATACTCCTGAAGATCTGGCCTCCACAACTACCCTGTGGCAACAAATTCCATAGATTCACCACCCTCTGGTTAAAGAAATTCCTCCTCATCTCTATTCCAAATGGACGTCCCTCCATTCTATTCCGTGTCCTTTGGTCTGAGACTCCATCACTATAGTAAACAATTTCTCCAAATGCACTCTATCCAGGCTTTCCAGCATTCGATAGGTTTCAATGAGATACCCCCCTCATTCTTCTAAATTCCAGTGAGTATGGTCCCAGAGCCTTCTAATGCTCTGTAATAAAAGAATGATTCATTTCATTCCTGGAATCATTCTCATAAACCTCCTCTGAGCTCTCTCTGACATGAGCACATATTTCCTTAGATAAGGGGTCTAAAACTGCTCACAATACTCCTAGTGAGACTTCACCAGTGCCTATTTTGTCTTTGCAAAATAAATGCTAACATTGCATTTGCCTTCCTCACTAACAACTTGAACTGCAAGATAACCTTTAGGGAATCCTGCAGGAGGACTCCCGAGTCCTTTTGCACCTCTGATTTTTGAATTTTCTGTCTGTTTAGAAATTTGACTATATTTC
This sequence comes from Hypanus sabinus, assembly GCF_030144855.1. Taxonomy (NCBI): domain Eukaryota; kingdom Metazoa; phylum Chordata; class Chondrichthyes; order Myliobatiformes; family Dasyatidae; genus Hypanus; species Hypanus sabinus. The sequence continues at coordinate 167,879,458 of NC_082706.1, forward strand.
TGTTCCTTCCACCAAAATGCATGACCATACACTGTCTATGTCCATCTGCAGACTCCCTGCTTTCTCAACACTACCTGCCCCTCTACCTAACTTTGCATTGTCTGCAATTGTGGCAACAAAACCAGTAATTTTGTCATACAAATTACTGACATAGAACATACTGTAAAAAGGAACAGTGCCAACACTGAATCCTGCAGAATACCACTAGTCACCGGCAGTCAATGAGAAAAGGCCCCCTTTATTCCCATTCTTTATCTTCTGCCAATCAGCCAATCCTTTATTCATCTTTCCTGTAATACCATGGGTTCTTACTTTGTTAAGAAGCCTTATGTGTGGCATCCCGTCAAAGGCCTTCTGAGTACACAACATCTACCAATTCTCCTTCGTCTATCCTGCTTATTATTTTCTCTAAGAATTCCAACAGATTTTTTTAAGCACGATGTTCCTTTAAGGAGACCAGGATGACTTTGGCCTATTTTATCATGTACCTCCTATTACCCTGAATCCATATCCTTAGTGATCGACACCAACAGCTTCCCAACCAGATGAACAAAATAAGGACATTAACCTCCCTTTGAACTAGTATAAGACAGTGTAATGGTAGATAGTGTATAACTATAATTGTAGTCAGCCAGCACACACCACAAAAGAGACAGAGCACTGTGAATTCCTCTCCCTGCTTCTGAAATGTAAGACACTTGCTGCTTGCTGAAATCACTAGATTTAAGTGACAGTGAACCACACATTTTACATAGTCTAGTCTCATGTAGGAGATCTTAATCACCCACCTTCCCACCTGGAGACTGCAGGCTCCAGCAAGCAGGGACCATTCCCTTGCCATTGCCGAAGACACAGGAGAAGCTGCAGATGGTACGAGAGGCAGCAGGTGCCACACTTCTACTTTCAAACTTCAACCAACACAAATGCTGCTTTCAGTCCAATTCCTTTTTACACCTTCATTTTATTTTTTATTAACTTAGAAAAACAGCCCTCATGCAAGTTTTTTTTTTGCCATATTTCCTTCTCACATATACCCGACCCATGGTGATCAGAGATGGGGCTTTGTCCAAACTAAATGGGATGCTGGCCAACTCTGAGCTCATCATTAGACAGCAGTGCCTCATGACTGACAGATATATATTGATTACAACAATTACAAAAATAAAATAAAGCGATGCTAAAGCTAAGATCAAACATTTAAAGTTGAGCACAAGTCAGAACTGAGTTAAACAACCCATCTCTACTTGTGAGCTTTAACTGAAGTAGCTGGTGCCTGTTAGATCAAATGGTATAGCTTGGCATTATTAGAATGACAGTCAGTTTTATTATCACTGACATGCATCATGAAATTTGTTGTTTTGGGGCAGCAGTATGGTGCAGGGCCTAAAAGTTATTACAAGTTAAGAAATGCGAAAGAGGAGTAATGAGGGAGTGTTCATGGACTGTTCATAAATCTGATGGTGGAGGGAAGGAAGCTTTTCCTGAAACATTGAGTGTGGATTTGCAGGCTCCTGTGCCTTTTCCCTGATGGTAGTAATGAAAAGAGGGCATGTCCTGGATGGTGAGGGTGCTTAATGATGGATATTAACAGTGCTGGTAGAGTAGGTGGAGCAAGTAATTAGAATGGGTGGAATCCTTTATGAATTCAGAATAATGAACTGACCCGCACAAATTTTCAAAAGATCCAGCTCATCGTACAGCCTTTGAAACAGAAGTCTAGTCGCTGAACTGACAAGAACTAGAAGCTCTAAGAGAAACAGATATCTAGCTTGTGAGAGATACATTCTCCCACACTCCCGCTTGCAGTTCACAGCCCCCTTTCATTTCCAGGAAGGCTGTGAAGAAAAGTATCATGCAGAGAAAGGATGGCAAAGAAAGATAAAAAATAGATATGGGGAAGAGGATAAGAGAAAGGAAAAGTGCATTAATGTCCCCTGTGGCTCATGTGACAGATGCAGTTTGTCATTTTTAACCATGTTTATGTTTTTGGCACAAAGCAGCACCTCAAGCATATGCCTCACAACTGAAAATCTCACACCTAAGATCTGCCCAGTGTTGACAGCTCTGTTAACTGCTTGTGCCATAATTACAGTTTCATTTCAAGTTCATAATTAAGTACACAAGCCACACAAATATCTGAATGCATGGTTAAAGCATTGAGAGCATCTACAACAGGAAGTAAAAAAAGCTAGAACCCTGCAATTTTCACAATGGGGTCCCATTGGTTAGACCAGGACCCTTTTGCTTACAGAGTTAAAGGATGGTGCAGCTGATCACAGTCACCATATTTGCTACCTGCCTGTCCCACAGGCTGCATCTGCCCTCCATTCAGACAGAATGGCAGCCCAGTATTTCAAACCAGTCAAAACTCCAAGAAAATAAAAGATTTGTTAACCTGTATGGTTGTAAAGTTCTTTTTTTATATTGATTACCTGAAACTGCGGCTGATAGGAGAGAAGTACAGGCATGCATCTTTAAAAGTTAAATAGATAGAGGGAAAGCTGATAACTCCCCTTAGATCTGTTCATCCAAAGAAGCAAGCATTTTAACATATCACAAGTTATTCCATTCAGCATTGCACATTTGGGAAATGCATTTTCCAGTCCTTTTTCCATTGACTTTCAAACCATATGGCAGAAGACAAAAGGTGGACATCAACTTCTGCCACTTTCAATATTGTGTTCAGAAGTAAGAAATACAGATACCTTATTTGTCCCTTGGGCTTGTTCTGCCGTTCATGGTTGGATCATGATCCAACTTCACATCACAGCCTTTTCCAAGTATCCCTTGATAACTCTAGTTAATAAAAAAAACATCGTCAGATTTAAAACCAGCAATTCATCTAGCCTCTATTTCTATACAGTGTTGATGCACTAGATTCATTCCTGGGATGAATAGTTTGCTATAAGAAAATATTAAGTAAGATTGGCTTTAGCTGCATAGAACTTAGAAAAGTAATAGGTGATTTCACTGAAAGCACTCAGAAGGAGAAGTATTGGGAAATAGTTCTCTCAGGATGAAAAGTCAAGACCTAGAAGACATGATCCAAGATAAGGGATATTCCATTTATGGCTGAGATACAGAGAAACTTATTCTCAAAAACTGTTGTAAATCTGTAGGAATCTCTACATCTTAAACTAATGGTCTTTCAAAATTAACTCTGGTGGAGTTTTGTTTGTTAAGAAGAAATACAAGATCTTGGAAGTAGATTTATGAGTCCATGGACTGGAATCAAAGAGCAAAATCACTTACAGAATTATAAATACTACAGCACAGAAACAGGCCTTTTGACACATCTAATCCATGCAAATCTATTAATGTACCTAGTGACATCAACCTGCACCCAGACCATAGCCCTTCCTACCCTTCCCATCTATGTATCTATATAAATTGCTCTTAAACGTTTCAGTCAAACCTATACCCACTATTCTGCTGGCAGTTCATTCCACACTCTCAACACCGTTGAGAAAAAAGAAAATCCCCCTCATAAACCTTTTAAACAGTTCCTCTCTCACCCTTAATCCAAGACCTCTAGTTCAACTCATCCAGCTTCAGTGGAAAATGACGGCTTGCATTTACACTATCTATGACCCTCATAATTTTGTATATTACTATAAAATTTCCCCTCATTCTCCTACACTCTAGGGAATGAAGCCCTAACCTATTTAACCTTTCCCTATAATTCAGGTCTTCAAATCCTGGCAACATCCTTGTAAGCTTTCTCTGCATTATTTCAATTTTATTGATATCTTTCCGGTAGGTGTTGCTTTGCTTCTGCATACTTAGTTTGCTCGTATGACATTATTAAGCTTGCAGTCAAATCCATTGAAATCTAACAAGGAAGGATCTGGAGCAAATATGAAAATTATTTATTTAGGAAATTGTATTCATAAGTTCTGTGATAATGTTGGTTCCCATTTGCAGGGATGTGCTTAATACAGATTTAGCACCAACTGCATTTCTGCAGAATAGTTAAAGCAAAGGTAGTTTTCTTTTTGGTTGAGATCTTTTCCTGGCTGCAAGAAGCTTTGAATGGCATTCAGGGTTAGTGAATATAAATTGGTAGTCAACATACATTTTAAAGCAGTATAACATTTCAAACAATAGCCTTGAAATTAAGACTCTCAGCACTGTTACACATTGGTTATTTGACTGTAATGTGAGCTATTGTGATTATTTCCAGATGTTCAGTTTACAACTTCATGGTGTGATGAATTCACTGTCCAGAGCCCAAGGGGCCTTTTTGTCAAGCTCAGCTTTCTAACACAGCAGCTAATACTTCCAGAGATTAAAGAGTTGCTTTGAGTAAAGTAAACTTCCAACCAATTTTGTTTGCCCAGCCTATCATCATAAACAAGAAACAGCCTTCAGTTCTTAGAGTAAATTGCAAGAAATGATCAGTCTAAAATCAGCTTTGCAAATTAACAATACTGCCTAGAGAGAACAGACTGCTGGACCACAGCATGGGGTTGGCTGCACAAAAGATGCAGTCTAAGACGATAGGGCCTGCATCAAACCAGGCAAGACTGGCTAAGTAGCTTAGTTCAAGGAAGCTTGCAAACCAGACTGATACTATCACTTTGCACATCAAATAGCTGAACTATCTGTAGTCGAGAGTTTTGTGTTCTCAGAGAGTCCAACTTCACGGTATTATTCACACAGTGGGTGTTTTGGATCTCATTCACCAGAAGCTTTTAGACCATCAGTGTGAAGTGACCCATGTGGCAAAAAAACAGCATAAATGTTAGAAAACAGTCAGGCTTGTTGGGAATGGTCAAGGGATGACAAGAAGAATGACAGAAAGACAAGATGACTATATTTCATTCCACTACATTCCATTTCTGTGATGGACAACTCATTCATCTGAAATTCATTGGTATGTATTTTTAGCTTATAGGAATTGTACCTGTGTTGTGGAAATCCTTTGTGTTTTAGAGATTGTTTGTAATTTGGAAATTTCTTTATAAACTAGAATTCCTCTGTGAGATTTAAACGTGTTTTAAGAATCTTATCTAAATTTAAAATGTTTCATTAAAAATAAATGAACTGTGTATAAACTACATTGTTATCTGGAAGTATCTCCTGCTTGTTAGAGAGGTGGAACCCACCATTCAAATAAGGGCATTAGCAGCTAAACATGCCATGGAGGATAAACAGGGAAGTGATGTGGCCTTTGAAGAGTAGGTGGCTACAGTATAACCTCCCTTTAGTGAAGGCATCCATAGCTATCTATATTGGACAGGGTTTAAGATTTTCAGTTACGTTCAGACCTTCATGAACAGCAAATCCAACTGTTTTTGCTCATCTGATGTATTTTCTTCATCAGACATACACACACCCAAAGACATCATTCACAGGTGCTCCATTTGGAGTAAAGCAGGGGAAATTAGAACACTGGCAATACAGTCTTTCTTTTAATAATTTTACTCAGGTCTGGGAAAGCACTGCTAAGAAACATGAGGCCTTGAAGGCAACGTTCATTAATGAGCTCTACAATGACACACCGCTGTGCCTTTTAGATTGCATATCATTTCTAGGTCATTATTTATCACTCACAACCACATTTAAAGTGAGATGCGTGAAATAGCATATAAACAAGAATTGGGTTTATTTGTTGGTTGCAGATTTTTCCTTCAGAAAACTTCTAACAAAACTCAGTTGTTGTAGGTGTTGTAGGTTTCTGCCAGCCTGGATATTATATTTTAGTTTCTGTGCTCCATCTGTCATGGAGGTTTTATTTTGCCCTGCTGGAAGGAATTAGGGTTGAGGGAAAGGCATTTGTTGATGACTGGATTGGACTTGAAAGCTTGAAGTGGGGTTTAGCTGAAGACTATGACTCATTTGAGGTCCCGAGGGGAAGAGCTGAGATCAGGGCCTTGCTCTGAGTAATTCACCTCAGTAATTATGATAAGAATGCTCAATAAACACAATAGCCTAATTATTGTTGCACGGATTACCAGAAGAATCCCTAGTGTGTCATTTCTTCATCTGCAACCTGAGGGCAGGTGTTAACAAATTTCTTTTTAAAATGTCCCGTGAGTACGTTAATGTTTGGTTGGTGGTCTCATCAATGATAATTTCTCTGTTGGAATTTTTTCAGTGAGTTCCACTCTTGTATTGACAATGTAAAGCAATTGCTTGAAAGAATTAAAAAGGCTGGGTACTAGACCCACTATAAAGTAGCTGGCACCATCATGGGAAGGTGGTGGACTTGACATTTTGAAATGTGAAATTATTCGATAATTTTATTATCACTTTGGGTAAGACGGCCAAAAATTTGATTTGTACATTTTATGCCCTATTGAAATACAGTATTTGGTTGATTACAGTGAGATTAGAGCATTATAATATTTAAAAGGCAGAATGACATTTAATACCATGCATCACTGTATATGAAGGACACATACAGAAAATATGCCTAGGTTAATCTCAATGGAGCATATGAATGTTGAAGCAGTGAAGTTGTGATATCATGTTATGATTCTGGTATCCCACATTTTCAATGACAGGATTTTGTGCTGTTTCATCTGATTTTAACAAACAGGTGGGGTCATTAAACTTCTTTCAGAATGGGGACCAAGTCCAGATTCTGATGTGAATAATGTGGAGGGCTGTCAGAGGTTACAGAGGAACATTGATAGAATGCAAAACTGGGCTGAGAAGTGGCAGATGGAGTTCAACCCAGATAAGTGTGAAGTGGTTCATTTTGGTAGGTCAAATATGATGGCAGAATATAGTATTAATGGTAAGACTCTCGGTAGTGTGGAGGATCAGAGGGATCTTGGGGTCCAAGTACATAGGACACTCAAAGCTGTTACATAGGTTGACTCTGTGGTTAAGAAGGCAGATGGTGTATTGGCCTTCATCAATCGTGGGATTGAGTTTAGGAACCGAGAGTTAATGTTGTAGCTATATAGGACCCTGCTTGGAGTACCATGCTCAGGTCTGGTCGCCTCACTATAGGAAGGATGTGGAAACTTGAGGAGACTTTCAAGGATGTTGCCTGGATTGGGGGGGCATGCCTTATGAGAATAGGTTGAGTGAACTCGGTGTATTTTCTTTGGAGCAACGGATGATAGAGGTTACCTGATAGGAGGTGTATAAGATGATGAGAGGAATTGATTGTGTGGATAGTCAGAGGCTTTTTCACAGAGCTGACATGGCTAGCACAAGAGGGCATAGTTTTAAGGTGCTTGAAAGTAGGTACACAGGAGATGTCAGGGATAAATTTTTTTATGCAGCGTGGTGAGTGCGTGGAATGGGCAGGCAGCAACAGTGGTGAAGGCGGATACAATAGAGTCTTTTCAGAGACTCTTGGATAGGTACATAGAGCTTAGAAAATTAGAGGGCTATTGGTAATCCCAGATAATTTCTCAGGTAAGGACATGTTAGGCACAGCTTTGTGGGCCGAAGGGCCTGTATTGTGCTGTAGGTTTTTTCTATGTTTTCCCTATGAAATCGCTGTGCCATTGGTCTTTCTGGCCAACTCCTCTCCCTTCTGTCTCCAGTGAGTCCTGCACATGATTAGTGTCCCTGATGCTCAGCCCTGCCAATCAGCAAACAAGCTCTCTGGAGTGATCTAAATCAGAAGTAAGTAGATAATGCGGATAATGTGAAATAAACAATGTAAATAGGTAGTGCAGATAGCAGGTATTGTGAAGCAGCGATTCAAACAGTTGCATTGTGCTGCCGTCCCATTTATATTACTGAAATCTTTCATTTTCATACTGCAAAACTAAAAATGTCATTAGCCTGCCAAGTATTTAGTCTGACCTGTGCCTGTGTTTATGTTTGTCAATATCTGACTACAACTGCCAAAATAAAAGTTCTAGAACTTCGTTATATGATTTCTTTGAAAAAAGTTAATATAAAAATGTCTTCCCATTAACTTGCAATTAAGTTACGCAAAAGCTTTAGTCAAAGATTCTGGGAGTTAACAACAAACTTCCACTAATAGCTAGCAGATTAGCAATTTTAAAACAACTAAATTATTGCATGGTTGGAACAACTGCAATTTATACATTCATCCACATTCAAGAAAACCCATCTTTAACTTTAATGAGAAAACTATCCAATATAAAAAATCCTTCAATATCCAAAATACAACAATAATCTCCTCAAAATAATTTGATTAACATTAGTAGTGAAGTCCCATGCAGATGACCAATTTCATGCAGAATTTCAACAAGTTAAAATTATATTTCATTTTATAAGATATTATAGATGGAAATTTTTCTCAATCATCAATTAATGGGAAGATACTTTTATGTTCACATTTCAAATAAATCAGATAACAAAATTTTAGAACTTTTAATTTGGCAATAGTAATGAGTCTAATAGTGAGTAAGGTAACGCCCCGAAGTTTTCTCACCTGCCTTAGCATTACTCTCCATCAATTAGGATGGAGAGATTTGACAGAATCCTAAAGAGATAACTCAGCAGGATCAACTCAAATTACCAACATATATTCTGCTCTTCTTATACTGTCGTTACTGTATGCAACCTAAGAAAATCTTTCCTTGCATAGCTTTGCTATCTTCCATTAAATTAGACATTCTGACAAATAATACAGATCAAGATATTTTTCATAAACATTTCAGTTTTAGACCTCCAGACACTATGTTGTAACTTCAGCTTACCTTTAGCATTTCACTCAAGTCAAAAGTGGAGCATTTTTCTAAAACTCACATTAACACCAATATAAAATTCTCTGGCTGGGAATGTTGAAACAAACTTGCTGACTAACTTTGTGCTCTGTTATTTACTCACTACACAAAGAAAATGCTGTCCATTCAAAACACATTTCTAAACTCTTTTCACAGAAACTGAGTGAACAAATGATTTCATGCCCTGAGCTGTAGTCATCCGATGAAGCCCAGTGATAGCTCCAGGGCATGGAACCAAGTGACACGGGCAGTAATCTTTATAGGGAGCTTTTTGTGCCCTCTTTCGAAAACTTTTCTCAAACTTTGACAACATTGTTTCACTCATTCTTTTCAAAGTATTTGGCACCAGTCTTTAGCTGTCATTATGCATTTTATCACACAGCCTCTTTGGCAATACACATTTTGATTTCATCCCCCACCCCACAACAACTCCCTTCTCCTCGAGCTGTTAGGTCTTGCTGGGTAGTTGTTCCAGCAGCTTGATAGCTCACCCACATAGAGGGTTTTCGCATGTTCAAATGAGCAGTCAGCTGTTTGTAATGAGGAACAGAAAACCCGTCTGCATTTTTCCCATCATAGCCCAGAGGTGCTGTGACCAGATTTTGTGCACTGAACATCTTGGGATTTAGATCCTAAATGGCCAACAATCCCATGCCCATTTTTCTAGTCCTGACAACAGGCCAGGCAGCATCTATAGGGAGAAGCACTGTCGACGTTTTGGGCCGAGACCCTTCGCCAGGATTAACTGAAAGGAAAGATACTAAGAGGCAGCATCTATAGGGAGAAGCACTGTTGACATTTTGGGCCAAGACCCTTCGTCAGGACTAACTGAAAGGAAAGATACTAAGATACTTTTGTTTGTGTTGCTTGAATTTCCAGCATCTGCAGATTTCCTCGTGTTTGTCCATTTCTTTCATCTAACTTCTCAGTAGCATTACCAGAAAATCTAATCAGGGATTGAGAAATATAAACACGAGCACAAGTCAGGCTAAGTATTTGGCAGACTAAAGCCATCTTTAATTTTGCAGTATGGAAACAAAACCTTTCAGGAATATAAATGGGATGGTACCGCAATACAGCTGTTTGAATTGCTGCTCCACAGTGCTGGGTTCAGGTTTGACCTCGGATCCTTTCTGTGGAGTTTGCACATTCACCCTGGCTCAGTGTTGGTTTCCTCTGAATGCTCTGGATTATTCTTATGTCCCAAAGGTGTGCTGTAAATTGCCCTTTCTGGGAGAAATTGATGGGAGCGTAGAAGAGAAGAATGGGATTAGTGCAGGATTAGAGTAAATGGGTACTGTGTGGATGTTGTGTATGATTTGGCCAAAGGGCCTGTTTTGGTTTTGTATGGCTCCATGAAATTGTTATTCATGCACGTTAGGCATGGTATATTAAAGAACGTGAAATTGAAAATCATATGAATTTTTGATCTAAGTTACATCTGTCATAAAAATGTGTTAAGGGAAATAGAAAATATTGTGCTGTTCTTATAGAAAATTACAACTGTCTCAAAAATTGCAAATAAACTATAACCTGTGCAGCTTCTAAAAATGTGGTCATAATTTCAAGTTCATACCAAATGCAGGGATCTTATATGTGTAGCTTTATAATTTGTGGGAAACTTTTATGATGGGGGGAGGGGTTGACAGACCAACAGTGTAAAAAATCAAACTATGATTATCCAGGCACTTTTGTGAAAATTTTATAACTTTTAAATTACTTAGTGCTTAACCAGGGAGCCAACCCTGGTTAAGTGTGTCTTTGGGAGCAAAATTCAGAATTATAATCAGGTTTAATATCACTGCCCTATTTCATGAAATTTGTTGATTATGCAGCAGGCATACATGGCAATGCATAATAATAAATAAAACTTTAAATAACAATAAGAAAAATATCTGTATAAATTAAATAAGCAACACTAAAAGAGAGCAAAATAAAAGTGTTAATGGGTTCATTGTCCAGTCAGAAATCTGGATGGCGAAGGGGAAGAATTTGTTCCTAAAATGTTGAATGTGTGTCTTCAGGCTCCTGTACTTCCTCCTGGAGGGCAGCAATGGGAAGAGCGCATGTCCTGAGTGATGGGGTCCTTAATGATGGATGCTGCATTTTGAAGATGTCCTTGATGCTGGAGAGGCTAGTGCCTGTGATGGAGCTGAATGAGTTTGCAATGTCCTGCACCTTTTTCTGAAATAGTCCAGTGGCTCCTCCATACCAGATGGGAATGCAACCAATTAGAATGCTCCCCACAGTACATCTGTAGAAATTTGCAAGAGCGTTAAGTAACATGAAATATAGTCACTGTCATGCCTTCTGTGTAATTTCATCAATATATTGGCCCTAGGATAGGTCTCCAGAGATTTTCAAAGCTCAAACTATACAACGTACTTTAAAAAAATGTATTTTACACTCTTGCACTTATATTGTTGCAGTTTAATATGGCATATTAAACCAAGTGTGTAGATGTAACTGGCCGTCAGTAGTGACACATCATCACCACAGTATAGTCAGTGTATTTGCGATTTTTAAAGCATGGAATTTAAAATGATTAGCTCACTAATTTGATCCAGAACGTAGAATACTGTAGGCAACTCTCACTCTTCACCAGACTTAGATAGTTCTTTACGACTCCAGAATTATATAAAATATAGAAGTCCAATCACAGATGCACAAAGAATAAGAATATCTCACAAACATTCATCTTTTTGTATATGAAAGGTAGGAGTCCGATAACCCATGGATAGAAGCTAATGAAGGGTCTCAACCCAAAACATCGAGTCTTTATTCCTTTCCATAGATGCTGCCAGACCTGCTGAATTCCTCCAGCATTTTGTGTGTGTTATTTTGGATTTCCAGCATCTGGAGAGTCTCTTGTGTTTATGGATAGAAGCTATCCATGATTCAAGTGTTACAGCATATGCTCTCAAGCTTTTGTATCTTCTGTGCAGTTGGAAAGTGGAGAAGAGAAAATGACTAGTGTCGGAGGGGTAAATCATTATCTTAATTGCCCTCCCAAAGCAGCAAGAAGTGTGGATGGAGGCGAGGCTGGTTTGCATGATAAACTTCACAGCATTTACGTAGAAACATAGAAACACAGAAAATCTACAGCACAGTACAAGTCCTTCAGCCCACAAAGCTGTGCTGAACATATCTCAGAACTACCTAGGCTTACCCAGAGACCTCTAGTTTTCTAAGCTCCATGTACCCATCTAGGAGTCTCTTAAAAGATCCTATCATATCCCCCTCCAACACCACCACTGGCAGGCCATTCCACACACTCACCACTCTCTGCATTAAAAAAAACTTACCCATGACATCTCTGTACTTACTTCCAAGCACTTTAAAACTAGCCATTTCAGCCCTGGGAAAAGCCTCTGACTATCCACACAATCAATGCTTCTCATTGCTAACTATTCCTAATCATATTATACCTCTCCAAATGCTCTTAAATCCTGCCTCTCACGATATTCTCCATCAACTTACCAACCACTGAAGTAAGACTCACTGGACTATAATTTCCTGGACAAGTGAAAAACATCCACCACCCTCCAAACCTCCAGAACCTCTCCCGTTCACATTGATGATGCAAAGATCATCACCAGAGGCTCAGCAATCTCCTCCCCGGCTTCCCACAGTAGCCTGAGATACATCTTGTCCGGTCCCGGTGACTTATCCAACTTGATGCTTTCCAAAAGCTCCAGCACATCCTCTTCCTTACTATCTACATGCTCAAGCTTTTCAGTCCACTGTAAATCATCCCTACAATTATCAAGATCCTTTTCTGTAGTGAATACTGAAGCAAAGTGTTCATTAAGTGCCTCTGCCATCTCCTCTGGTTCCATACACACTTTTCCACTGTCACACTTGATTGGTCCTATTCTTTCACATCTTATCCTCCCTCTCTTCACATACTTGTAGAATGCCTTGGGGTTTTCCTTAATCCTGTCAACCAAGGTCTTCTCATGGCCCCTTCTGGCTCTCCTAATTTCATTTTTAAGCTCCTTTCTGCTAGCATGATAATCATTTAGATCTCTATCATTACCTAGTTTTTTGAACCTTTCATAAGCTCTCCTTTTCTTCTTGACTAGATTTACAACAGCCTTTGTACACCCTGGTTCCTGTACCCTACCATTCTTTCCCTGTCTCATTGGAACATACCTATGCAGAACCCCACACAAATATCCCCTGAACATTTACCACATTTATTCTGTAAGTTTCCCTGCGAACATCTGTTTCCAATTTATGCTTCCAAGTTTCTGCCTGGTAGCCTCATATTTCCCCTGACTCCAATTAAACATTTTCCTAACTTGTCTGTTCCCATCCCTCTCCCATGCTATGGTAAAGAAGATAGAATTGTGATCACTATCCCCAAAATGCTCTCCCACTGAGAGATCTGACATCTGACCAGGTTCATTTCCCAATACCAGATCAAGTACAGCCTCACCTCTTGTAGGCTTATCCACAGAGTGTGTCAAGAAACCTTCCTGAACACACCTAACAAACTCCACCCCATTTAAGCCCCTCACTCTAGGGAGATGCCAATCAATATTTTGTAAATTAAAATTTCCCACCACAATAACCCTGTTATTATTACTCCTTTCAAGAATCTGTCTCCCTGTCTGCTCCTTGATGTCCCTGCTGCTAATGGGTGATCTACAAAAACACCCAGTAGAGTTATTGACCCCCTCCTATTCCTAACTTTCACCCATAATTCTACAATTTCTTGCAGTCATTGACTGTCAGAGTAGTTGCATTAACAACATGGTATCAGATACTTTCTATAATGCTTCTAGTCATTGGGTACATTTCCTTCACCTTTTGAGGAATTTGAGATATTCATGCACATTCTTGGCATTGTACCTACATGGTGGACTAGGAAAATAGTTGGTTATATTTACACCTAGGAACTCAGCCCTCCTTCCTGAAGAATGACCAGCCTCTTTGTTGTGCTGACACTTGGGGAAAGGTTATTGTCTTGATATCATGCCATTTGATTCTGTATCACTCCCATACTCTCATACCCACTAATATTACTGCATCTGACAATTAGGTCAAAGCAATATCACATGGCCCAATTTATCAGCAATTCCATTCTAAAGAAAACAACTCCAGTCTATCTATTCATTGTCCATTGCAAAACATTTCCAGTCCTGGTCACATCATCACAAATCTCTTCTGAACACAGTTACATTGCTCCTGCCACTGGAAATGTGTAAAATACTCAAACTGTGGACTAACCAGCATTGTGTATAATTCCAACTTAAATTCCTTGCACTTATATACGATGCATTAGCTGATAAAGGAAAGCATCCCATTAAAATCTATTCTCTTGCCTATGCATTGCCATAAATGCATGACCTGACATTTCTCTGGATTTAATTCCATTTGCTACTTTCTGCGCAATTCACCTGACTACCTAGATTATCATGAAGCTTGCTCCCTCTCTGTTAAGCACAAGATCAATTTTGGATCATGAACTATAATCTTTATCATGCCTCCTAAATTTAAGTTCATGTAATTCAAATGTACAACAAAATGGAAGAGACCCAGCAATGAAGACTGATTTATCAATAACAAAAACATAGAGCTATTGATCATTACTTTCCGCTTCCTTCCATTTCTGGATGTGATTTATCACTCTCTCTTTGGTCCCACATGCCCAAACCTTTTTTTTAACTGCCTAACAAGTCGAATCCTGTCAAAAGCCTTGTGGAAATCCATACAGTACGTACTGAATGTGCTACTCTTCTTAACTCTTCAAACCAATCAATCAAATTGATCAGCCCTGAGCTTTCCATTAAAAAAACATGTGGCTTGACCTTCAGAATTGATTCCAATAGATTACTGACTCAAGTTAAATTAACTAGCCTGAATTTGCATGATTTATCCTTTCTGCTCTTTTTGAACACAAGACCACAAAACATATGAGCAAAATTAGGTCAATCAGACCATTGGGTCTGTTCACCATCTGATTTACTTTGCTTCTCAACCCTATTTTTCTGCCCTTATTAATCTAAAATTTATCAACCTGAGCTATATCCATGACTTGGCCAACATTATTTCAATATTAGCAGCTCCTTGACTCTCTCCTGCCACACATGATCAGAACTGTAGGATATATCTGCTATCACCTTTGTGATATGCAAGTCTCTTTTGGATGATGCCTGGATTATGTGGGTCTTAGGATAAGGAGCTGTGCAAATAAATTACAGCATATATTCTAATTTCTGCAATAACTACTCATCTTTCTTCACGTCCAAAGCACTAGTAAGCATCCTAAAGACTTCTGCACCCTGAATATTTCAGTAGCAACAAGTGAAATGGAGAAGGTAGGATGCAAAAGAAGAGATAGTAATAAGCTCGTTCCCATGCATAATAATGATATAACAATGAACATGATTTCAACAATAAAAACTGCAAGCAATGAAATATAATAAGCAATCTCCGAAACCTAATATTTTTCACAAAATTAAACCTTTGTTGCCAGCACCAACATGATTCAGAAAACATCACAATTTAATCAGTCACAATTCACACCACCTATTGCTACTGAACTGTGATGGTATTGGCAGATGTCTTTTAGCCTAAATTATAAAAGAAAGCTAGTCATAAACAAGTTAATGATAAAGGAATTATTCTTGTAGTGCTAATGCTCTAAAGCTGAGGTAAAGTTCCTCACCATCATCAAAAAAATTGTCGTGTATTGCCATTACATTTTTAGAAACTAATTTACAAAACTGAATTGATAAGAAACATATCAAAATGAGATTTAAATTCTTAAGTACAACTCTTTTGCTTTATATAAAGAACTAATTTTGTTTGTGGCTGCTGCAATGCAATGTTAAACTGAATTTAATTACAGAAAAAAATAATTGGCTTAAAGAAACTGCAAGAAAATTAAGTGCACAATTGAATCTCACCAATGGATGCATGAGCATCGTGTTACCTGCAGCTGACAATGGGTAGAATGATAAGCTGCTTATTCCCAACAATAATATGGAGCTTTTCATCGAACTTCATCAGTTCTCATAGCAAGGTTAATGAATAATGTGATTTTTAAATTATTGATAAGAAAATAAAATTATTTAAATTAATTTGAAACTCAGGAAAACAACAGCAGCATCTTTTTAGTGCAGTTTCTGACTGGCAGAAAATTGTATTGTATTTTAACCACAATTCTTCAGTAGGATCATAAACCATCAGACAGAACACAATTATAAGCCACTAACTATTATTGGCCTCATGCCCTTGAATCTGACATAGACATCTGTTCTAAAAATATAATTTCCTGTAAAATTTAGCTCACTGCAGCTGGCTCAATTTAAGAAGAGATACAAACAGCCAAATGTTTTCAAATGAACAGTGTGATAAACAGGAGCAGACACTGATAGAAACTCTTTCAACAGCATTCACTTTGTTCTTTACTTCTGCCTACAATCAAACATTTAACAAACTTAAACAAGACATCCACTGATTTCCTTTGGACAGATGCTTGATAAAAGGTACTGTGTAGGGTAGATGTCAGTTTTGAATGTGTCTTGTCATTACCCCATTCTCTGAAATTCACTATTTGTGATTGGTCATAGTATAAAAATTAACCAATATTCCAATTATGTTTCCTGGTTCTGATGTTTTCATGTTACTTGGTCCTGAGTTATCAGTCATCACATTTTCTGAGTTTATTTTTTATTATGGCTGATCTTTACCAAGCTGTCAAATATTATATATTCCTTATGCTTAATTGAATATACTTATTAAATGCAATAAATTAAGCCTTCCAATTTTAGAGCCAAATGTGAACAGATGCACTAATTAACCCCCAAAAGATGGCTACCGTTAAAGCTGATAAGCCTGTGAATACTGCCACACTGCAGTTCAGACATGATATGTGGAGTTATTTTTTTCCTGTTTGGCAGATTACTTTGATTTGTCCAGACTAATAGTTAGTACCAACATAAGAAAATTAGCTGTAACAGTTAGCCAAACACATGTCTATGGAGGAGGAGGATGAGATGCTAAGGATTATTCCATTAAATACGTCAACCCCTTTTTCATATTGTACTTATTTAGCAATCAAGGCTGATTTTTTTCTCTTTGGAATGTTGGTGACAGGCTTTGATTGGTGATACACAGATCAGGAAATTATAGGTTGGATTCATAACTATCTATCCATTTATATTGATATTAGAAGGTGATTGTTTCAGTTATTGTTTAGATACAATAAATAAGGTGCTTACCTGGACTGGGATACAAATAAAGGGCAATACCCAATGATTTTCTAGTCTGGTAGTAAAACATTGACAACATGTGCATCCATAATGTATTCTCTGTGAGCCCCATTCCCAACTGGGAGTGTTCTTAGGCAGAATTGTATCACTGGATGGTTAGACTTCAGAAGTTCTACACCACTGAGTTCTTATCAATAATTATTAGAACAATATTAGTTGAGATGAACAGAATTGATCTTAGCAATCACAGTTTAAGTTATAAGGTTATTGCATGGGGCGACTGGGGTGAACCCAAGGGCACATTGACTGAATTGGGGATGCTGGCGTAGATGTGAACATAGAGAGAAAACTGGAGGAATCTTGAAAAGGAGACAGGATTTACAGGGACTATCTTGAAACTAGAGCTGAACTTAGAACTAGTGGTTCTAATCAGACAAGGGAATGAAGTATCACACGAGAATAGACTAACAAACTGGCAACCTGTGATAGTGACGCCATCGTACTTATTTCACAGTCTCTGATGGAAACCAGATGTACTATAATGAAGTAAACTAGCAGCAATTGGAAATCTAATGACTGAAATTAGGGTATAATCAGGGAGAAAGGAGCATTAAAGGGGAACAGTCCACCGGAACCATGACAAAGGTACTTTTAGGAAAGGGTAGACATTGAAATGAATGCCTCAATCATAAAAACTGACTCAAAGAACTTAGATAGCTAAAGACGTTCAAAAACCAAAGAGTTACAATTTGATAAGTTAGAAAAATAAATAGTAGTTTACCACAATGACCTATATAATATATTATAAATTAAATTAAAAGATAAGTAGCCATCACGGAGCGAAAATGAGAGATATAACAAATGATAATTCTGCAATTCAGTGACACAAGAGATTCTGCAGATGCTGGAAATTGAGAACAACACACATAGAATGCTGAAGGAACTCAGCGGGAGATGTTGACTGTTTATTTCTCTCCATAGATGCTGCCTCTCCCGCTGAGCGCTTCCAGAACTTTGTGTGCATTTCTCTGCAATTCAGTACTGACATGTGATACCAATAATATTAGTAATGGGAAATTAAGGATATATCGCATGTGCTTATTCAGAGGTTAGATTCAGTGGCCAGAATTACTCTAGGTTCACACTAAGATTTCTCAAAATGTATTTCCTGTGAGTGCATCTCCACATGGTGTAGGCAGACTGATTGCACTAGTAAGTGCCCATATTTCCAAATCGAACCATCAGCATTTACACATCTAAACTGAAGCAAGTCTATAGTCAGAAGCAGATGAGTGCCATTTTTGTAAAAATGCTGTGCCACTGAACTCTGCATAGAATCAATCCATCCAGCTGAAATTACCTAGAACTAACATTGGGGAGTTTGCTTTTGAAACCTATACCAGACATTCTTAAGACACGGTGCACAATCTGCAAAGGTCTTTTTCAAAAGGATTATTTTGATGTTGTTGAATGGTTTTAGTAATTTTGGCTTAATTTATTTATTTTTAATTTTTGCAAAAAGCAGTAGTTCTAATTAATTTTAGATTAATACTTCATTTTAAACAGTTTTTGAACATGTCTGAACGACAAACATATTTAAGGACCCTCACAGATTTCTTGCGCATTTTTGATCGCAAAAACTTCCACATGTGTTGCAGCAGTAGGTCTTCAATGTACCACTTAAGCTCTGTTGATACTTAAGTCTCACTGCCTGTGGATAGGACATTGCAGACAGCAAAGTAGCCTCATATCCAGATCAGGTAGATTCGATATTGGGTTGGCCAAAGGCGGTGATTCTGAGTCTGTAGTAGTAGAATCTGACTGCTAGAATGTTTGAATTTACCCAATACATCATGGCAAAGTTCTACAAAATCATAATGTTGCTTTTGGCGGAAATCTGAAATAAAAAAACATAAATGCTGGAAATACCCCACTGTGAGGTATGAGCATGGGGAAGGTAAACTGGGGCAAAGCTCCCTCCCCCACAGTACTTGCCTAAAAGTAAATACATGGGTCCCTCAATGTCGCTGTGGAATTTGATAGGATTGTTACAAAGGCATATGTTGAGCAGCCATGAGGAAATCTGCAGATGCTGGAAATTCAAACAACAACACACACAAAATGCTGGTGAGACACAGCAGGCCAGGCAGCATCTATAGAGAGAAGCGATGTCGACGTTTTGGGCCGAGACCCTCTCCATTAGTTGGGGGATTGAGTTCAAGATGCGCGAGGTAATGTTGTCTCTGGTTAGACCATGCTTAAGTTATTGTGCTCAGTCTGCTCACCTAATTATAGGAAGGATGTGGAAGCTTGAGAGGGAGTACAAGATTTACCATGATGCTGCCTGGATTACAGAACATGTTTTATGAGAAAAGGTTAAGTGAGCTAGGGCTTTTCTCTTTGAAGCAACGAAAGAGAAGAGGTGACTTGAACGATTATGAGAGGCATAGATCGAGCGAACAGCCAGCACCTTTATTTTGCAGGGCAGTGAAGGCCGATATCAGAGGAGAACCATTTAAGGTGTGTGGAGGAAAGTTTAGGGGAGATATCAGAGGTGGGTTTTTACACAGAGGGCAGTGGATCCCTGGAACACACTGCCAAGGAGGAGACTGATACAAAAGACTTTCTGATGGGCACATAGATGATAGAACAATGGAGCTTATGGGTTGTGTAGGCAGGAAGAATTAGATTGAGATTGAGGACTAGGTTTATTTCAGTTGCACAACATCAAAGAGACCACACTGTGCTGTACTGTTTTATACTTTATAAGAGTGTGCATATTCATTACAAATTGTTTGGACACACATGTGAATTTGAAGTCCTACAGAAATCCAGGTTCAACAGCTTCAGGCTTCAGCTCATCAGAAGTTATAGAATTGCTGAATGGTTGTAGGAGACAGGAAAATGGTGCCAATAAGTGTTGACACTTTGCATGCAGTTCCAATGGGAATCATCAGATATTCCCAGGTAGGACTACTACAGCTGATATCCACAGTTACAGCCACTGGTACTTCAGTAAGCAACATCATTTTAAGATGTTTAAAAAGTCTATTGATCCTCAAAATTGGTGGATCTCGGATGACAGACTTAGGGTCACAATTGTTGTTTCCATTTAAAAGAAAAGAAGCGAAGAATGTGGGCCAGTTTGCAGGTATGATTGAAATGCAGAGGCCTCCTGCAATGTACCCCAGAAAAGGCATTTCCATATTAATTTCTCCAAATGTAGTGAATATAGCATCAATACTTTACAAGTTCATCCAGTTAGATATTATTTGTGTTTTAAAAATAATTTTATGCCTTTAAAGAACCACATTTAGCTTGAAATGCAGAATTTAAAAAAGCAATAAAACAGTAAAGGTTTACACATGAAGTGTCAGAAATTAGTACAACAGGTGCTGTGGCAAGAAGTAGTGGGGAGAACTGACTTAACTATGGATAATCCTAGAAGATAAAGCATTCACTTACAACACCTTCCAGCACTGCTGTCACAGC
This sequence comes from Hypanus sabinus, assembly GCF_030144855.1. NCBI lineage: Eukaryota > Metazoa > Chordata > Chondrichthyes > Myliobatiformes > Dasyatidae > Hypanus > Hypanus sabinus. Next base: position 167,899,841 of record NC_082706.1, read on the forward strand.
CTATGATTTTACATCTTCCAGGGTTATCAACCCAATTACACATTTTGAAGATTTTAAGTATTCATTTCTAAACTGCCCCCTCCTGCAAGCTGTCAGTGTCGTCATAAACTTGCACCTTATTGTTTGCTTATACTGGACATTTTCTGTAGCTATTACACTTTAGTCTGCCTTCTATTGTTGCTTTACCTTGCTCTTCCTTAGTGCACTGTGTAATGATTTGATCTGCATGAACAGTATGCAAGACAAGCTTTTCACTGTATTTCAGTAGAGGCGACAATAAACCAGTCTCATTTCGTTCCATACCTCATGTTTGCAAGCCATTAAAACTAAATTCAGGATCAAGCTGTTAGAGCTTTCCATTTTTTAAAAGGTCTTTGAAGTCAAATAGCACCATGATCTTTCAGAAGGAGTGGATTTTGATGTTGTCAATGATGAACTTACTGAAGAAACACATATAAAATACTGGAGGAGGATCTCAGCAGGTTTGGTAGCATCTATGGAAAGGAATAAGCAGTCGATGTCCCGAGCTTACTGATACCAGTGGAGCACTTGCAGGCTTACAATGAATATTAATTGTGGAGAAGGCCAGATTTTCCATTCGGAATAGCAATATATTGCAGTAAAGTTGTCTTTTCAATAGGTCGCCACAGCGGCTACTAACTCATTCAAAATTTAACTGGTTTTTGAAGAATTAATACATATTTCTGTGTTACTTTTGAGCACTTATAAAAAACTACCAGGGATTATTGAATCAATGGAATTCAGAGGGAAAGGGAGCCTAAACATCCTGATCCCCATCTGAGAGAGCACCTGATAAACATGTTCCAGCAAAGGAAACTCTTTCTTTAGTTCATTACAAAGTTAGCTATGTGCCAGTATTTTAAAAGCTATGAAAATATTTCCTTGCTATGTGCAATCTAATGTAAAAAAATTGAATGTTGATAATGCTATTGCGAATGTATCTACAAAAATGACTTATTTTGTATGGTTTCATCTGCAATGTACCTTTCTCTGCCCAGCCAGGAAATCTGAAAATGTTCAGCTGTGAGAATTGTTCTTCTGAAACTGCTGTGCCCAAAGTATTAGAACTTACTCTGTGTGATCTCCATGACATTGGTCTTGATTTAAATGCTTAGTGCAGCATCTATCCATTTAGATATTCTTCATTCGTTTAAACTTTTAACACTCCGAGCTTAGAGCTATGATATTTATACAAGCTAGAACTCTTGCTGAATAATTACTAGTTGTAATGGTGGAGAATGGAGGCACGGACTGTAAAATTATACACTTTAAAGAAAATTACCCTCATTACTGTGCACTTCACAGAAAAGGCATCCATTGAAATGAATTGGGGGAATGCTGGACTTTTGAAAACCTATGTATTTGAAAGGGGTAGACACTTAAGTGGAGTGAAATGAACAAGGCTGATACTGATGGATACTTGGCTGTCGCACTTTGCTCCCCTGTACTGTGTTCCGCCTCTCAACCACAAAGAAATTACCACGGTAAGTAATTCATGTGCACTGCAATAGACAAAGCCATGAACAATTTCTATAAATATAGACTAGTGCACTCAATATCATGGTCCCTGATATGCAAATCAAAAATATTCATCATAATTCTGTGCTAACAATATTCTTATCTAATTTTTCACAATTTATGATGTTAATGTTTTAAAAGGCTAATGTTGAGGTTTATCAACATTTAAGATCTCATCAAACTTATCTGCCTATCTTAGAGAAACATTTTGCAGTAGAATTAATACTGAGGCAGAATAATTTTGGCAGTATTTACAGAGATTACTCTGAATATCATTAAAAACAGAGATCAGAAAATTTCCATATTCTTCCAAAGACTGCTTAAATAGTAGCTTGTTGGGAGGCTCAGCATTAAAATACACATGAAGATGCAAGATAGAAACCCACGAAATGGACACAAAAATATGAAGTTTTATGTATTCATGTGTAAATGAATGTTTAAGGCTAAGTGACTTACCTCCAAACAATGTTTCGGACACTGAAAATAACTCTTGAATGTGTTGAGTCTCATTCCTTCAATAATAATTGCATGGAATTAAGAAAAATGTATGTTTTTTTACATTTTTATATCTTTATAATTCATTCTTTCTATCAGTTTTTTTACATTCTGTGGGTGACTTCGTACCACACTTCCTTCAGTGAAAGTTTGTGGGTCAGCTAAACTTGGAACAAGAACACAGAAATCTCAGAATATTCCCTCAGGGAACAAGATCACTCTGTTTATCAATGGCCTCTAAGATTGCCATTCATAGTTTCTGTGCTAACTGAATTACTACACCCAAAATGAATCATTTCACATTTATATGGACTGAGCTCTGTCTGCCATTTACTGGCCTATTTTGCCAACACACCGACATTGCTCTACAGGCTGAGACAATCCTCTACACTCTGCGATTTTTATGTCATCAGTGAATTTACTGATCATGTCTCTGCGTCGATGTCCAATTTATACTAAAGACATAGGTGTAGGAGTAGGCCATTCGGCCCTTCGAGCTGGCACCGCCATTCACTGTGACCATGGCTGATCATCCATGATCAGTACCCTGTTCCTGCCTTCTCCCCATATCCCTTGACTCCACTATCTTTTAGAGCTCTATCTAACTCTTTCTTGAAAGCATCCAGAGAATTGGCCTCCACTGCCTTCTGAGGCAGAGGATTCCACAGATCCACAACTCTCTGGGTGAAAAAATTTTTCCTCAACTCTGTTCTAAATGGACTACCCCTTATTCTTAAACTGTGGCTTCTGGTTCTGGACTCCCCCAACATTGGGAATGTGTTTACTGCCTCTAGTGTGTCCAATCCCTTAATAATCTTATATGTTTCAATCAGATCCCGTCTCATCCTTCTAAATTCCAGTGTATACAAGCCCAGTCGCACCAATCTCTCAACATTGGACAGTCCCGCCTTCCCAGGAATTAACCTTGTGAACCTACGCTGCACTCCCTCAATAGCAAGAATGTCCTTCCTCAAATTTGGAGACCAAAAGTATGTATATTATATATTATATGTACCAAAATATACATATGGAGACCATATGTATTACAAACATGAAAGACTCCAGCACAAATTCCTGAGGAACACCATCAATAACAGGCAACCAATCATTCAAATAATCTTTTGCCATCACCCTTTGTCTCCTATTGCCAAGCCAATTTTGAATCCAATTTGCCAAACGAATCTTGAACCCACAGGCCCATAACCTATTGGACCAGTCTTCTCTATGGGAGTGTATCAAAGGTTTTACTGAAGTCAAGTGTAAGCCAAATTTAATGTGCTCCCCTCATCAATTCACCTGCTTATCACTTAAAATAATTCAATCAAGATCAGCTTTTGACAAAGCCATATTTTTTGTAATTTCTTATATTGTGTTGTTGTAACAGATCATTAACATTGGCCCTCACTCAGCATTTCCTCCAATTACTTAATCTACTACTGAAGTTTTGCTCACATGATCCATAATTACCAGGCTTTTTTTCTGTTGTCCTTCTTGAAAAAGACCACATTTGCCGTTATTTGGTTAACAGGAATCTCACAGGTATACATCAAGGGTTTAAAATTCTGAGCTGAAGTCCCAGAAATTTCTTCCCTTGCATCCCACAGCAGTCAGGATGATTCCTGTACAGCCTTAGGGGTTTATAAAATTTTAGGCCTGCTGAGGCTCTGAATGCTTCCTCATTTATTGAGACTTAGAAAGAACATAGAACAGAACAATAGTAGAGTACAGACTTGTACTAGACTTTCACTTCCCTTTTGCTAAGTTTCCAAATGACAAAGCCCATTTCTTTAGTAAACATGAATGAAAAATATTCATTTAGGACCATTCCTGTTCTCTCTGATCATACACAGTTTGCCCCTAATGCCCCTACACTTTCCTGCTTATTGTTTAAATTTATCAAATACCTTGAGGTAAACCTTAATCCTATTTAGTAATGTTATTTCATGACCTCTTTTGCCTTCCTAATTTCATTTACAAGAACCTCACTAAACCCTTAAAGCTCCTTTCCAGCCTTGCTTTCTTTAGTTCCCTTTAACTGCAGCCTGTTTCCGTCTTTTTCCCATTATCCAATCCTCAATACATTTGGAAATCCATGGTTATGTGAATTTGTTACCCCTGGTTTTTACCCTAACTGGATTACGTTGGCCTTGAACTCCTGATATTTCTCTTTTGAATGTTTCCACTGTGCACATGTTGACTTGCCTGCAAGTAAATGGTCCTTGTCAACAATTGCCAAGTCCTATATTATTCCAATGAAATTGGCTTTCTCTTAATTTAAGATGTATATTCCCTCCACTTGACCAGCTTTCAATCCTCAAGATCAGGCTCAGTAATGTTCCCTTCCACACTGGTCTGTCTACGTAGTTATGGGTTAGAATCCTTGCATTAAAAAAGCTAGCTCAGCTTTGAACTTCCCTGATGAACACTTCCCCCTTGCATCTCCCTACTGAGGTTACTATTTCTCCTCCAGGTGATTGTACCTCTCCCTCCAAGTATTACTCTGAGCCCCATTTTCGTGCCAACTCAGTTTAATCCTTTCCCAACGCTACTAGTACACCTCACCATAAATATACAGATTCCTTTCTGGTTAAGGTGTAACCTGTCTTGCAGGTACAAATCCAAGTAGTTCCAATGATCCAAGAATCTAAAGACTTGCACTAATCTGATGTTCCCTTCTATTCTTGCACTCACCAGCTCGTGACACTGAAAGAATCCATATATTACAGAATTTGCAGTCCTGCAATTTAAAAGGCTGCCCTTAAGTTCTTGTTACAAGATTTTTTTTCATTCTCTTACCTATGTCATTGGTAACGTTATGCATCTTCCCCCTTCCAAATGTTCTGCAGTCATTCCAAGGCATCCCTGACCCTGGCGTCAGGGAGGCAACATACTAATGTGGAGTTTCTTTTGTGGCCATAATAACAACGCTCTATCCCTGTCACAAGAGAATTTCCTACCGCCATTATTCTCCCAGTTCTGTTCCCTCCCCTTCTATGCCAAGCACCCACCTTGATCTAAGCTGTACACATAATGTGAATTTCACATGTATTTCTCCAATTTGCAACCTCAAAAGAAGTTCAGCATTAGAAATCTCCATTTCATATCTATCAATGAAAAATAAATCAACTTGGGAAATGAGGATTATGGATAACTTTTCACATCTTATTATAACTTTGTCCAAAACCTTAGAAAATCAATGTAATTTTAAAGACAAGAAGCATCTGCTTTTCCAGTTATTTCTTTGCTCTTTTGTCAAAGCCTGTAGAAATTCTAGACTCCTGACTTAACCACCCTGACAAGGCAAAGGGAAGCTTGATTCAAAACCAAAGTTGAGTTTATTGTCATATGCACAGGTGCATTGAAAAACTTACACATAGCAGCATCCCAGGCACGTTGTATCAGATGCACATTTCAGGAGGTGCCGTCCAGTCTCATGTCATCCCCACTGAATTGTCCAGCTGTATCACTATGCAATTGAAGTTATTGGCTGGAGCAACTAGCCAAGATTGTGCCAGCAGGAGTTGGATGAAATGCAGGACTAGCAGCTGTTTGTTCTTCAGAGCCAGAGCATAAACATTGATAAGCTGCAGTGGAGAATTTCTATGTCTATGCATTACATTTGCCTTGAAGGAAGCCACCAATCAGCACTTTGACTTGATTGGTGATATCCCCAGCTGAATATCCAAGCAGGAGGCACACCAACCATCACAACCCTCCTCCCATAACCTAACCCACCTATTCCCTAAAATCAACAGTGCATGGGACCATCATTATGACCACTGTCATTTGTTGCAGATGTGTGAAAAGCCAGATGTCTGCAAAAAGCACATTGGAAAAGTCATACATTGATTCATGCCACTTTGAATACACAGTTTTATAGATTCGAGGTCCAAAATCACTTGCCCACAGTATCAGTTTTCCCAAGGCTTGATGGAATCGCAGCGCTTGTTTCATGCTGTTACAGACTCTCATCTCCTCTCTTGGGGTTTGTTTCCCCATGGTGAAGCTGGTGGTGTTATGGAGGGTATGTGTGGGGAGAAAATCAGCCTTGAAATCTTGAATTCTGCCATGGCTCACCCACCTCACCTCAGTTTCCACCTCTTCTCTCCAGCTTGGACTCACCATACCGTTCCTCCCTAAAATGAAGTGTCCTGTTATCCTTACAATCGGACTGCTACAGAAATATGATTTAATAAAGTTACTATGAATATTCATGTATTTTATTGATTTTGATAGTGGATGTTAACATTTCCTTTATTTTATGTAGTTCAAAGCAGCTTATTCCAGTTAGCTTTCCAGCTTAGCTCTTCTGGCTGGTGAACTCTCTCTATATATAAATATACATATAAATGCTGAGATCTACAAACATGTTCTTTTTTTCCTATTTGAATTACTGAGGGTTAGTTTGACCATTTCTGCCATTTTTGACCACTGTAGCATTAACTATGTAATAAGTACAGAGAGATCTGGGCAGGATTACTACTACAAAGATCTAGAATTATTACAACAAACAAGTCATAAGGGCAGAATGTCGACAATGGTTTTACGAACATAATTTTAATTTTAGATTTAATTCTGGCATCCTGCGTTATTAAGGACTGCAAGTAGGGGATTTAATATTTTAAATGTCACTTTGGCCAAAGAGCAGATCCTTAAAATTTTATGGAAATTTTCAGATTTCTTGCAGACAGCAGTATAAACCACCAACCCTTCTGGTTGGAGGAAAGTACCAGGAGAATGGTTCTTACCTCTGTATGAAAATGATCTTGGCTGCTTGTAGACTCAACCAGCAGCTACAAGTCCCATTGTGCTGCACTTCTGGTGGGAAACCAGGAACTGGACAAAATTTAGCCCATTATTACTGTCAGCAAACATTCACTTCAGTGAATTACTTTTTCTGAAATTCCCAGTCATATACCTGTATCATTGTTACTCAGCTGCAGAGTTGTACAGATATTCTTATTTCAAGCAGGCACGTTATTACCTCGCAGAAAATCTCATCTTCTGGTTGTAGAAAAGTTTGGTCAGTCTTAAATCAGAGTAGATCAGAGTAGCAGGAGTGCAGTAGAAATAACAGAGGGATCTGGGAATAGTGATACAAAATTCCCATAAAGTGGCGTCACAGCTAGATAGGGTAGTAATGACAGCTTTTGTTACATTGGCCTTTATAAATCAAAATATTGAGTATAAGAGTTGGAATGTTATGGTGCAGTTGTCTAAGGCATCGGTGAGGCCAAATTTGGAGCAGTGTGTGCAGTTTTGGTCACCAAATTACAGGAAGGATATTAATAAGGTTGAAAGAGTGCAGAGAAGGTTTACAAGGATGTTGCCGGGACTTGAGAAACTGAGTTATAGGGAATGGCTGAATAGGTTAGGACTTTTCCCTGGAGCCTTGAAGAATGAGGGATGGATTGATAGAAGTATGCAAAATTACGAGGGGTATAGATAGAGTAAATGCAAGCAGGCTTTTTCCACTGAGATTGGAACTAGAGGTCATGGGTTAAGGCTGAAAGGTGAAATAGTTAAGGGGAACCTGAGACGGTACTTATTAACTCAGAAGGTGGTAGGAGTGCAGAATGAGCTTCCAGCAGAAATGGTTGATACAGGTTCGACTGCAGCATTTAAGAGAAGTTTGGATGGGTACATCGATGGGAAGGTTATGGAGTGTTAAGTTCCAGGCTGCAAGTCAAAGGGACTAGGCAGAATAGTAGTTTGGCATGGACTAGAAGGACAAATGGCCTGTGCTGTCATGCTGTATGACTCTTGATTTTATGCTCAATGGCTCTTTGAAAGTTTCTTGATGCTTTTCAAACAAAGCTTTCGAGACTTCTCTCTTAATTATTTGGGCTACAACCCCCTTTGAAACTACAACGTTTTAAAGTGCATCTGGCATTGGCAGGGATCTCACCAGTAGGTGAGAAATAACTGAGCAAAAAATAAAGAATGAATTTCCATTCAGATTAACAATGGGGGAATGACTGGAAACCTGATAAACCTCCATGCTTCATCCTTATAAAATCAACAAGCTACTAAAGGTCACTGAGCACTGGATGGTATGGTACCATCTGAAAGGGAAGTAGTAGGTGGAAGTGTGAATGAGGTACAGCTTTATTGAACTGAATGAGACTAACTAAATCAGGAAGAGAACACTTTTCCTGAAAAGTTCTTTTAAAAATTGTTATCTTTGCTAACAATGGAATCATCCTCAGTATTTCCTTGAAGACTTACTGACTCAGATCTGCATGCTTACTTGGGAAGATTTAGCCAGACTAGTCTCAACTCAACACAAAATCTCCCATAAATCAATGTAATTGAACAAAGATTCCAGCATCTGCAGTCCTGTAACTCTCCTGATTGTTTCTGAAATCAGTTAAAGTAATTTGGAATAATTATGGTTTCTGCATTAGCAAAGGAACTAAATGAGACGACATTGTCTAATGGACATGAGCTGCTGGCCATTAAGGATGCTTTATTCTGTTCATGATTGCTGTTCAGTTGAAAAGTACCTTTAAATGATCTGAGAGTAGAACCAATTTTGTGTATAGAGTGCAACGGCTTTCCTTTTAAATTTTACTTTTCATTTTATTGACATACAGTCCATATAGGCCCTTCAAGTCTCACCACCCAGCAATCCCACAACTTAATCCTAGTCTAATCACAGGACAATTTACAATTGTCTTTTTTGCAATCAGTGGGTGGCGATTGCAGTTCACAATGACCTATTAATCCACCAACGGGAGGTAACCCATGCAGTCACATGCAAACTCCTTACAAACAACGGCAGGAATTGAATGCAGTTTGCTGGTACTATAAAAGGTTGTGCAAACCACTACTCTACTGAGCCACCCCAATTCTTTGGGGGAGGAGTGGGTTGAGTTTGGTCAATCTCATCTAGCAAGCCAATGTTTGATAATTATATTTACTTTTGGCATTCATGCTGTGGTTAAAACCAGAAGGACATGAATAACATAGACTAGTACAGAATAAAACTCCCTGACCACACCATGTACTTGGAAAATCCAAAAGAAAATTATGAGAGACTGACTTTTGTTTTGAAGTCTTGATTCCATAAATTCATCTATATTTCCTTTATCTAATATTCAGTTTGAGGATTAATTTGGGCAACCAGTATTGAAAACTGTCCTCACACCTCTTCCTAACTCCAAGTTTCAAACTGATCTCAGTGCAACAATAGCAATAAAATTTCTAATTAATGGGACAAAGTCATTCCATATTGTATTTCTAATGAACTTGTCTGTAAAATTTGGATCCTATCATAGGAGCCCAAGATAAAATACAGTTCACGAACATCTGACCTCAGAATTCAGGTTATTCTATATTCAATATGGACAAACTAATTTTATCTCAGGTTTGAATACCTCAAATTTTTGCCTAATTTTACTTTTTTGATATTTATCAATAATTTGTTCCTCAATATTTTGTATCTGTACTGACTTTGTTCTTTCCCATGCCTTCTGTTAAAGTTTTGCTGTGTTAAGATTTACAGTACATCCTGTGCTATGAGATTTCACCTCTATCTGCTTCTTAATTTTAAAAGTGTTGTCATCACCCTTATTCACAGGGTGTCTGAGTCAGGTGAGTGTATAAATCCTATTCCACTATATCCATGTCATCACTCTGTACAAGTGTTATTTTCATATTTTGAATCCCAGCTGGAAACTTCGCCCACTGATTGCAAATAAGTAGGAAACAATTTTCCCATATACATTATACTTACAGGGCTGGGGTGTCAGATTTAATACTGAAGGCACCATTACTTACCTAATTAAAACAATACATTTAACCAGATAAACATTTTTGTGCCAAAATATCCATTATTAACTCTGGTACATGTGAAAAGACCATAAATAATTTGATTTGCTTTCCTATTACTGATAAGTTTGCAAGACTTGATATAGGCAATGTTTCCATTCCCCCACAATAAGAAAATGAATGTTGTTCCTGAGTTCTTTTCACTACATTTGTCTTGGATTGAACTCTTTTGTTCCATTCTTCCTCCACTGAGACAACTTTACCTTTTCAAAGTGTTCCTTTTCTCAATTCAGTTCAATTATTTCATTTAAGCTTCCAAATCAATGTTAACTTTAATAAACTATCTTTAGCTTCACCAAAAACAATTTGACCATGGAAGATATTTTTACTGGGATCCCTTTGCTTAGGACAAGATATTCTGCTTGTTCTCCTCTTTAGAGAGGTGAATGGCACCTTAAATGTAGATGATTTGTAATAAGACCAACATGTAATCAAAATAAAAATCTTCTCTAATCTTAACACTGCTTCAGATTTGAAGTGCCAAAAATGTATTACTTATCCACAAAACGCCCTCCTGTGGTTGTGGGCTGAGGGACAAGGAGCATCTTATGATTACTTTCACCTGATCTTGCGAGAATTTGAGGGGAGGTAGAAGTTTCTTTTTTAAGTTTCCAGTGAGGTTACATAATTCCGAGCCAGTCTGTCAAAATGCGGCAGCTGAGTCCCAAATGAGCCCAGTTTCCAACGAGTAGAGTGTGGCCGTGACTGGAGCTAAGTTTACAACACAGGTGGAGAAACACAACTTGGGACAACAAACAGTCCGTTCCATGGTGCAAACTCTTAGAAGTGCAGCGCAAAAAAAAAGAAATTTAAAGCATTTTCCAAAATATGATCTCTTTCAAGTTTTTTGCAAAGAGCTGGCTAGGCGATCGATTTTAAGATAGGGGTTGCCCTAGGAAATCTATATGCTGGAAGTCATATCAATAACTCTTGATGTCGACGTAAATTTGATATACAGGCATTTCTTCCGATCCAGCAATAGACAACTTTATAGGCATCAGGGAAAAGGTGTCCCTGTCTCGGTTCAGTCTGACTGAACCGTCCCGTCTCAGCGGTCACTGGAGACTGCCTCGGCTTGTCGCTGCCCATCAACACCACTGCTCTTCTACGCTTACCTCAATCGCAGTTTGTCAAGCTTTTACTGGTATTTCTTGGGAGCCTATTTTCGGATCTCTCTCTCTCTCTCTCTCACACACACACACACACACACACTCACTCTGCCCGGCATCTTTCTCCAAGTTTGTCTGTCTATTCCTGTACATCTCCTGCGCCTCGGTTTGTATGTGTCATTCGACTCTCATATTTCCCTTCCCCCTTCACTTCATTTGCCTTGTCCTCTTTCACACTTCTTTAAGCTATTTGTCGTCGGAAATTTTTGCCTTCAAGTTGATACTTCCTTGTTACAGTCCTATAACATCTTCTCTCCTAGGCATAATGAACTGTGCAACATCTGATATAGTAACGATTTTTTTCTCTATATATATCTGTGCTTATATCTTTTTAGTTTGCATTGTGACAATTGTCCCTGTTTCTTCCTGTTCGGTTCGACTAATATTTCTATTATCCCTTATCTTTCGCCGCCGATAAGGACTGAAGTTTCTACTTCAACAACAGCCCATGTTTCTCGACATTTGTCTCTGTCCAGACTCTGCTGCCTCTCGCTTTCTCTGACTCAGTTTCAGTCACAGCAAACTCCAATCAGATTCATATATTGTCTTTTAGCAAATGAATATAAAATACAATCAGTTGCAAGGAAAAAAATTATTTTTTGAACTTACTGTGTGCATGAAGTTGTTCTGGGTGTGGTTCGATTTGCGGAAGAAGTTACAGAGTTGTTCTGTTCAACTTTTTTGTTGAGTGACTTCAGAGAAAACTTCACAACAAACTTTGTGGGTCATGTGACTGAACTTAGTTGTCAGTAAACTCAACCCTCAACGGCTTTCTTTGCATTCAGCAGATTGTACGTTCCCCCTCAAACAGGTTTACTCTCGAATTACTTAGCATGTCTCAATCATGTGAAATAGATCTATATATTTTTAAAAGTAGTTTTAAAGTTTCAAATTGACACACGTGTCCTGCAGGAAACCACATAAAACTTATTTTTCAGCCAAGTGGTTTTAGAGTTCAGTTCAAACAGATCCAATATAGAGATTGTTTTTAGGAGAGATATTCAGGACACGTGAACACTTAGAGTGAGAAAAGTTGGAAAGCAATTTAAACGTGACATACATGATGCACATCTTATGGCACAAAATTGGCATGTTTCTTATTCTAAATTCTGAATGTAACACCAAATATAAGAACAACTTAAGGAAGAAACAAGCTTTGGTTGCTGTGGAAATTTTCTGTAGTTTTTCTTTCTCTCCTTAGGTGCGAGAACGGGGTAATGTTTTGACCAAAACATCTCAAACAATAAATACTGCGGCAGTTTGCAAAGCCACTTCACTGTTCTTAACTTGAGTGTCCGAAACAAGAAAAGTTGATATTTTCTACCTCATTCCGATATTGCGTCAGAAGGAAACTGCGGCGGAGGAAAAGCAGCCCTGAAATAGTGATCCATGGTTATATTTGCATAGCATTGTTTGCAAAATAACAAGACAGGTTCCATGTTTGGCTGACAGGTTTTACTTGGCAATTGAAATGTTTTGGCCACGTTCAGGTTGAGTCGGCAGGAGAGTTCTTTCTAATTTAACTATACAAACGCATTGTTCAGGTTTGATATTCAATGTGAGAGAACTTGTAACATTCCTGGTCCATTCAGCGAAAATAGCCTTTAAGTTCGGAGCATAGGTGAGAGAGGGTCAACCGCATCGAGGGAAAAAAAAGTATAAATATTTGGAGCTGGACGAGATCTACTGGCAGAAAGCAGTCTGGTTGAAAACCTTGGAATACGGTCAGCAATTTTAGGACCCTCACCTGACACTGGAGAGGGTCCAGAGCAGGTTCGCAGGAATGATCCCGGGAATGTGTGGATTAACTATGAGAAACGTTCCATACTTGGCCTATACTTGCTGGAGCTTAGAAGAATGAGGTGAGATGATCTCATTGAAACCGATGGAATATTGAATATTGGTAGGGATCAGGTGGAGAGGATGTTTCCCATAGTGAGGGAGTCTGGAACTAGAGGGCACAGCCTCAGAACACAAGAACAGAGATGAGGAAGAATTTATTTAGCCAGAGAGTAGTGAATCTGTGGAAATCATTTTGACAGACAGCCCAGGAGGCCAAGTTATTGGCTGTATTTAAAGGATTGATAGGTTCTTGATTGGTAAGGGGAGCGAAGTATAGAGGGAAAATGAAGAAGAATAGGGTTAAGATTAAGCTAATTTAGAATAATAAATCAGCCATGATGGAGCATACTCACTGGACCAAGTGGCCTACTTCTGTTCCTATGTCTTATGGTCTGATGTTTGGAGTAGTTCTGGAGTGTTTGAACAGAGATGCAATGGTTTGACTGCTACTAACTTCCACAGTCTGACAAGTAACATCACAGCAAACAACTTTGTTGTATTCACACCTGACACATTTAAAGCGTACATTCAAAATTCTTATATGCAATCTCACTGGGCATCCAGTAACATGAAGCCTGGTCTTCTGGGCCAGCCCCAATGGCCTTTTGACAGCAGGTGCAGTGCAGTTTCCTTGCTGTCCCTTTGGCTCCCCCTTAGCCCTCAGTCCCAGTTCTACAAATCACGATGTGGATTTCATTCATCCAGAGGTGCAATGGGCATTCACATTACATAACCAAACAGAAATATACAAAATTGTTACAGGAAAATGTCATTTCCTCATGCACGCTGCTGATGACATCTAACTTCATCACGATCTACTTCCTGTGCCTCTTACACTACAGTATATCCAAATTATCAAACAGTTTATTCAAAATCTAATAATGCTTTGACAGGACATAGAACTGTATAAAACAGGAACTGGCCCTTCAGCCCACAATGTTGTGCCAAAGTCTTTAGTTAATGACGCCTTACTACTTCTGACCCTTGTAAACACCTCCTCACATCTGCCTCCACCACTACAAATAGTGTATTTCAGATGACCTACCACTTTCTGTGTAAAAAAAACTCACCAGGCATATCTCTTTTGAACTTTCCTCCTCACCTTAAATTCATACCCTCTGGTATTCAATATTTTGATCCTGGGAAAAAGATACTAGCTGTCTCTACTACCTATGCCTGTCATAATCATATAAACTTTTATCAGTATCCCCTCAACCTCAACTGCTGCAGAGTGAACAACCCTAGCTTGTCCACGCTATCCTATTTGCAAAATTCATTGTCTTTCGCACACTGAGCACCCAATCTAGTGCAGTCTTTCATCGATTCTATTATTATTTATTATATAATGATTTAATTAAATATGCCCGCAAAAATGAATCTCAGGGTTGTATATGGTGACATATGTGTACATCGATAACAAACTTACTTTAAACTTTGATCTTTTTATAGCGCATGCCTTCCAATCTAAGCAGCATTCCTCGAAAACTCTTCTGAATGTCCTCCATATTGTCTATATGCTTACTATAATGGAGTGACCAGAAATGAGTGCAATACTACAGATGTGGCCTAGATAGAGATTTATAAATCTGCAACAGACATTATGATTATTATGACTCTTGTACTCAATGCTTGGACGAAGAGCTTTTTTTTTAAAATTGTTTTTCCACAATGAACTATTGGGAAGACTGAAACCATCTTCTCCGAGCCCTTGTCCTGTCCCGATATCTGGCTGAAACTGTCAGGGAGCTTGTCATCTTTGAATGTATTAAACCCCAGACTGTGTCTTGCTGCAGTGCCTCAAAAAATGGAGTCCCACATTTGTAATATCAATGACATTTATTTGTATCTGACTGATTGGCCACTGTCCCTGTTAACATCAGACATGAATATTTCAACACATTACTGGTTTGTCCACTTACCAGTGTTCTTCTCCCATATTCCTGAGGTAATGTGCTGCACCAGGCAAGCCCATGCAGGCAGCATGCTAAGTGTGTCTAACTGTAAGGTCTTGAATAACCCTAGTATCATTGATTCCTTGCTGAACGTGATGCCCTCAGCTGCCAAAATTCTATGTTCTTAAACATCTCTCCTCAAACTTGTCTATCTTTCTTGTCAGATTTTCCATTTCATCCCATCTTCAACCAGCCTTGCAATCATTGGACCTAATATCCATTTCTGTGTCTCAGTATCAACTCATTGTTTACATACACGCGTGCTAATTTAACTTAAAATATTTTTCCACATAAAAGGTTCTGGATTGAAAGAAGGTGGTGTCATATTGCACAGACCAGCTTACAATGTCTGAGATTGCTTAAACAAATTTATTTTTCTCTACGAAAAGAAAAGGATCAATATTGATGTCAAATAACCAAGTGCTAAGGCTTAGCTGGGAGATAATTGTTCCTTCCAGTATCTCTCAAAATATTTCTTAGATGGAAGCATTAGCTTCCTAGCTGAGAGGTTATCTACAAACTGCAATGATAAAAATCCCTCACTGACCTTTTGAAACAGTCTAAATTCACATTCCATTCTGATCTGTCTGTTGGTTGCACGTGAGACGGGCTGCACAATTAGGAACAGGATCACCTTCGGAATAATTTCCTTAGTTAAAACTCGTACATTTTTTTTTTCTGTTCTTCATCATCTCCTGATTCAAGTTAACTACTGTTCACATAGGTGTGATAGAACAAATAACTCCCATCTGTGCTGTAATTTCAATAATACAATTAAATCCAGTGACAGGGTTCACCAAAAGCAAAACTGAATAGGTTCAACTCAAATAAAAGAACAGCTCAAGGTTAAGCTTTTTTTTCCTTTCCTTCTTTATATCTGCTCTGCTAGGAAAGTAGAGATGCCAGGCAAGATGGTTGATTGCTCCTCTTATAGGATGTGGGAAGTATTACTGATGACTAAAACTGTGAGGAGTGCATCATAGAAACATAGAAATGTAGAAAACCTACAGCACAATACAGGCCCTTCAGCCCACAATGCTGTGCCGAACATGTACTTACTTTAGAAATTACCTAGTGTTACCCATAGCCCTCTATATTTCTAAGCTCCATGTACCTATCCAGGAGTCTCTTAAAAGACCCTTTTGTATCCACCTCCACCACTGTTGCCAGCAGCCCATTCCACACACTCAACACTCTGCATAAAAAAAAACTTACCCCTGACATCTCCTCTGTACCTACTTCAAATCAACTTAAAACTGTGCCTTCTCATGATAGACATTTCAGCCCTGGGAAGAAGTTTCTGACTATCCAAATGATCAATGCCTCTCATTATCGTATACACCTCTGTCAAGTCACCTTTCATCCTGCGCCGCTCTAAGGAGAAATGGCCGAGTTCACTCAACCTATTCTCATAAGGCATGCCGCCCGATCCAGGCAACATCCTTGTAAATCTCCTCTGCACCCTTTCTATAGTTTCTACAACCGTGTTGTATAGTGAGGTGACTAGAAATGAGCACAGTACTCCAAGTGGGATCTGACCAGGGTCCTATATAGCTGTAACATTATCTCTCAGCTCTTAAACTCAGTCCCACGGTTGATGAATGCCACGGCACCATATGCTTTCTTAACCACAGAGTCAACCTGTACAGCAGCTTTGAGTGTCCTACGGATTTGGACACCAAGATCCCTGTGATCCTTCACACTGCCAAGAGACTTGCATTAATACTATATTCTGCCATCATATTTGATCTACTTAAATGAACCACCTCACACTTAACTGGGTTGAACTCCACTTGCCACTTCTCAGCCAAGTTTTGCATCATAACAATGTCCCACTTTAACATTTGACTGTCCTCCACATTAACCACAACACCCCCAACCTTTTTGTCATCGGCAAATTTACTAACCCCTCCCTCCATTTCCTCATCCAGGTCATTTATAAAAATCTCAAAGAGAAGGGGTCCCAGAATAAATCCCTGAGGCACACCACTGGTCACAAAACTACATGCAGAATATGACCCGTCTACAACCACACTTTGCCTTCTGTAGGCAAGCTAATTCTAGATCCACAAAGCAAGGTTCCCTTGGATCCCATGCTTCCTTACTTCCTCAATAAGCCTTGCATGGGGTACCTTATCAAATGCCTTGCTGAAATCCATATACACTACATCTACTGCTCTATCTTCATCAATATGTTTAGTCACATCCTCAAAAATTCAATCAGGCTCGTAAGGCATGACAACACACTCAAAATGCAGGTGGAACATAGCAGGCCAGGCAGCATCTATAGGAAGAAGTGCAGTTGACGTTTGAGGCTGAGACGCTTCGTCAGGTCTAAAGTAAGGCATGACCTGCCTTTGCCAAAGCCATGCTGACAATTACTAATCATGTTATGCCTCTCCAAATGTTTATAAATCCTACCTCTCAGGATCTTTTCCATTAAATTACCTACCACTGAAATAAGACTCACTGGCCTATAATTTACTGGGCTTTCTCTTCTCCCTTTCTTGAATAAAGGAACAACATCTGCAATCCTCCAATACTCTGGAACCTCTCCCATACCCCTTGATGATGCAAAGATCATCATCAGAGGCTCAGCAATCTCCTCCTTCGCCTCCCACAGTAGCTGGGGTACACCTCATCCAGTCCCGGAAACGTATCCAACTTGATGCTTTCCAAAAGCTCCGGCATATCCTCTTTCTTTATGTCTATATACTCAAGCTTTTCAATCTGCTGTAAGTCATCCCTACAATCACCAAGATCCTTTACCCTATTGAATACTGAAGCAAAGTATTCATTATGTACCTCCACTATCTCATCTGGTTCCACACACACTTTTCCACTGTCACACTTGATTGGTCCTATTCTCTCAGTCTTCACATACTTAACCACTTGCTCTTCACATACTTGTAGAATACCTTGGGTTTTACTTTAATTCTGCCTGCCAAGGCCTTCTCATGGCCTCTTCTGGCTCTCCTAATTTCATTTTTAAGCTCTGTCCTGCTAGCCTTATAATCTTCTAACAACAACACACACAAATTGCTGGTAGAACACAGCAGGCTAGGCAACATCTATAGGGAGAAGCGATGTCGACGTTTTGGGCCGAGATCCTTCGTCAGGACTAACCGAAAGGAAAGATAGTAAGAGATTGAAAGTAGGGGGGGAGGGGGAAATGCAAAATGATAGGAGTAGACCGGAGGGGGTGGGATGAATCTAAGAGCTGGAAAGGTGTTCTACCAGCATTTTGTGTGTATTGTTGTTTGAATTTCCAGCAACTGCAGATTTCCTCATGTTTGCTCTTATAATCTTCTAGATGTCTATCAATACCTAGTTTTATGAACCTTTCATAAGCTTTTCTTTTCTTATTGACTAGATTTTCAACAGCCTTTGCATACCATTGTTCCTGTACCCTACCATCCTTTCCCAGTCTCATTAGAACGTACCTATGCAGAACGCCATGCAAGTATCCCCTGAATCGAAGTATCGAAGTTTGCTGATGACACAAAGATGGGAGGGAGCGTAATGACTGCGGAGGACATTGAAACCCTGCAGCGGGACATAGATAGGCTGAGTGATTGGGCAGACATTTGGCAGATAAAATATAATACTGACAAGTGTGAGGTCTTGCACTTTGGCAGGAAAAATAATAGAGCAAGTTCTTATCTAAATGGGGAGAAACTGGAAAGTGCTTCTGTGCAAAGGGATCTGGGGGTCCTGGTGTAGGAAACACAAAAAGTTAGTATGCAAGTGCAGCAGGTGGTCAAGAAGGCCAATGGAATGCTGGCTTTTATTGCTAGGGGGATGGAGTATAAGAACAGGGAGGTCTTACTGCAGTTGTACCGGGTATTGGTGAGACCACACCTGGAGTACTGCGTGCAGTTCTGGTGTCCATATTTAAGAAAGGACATACTGGCTCTCGAGGCAGTGCAGAGAAGGTTCACTAGGTTAATTCCGGGGATGGGTGGGTTGATGTATGATGAGAGGTTGAGTAGATTGGGACTCTGCTCATTGGAGTTCCGAAGAATGAGAGGCGATCTTATTGAAACATATAAGATTGTGAAGGGGCTTGATCGGGTGGATGTGGGGAGAATGTTCCCAATGATGGGTGAAACTAGGACTAGGGGGCATAATCTTAAAATAAGGGCATGCTGTTCCAGGACTGAGATGAGGAGAAATTTCTTCACTCAGGGGGAAGTGGGGCTGTGGAATTTACTGCCCCAGAGAGCTGTGGAAGCTACTACACTCAATAAATTCAAAACGGAGATAGACATTTTCCTGGATAAAAATGGCATTAGGGGATACGGTGAGCGAGCAGGTAAGTGGACATGAGGTTAGGTTTAGATCAGCCATGTGATCTCCTGGACCAGCTTTTGATAGCCTGGATGGGTCAGAGAGGAATTTTCCAGATTTTTTCTCCTCAATTGGCAAATCGTTTTTTTTTCCCCCGGGTGATCACATGGGTTTGGGCGGGATGAATAATAAAATAAAATGGGCGGCATGGTGCCCTGTTGGTTGGCACTGTTGCCTTGTGGGATTCGGTGAAAACTGGAGTTAAGATTGGATCACCCATGATCTTGTTGAATGGCGGAGCAGGCTTGAGGGGCCGATTGGCCTACTCCTGCTCCTATCTCTTATGTTCTTATGAACCTTTGCCACATTTCTGCCGTACATTTCCCAGAGAACATCTGTTCCCAATTTATGCTTCCAAGTTCCTGCCTGATAGCTTCATATTTCTCCTTACTCCAATTAAATGCTTTTCTATCTTGTTTGTTCCTATCCCTCTCAAATACTATGGTAAAGGAGATAGAATTGTGATCACTATCTCCAAAGTGCTCTCCCACTGAGAGACCTGACACCTGACCAGGTTCATTTCCTAATACCAGATCAAGTACAGTCTCTCCTCTTGTAGGCTTATCTACATATTGTGTCAAGAAAACTTCATGAATACACCTAACAAACTCCACCCCATCTAAACCCTCACTCTAGAGACATGCCAATTGATATTTGAGAAATTAAAATCTCCCACCACGTCAACCCTGTTATTATTACACATTTCCGGAATCTGTCTCCCTATCTGCTCCTCAAAGTCTCTGTTATTATTGAGTGGTCTATAAAAAACACCCAGTAGAGTTATTGACCCCTTCCTGTTCCTAACCTCCACCCACAGAGACTCTGTAGACAACCCCTCCATGACTTCTTCCTTTCTGCAGCCGTGACACTATCTCTGATCAGCAGTGCCATGCCCCCAACTTTATTGCCTCCCTCCCTGTCCTTTCTGAAACATTTAAAGCTTGGCACTCGAGGTAACCATTCCTGCCCCTGAGCCATCCAAGTCTCTGTAATGGCCACAACAACATAGCTCCAAGTACTGATCCACACACCAGGCTCATCCACTTTGTTCATGATGCTTTGGCATTAAAAAAGACACATCACAAACCATCGGTCTGAGTGTATCCCTTCTCTATCACCTGCCTATCCTCCCTCACACACTGTCTCTGAGCTTTATATATTTGTGAGCCAACTGCCCCTTCCTCCATCTCGTCAGTTCGGTTCCCACCTCTACAGTAATTCTAGTTTAAACTCTCCCCCAATCACCCTAGCAAACCAGGATATTGGTCCCCCGCAGTTTCAAGTGCAACCCATAATTTTTTCTACAGGTCACTCCTGTCCCAAAAGAGGTCCCAATGATCCAGAAATTTGAATCCTTGCCCCCTGTTCCAATCCCTCAGCCGAGCATTTATCTTCCACCTCACTCTATTCCTATACTCACTGTCACATGGCACAGGCAGTAATCCCAAGATTACTACATTGTGGTCCTGCTTCTCAACTTCCTTCCTCACTCCTTGTAGTCCATTTTCAGGACCTATGTCACTCCCTTCTCCTACCTATGTCTTTGGTACCAATATGTACCAGGACCTCTGGCTGTTCTCCTTCCCACTTCAGGATATTGTGAACGCCATCAGAAACATCCCGGACCCTGGCACCTGGGAGGCAAACTACCATCCATGTTTCTTACCTGTGATCACAGAATTGCCTATCTGACCCTCTAATTATAGAGTCCCCTATCACTGCTGCCATCGTCTTCCTCTCCCTACCCTTCTGATCCACAGGGCCAGACTCTGTGCCAGAGGCATGGCTACTGTTAATCCCCCAGGTATTGAGCTGCAGCTTCTAACAATCTGCATTAAGGAGTTGGCGCTGGAACTCGATCCTTCAGGAGGTTGAAGGGGTGATTTATAGAACATATAGAGAGGTACCAACAGCCAGGGTGCAGGACGCAAGAAACTGGGTGACAGTCAGAAAGGAGAAAGGGTTAAGGAGCCTGTGCAGAGTACCCCTCTGGCCAACCCCTCAACAAGAGGTATATCACTTTCAGAGTGGGAGGGGATGACCCAATAGAGGAAAGTCACAGTAGTTGTTTCTCTGGCATTGTGCCTGGCTCTGTGATTCAAAAGGGGGCAGAAGAGGTACGCTGTGATGATAGGAGATTTGTTAGTTAGGGGAATGGACAGGAGGTTAGGAGAATGGGCAGTAATGAGATTCCCGGATGGTATGTTGCCTCCCGGGTGCCAGAGTCTGGGATATCTCGGACTGAGTTCTCAGCTTTTTTAAGTGAGGGGTTGAACAGCCAGAACTTGTGGTCCATGTAGGTACCAATGACATGGGTAGGATGAGTGATGAGATTCTGCATAGGGAGTTAGGTGCTAAGTTAAAAGATAGGGCCTCCAGCATTGTGATCTCAGGATTGCTGCCTATGCCATGTGTTAATGAGGCCAGAACTAGGAAGATTATACAATGTAATACGTGGCTAAGGAGCTGGTGTAGGACGAAGGGCATAACAGTTTTGGATCATTGGGCTCTCTTCCTGGAAAGTTGGAACCTGTACTGAAGGGATAGTTTGCACCTGAACTGGGGGGGGTGGGGGTGGGGGGAACTAAAATCCTAGCAGGAAGGTTTATTAATGCTGCACGGTGGGGGGGGGGGGGGGTTTAAACTGGAGTTGCAGACGATGGGAACCAGAATGCCAGAACAATTAATAGGGAGGTTGTGGAGGCAGGTTGTAAGACCTCAGACAAAGTTAGGTATCAAAACATTGAGCATGGTGTGACTGGTGTCCTGTGCTGCATATATTTCAATGCAGGAAGTATTGCAGGATAGGTGGGTGATAGTGCTGAAGATGAGTTTACAAACAGAGGCTATCTGTAGTGTGGAGAGGCTGTTGTTAGGGCAAAATTGCAATCAACAGGATGAGTTGCAATGTAAAAGGCAGACAAAATGGGAAAGGATGATACAGGACTGAAGGTGTTATATTTAAAAGTGTGCAATATACAGAATAAGGTAGATGAACAGTTTCAGGGATGATGTTGTAGGCATCACAGGATCCTGGCTGAATGAAGATTATAGCTGGGAGCTTAATTTACAAGGATGAACTCTGTATGTATCGAAAGGATAGGCAGGAGGGGAAAGGTGGCAGCGTTGCTCTGTTGGTAAAAATATAAATTGAATTATTAGAGAGAGGTGACATAGGGTTGCAAGGTTTTGAATTATTGTGGCTGGAGCTAAGGAACTGCAAGTGTAAAAAGGTCCTGATGGGAGTTGCATACAGACCCCCAAGCAGGAGTAAGGATGTGGCCTACAAATTACAATGGGAATTGAAAATGCATGCCAAAGCAGCAATGTTGTAATAGTCATGGGAAATTTCAATATGCAGGTAGATTGGGAAGATCAGGTTGGTACTGGATTCCAGGAGAAGGAATTTCTGGAATGCCTACGAGATGGGTTTTTTTTAGAGCAGATCATGGATGAGCACACAAGGGTATCAACTATTCTGGATTGGGTGGTGTGCAATAGATCAGAATTGATTAGAGACCTTAAGGTAAAAGAACTGCCAGGGGAAAGTGATCATAATGTGATTGAAGTTCTCGTGAATTTTGAGAAGGAGAAGAAGTCAGATGTAGTACTATTACAGAGGAGGAAAGGAAATTCCAGAAGCATAAGAGAGGAGTTAGCCAGAATTGATTGGGTAAGAATGCTAGCAGGGAAGACAGTAGAGCAGCAATGGTTGGAATTTCAGGAAGCAATTTGAAAGGCACAAGATAAATACATCCCAAAGAGAAAGAAGTATTCTAAAGGAAAAAAGGGACAACAGTGGCTAACAAAAGAAGTCAAAGCCAACATAAAAGTCAAAGAGAGAGCAAACAATAGAGCAAAATTTAGTGGGAAATTAGAGGATTGGGAAGCTTTTAAAGCCAAAGACGACAACTAAAAAAGTCATTAAGAAGGTAAAGATGGAATACAAAAATAAGCAAGCCAATAATATTAAAGAGGCTACCAAAAGTTTCTTCAGATACATCAAGTGTAAAAGAGAGATGAGAGTGGATATTATACCACTGGAAAACAATGCTGGAGAGGTAGTAATAGGGGACAATGAAATAACATGAACTGTTAAGTATTTAGCATCAGTACAGTATTCACTGTGGAAGACACGAGCAGTATGGTGGAAGTTCCAGGTGACAGGCTCACGAAGTGTGTGAAGTTACCATAAAAAATGAGAAGGTTAATGGGAAACTGAAAGGTCTGAAGGTAAATATATCACCTGGACCAGATGGTGTAAACCCCAGAGACCTGAAAGTGGTGGCTGAAGAGATCGTGGAGGCATTAACAATGATCTTTCAAGAATTACTAGGTTCCGGAATGGTTCAAAACGACTAGAAAATTGCAAGTGTCACTGCACACTCCAAGAAGGGAGAGGGACAGAAGAAAGGAAATTATAAGCCAGTTAGAGTGACTCAGATGTTTGGAAGAAGTTGGAGCCGATTATTAAGGATGATGCATTGGATGATGGAATTAATGGCTTTGTTGCAAAGTCTGCAGATGATATGAAGATAGGTGGTGTGGCAGGTAGTTTTGAGGAAGTAGAGAGGTGTGTGTGTGTAGGTCTCCGTTAGTCTCGATAGACCATGGATTTGCGCCTTGGAAGGTTTCCAGGCGCAAGCCTGGGCAAGGTTTTTTTTAAATGGAAGACTGGCAATTGCCCAAGCTGCAAGTCTCCCCTCTCCACACTCCCGATGTTGTCCAAGGGAAGGGCATTAGGACCCATACAGCTAGGCACTGGTGTCATCGCAGAGCAATGTGTGGTTATGTGCCTTGCTCAAGGACACACATGCAGCCTCAGCCAAGGCTCAAACTAATGACCTTCAGATCATTATATGAACACCTTAACCACTTGGCCATGTGCCAACACAGTAGAGAGGTACAGAGAACTTAGATTAGGAAAATGGGCTGGTGGAATACAGTGACAGGAAGTGTATGCTCATGTACTTTGGAAGAAGAAATGAAAGGGTTAACTATTATCTAAATGGAGAGAAATTAAAAAATACTGTGGTGTGCAAAGGGATTTTGGAATCCTTGAAATCACTAAGTGTTATTTTGCAGGTTGAGTCTGTGATGAGGAAGGCAAATGCAATGTTAACGTTCATTTTGAGAGGACTAGAATATAAAAGCAAGGATGTAATGCTGAGACTTTATAAAGCACCTAGAGTACTGTGAGCAGTTTTGAAACGGGAGAGGTTTTAAAGGAAATTCACAAAAATGATTCTAAGATTGAATGGCTTGTCAAATGAAGAGCGTTTGATGGCTCTGGGCCTGTATTCACTAGCATTCAGAAGAATGAGGGGTGATCTCATTGAAACCTATTAAATGGTGAAAGACCTTGATTCAGTGGATGTGGAGAGGATGTTTCCTGTGGTAAGAGAGTCTGAGAACAGAAGACACAGCCTCAGAGTAGAGGGATGTCCTTTTGGAAGGGTGATGAGGAGGAATTTCTGTATGAGAGTGGTGTATCTGTGAAATCCCTTTTCCACAGGCTGCCATGGAGACCATGTCAGTATGCATATTTAATGCAAATGTTGATAGATTCTTGACTGGTCAGGGCATGAAGGGATACAGGGAGAAGGCAGGAGATTGGAGAGAAAACAATGGATCAGCCATGATAGAATGGCAGAGCAGACTTGATGGACAAAATGGCCTAATTCTGCTCCTATATCTCATGGTCTTAATTTTCTCACTTCCTCATGGAAGTGTTGAGGGGGCTCAGTGATGCTATGAGCCATATCATGTAGAGCTACTCAAGATGGCAGAGAGGTCATATTAAATGTGGTCCACTGGAGAAGGAAATGACAACCTATTCCTGTAATTTGCCAGGAAAACCTTATAGATAGAAGTAACCAGAGATATATGAGAATGACACCAGAGAGTGAGCCCCACAGGTCTGAAGGTGCCCAACATGCTAATACAGAATAATGGAGGACAAGTATGAGTAGTACCAGAGCTAATGGCATGGTTGGATTAAAGCCGAAAGGACGTCCAGCTGCTGATGTACCTGGAAATGGAAAGAAGGTCTGATGTTGTAAAGATCAATACACCATTGGAACCTGAAATGTAAGATCCATGTATCAAGGTAATCTAGATATGGTTAAAAACGAGATGGCAAGATGGCATTAACATATTGGGAAGTAGCGAACTAATGTAGTGATTATGTGAGAGGCTGGTATATGTCTAGGGGGAAAATTCCAGACGTTCCCTGACCCCATTTCCCGTATACGCAGATGCTGTGGAAAACAAGCTAATGCAGCGTCACACACATAATATCAAGCTTACACCAGATACAGTTATAGAATATACTTTAAGGATTTTACTAAAACTAAGTGATTGATAATGATACAGTATACATGAAGGAAAAGAAAATAAAGAAAAAGGCGTCAAACTTATCAGAGTTCAGTCAATTTAGTGCACATCGTTGGAGCTCAACTATCGAACTGTTTGGCCCATCTTCCCTCTCCTCTGACCCGCACGACCTCACACCTGGGACCACATGAAGTGGTCAACCAAGCACTGCGGCACACGCCCACCTTCTTCGGTGTCTTCTTCCCCCGACTCCCGAAAAGATCACAAAATCTCAGCTCCCAGACCCACAAGAAAGAAATGGCATCCAACCCCATTGGTTAACAAATGAATACAATCCCCGTTATCAGCAACCCTAAACCTAAACAAGCTGTGAGAAGCTTCGAGAATGCTCTGCCAGACAACACTCTCTCACCAGTTAGCATAACAAAGAAGAAGTTTTACTTTTAACAAACAAAGAAGCCATTTTGATTAACATACGCAGTACACTAAAGTGGACTGAAATGGGTCATTTTACATGAGACAATTACCACTTCTTCTACTGTGGGCAGGAAATCTGCAGAAAGAATGAAGTGGCTTTAATTGTGAAAAAAAAGTATCAAAATCAGTGATTGGATACAACCCGAGAAATGATAGAACGATGACAATATGACTTCAAGGCAAGCCTTTCAACATCAGTGATCCAAGTTTATGCTCCAACCACAGATGCCAAAGATGATGAAATTATCCAACTTTATGAAGAAATGCAGCACCTCCTGGCTATGGCACCAAAAATGGTCATTACATTTATCATTGGAGACTGGAATGCCAAAGTTAGAAATCACAGAGCACCTGGAGTGACGGTCAACTTTGGCCTTAGAGTATGGAATGAAGCAGGACAGTGACTGGTAGAATTCTACCAAATTAACTCTGTGGTTATAGCAAATACCCTCTTTCAACAGCCTAAGAGGCAGCTCTATACATGGACATCACCAGACAGTCAACGCCGAAACTGGATTGACTATATACTTTGCAATCAGAGATGGAAGAGTGCCATAGTCAGCTAAAACAAGACCAGGAGCAGACTGTAGCTCAGACCATAAGCTGCTTGTTGTAATATTCAGAATGAAACTGAGGAGCATCAGGAAAACCAATGTACCATCAAAGTTTGATGTTCACAGCATCCCTCAAGGATATGACTTGGAGGTGAAGAATGGATTCAATGGATTAAACCAATGGTAGAGAGAAAGCCAGAAGAACTATGGATAGACATAGGGAAAAAGAAATATTGCAAACAAAAAGAAGACCAGGAAAGCAAAATGGCTTTCTGCGGAGTCTCTACAAGTGGCTGAGCAGCGAAGAGAACTGAGAGGTAATGGAGATTGGAAGAATATCTCCAACTGAATGCAAAGTTCAAGAAGATAGCAAGGAAAGATAAGGAAACTTACTTAAAGAATCTAATGAAGTCAACAGAATTGTAAAAACATATCTATTCAAGAAGATTATGAGTATAGTAAATGAGTATAGTAAAAGGCAAAAAAGGGAAGGATCTTCCAGAAGCAGAAGACATCAAAAAGAGAATGCAGGAATACACAGAAGAATTGTACAGGAAAGATCCCAACAGTGAAGACACCTGCAATGACTCCCTCATCGATCTAGAGCCGGACATTTTGGAAAGTGAAGTTGAATGGGCAAAAGAAAACATTGCTAATAATAAAGCTGCAGGATGTGACAGGATTCCAGTGGAATTGTTTAAAACTTTATAAGGTGATGCTGTAAAAGTGTTGCATACAATTTGCCAGCAGATCTGGAAAACACAGCAGTGGCCTTTAGACTGGAAAAGATCAGTTTATATCCCAATTCTCAAGAAGGGAAATATAAAGGAATGTTCAAATTACTGAGCAATTTCACATGCCAGTAAGGTAATACTAAAGATCATGAAAGCAAGACTCCAGCAATATATGGAATGAAAGCTGCCAGATGTGCAAGCTGGTTTTAGAAGAGGCAGAGGGACCAGAGACCAAATTGCTAACCTACACTAGCTAATGGAGAAATCGAGGGAATTCCAGCAAAGTATTTACCTATGTCTTATTGACTACTCTAAAGCCTTCAACAGTGTGGACCATAATAAACTATGACAAATCCTTAAAGAAATGGTGATACGTGGATATCTGATCTGCCTTATGAGAAACTTGTACAAAGATCAAGGAGCAACAGTTAGAACTGAATGCAGAACGATAAACTGGCTCAAGATTGAGAAAGGAGTATGACAATGCTACATACTGTCACCCTGCTTATTCTAATGGCTGAAAGTGAGGAGGATCTGAGGAAGTTTCCAATCAAAGTGAAAGAAGAAAGTGCAAAATCTGGCTTGTTGCTCAATATTAAGAAAAACAAGATAATATCGACCAGCCCTTTTAACTCTGTGGTAATAATGGAAAGTAAGTGGAAACAATTTTGTCTTCCTCTGTTCAAATATTTCTATAGACGGTAACTGCAGCCATAAAATTAAATGGTGCTTACTTCTGTGGAGTGCAGCAATGGCAAATTTAGATAAAATATTGAAGAGCAGTGACATAATATTGTCAATGAAGCTCCGTATAGTCAAGTCTATGGTATTTCCAGTTGTGATGTATGGCTGCGAAAGCTGGACTATTAATAAAGCTGAATACAAAAGAATCGATGCCTTTGAACTTGGATACTGGAGTTAAGAGTTCATTGGACAGCAAGAAGATCCAACAAGTCAATATTTGAAGAAATACAGCCAGCCTGCTCACTAGGAGGCTTGATTATGAGACAAAAGCTGAAATATTTTGGCCACATCATGAGAAGGCTGTATTTCTTGTAGGAGATTCTCATGTTAGGTAAAACAGATGATAAAAGAAGGAGAGGATGACAGAGGCTACAATGGATAGATAATATGATTCAGGCAATGCATATAACTTTGGGGGATCTTAGAGAGGCAGTTTCCAACGAGAAGTCTTGGTGTGCAGGAGTCCATGAGGTCACGAAGAGTCAGACTCAACTTAATGACTGAACAGCTTATGTTTCCAAGTAAATAGTAAAGTCTTATGGAAAACAATTCAGCCTTCTGTGTAACAGAATTAAAAGATTTGGAATGAAACATTATAGATTTTATTTTCACCTTTCAATTGGCTCTTTCTGACTTTCCCTGGCTGATTATTGTTAACTTTATTTTTATCATAGGTTCATGATACTGGACTGCATTTTTAATTCAAGGTAGAAAGGGGAAGAACAACTGCACAGTGAGTATAAGGGTCTGGCAAAAAGTAGGACACCCAAAGTAGTGATCACTGGATTACTTGCAGTACCACAAGTTCTTTAAGGCAGGAATAGGATGATAGTACAAATGAATCAGTGGCTGACGGAGTAGAGCGGATGGCATGGTTTCTGATTTCTGGATCATTTGGATCTTTTCTGGGGAAGATATACCTGAACCAGAAGGGGACCATTAGCCTTGTGGACAGGTTTGCTAGAGGTGGGAAGAGTATAAAATAATTCAGCAGGGGACTGTAAACCAAAGTGATAGTGTTGAGGATAGGGTAATTCGTATGCAAGTTGATGAACTGTGTAGTGAGACTGCATGGCAGACCAGCAGATGGTAGAGCAAAATTTCAGTCAGTGGGATGACTTCAAGAGTAACATGGAGCAAACTCAAAAAGGGCAATGAATAGAGGACTGGAAGTATTATATTTGAATGTATTCAGCATACTGAATAAAGTAGATGATCTTGCAGTGCAGATGGTTTGGCAGATGTTACATCATGAGCATCACTGAGTCTTGGCTAAAAGAAGGTCATAGTTGGGAGCTTAACATTCAAGGATACACCTTGTATTGAAAGGACAGGTGGGTAGACAGAGGAGGTGGGGTGGCTCCATTAATAACAAATGAAATCAAATCCTTAGGAAGAGGTGACGTTGTATCAGAAGTAGTAGGAATTTTGTGGATTAAGTTAAGAAAACCCAAGAGTAAGAAGACCCTGATGAGAGTTATATATAGGCCTCCAAATAGTAGCCAGGATGTGGGATATAAATTACAAAAGGAGATAGAAAAGGCATGTAATAAGGACAAGGTTACGAATGTCATGGGGAATTTCAATAAGCAGGTAGACTGAGAAAATCAGGTTGGTGCAAATGGCACCAAATTGGTCCCTAAATAGACCACAACTTCTGGCTGTTTACCACCCTACTTAAGAATGCTGAGGACTCGATCCGAGATATCCCAGACTTTGGCACCCAGGAGGCACATACCATCTGTGCATCTCATTCTTTCCTACAGTACCTTCTGTCCATTCCCCTAACAAATCCCCTATCACCACATGATGAAATGGCAGAGCAAACTTGATGGGCCAAGTGTCTAAATTTACTCCTGTATCTTAAATTGTAATTATTCCCATCTCACATATGGAAATTATCTCCTTTGTCTGGAATTTTACCAAGATTGTAATGAATTGGGGTTGAGCACAGCTAACATGAGCATTGACAATGAGGTTATTCAAGTCAAGTCAAGTCAAATCACTTTTATTGTCATTTCAACCATAACTGCTGGTACAGTACACAGTAAAAATGAGACAACATTTTTCAGGACCATGGTGTTACATGACACAGTACAAAAACTAGACTGAACTACATAAAAAAATGTTTAGTAGATTTGGCAAAATGTAAATATAAAGAAAAACTTCCTGGGATTTTAGAAGTTCTTTCAATAATTAAGAAACGACAGGGTTATTGGTGAAGAAAATAGCACTTGACAGCAAGGTCATGACCTCCTGTTCCTTTGTTACTGATGACTGAGTGTAGACTAATAGGAAGTAATTGGGCAGAATAATTTGTCTTCCATTTTGTGGACTAGATAATCCATGTTTTCTACAATGTCAGGTGTGTACAGGTGTTGCAGTTATATTAGCTATTAAAACATCAGACATATTAAAAAAGCTGCACGCACAAGTATCTCCTGCTGATCTTTTCCCTTCTAAGTGCTGTTCAAATTGGAAATTAAGTGTGTCCACAATCTTCCAATCCTCTCTGTAGAACCAAAATTGGACGTTTATTTACAGTATTGTTCAATAGTGGAAAAGTTTTCCACAGTGACAGAACAGATATAAAATCTCCTCCATTGTTCTTTGTTATGAAAATATACATAAAATGACTTCCACCTGGAGTCCTGTTTTAACTCAGGTCATTACTCAACATTTAACATTACTCTTAACTCAGCTCATTCACTTAAGACTGAAATTCACAGAAATAGATTAAAAACATATAAACTTTATTGTATATATAATTTAGTTATTTTAATTTCAAATCCTTGCATGATAAAAACACAACTTTTATAAACTGGTGCATCTAATTTGACTGATGCAAAAGAGCTCAAACGTACAACAGCAAATATTTGCAAATATCTGATAACAACAGCTGTGACACCCATCAGCTTCTCATATTTTTATATTTACATCTCTTCAAACATTTACTTATTCACTTTCAATTCAGGTCACTGGCATTCTTAAAATGATGCTACTATAAAATTTGATTTGTCTGCAAATAGACTGGATATTATACACAATTGTCCATTTTCCGAGAATGTATTATAACTTTGTGTTATTTCACTCTACCACTTTCCTATGTCAGTAAAAAAGGAAACAACAACCCTCTCTAAAAGGAAGTGGTGAAGGCAGGAGGTGAGGAGGAGGCTGAAACAATGTTGGGTTAATTGGAAAACCTAATTTCCTGTATCAGGTATAAAAATCTGTCAAGTTTGCTAAGAATGACAAATTAATTTAAGTTAATATTGGTCAAATGAATTTTTTTTAAAAACTGATCACCAATGCTCTAATTCAAAGGTATGGATTATCTTGATCATAGAAAGGGAAAGATATTTATCTGCTTTTTAATTATTGCTGTTTGAAAAAGAAGTGAAACTTTGCTTATTTTTTTTTAACTTTCCTTTTCACTCAAAGTCTTTACTGATGAGGTTTTAAACTTCGATGGCAATTCATAATAAAGCATTGGAAGGAGGCTATTTGGCCCCTCGTGCCCAGTTCACTTTCACTGGGTTGGCATGGTAGAATAGTGGATCGGAAAATGCTCTTACAGTGTCAGTGAAACAGGTTGAGATCTTGTTACTGTCTGTAAGGTGTTTATATGATCTCCCACTTCCCAAAGATGTACAGGTTAGTAAGTTCACTGGTCACATAAATGTATTTGGGTGGTGCAGGCTCATTGGGTGGAAGGGCCTGTTGACACGCTGTATTTCTAAATAAAATATAAATAAAATAAAGATAACCAATCTGATCTAGTCTCAACCACGAGGAAATCTGCAGATGCTGGAAGTTCAAACAACAACACACACAGAATGCTGGTAGAACACAGCAGGCCAGGCAGCATCGATAGGGAGAAGCGCTGTCGATGTTTCGGGCCGAGACCCTTCGTCAGGTCTAACCGAAAGGAAAGATAATAAGAGATTTGAAATTAGTGGGGGGAGGGGGAAATGTGAAATGATAGGAGTAGACTGGAGGGGGTGGGATGAAGCTAAGAGCTGGAAAGGTGATTGGCGAAAGTGATACAGAGCTGGAGAAGGGAAAGGATCATGGGACGGGAGGCCTCGGGAGAAAGAAGGTGGGGGGAGAGCACCAGAGGGAGATGGAGAACAGGCAAACAACTACATATGTCAGGGTTGGGGTAAGAAGTGGAGAAGGGGCATTAACAGAAGTTAGAGAAGTCAATGTTCATGCCGTCAGGTTGGAGGCTACCCAGCCGGTATATAAGGTGTTGTTCCTCCAACCTGAGTTTGGATTCATTTTGACAATAGGGGAGGCCATGGATAGACATATCAGAATGGGAATGGGACGTGGAATTAAAATGTGTGGCCACTGGGAGATCCTGCTTTTTCTGGCGAACCAAGCGTAGGTGTTCAGTGAAATGGTAATGGGGTTTCACCACATCCACCCGCCACCCCACTCAGGATAGGGTTCCCCTTGTCCTCACCTACCACCCCACCAGCCTCCAGGTCCAACATTTAATTCTCCGCAACTTCCGCCACCTCCAACAGGATCCCACTACCAAACACATTTTTCCCTCCCCCCCCCCCCCTTCTGCTTTTCACAGGGATCGCTCCCTACGCGACTCCCTTGCCCACTCATCCCCCCTCCCCCATCCCTTCCCACTGATCTCCTTCCTGGCACTTACCCTTGTAAACGGAACAAGTGCTACATTCCCTTACATTTCCTCCCTCACCACCATTCAGGGCCCCAGACAGTCCTTCCAGGTGAGGCGACACTTCACCTGTGAGTCAGCTGGTGTGGTATACTGCGTCCGGTGCTCCTGGTGTGGCCTTTTATATATTGGCAAGACCCGACGCAGACTGGGAGACCGTTTCGTGGAACACCTACGCTCGGTCCGCCAGAAAAAGCAGGATCTCCCAGTGGCCACACATTTTAATTCCATGTCCCATTCCCATTCTGATATGTCTATCCATGGCCTCCTCTACTGTCAAAATGAATCCAAACTCAGGTTGGAAGAACAACACCTTATATACTGGCTGGGTAGCCCCCAACCTGATGGCATGAACTTCCGATAATGCCCCTCCTCCACTTCTTACCCCATTCCTGACATATTTAGTTGTTTGCCTGTTCTCCATCTCCCTCTGATGCTCCCCCCCCCCTCTTTCTCCTGAGGCCTCCCGTCCCATGATCCTTTCCCTTCTCCAGCTCTCTATCACTTTCGTCAATCACCTTTCCAACTCTTAGCTTCATCCCACCCCCTCCAGTCTTCTCCTATCATTTTGCATTTCCCCCTCCCCCCACTATTTTCAAATCTCTCACTATCTTTACTTTCGGTTAGTCCTGATGAAGGGTCTTGGCCCGAAACGTCGACAGCACTTCTCCCTATCGATGCTGCCTGGCCTGCTGTGTTCCACCAGCATTTTGTGTGTGTTGTTGATCTAGTCTCAGTTTGTTTTCTGCTATTACTCATCATTCATGTCTACTTAATATACCAAAAATATGTCTAGCATTGGCTATGACATATCCAATGACAAAACCATTTAAGAAACTTCTGCACTCTTCCACTCCTTTTTCTGAAACCTTTTTCCTAGAATTCTGCAGGAGGAAATATTTTTTCTCAGAGTATACATTTTCAAGCTTTAGAATCTAATGTTTCAAAAAGGTCATCTCTCCTGCTCTGTCTTTGCTGATAAGACAAATCCTACATCCAATAGACTTCTTTGCACAGCCTCAAAAACTAAAGTCTTCCTAATAAGGAAATCAAAATTCAATGCACAATACAGATAAGTTCTCACCAATGTACTCAATAGCTGTAGTAAGACTTCCTTATTTTTATGCATTATCCCATCTACATTAAACCCTAGCTTATTTGCCTTCTTACTTATTTACTCTAGCTGCACATATGGGTAAGTACATCTGTGTAAGAACTGTGTCTGTCAATTCTAGCCATATAAACAGTATATTCTGTTCAGAACTCTCCAAAAGTCTGTATGCTATAACATTAGTTTCCATCACTTGAAATTCTATATGATACATGAACATTCAAATATTTAACTGACTCTGTAAGGGCAAATAGTTTTTTTTTGTAAGCTCTGATCTCCATAATCCACTAAGTACATTTTCAAACTGCTGTGAATGGGAACCAGTGTTATACTAAGGGGAGAGGAAATAGACTATTGTAACTGTACACTTTAAGCCATTAATATAACTCTGAATTCTGACCTGTAAGTGTCACTGAAACCTTAAGTAGGATAGAGAAAGATATACAGATAAGCCCAGCCAGTTCCCAGTTGATGATTTCAAAACAATATAATGTACCACTTGTGTATCGAAAACAAAATATTCAGGTGAGGCTTTCAGTAAGAATGACAGTGAAGTCTCCAGCCACCTTTTACATGTGGTTCCTTCTCTGAATCTATTTTCATAAGCCACTATGAATATCATGTTACATATCTAGTACAGGTCAGAAGATCACATTGAACTGATTCAATATGAATTGCAAAGCTGGGGAATGGTTTGTGTGTTGCTTTAGCTATCAATGTTAGTCATGTAGCTTACAAACCTCAAAAACAGAAGTTGGTATTGGATTCTTTCAAACTGGGGCCTACACACCCCTAGGTTAAAGGTAGGGGTCCATGGTGTAAAAAAAGGAGTTACACTCATTTGGAAGAAAGGGAGAGACACGGGGCTGCAGATGCTGGAATCTGAAACAACACATAAATTCAATGGGGTGGCAGCTTCAGTGGAAGGAACTGAAATTTTTAGTTTGGGTGAAGGTGGTATGGTAACATAGTGGTGAGCATAACGCTATTACAGTGCCAGAAATCACCAGTCAGGGTTCAATTCCTGCTGCTGTCTGTAAGGAGTTTGTAAGTTCTCCCTGTGACCACATGGATTTCCTCCAGTTGTTGTTGTTTCCACACATATTCCTAAGATAAACAATTAGGGTTAGTAAGTTATAGGGACGCTATGTTGGTACTAGATGCATGGCAATGCATACAGGCAATG
Organism: Hypanus sabinus; assembly: GCF_030144855.1. Classification (NCBI taxonomy): domain Eukaryota; kingdom Metazoa; phylum Chordata; class Chondrichthyes; order Myliobatiformes; family Dasyatidae; genus Hypanus; species Hypanus sabinus. The sequence continues at coordinate 167,934,859 of NC_082706.1, forward strand.
CATCACAATTCTCACTGATTGATTTGATGTAAGTAACACACTCCATTGCATGTTTCAATGTACACGTGGCAAATAAAGCTAATTTTTATCAGTATCTAATAGTTAAGCTTTTCTTTATCAAAGATATAGAATTACAACAGATTACAAAGATGAATATACTTTGTAAAAAGAAGGAATAATGAGGTCATGTTCAAGGGTTCATTCTCTTTCCTTCAGTCAAGATGAAGGGCCTTGACCCAAAATGTGGACAGTCCATTTGCCTCTATACATTCAAGTCTTCTAGAATATGCTACAATATCTGATCCAATCTCTGGCCAAGTCAGATGGAGAAATTGATAGTGTTGTTAAACTGCTATGAAAAATTGTGCAAACCTTTGTAACATCTCCAATTGTAATTGGTATTTAGCACTGTGACAAATAAAATAATTCACAAAGTGACAAACAGGTAGAGAATTGCTAAGATATTTGTATCTTGTTCCGTCCACTCCAGTATACTGTATGTGTCACACATTGACATAAACCACTGTTTCCTCTTTTTGATATGAAAACGTAATTATTACATGCACATTATTTAAAGACTGAAGTGCGTAGCAGTTTTTCTGAGACCTACCGATCTTCCAAAAAGAACTTGTTTGTATTCCATTGCTTGAATTGACGAAAGTGTTATTTCACAACTAAATTTGTTAGAACTTAATGTCAATTCTTGCACAGCTTACACTGAACTGACCTTTGTAAAGTGCTCATGATCACATGATTCTTTAATATTATAGATCACAGACCATAAAACATAGTACAGGCCATTCTCACCACAATTTTGTGCTGACCTATATAAAAGTACCTCCACAATCATAAGGCCATAAGACATGTGAGCAGAATTAGGCCATTTGACACATCATGTCTTCTCTGCCATTTCATCAGTGATAGTTTATTATTTCTCTCAAACCCATTCTCCTGCCTTCTTCCCATAACCCTTGATGCCCTGACTAATCAAGAACCTATCAAACTCTGCTTTAAATCCAGAGACTCCAGTGGCAATGAATTCTACAGATCCAGTACCCTTTGGTTACAAAAATTCCTCCTCATCTCAGATCAAAATTGACATCCCTCTGTTCTGAGGTTGTGACCTCTGGTCCTAGATGCCCCCACCTCAGGAAATTTGCTCTTTACATCCATTCTACCTATACCTCCCAAGATTTGTAAGGTTTCAATGAGATTCCCCCCCTCAATCTTCTAAACTCCAGTGAATATAGGCCCAGAGCCTTTAAGCACTTCTCATCCTTTTCAGTCCCGAAAACATTCATGTAAATCTTCTCTGTATGCTTTCCAATGTCAGCACATCTTTTCTTAGATAATGGACCAAAAAACTATTCACAGCACCCTAAGTGTGGTCTGACCAATCTGTTATAAAGCATCAGCATTACATCTTTATTCTTGATTATCTGAAAATAATGAAATAATGACAGAATTACAGTTGCCTTCCTTACCACTGACTCAACTTGCAAGTTAACCTTTAGGGAATCCTGCACAATGACTCCTGAGGCACTTGAACCTCTGATTTTTGAATTGTCTCCCTGTTTCGAAAATCTATGCCCTGAACCTTTTTTTTTAGCAAAGTGCATGACCATATGCTTCTTTACAATACTGTTTATTCCATCTGCCACTGCTTTGTCCATTCTCCCAGTCTGTTCAAGTCCTTCTGCAGGTTTCTGCTTCCTCAACACTACCTGCTCCTCCAGCTATCTTTGTTTTGTCCACAAACTTGGCCACGAAGATATCAATTCTACCATCCAAATCATTGACATGTAACATGAAAAGAAGCAGTCCCAACACTGGTTCATGTGGAACAACGCTATTCACTGGCAGCCAACCAGAAAAGGCTCCCTTTATTCCCAACCTTTGTCTCCTGCCAGACACCCAATATTCCATCCATGCCGGTATCTTTCTTGTTATACCATGAGCTTTTATCTTATTAAGTAGCCTCATGTGTGGCATTGAACAGCCAGAAGACGTGGTTCATATAAATACCAATGACATGGGTAGAACCAGTGATGAGGATCTGCATATGGAGTTTATGAGGTTCTTTGACTAAGTAACAAGTAGTGTGGACAAAGGAGAGTCAGTGAATGTCATTTACTAGGATTTTCAGTAGGTGCCACACATGAGGCTGCTTAACAAGAATAAATCCTATCGCATTACAGGAAATATACTGGCATGGATAGCAGAATGGCTGACAGGCAGGAAGCAGTAAGTGGAAGTAAAAGGGGCCTTTTCTGGTTTGTTGCCGGTGACTAGTAGTGTTCCTCAGCTGTCAGTATTGGAAGTGCTGCTTTTCACATTATTTGTTAATGATTTGGATAATGGAATTGATGGCTAATTGTGACAAAGTTTGAAGATGATACGAAGATAGGGAGAGGGTAAGTCATGCTGAGGAAGCAATGCAATTGCAGCAGGACTTAGACAAATTGGTAGAATGGGCAAAAAGGTGGCAGATGGAATACAGTGTTGTGAAAGGTATGATAATGCATTTTGGTAAAAGGAACAATAATGCGGACTTTTATCTAAATGGGGAGAAGGTCCAAACATCAGAGGTGCAGAAGGACATAGGTGTCTTTATGCAAGACCTCTAGAAGGTTAATTTACAAGTTGAGTCTGTGGTAAAGAAGGTCAATGCAACATTGGCATTTAATTCAAAGGGAATAGAATATAAAAGTAAGAAGATAATACTGAACCTTTATAAGACACCAGTCAGGCTTCACTTAAGAGTATTGTCAACAGTTTTGGGCTCCATATTGCAGAAAGGATATGTTGTCATCAGACAGAGCCCAGGAGGTTCACAAGGATGATTCCAGGAATGAAGGAGTTAACATGCAAGGAGCGTTTGGCAGCTTTGAGCCTGTACTCACTGGAATTTAGTAGGATGCATGGGGATCTCATTGAAACTTACAGACTGTTGAAAGGACTAGATAGGGTGGATGTGGAGGGGATGTTTCCTGTGGTGGGGGTATACAGACCTAGAGGGCACAGCCTCAAAATTGAGGAATGACCAGAGGTAAGAAGGATTTTTTTTTAGCCATAGAGTAGTAAAGCTGTGGAATTCTCTGCCACAGACTGCAGTGGAGGCCAAGTCCGTGCATATATTTAAGGCTAAAATTGATCATTTACTGATCAGTCGGGGATTAAAGGATATGGCGAAAAAGCAGGTGTATGAAGTTTAGTGGGATCCGGAATCGGCCATGAAAGAATGGTGGAACACATTTGATGGGCTCAATGGCCTAATTCTGCTCTTATATCTTAATGGTCTTAAGGACTAATTCAGAAGAAAGAGGTGTAACTTCACATTGAAAGCTATCAAATGGTAAAAGGTCTTATTATAGTGGATATGGAGAGACCTATGATGGAACAGTCTAAGACCAGAGGGCACAGCCTCGGAATAGAGGGGTGTCCTTTTAGAACAGAGATGCAGAGACATTTCTTTAAGCAAAGAGTGAAGAATCTTTGGAATTCTTAGGAACAGGCAGCTTGGACACCAAGTCTTCATGTATATTTAAGGCAGAGGTTAATGGATTCCTGATTGGGCAGGGCATGAAGAGATATGGGGAGCAGGCAGGAGATTGGGATTGAGAGAAAAATTGGATCAACCATGATGAAATGTCAGAGCAGACTTGATGGGCCAAATGGCCTAACTTTACCTCTATATCTTATGGACTTATGATGAAATGATCTGTGTGGATGGCATGAAAACAATGTTTTTCACTGTACCATAGTACCTGTGACTACAGTAAATCTGCTAACCCATTCACCATTATTGTTGTTGATATTCATAGACAGTCATGCAAAAGGACCTCATGTAAAAAATGAAAGGCCATCGTACGACAAAGTTGAAGTGTTATGATCCATCATGGCTTAACAGAAGAATTAGTCTTGGACAATAACCTTCAATGTTATAAATTTCTTTTATAGCACTTTATCAAACAAATGATATTAATTACATGCTTAATTGATAACATCATTCAGCATCAGATGACCTGGCAGAGACATCAGTGAACATTGGCAGTGAAATACAGAAAAGCAAATATTTAAGTACACTTGAAACTAACAATGAGATATTAATTAGGAAACTTTCTGCTGAACTACAAACACAACACAATGAACTTAATGATCAGCTTTATTAGTCACTTTGAAACATTACTTTGAAACATCAAAACACACTGTGAAATCTGTCACTTGCATCCACGGCTAATGCTGTCTAAGAATGGCAGCCTAGGGGCAGCCCACAAGTATCACCATGCCTCTGGTGTCAACATAACGGGCCCACAACTTACTACCCTGTACACCTTTGGAATGTGGGACAAAACTGTAGGAAACCCATGTGGTACTAGGGAGAACGTGCAATACTTAGCAAAAGGCTATCACACAAAGAAACAACAGATTTCATTGCATACGTGAGTGATGAAAAATCTGATTCTGATGTGGATATCTATTGTGGAAGGGGACAGAGAGAGGGGAATCGAGTTTTGGAAGAGAGGAAGGGAGAGGGAAGGGAGCATGAAGCACCACAGTGACATACTGTAGTAATGAATAAACCAGTTGTTTGGAATTGAATGATCTTGTGTCTCAGGGCTGGGTGTGTCTGCCGCCCCCTCTGCCCACATCTAATTTAAATGGACTTTTGATTGCTAATTTAATAAATAAAGCAAAACATTTTGGGCCAGAAAACTTGTTCCTGATGTGCGCTGTCCATTTTTATAAAAGGCATAAATTTAAGATGAGAGGTGAAAAATTTGAAGGAGATCTGTGAAGCAACTTTTAGACGGAAGTTAGACGGTAGCTGGAAGGCACTGCTGGGAGAGATGGAGAAATCAGATATGATATAAGGACGTGCCACACCCAGCTTTAGGTGTGGTGTTTGTTAATGCAGGGTATACATTTCACTCAATGTTTCAATGTACATGCGATAAGTACATTGTAAATAAATGTGAATCTGACAGCAAAAATTAGGAGGCATTTAGACAGAGACGTGAACCAGCAGGGCATCATTGCAGCATGGGCATGATCGAACAAGGGGACTGGTCCATGTTTCTATATCCACACCCTTTTCGCATTGCCTCAACTAGCATTGTGACACACTTTAATCCATACAGTATGTATTCAGTGATTTGGTTACCAAACCAGTAAGCAAAGTCCAAGACTGTCAGAAAAATTGAGTTCAGATCGCCCCAGGAAGCTGTGCAAATTAAATAAGGTTAATAGACTGAAATTCTTAAAGTAATAATAACCATGAAACTGTGTATTGTTGTTGAAAGTTAACTTGTCATTTTTTTTATTCAAAGGAGCAGATTTGGCGGCCATACCTAGTCTATCCTGATTTCATTTTGACTTTGAAATTGTCTAGAAACCCATTCAATTGTATCATAATTGCTATGTTAAATCAGAAAATGAAAAGATCTGGATGGACTAAGACTGTTTCACTGAATTTAGGGATGTGAAAGGGGCTTCCAGCATAGTAGTCTTACAAGATTCTCTTCATGAATTTCTTGTGACTGGTTTCTGAACTGGGTTAATGGCATGTGAAGAACAATACAAACAGGATCAGTGAAGTTGAAATTTTATTGTCAGCATGGACTTAATGGGTAAAAAAAACTTGCAACAGTCTATATGACACTAAAACTCAATGGTGAGGCATGACTTCCATATTTTGTTTCAAAGGAAAGGTATGGTCATCATCATGAAGACAAGCCCAATGGTTTGAGATGCGTCTATTTTAATGCAAAGAGTATTATGAACAAAACAGATGATCTTAGAGCGTGGTTCAGTACTTGGAGCTATGATGTTGTGGCCATTACAGAGACTTGGATGGCTCAGGGGCAGGAATGGTTATTTCTAGTGTCAGGCTTTAGATGTTTCAAAAAGGACAGGGAGCAAGATAATAAAACGTGAAAGAATGGGGCTAATCAAGTGTGACAGTGGAAAAGTGTGTATGGAACTGGAGGAGATGGTAGAGGTACTTACTGAGTGCTTTGCTTCAGTATTCACGACAGAAAAGATCTTGGCAATTGTAGAGATGACGTACAGAGGACTGAAGAGGTTGAGCATGTAGATATTATGAAAGAGGATGTGCTGGAGCTTTTGGAAAGCATCAAGTTGGATAAGTCACTGGGTCCAGACAAGAGGCACCCCAGGCTACAGTGGGATGTGAAGGAGGAGATTGTTGAGCCTCTGGAGATGATCTTTGCATCATCAATGGGGATGGGAGAGGTTCCGGAGGATTGGAGGGTTGTGGATGTTGGTTTATTATTCAAGAAAGGGTGTAGAAATAGTGCAGGAAATTATAGACTAGTGAGTCTTAATTCAGTGTTTGGTGTTAATGGAGAAGATCCTGAGAGGCAGAATTTATGGATAATTGGAGAGGCATAATATGATTAGGAATAGTCAGCATGGCTTTGTGAAAGGAAGGTTGTGCCTTACAAGCCTGATTGAATTTTTTGAAGATGTAGATGTAGTGGACATGGATTTTAGCAAAGCATTTGACAAGGTACCCCATGCAAGGCTTATTGAGAAAGTAAGGAGGCATGGGATCCAAGGGGACATTGCATTGTGATCCAGAAATGGCTTGCCCACAGAAAGCAAAGAGTGGTTGTAGATGGGTCATATTATGCATGGAGGTTGGTGACCAATGGTGTTCCTCAGGGATCTGTTCTGGGACCCCTGTTCTTTGTGATATTTATAAATGATCTGGATGAGGAAGTGGAGGCATGGGTTTGTAAATTTGCTGGTGACACAAATGTTGGGGGTATTGTGGATAGTGTGGAGGACTGTCAGAGGTTACAGCGGGACATTGATAGGATGCAAAACTGGGCTGAGAAATGGCAGATTGAGTTCAATCCAGGTAAGTGTGAGGTGTTTCATTTTGGTAAGTTCAATATGAGGACAGAATATACTATTAATGGTAAGACTCTTTGCAGTGTGGAGGATCAGAGGGATCTTGGGGTCCAAGTCCATAGGACACTCAAAGCTGCTGTGCAGGTTGAATCTGTGGTTAAGAAAGCATACGGTGCATTGGTCTTCATCAATTGTGGGATTGAGTTTAAGAGCCAAGAGGTAATGTTGCAGCTATATAGGACCCTGGTCAGACCCCACTTGGAGTACTGTGCTCAGTTCTGGTCGCTTCACTACAGGAAGGATGTGGAAACCATAGAAGGGGTGCAGAGGAGATTTCCAAGGATATTGCCTGGATTAGGGAGCATGGCTTCTGAGAATAGGTTGAGTGAACTCAGCCTGTTTTCCTTGAAGTGACAGAGGATAAGAGGTGACCTGATGAGATGATGAGAGGCATTGATCGGTTGGACTGTCAGAGACTTCTTCCCAGGGCTGAAATGCCTAACACAAGAGGGCACAGTTTTAAGGTGATTTGAAGTAGGTGCAGAAGAGATGTCAGGAGTAAGTTTTTTTATGCAGAGAGTGGTGAGTGCGTGGAATGAGCTGCCGGCGTTGGTAGTAGAGGTGGATACAATAGGGTCTTTTAAGAAACTCCTGGGCAGGTACGTGGAGCTGAGAAAAATAGAGGGCTGTGGGTAACCCTAGGTAATCTCTCAGGTAAGGACATGTTCAGCACAGCTTTGTTAGCCAAAGAGCCTGCATTGTTCTGTCGGTTTTTGATGTTTTTATGTTTCTAAGTCCTTTTCAAATTCTAGATTATTCTTGAACTCTAGAACCTGAGATGGAACCAAATCTTTTGTTGATGTTTGCTAGATGAATATTCTTATACTGTGATCTGTGTTTCAATCACGTTAAATTGTCCAACATCATTGATCAAGAGAGTTATTTATATACATGGTGCAGCCTTTATATCAGCACAGCCTGTCAAAAGATAATGCATTACTTCACATTTATTAGTAAGCTGTACTGATCGTAACAGCAGTTTTCAAAATCTATGTAGAAATATATTTGGCTTCTTAGCTAATCCATACGTTGCTATTTTTAACAAGTTTCCTTTCACTAACTACCATACAGAACAGAAGTGGAAATGTAATTGGAATGAAGCATTAAGCTGACTTAAAATATTTAAAATTATCACAATATAGGTTGACATACTTCTATTTTTCTGTCTGTTTATATAAAAAGGAGTTTGTATAATTTGTGAACTAACCTTTGTAAGTGTTCAAACTTCTGTTAAAATTTTGTAAACAATAACTATGTGCCAATTTATTATACAAATGTAACCAGGTGACTGTTGAATATAATTTTTTATTTAAAAATATACCCTGGTGAAGCTAAAATGGCTGCCTGTGTCCTTAAGAGAAAACAGTGATGTTATTATGCACGTGTGGAGTAGAAAGAAGAGTTGCAAGGTTATAGAAAGGACGTTGAATGCTAGTCGTATGGTGAAGAAAGATGAATAATCTCTGATAATATCCATGTAAATCTGTTTACACTTGTTTGTGAATTTAGAATATCGGTAATTTGGTAATTTAACATCTTATATATGGATGCTTTAATTTTTCACGAGTAAGTTATCGGCGATAGATAACGTGGTTATGTGAAGTTCCTTATTGGACTAGTAGGTTAGTCTTTTTGGTAATTTAAACTCCAAGGCAATATATTATAAAACTTGATTTTTGTCTTTCTTTAATATTTCCTGACCGAATGTGAATGTAACAGAGTAATGTGAATGTGTTAATCACTGATTACGTAATATGAGCGAGGAGAACTCTTTTCAGGGTCCAGCCTATGTGTGTTTGAAAGTTAAGCACATGTGTGCTGAAGTGAGTTTCTCTCTTAGTTAAGATGAAATGTATTTATTCATATTTTTGATGTTGTGCTTAAGGTACAGGGTTGGTGGAATTCTAATTTTATTTGTATTGTTTTTTTTAGAATTGCCACTACCATATTGGTTTTGTATATTTTATTTTACTTATTTTCATATGAGTGAATGAACTATCACTGCACCTGGATAGGTCAGAAAGAAGCCTAGCCTAGGGGGTATTATATACTAGCTTTTGCAGTTCCAATAACAGCACAGTTAACAGTATTCACTGTGAAATTGAGGGACGTTTCAAGAAATCCCCAGATGTCAGATTTTTTAATGCGGCAGTCTCAAACCTCTGCTGTTGATTCGACACCCTGCCACAAACACGCCTTTTGAAAGTTAAAATTTATCAAGAAAAAAAAAGAAAAAATCATAGAACAATACAGCACAGTACAGGCCCTTCGGCCCACAATGTTGTGCCGACCCTTAAACCCTGCCTTCCATATAACCCTCCACCTTAAATTCCTCCATATACCTGTCTAGTAGTCTCTTAGTCTCTTAGTGTATCTGCCTCCACCACTGACTCAGGCAGCGCATTCCACACACCAACCACTCTCTGAGTGAAAAACCTTCCTCTAATATCTCCCTTGAACTTTCCACCCCTTACGTTAAAGCCATGTTCTCTTGTATTGAGCAATGGTACCCTAGAGAAGAGGAATTGGCTGTCCACTGTATCTATTCCTCTTAATATCTTGTATACCAAGGCACTCTGAAGGACACCATGGTAGCATAACGGTTGGTACAGCTTGGGACATCAGAGTTTGGAGCCCTATTCCAATGTCATTTGTAAGGAGTCTTTACGTTCTCCCTGTGGAATGTGTGAGTTTTCTCTGAGTGCTCTGATTTCCTCCTACAGTCCAAAAACGTACTTGTTCATAGGTTAATTGGTCACTGTGATTAGGTGTAAATTGTCCTGTGATTAGGCTAGGGTTAATCTGGGGGGTCCTGGGTGGTGTGACTTGAAGACTGGAAGAGCCTGTTCTGTGCAGTATCTAAATAAATATATAAAATAAACAAACTAAATTCATTGCCTCATATCAGCAAGCTTCACTCACCACCTCCTCCCTCAGCGTGTCAGACACCAATAGGCTGGACCTGGACTTATTTCCACTTGGCATAACTTATTTATTATTATTTAATTACTTATGGTTTTATATTGCTATATTTCTACACTATTCTTGGTTGGTGCAACTGTAACAAAACCCAATTTCCCTCAGGATCAATAAAGTACGTCTGTCTGTCACCAGATCTTGTAATGCTGAGGAGAATGAAAAACGCCTGTTCTTACATAACAGAAGACGACTTAAATGGAAAATACAACAAATGTATTTGAGGTATCAGATCATATATGAATTTTCACTGTAAAGAGAGACTGTAATTGTTCATAAAATTTAAATATCTACATATTTGCTTTTCTCAGTTTAAGTTGCTTATTAATTTAAAACAACTTCTGAAAATCTTCTTCAAATAACTTGATTTTTTGGATGTAAGTAGCTCATTAATTCAAATTGAATTAAATCAGGTCTAGATGGCACCAGCACATAACACTCCATCCAGATACTCACAAAAATATCTACTTTATTTCTCTTACATCTGTTTTTCACCGTAAATGTGTCTGTGGGACTATTAGAGACTGTGATTTACATTTTGGAGATCATTTGAATGCTTTGCTGTCTCCAAGAAGATTCTGGGAAGCACATACTTGAACAGCATTGATGTGAAGAAACTTCGAGATGGGTTGCAAGACTACCTTTGACTCCATTTCGCCAGTTAAAACATCCATTAATCGCTAATTAAAGTGTAGAGGAAGATTGAGTCATCGAGGTGAATGCGGATGGCGAGTGAGAGTTCAGTGCTGTCTGCTTTCTTTTTGATTGCTGCTGAGAAGGAGTCTGTGAGTGGCCTATTGCTGTGGCAGATAGGTGTCCTCTGCATTCATGTGATGTCCCTTTCTTTTAATGAATTTTGGCAGAGGATGGTATCATGGTTCTGCATTTATGGATTGGACTATTGCGTTCATCACTGTGGACTTTTTCAGCTTTATAGTTTTTTATTCCGTCCTTTTAAAAAAAAAATCACCCATTTCTTTTACATTTTGCTGTGCAATTGGAGGGAGTTTGGGGGTTGATAATCTGTTGTGTTCTGTTAGTTATTTGTGTGGAGGAAGGGTGGATTTTGCAGGCCAATGTTCTTCTTCCATTTTGTACAGGGGAGTGGGGTTTTGGGGGAGGAGTTGATGATTGGAATGCCATTCTATTTTGCAGCTGGGAGGTTTGATATTTCCTCTTAGAACAATTTTCAAATTCTTTCCTTGTTTCCTGGCTATCTGGAGAAGACAGATCTCACCGCTGTATAAGGATACATGTTTTGGTAATAACTGAACCTTTGAAATTGACTTTATGAAATGTTCACAAAGAGAAAAGTGAAGAAGAGACAGGTTCTATTAAGTAAGGTGTTCTGGAAATAATTTCATACTTCCGAAAGATGTTATGGTCACATGAAACAGAGTCAGAGTCAATTCTTTCCAAAGTTGAATGGAGCCCATGGGCAATGCCAGTGATCCCAAAAGCAATGAAGAATGGGTCTGTTCGGATCTGTGGTAATTTTAAGCTCACCCTCAACCCAGTACAGAAAGTAGATCTGCTGAGGATAGAGGATATCTTTGCAAATCTTTCTGGATGAATAAATATCAGCAAAGTGGACGCACATGAAGCCTACCTACAGATGGAGATTGAAGAAACATCCAAATTTTTTTCACCTTAAACACACACAAAGGACTTTATCACTATAATAGACTCATTTTTGGAGTAGCATCTGCACCTGCACTCTGGCAGAAAGCCATGGACCCCAGTGCTGCAAGCACTCAGTGCTCTTTGGATACCATCATTATTACCAGTGAGGATAACAAGGAGCATGTCTAAAATCTCAAGACAGTGTTAAGTGTGGGAGCCATGTATCTATTTTCTGTCTGATTTGCATTTTGTGGCATGTTTATTATGGTAATCTGTCAAGTGTGTTGGGGGATGATAGAAATAAATGAGTATAGTTTTATGCTTTGACTTAGTTGCTTAGTATAGTCTAATGGATAAGGGTTGAGCACAGGGAGTGATAATTTTTATTGACCACTTAAATACTCCAATCAGTTACGCTGACTATTATTTTGCTAACTAGTTTGCTAATTGGGACACTAACTTCACTAATTGGAATACTTAGTTACATTTATTATGCTAATTAGAACTCTTATTTACACTGATTTGAACATTAAGATCATTATATGGCTAATTTAGTTTTGTTAGTTATTTACTGCTACAAGATCATTTGTCTTTACTGGTTTTGTAATAAAAGATCAAATATATCTTTCTCAATTTGGAAGTTCGTTATTTGAAAGCACATCAAACAGTGTCAAGTATTCTGGTTTAGTCTGGCAGCTGTTTTGGTTTGTTTTCAAGTACATTTTGTCAACAAAAAAGAACAGTCATACATTGACAAACATCACTGAATGACAAAGGATTGCCTCAGATCTTTTGGAGAAATTGCAACACTGAGAATAACACATCAGAAACTCAAGAAGCTTGTGGTAGGATTATCAGTGTCCTTTTGTTGATTTATGCTGTGTTTTTGCAGTTCAAACACAGTTTTGAATGGTCTGTGGAGCCTGTCCATTGGGCACTGTTGCTTGATCATGTGGTGTTTGCCTGAGTGTTTGTCACTTTGTTTTATTGAAGTGATGAAGAATTCCGGTTGCTAACATTTGAATTAAAGACTATTTATTTGGTCTGGTTTCAGCACAGTGGATGGCAGACAGTTTGTTTATTGACTACATTTATTGAATCAAATATCACCGGTGCTGTGGACAAACAAAGAGTTAATTGCGAGTTACGCAACTAGAGAAAGTTGATGTATGGAACTGGCACCAAGCCCCTGAAGTCAGAGCTTGCAAAAGAGAAATTTAAGCTAAGCATAAGGCTAATCCAATTGAAAGTCATCAAAAGAAGTATGAAACAGATGTGATCAAAATTAAAAGTTTAATACCATCAATTATTAATCTTATGGAATTAAAGAAAATGCCTTACAAGTGCAGTTGACTAATCTCTGCGAAACTGTTGCTAAGCAACATCACATGCTAATCTCATTACTTCCCAAGGCCAAACAAACAAAACAGAACCAATGTTTTTTTAAATACAAGAAAATCCAAGGAACACACACAAAATACTGGAGGAACTCAGCAGACCAGGCAGCATCTATGGAAAAGAGTGAACAATTGACATTTTGGGCTGAGACCCATCAGGACATTATTAGAAAAAGAGGCTGATTTTGCTGCAGTAATCACACATCAATGATTATTGAAGGATAAGCATACACTGGAAGAGCAAGAGAAGCATCTATGGAAAAGGAATGAAACCCCTCTGGTTTTTTAGCTGTGTTAGTCTAGGGAAGACACACTCCAGTCCCACCAAACCTGTGAGGTTGAGACGGCTCTCGCACCCCAAACCCGGTTTGTGTGGATGCTGTGTAATTTGCTACCCTGTTACAACCTAGTGCCAAGGAATAACAGACAATACATTACATACGACTAAAGGAATTACATTTATGAAACTTACTTAACCAGAGGGTAAGTAGGTAAGGAAAGAAAAAGAAGGCCCATTTTAATTAAACAGTCAAAGATGCACAAGTTGGAACTCATCTTGAACTTCTGTCATTCATGCGCTGGGCCCTCAGTCTGTGTAAAAACACGCACCACCTTCCGAGCATCACTCGCAATCGATCTTGAACAAACGGGTCTCCCACTGGGTGGTATACTATGACCGGTTCTCCCCAATATCTTCTCTCTTCATCTCCCACCGAACAAAAGTTCCAAGACCAACCTTAGAGTCCTTCACCAAAGAAAACCTACGCCCCAGTTCCACCATCCTAATTGGATGGCACACATTCCTCATCATCCCTTATCTTCAACAACAACCCAAACAGGCTGAAAGCAGAACCATCTGCTCTTACAGAGCTGCTAAATGTAATACCTACAGTAAAGATGTTAACCAGGGCATTACAGGAAGGAACAGCTATGGAAAATGAAGGAATAGCTTAAGTAGGGGGTAAAAATTGCCACACATATCACTAAAATTCAAGTGCCGTGAGTGCCTAAAGTGCTCCAGCAGGTGAGTCCAGTGGCATGAATTCCTATATTGAAAAGGCACAAAGAAAAACAAAAGCACCCAATGCCTACGCTGGCTTATTTGTTCTTCAAGTGTCTGAGAAACATGAACAATCCCCAAGAGGCAATTCAGGGTGCGTACTGTCATCCTGCACTGACGAGGCACTCTGAACCTATGTCATACCTAACAGCTCAAAGAGCCCATGGGGGCATTCACTAACAGCATGGAAAACTTCTTGTTTTAAATAATAGTTGTCAAATTAGTATTACTAATACTGTGAGGAAGCAAAATGAAATAACAACCTTATTAGTACAACAGCAATGCATTTCATCTTTGCAGAAAAGATTTGATAGTGATCCATTGCACTATCATGCATTCATGAGGGCGTTTGAAAATAGTGTTGATGGCAAGACTGACAGCGGTAATTTTCTTGCACAGTACACTAGAGGTCACCCTTCATAACTTGCTGGAAATTATCAGCATGTTGACCCTTATAAAAGGATTTATAAAATCTAAGGCTTTACTACAGGAACATTTTGGTTTTGAACAGAAAATGGCATCTGCTGGCATATGAGAGGCTCTTTCTTGGGTAGCTATCAAATCTGAAGATGTGAAAGCTCTTCAAGATGATAGTCTTTTTCTTAGAGGCAGTTCCAATGCCATGGAAGAAGTACAGTGAACAGGACATGCCTGTTAGTATGTCAATTATCGTAATGAAATTGTCCTCTATGCTTCAGAATAAATGAAGTATCATGCTCTTAACTGCAAGAAAGGTATGACTGTGAGAATACTTACACTAAAGTTGCTAATTTTATAGAAATGCAAGTAAAGGTTGCTATGCATCCTGTGATTGGGAATATACAGGATGCTACATCACAGGCAATAAGCAAAGGTGTAAATAAAACTAAGTCACAATTTCATTCTAAGGCTAAAGGAAGCAGCTTTAACCACTGCTGTAGTCACAGGGGAGAAGTAAAGCTAAAACTGAACCTGGAACTAATTGAAGAGAAATGGTCTCATCAGCCAAAGGGGGTTTTCTGTTCTGTGAGGGTGATTTGTGCCCTCAGCTGCAGAAAACTGCTCATAGTAAGAAGATTGCCTTTCTAAAAAGAAAATGGTGTCTGCTTTGGGTGTTTGTGTGAAGTATACATCAGCAAGCATTGCAGGAAGTGTCTTTCATGCAAGGTATACAGTGGAAAGCACCCCAGTATACTTCTTATTCACTCTTATGAAAAGGGTATAGAATCAAAACAAACTATGAAAGAACTCGACACAGCAGGGAGAGGTGCCCTGGTATCTAATTGCCTTACATGGGCTGAAGAGCATGACTGTAAACTTCCCATAGATCCAGTACAAGTGAAGTCTAAGAAGGGAAACAAGACAGGCGTTACTTATGCTTTCCTAGATTTAGCAAGTACAGCAGTGTTCTGCACAGTGCGCTCCATGAACAAGCTCAACTTCAAAGGATAAAGAACACATATTCTCATATGCACCTTGGGTCAAGAGAAGATCATGAGTAGCTACATTGTTTCAGGATTGGAAGTGGCTGGTTTAGATGGTGAAAATGACTGTGAACTACCCAACATCTATACAGAGGAAAGTATGCCTGTCCACAAGTGCAACATTCCTCAACAGAGGGATTTCCAGGAATGGTCTCACCTGAAATGTCCATTTGCCAGAGACTGATTCAGATATTGAGCTGCTGATAGTCAAATGTGCCTAAAGCACTGGAACCAATGCAAGTGATTCGCTGTGTTAATGATGGTCCCTATGCAATAAGAGCAATGTAAACACTTCAAGTAACCTACCAGATGTGGCATCTAGAGGGTTGAAGGTGAAGGCTTTCCTGAAGAATAAGACATGTGTCAGGGCCTTGGTATTTTCTTCAGCCTGAAAGTGAATGGCCTGTGAATCCTGATTGTCCTAGAGAAGTCCTGCTCGATGATCTGGAATTCAAGTGATTGTCATGATGAATGCCAGGCAGATTGAAGAGGAGGAGGATGTGGCAACATGTAAAATCCACACTTCTCAGTTTGGACTTCTTTGAGGAAGACAGTTGTCTGGACTCTTAGATTTAGGAACCTGCTCTTGCTTCTTAGTTGGAACAGAAAGCAAGTGAACATCGCTCTTGCCCAGTCTGACTTGGATAAAGAACAATAAGAGTACTCTTTGGGGAGAGAGAGAGAGAGAGAGAGAGAGAGAGAGAGAGAGAGAGAGAGAGAGAGAGAGAGAGAGAGAGAGAGAGAGAGAGAGAGAGAGAGAGAGAGAGAGAGAGAGAGAGAGAGAGAGAGTGATTAAGAAGGCCAAAGTTCAAATCATCAGAGATTGTCGCTCAGTGGAGGAGCTCAGAAACGTGAAAATGGAGATCATTTGGTTTTGCAAAAATTGAGATTTCTAGATGAATTCTCAAGTTTACAGATGGGAGTAAGTGTGAAAAGGAATGGCCATATTTTAAAGCTCCATCCAGTATTTGAAGTGGATGGCTTAGTAGGGCAGCCATACCAGAAGAGTCTAAACATCCCAATATACTAGCAAAGGATCTCCAATTCTCAGGCCTCATTCTGAGGCATGTACATCAAGAAATGAGACATAGTAGCTGTAACCATTTTCTCTAGGCTGCACCAAAAATACTGGATTCCAGGCACTAGTACAGCTATAAGAAGAATCTTGTCTAAATGTGCTGCTTGTTGACAGTTGCGAGAAGCTCCAGGATGCCAGTACGTAGCAGACCTACTTCTGAACAGGGTCTCTCCAGCTGAACCTCCATTTACATGTGTAGGAGTGGACTACTTTGAACCTTTTGAGGTAAAGAGGAGGAGTACTGTGAAGAAATATGGGCTCATATTCACCTGCCTAGCTATATGAACTGTTCACATTGAAGAGGCATCTTCTTCAGCCACAGATTCCTTTGTTAATGTACTTCGATGCTTTATAGCATAATGAAGACAGGTATGTGTAATGCGCTTTGATAATGCAACATACTTTCCAGAGAAAAGAGGATTTGTGTGGCAGGTGTACATCAAGACTACGATCAACTGTCTGGACAGGCCTATAACCAAGATCAGCTTTCTACAGAAGTTGAGATGCATTCTATATTAAGTTGGAGTTTATAACTGAGCGGGTAGGAGTGTAGTGTATTTAATATTTCAGTAATATTTGAGTAATATTGTAAATATATTGTTTATTTAAGCATTCCTTGTTGTTACATAATTCATGACAGTTTATACGAATGGCATACGTCATTAGGGCACCACGTTGTAAGAGCCCAGCACACTAAAGTAAACCTAAGTGTAAACATTCTCCTGGGCTCTTGTGTTTTGCTTTTGATTAATTTCTAGAGTTACAAAACATAATACAAACTATCACTGACCCAAGAGAATCAGGATAAAGGTAAGACATTGGTTAAAATCAGAAATAGATTTGTGGGATTAAAATAGATGGGTAAAATGTGTGCAGGGATGTAGTGGGTCAAAGGGCTCATTTCTGCGCTGTACCTGAGCTTGGTTAAAAACACTATTATATTTGGAAAAAAAACTTCCTTTTAGGCTTTTTTTCAGATAAAATGCAATATTAGAGGGGCAGTCTGAACCACTTTAATAACAATTATTATTTGAAGCTAAAGAAAAACCTAATGGGAAAGTGGAGAAAACAAGTTACAGGAAAAGTTAGTAGAGAAATAAGGTTGCTCTCAGCTGGCATTGATCCAGAAAGTCAGAAAATATATTATAAGAAATATAACTAGGAAGCTAAATACACAAAATTATCTCAATAATTTACACAGCTATGGAGGTGGCATCTAAATCTAAATTTGAGAGAACACGGTCAGATCGGAGTAATGGTGATAGTTTGGAATGTTGGGGGAGGGTCAAAGGTGTTTCTCAATGAAATACTAAGAGGATAAGCATATAGTATACCTAAAATTCATACAATCAATATATGTATATAAGCCTTATATTTGTGGTGTATTTTTATTAATTGTGTTTTTTTATTGTTATTATTGTGTTCTTTATTTTTTATGTTTTTTAATGCTGCATTGGATCCAGAGTAACAATAACTTCATTCTCCTTACATTTGTGCACTGGAAATTATATTAAGCAATCTTGAGTCTTGAAAAAATGCCAAGTTCTATCAGTCTACTCAGATTATTGCAGTGTTTTCATTATGTATGTACATTCGTATTTTAGTTATGGTTAAGTTGCTTGTGTTACGCCTGTGGCCCCCCCCCCTCCTTTTTGAGAATCGCAAGATCACTATTAAGTCAGGTCAGGAGACCCAGGAAATGAGAGAGAGACGTTTGGAATGTCCTGGCCCCAGTGATACAAAGCCACAGAACAGGTCATTGTCTCTTGGAGACGGAATTGTGTATTGAATACTGTACTTCATGGAAGCCCTCAGGCAACTTGGTCTGGTTGGGGGATGGCATCATTCCACCCTGATTGACATCAGAGACCCTGTGAGTCAGGATAAATGAGGGTCTGGGGAACAGCCCTTGCACACGTACCAGGAGAAACGCTAGAAGTTGTGTGACGGCGTTTAATAGCGATAGCCGGTGGAGGGCCCATGTGTGTCCTTTCCCGTTGCCCCGGGATTGAGGCCCTACCACGGAAGGAGGCTTAGCTAAGGAAGAGATCACCACCGATGCCATTTCGAAGGATCGACATCATAAAACAGAAAACCGGGTAAGTTCCAAACCTCCGTCTCTCTCTCTCCAACCAAAAGCTGCAGCTTGAATGAACTTGAGTGACTTTTATATTTCCATCGGATAATACATTATCCCCTAGACAATGATAGAGCTATTTCTTATTGATTATTATTATTATACCCGCGCTTTTAGATTTAGTATTGACGACGTATATTATCTGTATGTTTGCATTGATATTATTTTTGTGTATTTTATCAATAAATACTGTTAAAAACAGTACCATCAGACTTCAACGGACTTATCTTTGCTGGTAAGTGACCCAGTTACAGGGTACGTAACATTTGTAAAGCTATATGTTACAAACTGAGTGATTGAAAATAGTAGACACATGAGTGAATCTGCAGATGCTGGAAATAAATAAAAACACAAAATGCTGGCGGAACTCAGCAGGCCAGACAGCATCTACGGGAGAAGGTAGTGACAATGTTTCGGGCCGAAACCCTTCATCAGGAGTGAAGTAACATGGGATGGTGGAGAGGGATAAGAAGTGGGGGGAGGGATGAAGTAGAGAGCTGGGAAGTGATAGGCTGGAGGGAATTCAGCTAGGGTGAAGGTGGAGAATAAAAGAGAAAGAAAGGTAGGGCTGGTGGGAGATTATAGTGAGGAGGGAAAAAGAGAGAGAAAGAGAACCAGATTAAAATAATAGATAGGGATAGGGGTAAGGGGGGCAGGGGTATCAACAGTCAGTGAGTTGGATGTTCATGCCGGCAGGTAGGAGGCTACCTAGGCGGGAGATAAGGTATTGCTCCATCAACCTGCAAGAGCCTCATCTTGACAGTAGAGGAGGCAATGAACAGACATGTCGGAGTGGAAGTGGTCTGTGGAATTGAAGTGTGTGGCCACAGGGAGATCCCGCCACTGCTGGAGGACTGAGCGCCGGTGTTCGGCGGAACGGTCTCCCAGTCTGCGGCGGGTCTCCCCAATGTATAAATGGCCACATTGGGAGCACCGGATACAGTATATCACCCCAGTTGACTCGCAGGTGAAGTGGTGCCTCACCTGAAAGGACTGTCTGGGGCCTGGGATGGTGGTGAGGGAAGAAGTGTGGGGACAGGTGTAGCACTTCTTCCGTTTGCAGGGATGAGTGCCCGGAGGGAGGTTGGTGGGGAGGGTTGGGGGGGGATGAATGGACAAGGGAGTCGCGTAGGGAGCGATCCCCGTGGAAAGCCGAGAGTGGGGGGAGGGGAAGATGTGGCTGGTGGTGGAATCACGTAGGAGGTGGCGGAAGTTACGGAGGATTATATGTTGGATCTGTAGGCTGGTAGGGTGATAGGTGAGGACCAGGGGGACTCTATCCCTGGTGGGCTGGCGGTGGGGTGGGATGAGGGCAGAGGTGCGTGAAATACGGGAGACGCGATGGAGTTGATAGTGGACGAAGGGAAGCCCCTTTCTTTAAAAAAGGAAGACATCTCCTTTGTCCTCGAATGAAAGGCCACATCCTGAGAGCAGATGCGGCGGAGGTGGAGGAATTGAGAGAAAGGGATAGCATTTTTGCAGGAGACAGGGAATATTGAAAATAGAATATTGAAAAGTTGCTCAGTTCTGTTGAGCTCATTTGAATAATCTAAAACTTTCCATTTGCCTCCTTGCTTAAGATAAAAGTCTCAGTTTGTTTCAGACCAATACATTGAATGAACTGGAAGCCTTGGCATCTAATTTTGCTAGAAAGCAAGACATTAATTAGGTATCAAAAGTGTTATTTTGTTATTCAGAAGCAACTCTGCTGGGGAGGGGAAGATATTAATCTATTGCATGACTTTTCTATTGTATTTATGTTTGGTATTTTTCTCAGCAATTTATGCTAATTGTAAATAAATGCATTAGTTGCTATAGTTTATGAAAGCTCTTATCAATGCATTACATCTAACATTTCAAAATGAAGTGAGTTTGAGTGCTTTTATGAGTATCAGCTCACACTGCCCTGGAACTACTTGTACAGCAGTGCAGTCTGAAGATGGAACAATAATGCCTCCTTCTCAACTGAAAAAAATATATACATGCAATTGTAAATGCCCTCATGTGCCTCTACAAGCATTCTAAAGGCTGATTGTAAAAACATTGGGAAAGATGAGGCTCAAAACAAATTTAAGCTGTTATATTTCAATGTAAGTGAACATGCTATCAGCGATTTTGATTATGCTCAGCTGAATCAGATTGGGCTGAACATCATGTAAAATAAAAACAAAATAATTTTGTTATTTGGTTCCTGGGCATCGTTATTTTGCAGGACCTCATTTGGGAAAAATCAGATCTCCTTCATTAACAAAAAAGCACTATACTTCTTGTGTCAGCTGGTAAAATACCATCTTCTACATTGCTATTATACAGAGCATCCTCACAACTGCCATTAGTCTAGTTTGGTGCAGCATCCTCAGATAATACATGAAAACTACAGCAAACTGCCAGGTCAGCAGAAAGGGGCATGAGCTGCAGTCTACCATCAGAACTACCTATCTTGCAAACTGCCTTTTCCAAAAGTTCCCTTCTGGAAAGTGATACAAGGCTATCAAAACTAAAATTCCACACCTCCTTAGAAGTTTCTTCTCTCGGGCAGTTAATCTGATCAACCATTCTAGTTAGCCTCCCCACCCCACTGCCCTTTATCTATTACCCCAGTCACGGCATGGTAAACATTTTAAATCAATTTTTATAATGTTGTTTTGGCAATAATATCTCCTCTACGATCACCATCAATATGGAGATTCGCAAGTCACTGCACTCACCACTCTGCTCCACTCGGTCTACGCTAATGACTGTGAGGCAAAGTACTGCTCCAGTGCCTTTTTTAGGATTGTTGATGACACCTTCATTGTTGGCTGAATCAAAGGTGGTGACGAATCAGCATATAGGAGGGAGACTGAAAATCTGGCTGAATGGTGCCACAACGACGACTTCTCACTCAATGTCAGCAAAAGCTGATTATTGACTTCAGGAAGTGAAAGCAGTTCTAATTAGGGGACCAGGGCTGGAGAGGATCAGTAATACTAAATTTCTCTGCATTATCATTTCAGAGGATCTGCCCTGGATCTAGCATTCAAGTGCCAATTACAAAGAAGGCATGGCATCACCCGTACTTTCTTACAAGCTTGTGCCGATTCAGCATGTCATGTAAAACTTTGACAAACTTCTATAGATGTGCAGTGGAGAGTGTACATCAAGGCCTGGTGTGGAAGCACTAAAGCCCTGGAATGGAGGAGCCTACAAAAAGCAGTGGACACAGCCCAGTCCATTATTGTCAAAGTAAATGAATCTCAAGGCAGTATATGGAGGCATGTACAAGACCAGAAGGTATAGGAGCAGAATAAAGCTATTTGGCTCATTGTGTCTTCTCTGTTATTTCATCATGACTTTCCTCTCAGTTCCAATCTCATGCATTCTCCCCTTATCCTTTTACGCCCTGACCAATCTAGAATCTATCAACTTTTGCCTTAAATATACATAAAGATCTGGCTTCCACAGAAACCTGTGACAAAAGATTGCACAGATTCACTACTCTCTGGCTAAAGAAATTCCTCCTCAGCTCAGTTCTAAAAGGACACCACTGTATTTTGAGGCTGTGTCCTCTGGTCTTAGGCTCTCCCACCATAGGAAACATCCTGTCCACAAGGCCTTTCTCCATTTGATAGGTCCCAATGTGGTCACCCTTCATTCTTCTGAATTCTAGTGAATACAGGCCCAGAGCCATCAGACGTAGTTTGATTACAAATTTACCTTGAATTTTGAACTTCAACCTCTAACTTTATATTTATATACAAAAGAAAAGAACTCTCATATTATCAGGATGTTTTACCCACAAACCTGCTGCTCTTTGGATTTTTGTTTTTCGTGATATTCTCTCTAAACTTCAGAGACTGTTGTGTATGGGTGCCTCGGTAATGATGAGCACAATGCTATTACAGCTCAGGGCATCAGAGTTCAGTGTTCAATCCAAGTGTCCTCTGTAAGGAGTCTCTATATCTATCTCCTCTCCCTGGAATGTGTGTGTGTTTTTCTGGGTGCTCCAGTTTTCTACTACAGTCTAAACACATACCGGGTAGGTTAATTGGTCTTTGTAACTTGTCCCATGATTAGATTAGGGTTAAATCAGGGTTGACAGGAATTGCTGGGTGGTCTGGCTCAAAGTGCCTGAATGGTCTATTCTGCTCTGTATCTTCAAATAAACAAATCACAGGAGAGCAGCAGCTTCTGAGATAGTCAAAACATCCCGTCTGGCACCAGCAATTATTCCATGGTCAAAGTCAATTAAATTACATTTCTTTGCCATTCTAATGTTTGTTCTGAAAAGAAAACAACTGGACCTCTGGACCACATCTGCATGCTTTTAAGCATTGAGTTCCTGCCACATGATTTACTGATTAGATATTTACTGAGTGTACATGGTGAATAAAGTTCATCCAAATAAATAGAGACCACAAAAATAACCAACTCTAATTTGTCATTGAAAGATCCACCAAATGGATACAACAATTGAATATGTAGTGTTTCTAAACTCAGTTAATGGATCCTAACATATCAATTATATCCTAAAGACTTAGCTTTTAATCATCCTTCAGCTCTGATAATGACAAAAAGACTCAATAACTGCATTTTGTCAATCCCTATGGTGATTACATTTATTTTACAGTAAACATGAGGCAAGTTTTATCATTGTATAAAATTGACATTAGGAGAAAAATAACAAACAAACCTCAGAGAGTGAGGATGCACCACCACTCCTCTCTCCCTATCATCCTTGACATGGGTGCCCCCCATGGCTGAGATCATTACTGGACACTCTGCTCACATATGACTGCAGGGCCAAACACCCAAGCAATTACATCACCAAATTTGCCAATGACACAACCGTGAAGGACTCATTACCAAAGACAGTAAGACAGCCTACAGAAGGAGATGGAAGAGTTCGAGGCCTAGTGCCAGGCAAATAATCTCTTCCTTAATACTACGGGAGAACTCACACCCCCTTTTACATTGGTGGCATAGCAGTGGAAACTGCAAACAGTTTCAAACACCTAGGAATTAAACTACACTACCCCTCATGGTCTCAGAACACATCCTACACAGTCAGGAAAACTCACCAATGCCTCCACTTTCTGACGTGGCTGAAAAAAGCTGGACTTTGCACATCCATACTCACGTCATTCTACAGATATGCAGTAGAGAGCACCCTGACAAGTTGCATCACTGCAAGGTACAGAAACCACACTGCAGTGGACAGGAAGATCTACAACGGGTAGTCAAATCTGACCAGCACCAACCTACCTGCCATCAATGATGTATATACAGAAAGGTGCCGGAAAAGGGCCAATAATAACATGAAAGATCCTACATACCCTGTTAATGAACTGTCCCACTCCCATCAGGAAGGAGGCTACATAGCATCCACAGCAGGACCACTAAACCAATTACTTTCCCCAAGCAGCAAGGCTGATCAACACCTCCATCCACTAACTCCATCACTACACTATTATTTCCCATCAGTCCCCTTATGTACATCCTAGCATCACTCTATTGACATATATAAGCAATCTATGCATATAAACTATCTTATGTATTTATTTATTGTGCTTATTATTATTATTATTATTATTATTATTATGTTTGTGGGTTTTTTTTTTGCTGCATAGGATGCAGAGTATCAATTCTTTTTTTCCCTTACACCCATGTACAGGAACGGATACTAAGCAATCTTGAATTTTGTGTATCTGATGCTGTGTCCCTCAGCTGCTGCTGCAGGTAAGTTTTTCCTTGCACGAATACCTGCTTGTAACAATGCATATGACAGTAAATTCAACTTTGACTTTCATTTGAACTTGCCTTTCTGATATTTGGCTGACGGATCTTACAATTCAAATGACATGCCAGTGAATTTGAATATCACAGAAAGTGAACTTCTGTAGTGATTTTCCTAATTGCCCACTGTAATTTCTATACCTTAATCCCATCGTCATAACAAACACCATTGCAAATTTAGTTCCTCAATTTTATTCCAGGAAAATTGTCCAACTTCATTACTATGAATTTCATTTGTAATTATTTAATCATTCAACATCATTTATACATTGGAAATGGACTCTTAATTTCTGAGAAAAAAAGATTAAGACAATCGTTGTAAAGATGGAAACCACAATCTCCCAAAATGGTCTCACTGCCAGTTGTATCTTCCCTTCTCTCCCACTTTCTGCTTTGCGCAAGGATTACTCTCTTGTTGACTATCTGGTCCGTTAATCCTCTGTATCCGCTCCTCTCAATTTCTGAGCATTTTTCCTCCAATCAAAGGAGGTAACACCTGTCCCTTCACCTCCTCCTTCAGCCCCATCTGGGGGCTGCTGCAAGTCATCACTACAGTCACCAAGATCCTTTTTCCATTGGTGGCATAGTGGTGGAAATTGCAAAAATAGCTCTTCCAAACAGCTCTACTTAGCACTGTTAAATAGGCAGTGCTACCTGCACCTCTTCCAACTTAGTCTATAGCTCTCAATGCTCATGTACTTTGGAGAGATCAACTATAGTCTAGAAGATCATTTGGTAGAGCACCATTGCTCTGTCCACAATGGCCAGCTTGAGCATCTAGTTGCATATCATTTTAACTCTCCTTCCCACTTCCACACCAATCTGTCTCCATTGCTACCGAGAAGCAGGAGAACGGTGTTAAAAAATATCAGCCGTGATTGAACAATAAGGAGTTCATGAGGAAGTCTGCAGATGCTGGAAATTCAAGCAGCACACACAAAATACTGGTGGAATGCAGCAGGCCAGGCAGCTTCTATAGGGAGAAGCACTGTCAACGTTTTGGGCCGAGACCCTTCGTCAGGACTAACTGAAAGGAAAAATCTCTTACTATCTTTTCTTTAAGTTAGTCCTGACAAAGGGTCTTGGCCCGAAACGTCGACAGTGCTTCTCCCTATAGATGCTGCCTGGCCTGCTGTGTTCCACCAGCATTTCATGTGTGTTGCTTGAATAAAGAAGACTTGTTGAGCCACATGGACTGATTGTGGTCACTTAACTTATGGTCTTATGACATCTGTTCCTGAACCTATTGAACTGACGCATGATTCAACATTAGCATATAAAATCTTAATGCTCCAGCTTTCAAAGTTTACTTAATATTAGCATCTTCACATACATATTAACTATTGCAAAAGCAATAATAATCAAAATATAGGTCATGCAGTCTAGTTCTAAGATGAAAAGCGTAAATCTGAGTAGCTTTTTAGTTGATCCATTGTGAAGTTTAATGCTATACTTTCTACTTTTGTCATGGAGTTGAAGATTGCCAAATTATTCCCTCATGTTTATTCATTCATATCCTGTTAATAAACTTACCATCCCAATAATCAATCCAGTGTACCTTTCCAATATTTACTCTATTTTAAATATATCTTTCCTGAAGTGGAGAGATAAAACCTATAACAATATCACAAATTTAAACAAAGAATTCTCTAAATTTATTCCCACTTCCTCTTGTAATACTAGCTAATATATCAATTGCCTTCCTAATCTGTTTCTGTGTCTGCTCTTCTATGATTCGGAGTCTGATCTAACATCGACACTGTTGAATGTACAAACGTATCATTATTGGCAAATGAGTCCTGGACGGTATGTTACCTCTTAATTGCCAGGGTAAAGGATGTCTCTGAACATTTGTGGAACTTTCTGAAGAAGAGAGTGAGGTTGTTGTACACAATAGTACCAACGACAGAGGGAGAAAACAAGATGAAGTCCTGCAGAGTGAATATAGGGAGTTAGACAGACAGACATTAAAAAGCTGCATCTCTGGTGTAAAGTTCTCCCACCACAGAAAACATCCTCTCCATATCCACTCTATCAAGGCTTTTCATCATTCGATAAGTTTCAATTAGGTCACCCCTTATTCTTCTGAATTCCAGTGAATAGAGGCCCAGTGGCATCAAATACTTTTCATATGACAAGCCATTCAGTCCTAGATTACAGCCAGTGACACATGCTAGTGAGAGTGGGAATAGGAGGATAGATTAGACAAATGCACAAATGAAGAACAAGTTTAGCAAGGAGGGATTCTAGGTTGCGGGCAATTCAGATGTCTTTTGGGGAAGAAGAGATCTGTACCAAAAGGATGATTTGCACCTGAATTGGATGGGAACTAGTATCCTTGTGGGGAGATATGCTGGTGCTACTCCAGAGGGTTTTAAACTTCTCCTTCTCTTTTTTGTTTCTTTTTTCTTTTTTATTACTTATTAGTTATAGTTATTAGATTAGATTAGCTAGTTTTGCATTATAATTTTTTTTTGTTTTTTTTTTCTTTCTTTTTTCTGTTTTCTTTATATTATACATTATGAAATATTTAGATTTACTATGTCCATACATATATCTTATGGCTTATGTCTTGGTAAACTCATTTATATTGTAACTATTATGTATGTTTTTTTTCATATGTAATGGAATGTGTATGTTGGTAATTTCTTTAACAATATATCATTTGTATTCTGTCCATATTACTAATACTAATAAAAAGATTTAGAAAGAAAGAGGGTTTTAAACTATGCTGACAGGGGCCTGAGAGCCCAAGCAGTCGTATGCAGATGAACAAACTGAAGCAAGCATACAAGTGAATTACCCTAGACCCAGCAGGCTCTGAGCCAATATGGATGATAGCTTCCACATACTACAGATCACTTCCAACATCTCTACAACTGAAGTCCTTAATATTTATTTATTATTTGCTCAGATTGTCTTCTTTGAATATTGGTTGGTTGTCAGTTTTGTTTATGATTAGTTTTTCTCTCCACAAATTCTATTGTATTTCATACTTTTCCTACAAGTATCTTCAAGAAAATGAATCTTAATGTAGTGTAGGAGGCTCCTAATAAAGTGGCTACTGAGTGCACGTTCATGGTCTTCTGCTGCTGTAGCCCATCCACTTCAAGGTTTCATGTGTTGTGCATTCAGAGATAATCTTCAGCACAACACTGTTGTAACATGCAGTTATTTGAATTATTGTTCCTTTCCTGTCAACTTGAACCAATCTAGCAATTCTCCTCTGACCTCTATCATTCTTACCCACACACTTGTTGCTCTCTGGATGTTTTTTGTTCATCACATCACTCTCTGTAAGCTCTAAAGACTGTTGTGTGTGAAAATCTCAGGAGGTCAGCAGTTTCTGAGTACTCAAACCATTCAGTCTGGTATGAACAATCATTCCATGGTCAAAATCACTTCAATCACATTTCTTCCCCCATTCTAATGCTTGGTCTTAACAACAACTGAACCTGTTGGCCATGTCTGCAAGCTTTTATGCAGTGAGTTGCTGGCACATAATAGACTAATTAGATATTTAATTAGCTAATTATTAGACAAGTAAATATACCTGATAAAGGGGCCACTGAGTCTATGTATTGTGATAGTAAATTCATCTTGACTTTTGACTTTTGACTTTGAAGTTAAAGAATGCAAATTTCAGTAGGGAAGATATACAGGAGCAAGACAGGAAATGATGAAGGTTTGATAGACTAAACTGAATTCATTTTAATGCAAGAAATCTGACTAATAAGGCAGATACATTGATAGATATATGAGGACAAAAGAGGACATAGATGCATTCGGCTCATTGCTCATTTATTACTTTGCAATAGGGTCAGCAGTCTGGAATTTTAAACCTCCTATGGAAAAATTGCCGTGGGATGGGCAGGACTGGCAGCTTAGCATTCTGATGGTACTATATGCATGATACAGGTGCAGGTAAGAGCAGAGGCGGAGTTGTTTATGGCAACATTTGGAGAGGATATTCCTGAGGATGTAGCCAGCAAGGATATTTGGGTGGAATTTTAAATTTTATTTTGTAATTTTGAAGCTTGATGCCCTCACATTTTTAAATGTCAAGGTCAAAATTAAGCTTATTATCAGATGCACAGGTGCAATGAGAACCTTAACTGTAATGACATCAGAGGTACATAGCATCAGGTGCACAAGATTCACAAAAAAGCATAAATTAAATATAAATTATTTAAAATTATTCAAGAACTAGTACAATTAGAACAACTGTGGTACAAAGTGGTCAAGGTGGTTGTGATGTGGCTATGCTGAGGTAGTGGTTACAGTGGTTCGGGTTAGTTCAAGAGCTGAATGGTTGGAGAAAATCAGTTGTTCCTGAACCTGGTGATGTGGGACCTCAGGCTACTGTACCTCCTCCCCAATGGTAACTGTGAGCATCCACACTATTTTCTATCTTTCATGTCCTTGCCTATTCACTTAGCCAGTATGTAACTTCCCTTCCACCCCATCCCTTCTTAAATCTCACATTACTGTCCAGCTTTGTATCATCAGCAGACTTTGATATGTTACAGTTGATACTTTCCACTGATATACATTGTGAGCAATAGGGACCCCTGGTGACAGCCTTCCAGACCAAAAGTGATCTACTTATTACTACTCCATGTCCTCTCTAAGAACAAATCCTCAATCCATGCTTGTACTGTTTTCATCACTGTACCACACCTTTTGTGTTTCATTTTATCAAAATCATTCCAAACCTCTAAATACACCATATCAACTGTATTACAGCTATTCTTTTAACTACAACCTCAAAAAGCTATTTTGTCAAACGTGTTTTTTCCTTCTTTTTCATCTTTATTGACTCTGCCAAATCCAATCATGCTTTACTAAGTGCTTTGCAGTAGAATCCAGGATGTCAGATTAAATGGTCAATCAGAGTCTTTGTTCACATATTTATTTTGAGAGTCTTGCCTCTTGTCACGATTTCAGAATCACTCATGACTTTTCTTTCTGGGAAAATCACCACAAATTATTCCTACCTAAGATGTGGAAATGGGAGAGATTCAGAAATAGGATGTTTCTTTCAGATACTCGGAATGAAGACAAATCAATTTTAATATAGCGTAGTTTTGGCTTCTCACATTTTCCTCTGCAGTTTGATGTGTCCCCTGGCTTTGAGTAATAATACTGTCCTCATCTTCTTTGAAAGTTGTACAGGATCAATAATGACCTAATTTTCCAGATCTGAGAAGAGCCTGTCCATGATTTTTTTTTCAGTGAGGTATATCTGTGCACACCAGCTCCCATACATACTTCACAGAGTGCGATCTTGGTACAAAGAAAGGAGATCCCAAATAATCAGAGACAGACTCAGTTGTACAGATTTACTATAAACACACACTGATCAGAGATATGCATTGTGCCTATTTAAAGCAGTATACCTGGGTCTACATTTATACTGAACAGCTTTTAGCTGACCTTCCTTGTTATATAGAAGGCAAATAAGGACATTGGAATGCCATTCTGCTACAAAATGCAGGTCAGTAGCTGTTATTTAAAAAAGGAGCTTCAAAAGCATTTGTCCAGTGTATGTGGCCTATCAGCAGTGTCAATGGAGCTCTACAAACTGTATAAAAGTACGGAAGGGATAAGCGGAGCGACCATTGTCAGGAGCAGTCCAGTGGTGAGAGTAGAAGTGACAGGCTTCTCAAAGGAGGCTTCGGTTCAGAGGAAGTGCCAGTTTCATGTGAAGTGTCTGTTACGGTTTTCTTTTTCATTTTTCCCCCCTCTCTTACTGTAACATTTAAATGGCTGTGGTGTGCTCTACATGCTGGATGTTGGAGAACTGGGAGTCTCCCAGGGAACTACATCTGCCTGAAGTGCAACCGGCTGCAGCTCCTTGAAGACCATGTTAGGGATCCGGAGCAGAAACTGGATGACCCTTGGCTTGTACAGCAGAGCGAGGAGATAATCAATCGAAGTTACAGGGAAGTAGTCGCCCCGAAGTTGCAGGAGGCGAGAAGCTGAGTGACCGTCAGTAGAAATGGGCATAGGCAGTTAGAGCAGAGCACCCCTGTGGTCATTCCTCTGAAAAAACAATTATACCACTTTGGATACTTCTGTAGGGGATGAGGTCCTGGGAGAATGCCACGGCGACCGGGTTACAGGCACTGAGCATGGGTCCATGGTGCTGAAGGGAAAGAGAGAGAAGAAGGGAGCAGTAGTGAAAGGGGATTCAATAGTGAGAGGAACTGACAGGAGATTCTGTGGACGTGAACAGGTCACCCAGATGGTATGTTGCCTCCCGGGTGCCAGGGTTAGCGATGTCTCAGATCACATCCACACCATTTTGGACAGGGAGTGGGAGCAGCCAGATGTCTTGGTACATATTGGTACCAATGACATAGGAAGGAAAAGCAAAGAGGTCTTGAAAAGAGAATTTAGAGAGCTAAGTAGAAAGCTGAGAAGCAGGACCTCCCAGGTAGTAATTACTGGATTGCTGCCCATGCCATGCACTAGTGAGGGTAGAAATAGGATGATTTGCCAAATAAATGCGTGGTTGAGAAGCTGGTGCAGGGGGCAGGACTCCAGGTTCTTGGATAAGGGTGATCTCTTTTGGGGGAGGTATGACCTGTTCAAAAGTGACGGTTGCACCTGAACCCGAGCAGGACCAATATTCTCATGTGGCAGGTTTGTTAGAGCTGTTGGGGAAGGTTTAAACAAACGTGGCAGGGGGTAGCAACTGGACTGAAGGGAAACAGGAAAGGACAGAGGGTAAAAAAATAAAGATAGCGTGCAGTCAGATTGTCAGGAAGGGCAGGCAGGTGATAGGACTTAGTTGCAGCTGACAGGCTGAGTATTAAAACATTAGGGATGCAGAATCAGAAAGGACAGCAAATACGGTACTCAAGGGGTTGATTCTAAATGCACTGGTAGTATAAAAAATAAGGTGGATGATCTTGTTGCAATATTACAGGTTGCCAGGTATGATGTTGTGGCCATCACTGAATCATGGCTGAAGGATGGTTGTAGTTGGTAGCTGAATGTCCAAGGTTACACATTGTATTAGAGGGTTAGGGAGGTAGGCAGAGGGGGTGGTGTGGCTCTACTGGTAAAGAATGGTATGAAATCAGTAGAAAGATGTGATATGGGATCAGAAGATGTTGAATCCTTGTGGGTTGAGTTCAGAAACTTTAAAGGTAAAAGGACATTAATGGCAGTTATATACAGGCCTCCCAACATTGGCTGGCAGGTGGACCACAGGTTACAACAGGAAATAGAAAAGGCACGACAAAAGGGCAATGTTATGGTAGCCGCAGGAGATTTTAACATGTCGGTCAATTGAGAAAATCAGGTTGGTAATGGATCTCAAGACAGTGAGTTTGTTGAATGCCTAAGAGATAGTTTTTTAGAGCAGTGAGCCTACTAGGGGATCAGCTGTACTGGATTGGGTGCTATGTAATGAACTGGAGGAGATTAGGAAGCTGAAGGTTAAAGAACCCGAGGAACAAGTGATCACAATACGATTGTGTCCAACTTGCAATTTGATAGGAAGAAGGTAAAGTCTGATGTAGCAGTATTTCAGTGGAGTAAGGGAAATTACAGTGGTATGAGAGAGGAGTTGGTCAAGTAAATTGGATGGAGTTGCTGGCAGGGATGCCAGCAGGGCAGCAATGGCATCGATTTCTGGGAAAAATGAGGAAGGTGCAGGACACATGTATTCCAAAACTGAAGAAATACTCAAATGGTAAAATAGTACAACCATGCCTGACAAGGGAAGTCAAAGCTATTGTAAAAGCAGAAGAAAGAGCATACAACAAAGCAAAAATTCGTGGCAAGATAGACGATTGTTAAGCTTTTATAAACCTACTGAGAGCTACTAAAAAAAATCATTAGAAGATGAAATATGAAAGCAAGTTAGCAAATAATATCAAAGTAGATAGTAAAAGCTCGTTCGAGTATGTTAAGAATAAAATAGAAATGACAGTGGATACAGGACCACCAGAAAAAGAGGCAGGAGAAATAACTGGGAGATAAGGAGATGGCTGATGAATTAAATGAGTATTTTGCATTGGTCTTCACCGTGGAAGACACCAGCAGTATGCCAGATGTAGTGTGTGAAGGAAGAGAAGTGAGTGCAG